>NW_026947499.1:4356458-5037542 GCF_034190915.1 Cavia porcellus | reverse complement strand
CTGAAAAGTTACATCTGTATCTAACATGTCCAGACCTTTTCCTTGTTTTATTCTCCAGCCAATACAGGGCTTTGGGTGGTATTTGGATTGTAGAAGGTATTATGAGTAATCCAGAGCCGATCAAAGTATACACTGGGATATCCACAGGCTGTGTACTAACACTGTGCTCTTTTATACGTTATTTGTCAACCTTGGATTTTGGTGTCTTCAGTCAATCCTGGATCCAATCTTCCATGAGTACGGAGGGAAAACTGCAGGTTCTAAGTATGTGTCTGCTAGAGGTGACATTTATATTTTTGCTATTTCTCTCTCACTTGCATTTCTTCTTTGATGAAGCATCTTCATGCTTCTTTTTGGTGTTCAGGTTATTCATGTATTAGAATATTAACATAGAGCTTAAACTCTAAGTCATATAGGAGATGTGAAAGCTTTTGTCTCAGTAGATTCGTATTTAATTTTGCATGGAATCCTAGGACTTATGGTGCTTTTCCCATTGATCTAGAAACTCAGCAGTTTGAAACTTGATGTTATGACACTCAAGAGCCTACATGAGACCTGGGCTGGATCCACACCTGGGCACATGTGTGTGCCTCACCTTTGGAGCTGGTGATGCATGTTTCTGTGTTAAGAAGAAACTGGGGGGAAGTGTGTAAAATATGAAGAATTAGGAAAAGTCCAGTTAGACTCCCCATTCTGATTAGAGTTTAGAAGGTGTCCAAGAACACTCCTAGTAAGAAAGAGCAAAATCATGCATGTTCTAGTGTCCATTAGAGAGCTTTGACGCAGGACCACCAAACAAACTGAATTCCAGAGGAGGATTAGAGCCTTCAAAGAGAGACTGGGCATCAGATTGTTTAGCTTGGCTGGAATTCAGAATAAAGTGTTGATCAACATACAGATTCCTAAGAAGAATTCAGCTAAAATTTCAATGAGTGATTATGGACCACACTGGAGCCAGCAGGCCAGATTAGAGTGATCATGGGCCCAGACACAAGGAGAGTGCACACACATGAACTTTTCACCTGGACCTCAGGTGGCTGTTAGGAGAAGCATGAAGGCAGACCGACCTCACCTGGAGAGACTCCTGGTTGGCTTGGGAACTCAGGTGAGGACCAGGGATTTCTGTGCAAATGACAGTGACCTGGCTCCTACTTCCCAGACTCTGAACTCCTAATCAGAAGCATTAATTTGCCAGGAGAGAGGAAACAAATTCTCCAGTTTCCTGGACACAGGTGAAGACCCATCTCTTCTGCAGAAGGACTAGAAATAAAACCTGAGTTTATAAAAGAAAGAGGTCTCTTTGGTTTCCAGGACACAGACTACGATTTTTGCTGCTGATAGAAATCCAGAAGGAAGAATTTCCTTCTGTAAAATAATATGGGCAAGATTCCATTTATATGAGGCAGAGTTCTGTCACCTTTGCAGAAGAAAAGAACTGTGGAACTGTGGTCCACATACGAGGCGCCCAGGCCCTGCCCAGGACTGAGGCTAAAGCTGGACCACAGGCAAACAGTGGTGTCCCTGTGACAAGTCACTCATAAAGTGAGGACCGGTCCTTAAATCATAACCTGACATAAGTGTGAAGCCGACTGTAAACCTGGCAGCACTGTGAGGATCAATGTCACCACAGAGACCAAGAGAACCCAGACTGAAATCGTCCTCATGCTTGGACTCCATTTACTGGAAAACTAATTTCTTTCTTTCTTTTTCTTTCTTTCTTTCTTTCTTTCTTTCTTTCTTTCTTTCTTTCTTTCTTTCTTTCTTTCTTCCTTCCTTCCTTCCTTCCTTCCTTCCTTCCTTCCTTCCTTCCTGCACCAGTGATCAAACTCATGACCTCATGCTGGTCAAGTGGGTGCTGTGCTGTGCTGCTGAGCTGTATCACTGGCTCCTAATTTCTCTTGATTGTCAGTAGTAACCCAGGGCCAGGGGCAGCTGGAGGAAAGGACTGAGCCACAGGGCACAGGAATCTTTGGAGATGATGAATATGTCTTGCACATTAATTGGGGTGGTAGTTTCTGTCTATGTCAAAACTCATAAAATTTTCCAAAGTGAGTCAATGCAATTGACACATTTACACATAAATTGCATTCTCCTTGAGTTGATGAATGACCAGGTGGGTCTGGAATGAGGTGCATCCTCTACAGCAGGACTGAGGGCACCATGGAATGCACAGTGTATGGTTATCCTGGTGTGTGAAACTCTACACAGACAGTCACCTGGGTCCCACTCTCTGAGTGTGACCATGTGCACGTCCTTAAGTGCCCCACCTCGGTTTCCATGGTGGCACAGGTTTCCGTGTGTGGCATAGACAGGGGGAGTTGGGTCCCTCAGCACTGTGCCAGGTCTTGGACAGCAGAGTTGAGTAAGACTCACAGTCTCTCCCAATAGAACTTAAATTCCAGGGGTGAGAAAAAGATGTTAAACTGAAAGAACAGGAAGTGCATCCTGCTTGTATGTGCCACGAAGAAAGCAAACTGGGGTGGTTTTCTGGGCGCTAGCCAGGTCCTTCCTTAGCTGGGGGTTTAGAGAGGACCTGTCTGAAAGTGAGACCTGAGTGTCAGGGAGAAAGAGGCAATTGGAAGACCAGGAGTGCAGACTTCCGGGAGGGAGGAAGTTCCTGCAAAGGTGGAGGACAGAGCAGAAGGTGGGGGA
Source organism: Cavia porcellus (assembly GCF_034190915.1). Taxonomy (NCBI): domain Eukaryota; kingdom Metazoa; phylum Chordata; class Mammalia; order Rodentia; family Caviidae; genus Cavia; species Cavia porcellus. The sequence goes on along the minus strand of NW_026947499.1, from coordinate 5,034,890 downwards.
GACCAGAGGCTTCAAGCTGGGAGCTGTGGCCCAGTGAGCAGAGTGAACAGAGGATGTGGGACATAGCAGGCAGCCCGGGCCCGGGCAGCAGTGTGAGTAGCTAACATGCTCCACGGTACAAGCAAAGTTTGCTATTACTGATGCCCTGCCAACCCCCACAGGACTTGGGGACAGCAGCCTCGTAATCTCTGTTTAGAAGTCAGAGGTCTTCACAGCACTGTGACATCCCTACAGTGTCACAAAAGTTCGGATAAGCTCCCATCTCGAAGGTGAAGATAGTGCTGCCTTACTGTGGAGCTGCTCTTCTCAGCTGACTGTTTGGGTCACAAGTCTCTCCAGCTGAGAAGTGTGGAGTCAGTGTGATCTTCCAGAGGATGCAGCTGCCACCCAGGAAACACAACAGGAGGCCTAGGCACGGGAGCTGAGCCTTGTATGCTGAGAAGGCTCAGAAGGCCCTGAAGCACATGACCGAGATGACAGGTTTACAGAGTGAGTCGAGGCCTTGAAAATCAGATGTGTGACTTGAGATCAGGGCTTGCGCCTAGCATGAGCCTGGAGCCTTCTCGTAATTAATACTTACATCTAGAAACACAAGGGACCATGGTGTGAATGTGTGATGAATTTGGCATTAGTAAGAGATCCCCAGCTCTGCAAGGAACGCTGCCCTAACCAGGAGAACCCACAGTGCTGGGGACAGCACCACTCTTCCCTGAGGCACTGGCCACTTCTCTGTCTCCCTCTCCAGTACTCATGATGACCTGGGGATCTGGAGGTCCTTTCAGGGTTTTAGGGCAGGGGAGATGCTGGATCCTTCTGAGGCTCCCAGGGGCACTCTGGTGACATCTCTGCAGGCTTCTGTAGGCTTTGCCACCAATATTCTGTGGGCTAATTTCCCTCATCTCTGGCCCGTGTATTTCCCTGGTGCTTTTCCTGCTTAAGCATCTATGCTACCTTTTCTTTCTTTCTTTTTTTCCTTTTGGGGAATCACTCTGCTGCCATCTGTGGTTTCAGGTCTCCTATTGGCCTGGATAACTAGAACGTGCTTTGTCTCTGTTCACCATGATTGGCTGAAGGATGGATTAAAATAAATGCGAATAGATCAAAGAGACTTAGACCCTTTCTGGGTCCATCGGGGACCAGCACCCCTCTTCTTGCATGTGCACGCACTTGCGAGGTACATTTAGGAATCACGCTTTATTACACTGTAAGTCCAAGGAAACTCCATGGTTAACTTTTCACTGCTGGGTGGGAGGTCTACCTGTGTATCTTTAGATCACATGGAGAGACTCATCTCAAGTGGCTTTATGTGGACATAGATCACATAGACCGACCACATTCGAAGTCAGTATTCTGAATTTCTACTTCTGGGAGCCAGTCTGGTCCATTTCAGTGTGCTCCTCTACTGGCTTCAGTCTCTTATGACCCACTCTTCGCACCTCGGTTAGCAGCCCCTCTTCTGGTCTGGCTTCTGTGCCCCACACCTCCTCTGACTTCTTAGCAGCTTCCACGTGGAGGAGGTGGTGCTTCCAGCCATCCTGGGCATCATGAAGCTGGGAAAGCTGCCACTTTTTAACATGAGCAGTAAGGTTGACACCCACCTCACTTTCTTCTAGGAGACCTTTACCTTTCAGAGATTAGAAACCTGCCGCCTCCCCCAGTGAGCCACAGGCTCACATAAGATAAACCTTAGGATTTGATGGAAACTTAACATCTGAACCATAACTTGTTTCTGAACTTCAAGTGTGCAACATGGTAAAAAAACAAACAAACAAAAAACCTAGCCTCCGTGGGAGTTGACTTGTGGTCTCCATGGGCTTTGGAGACAAGGCTGTAACGAGTTTTTATAGTATTCTTTTCTTCATTTAGGAAACTGTGTTTTTTTTTTCCCATTAGATCAGGGTAGTGATGTACTCTAAAAGTGACCACTTAATACCAACTCTCAAGGAACCTAGAACACTCTGGGCCTTGGTGTCCCCTTCAGACCACACCACCTAAGACCTGCTCTTTTTCTCCAGGGCGAGTTGGATGTGAGGGTACGTAGGGTGGTCAGCACCTCTGGGCCCTGTGGCCCCTGATTGCCAGTACCCTGCTGGGGCCAGAACTGATCACTCAGGAACCAAACAAGGATATGGCAACCAGAGATGGCATCAGTGAGGCTCAATGGGTACAGTAGTGGACAAGAGGCCCGATTGGGTAAACAAGTTCTGCCCAGGCTATTCTGAAGCAGATGGATGCAGATAGACAACCTTTAAATAGCACATGGGCAGAAATAGATGAGGGCTCTTGAGTCCCAGGCAACCTCTGCTGGCACTGTTTCCACCTGCAACTTGTGATTCTGGGTGTTATAACAAAGCTGTGGATGGAGGAGCAGCCTCCGGGGCCAGACCTCCACAGTGCATGGGCCCTCCGTCAGCTAATGTGCTGCCCCCTGTCCTAACACACTCCCTAAGCTGATTTTCCAGTTGTAGGAGTAACATGTCCTGCAGGTGAACAAGGAATTAAGCACCCAGGAGTAGCAGTCTGCTCATGGAAGAGCAGATTTGAGGTTGCCCATGAAGAGGGAACATGAATAGGAGAGAGGTCTGGAAATTTATGGGTAAAGGACTCAGAGGGCAGGGCTGCAGCCAGGTGGCAACTGCTTCCTTTTCCTGTAACTGTGCCTCTTATCCTAGAGCAGTGAGTGCTAAAACTTTTACCAAGATGACACTTAGCAGAATTGCTTTGAGCAAAGAATGATTTACAGGAAGGGTGGCCCTGCACAGCAGAGCAGGGTCATAGTGTTCCCCTAGGAGGCAGCCTCATGGCACTTCCGGTCCCATAAAAGGGAAGTAGGCACAGGTGGATCAGTGGGCGTGGTTGTGTCTAGTGAATCAGTGCACAGCTGTGCTGGATCCAAGGGCGCTGCTGTGACTGACACATGCTCTGCCACAGGTTAGAAGAGTAAATTCCCTGGTTAGACTTCAGCTGTTTTACCCACTAAGTTAGATCAAACTGTGCTATGTAAGGGCTCAGTATGAAAGCATCCTTAGGACAAATCCAGTTTAGCATACAGAGAGTGTAACTTTTTTAAGATCGTACCTGTCTTGGTTACTTCTATCTTGTTGCTGAGACAAAGCACTTGACACCCAAAATGAAGGTAGGAAAGGTTTATTCAGCTTACAGTTTTGGAGGTTTCAGTCCATACTCAGCTGCCTCCAAGGCAGAGAAGCATGGCACAGGGGCAGCCATTCATGGGGGTGCAAGTAACAGGAGTGAAAAGCAGACAGAGAGCAGCCTCCTTCCCTCCCCTATATGGTAATCTGGCTCCGCCCCTGGGTGGGCCCAGTATTCACACTGCCAATCCCAGTGCTGGACAATGCACCAATCACAAAAGCTAGATTCAGCCACCTTCACAAGGCCCGTGCTCCCTCCATGACAGCATGAGACTTTGGGGGACATTTAAACACAAACCATAACAGTACCTTAGCGTCATGTCCTCTTGCCTTAGGGATAGATTCCTTTATTAATAATGCCATAAATATTTATGACACCAAAGCAGACATCAAAGGTGAGCACTGAACCAAAGCCATGTAACTGCCAAGTTCACTCTTCATTTGCTAGGGCGATGATTTCTTTTGTCACCATGGAAACAAACTTAAATGACCTGCAAGATAAAACCATTTAGTCATATAAGTATCTAATTTACATTAAAATATACAAATATAGGTAATATGTTATACAGAAAATAATGTAAATACACTATGCCTTATACTACATGCTATAGTCTGTATTTATTTTGTATTATTTTATATCTAGCCTATGTATTTGCATGTGTTTCACAAAAGTAATGTAAAATGATACAGACATACCACAAACATATAACACACACTCATGTTATACATACAAACTGTAATGTGTGTCAGAGATTCTGCAGGGGTGTGCATCTGTGTGTGTGTATGTGCATGTGTGCATGTGTGTGTGCATGCGTGTGTGTGTGTATGTGTGCGTATGTGTGTGCATGTGTGTGAGATACTGGGGCCTATATCTAAGCCCTTGAATATGCCAGGCAAACTCTCTAAAGCTGAGCCACATTTCCAGGCGTTTTCTGTTTATTTTGTGACAGGGTCTTGCTAAGTGGCAGAAGCTGACCTTAAACATACACTCTTCCCACCTCAGCCTCCCCTGTAGCTGGGATTGCAGAAAAGTGCTACCACGCCCTCTCAGAGGTTAATGTGTGACACCCAGCTGCCCTTGCCCTGTCCTTTTACCAATTGGGCCCTGACCTGTTCTGTTCTGATCAATTCTTTTTCTGCTCTCCCCTACCAGGGGTGCTGAAGAGGTCCCTAGTAATTAGCATCCTGTCTATCCCCTGTCTCTATCCTGAGCAATGCCACCTCTTCCAACCACTTTGAAGTTCAGTTTTAATTTAGATGCCAAAGGCTCCCACATTCCATGGGAGCCTCAGGCTGGTTGTAATCAGAGAGGCTGGTGCTTCCCACCTGACTAGGGTGGCCCTGTCCTGCTTGCCAGTCCCTTGGGGGCCTCCCGCCCGCCCAGCCTTTGCATCTCTTCCTCCTGTGTCCCCCAGACAGCTGTCTATCACAGAGGACCCCTTGCATCTTCCTGTGTTTGTTTATTTAAGTGCCCAGGAGCAACAGAATCCAAATAAAGAAAACACACTGACTGATAAGCTAATAGCCTGTGTGTATCCTTATTACTGCACACTGGCGTGTGGGTGTGATGCGTGCATAAGGAGTGAGAGAGAGAATGAGTGCATTGTGCACATGCATGTGCACATGTGTGTGTTCAATCCCACAGATGATCTGCTGTTTTGTAAGCTGCTCCATGGCTGCAGCTTGCTCTGATTGCCTCTGGGAGCCCAGGCAGGGAGCATCAGGTGTGGCATGGAAGCTGTCAGGAAACAGCCGTTAAGTTTAATTAAGAAGGAAGGATAATACGGGCTTGGCTGAACTGAGACTTATGTGTCTTTTTGTCTTTTGAGAGAGAGGCCATTAGTTCTTCTTGGAGAATTTGATGAATTCAGTCAGCAGTCTGGGAGCCGATTTTAAATGAAAGGCACTAGATGCCCCAAGTGACATGGGGTGCAGCTGCCCATCCTGAGGGGGCTGGTGAAAGCTGGGCCCTCAGGGAGAGCAACTTTTCCCTTTTAGTTCTCATGCTGTTTGCTTCCTTCTGATGGATTTGATGGTTGTAACTGAGATCTGCAGATCTATTTGAAACAGTATTAATGGGCCTGAAAGGAGGCATCCCAGGAACCAAGCCTAGAGGACAGGCTTCCTTACACTGATGAGAAAGAGCTTTTTCCAACTCTTTTATATGTAAAAATCCTGAGTGGCTCCTCAGAAATGTAGATTCTGACGTCACCCTTGTGATTCTCATGTAGGGGTGTGGCAGGCACAGGAGGAAGCCCTGATAACTCAGCCTTAAATCCCATAGCCACAGATAAGGAACCATACATAGCACAGGATGGTGCAGTCATGGAAAGCTCTTGAGATGGACGATTACAGCACCTGGATTAACCCCCACCCCACCCCCACCCCCACCCCCGCCCCAACCCCAGGGGTCCTTGGGAATGGGAGAGAGGCAGCCCCAGGGAGCAGGCTGCTATCTGAGGCAGGACTAGGAATGAGAAGGGGAAGGAACCCTGAGAGGCCAATGTGGCCCAGAGAGACCCTGGTGCACCCTGTGCAGAATAGGGCACCTCATGCTGTGTGCTCTGAATAACCCCGGGTCCTTGGTAAGACACACGCATGCGTACAAAAGAGCCCCAAAAAGTGAGGCCTGGCCTTTCCCCCACCCTGCTTGTTGAGAGCTCAGTGATCTGGGATCCTGCGAGTTTCAGTGCAGAAATTCCAGCAATCACAGAGAATAAACACTTCATCCTGACGGAGATTTTAGGATCAGAGAGAAATGCTCTCATTTTCTGAAAATCAAGTCGAGAACACTCTATGTTTATGAGTTTTAAACCAGTGTCAGCTCTTCTTTTCAGATTTTAGCATTGTGGTGGTGTCCTAGGTTTAAGAATGTTGAATTTTCCCATTGCTGATTCAAATTGTTCCTTTGCCGTGGTGAGGGGTGGCATCGTGTCGTGGTTAAAAATCAGGCTCGCAGCCTGGGAAGCTGCACGTGCAGTCTCACAGACATGAGTCATTGTCCTTAACTTACAGTGCTCATCAGATCCTTCCCTTAGCAGAATTCCTCCTCTTTCTCCTCCTCTTCCTCCTCCTCCTCCTCCTCCTCCTCTTCCTCATCCTCACCATCTCCCCTCTTATGATGGATGGCAGGGACCATCTGCTGTCACTCTTGAGCTTCCCTCAGCCTCTGCTGTGTCCTCAAATACACCCTCAGTTCCTCTGCTCCAGGCTTCTGCCTATCACAGTGGTTGGCAGTGCAATTTCTCGCTAGGGGCCCTGCTCCTTCTGTGTCCAGGACAGGACCCCACTGAGGTGTGGCTTGCACATTGTGAGTTTTCTGGTCTCTGCCTGGACCTAAGGAAAGGCTCACCCTTCTGTCCTCTGAGTTGCTGAGATGACGCAGGGTTTTCCTCATCTCCCTCTTTGCTCTTTAGCCTCTGAGGGTTGGGCAGTTGGCTGAGAAGGCTGTATTTCCCGGAGCCCTGCCCTGCAGGCTCGGAGGATCCATCTGTACCTTCATCTTCCTGGACTCCTAGGCTGACAGCAGTGCCTGCCATGTGCAGCCCGTCCAGTGCTTGTTGAACAAGCTGACTCCTTTTGGTTTCCCCCTTCACTGCTCCACATTCACTGTTTTTGTTTTTAGTAGCTTGTTAGACTACAGTGATTTGAATCCCTTAAGTTTTCCATAGGAAACTGTACAGTTCACAGTTTTTGGTGTATTGCAAAATTGTGCAACCTCATCACAATCAAACTTAGCACATTTCCTTCACCTGCCAAACAAACTCAGCAACCATTAGAAGCCACTTCCCTGTCTCCCTCTCCCACCCCCATCACAAAAAAAAAAAAAAAAAAAAAAAAAAAAAAAAAAAAAAAAAAAAAAAAAAAACACTGAGCTGTGTTGTGCTTGTATAGATTTTTATAGGAATTTTACACAAGTGGAACCACGGAATGTGTTAACTCTGGATATGCTCTCCTTCTCTTAGCATAATGTCCTCAAGGTCTTCCCCACTGTGACCTGTGCCAGTGCTGGTTTCTTGCCTTCTGGCCGAGTGATATTCCACATACAGCAGTAGCTTCTTCTCTCTACCCAGTCAGGAGTAGTGCCATCTGGGGATGCTTCCATGCTTTGCCTCCCAGGCAGTCAAATAATGCCTTTGTTGGATGTTTATGCCTAGGTTTCTAGTGGACTTATGATTTCAGTTTCCCTGAACATACACCATGGAGTGGAGAGCCTTACACTGGATTTTATTTCAACTTTACTTGGCCTGCTCAGAAAGCTTTCCTCTCCCCATTTCCCAGACTCAGTGTGTGTGGCTGCCCTGCCAGGTCAAAGTGGACTCATGGCCCTGTGACAATAAATCAAGTGGCTCTGAGATCCAGGCCTCTCTGAGTCTCTCTCTGGGAATTCACAGTCATGACTGTACCTCTGGGTGGGAGGAGGCAGTTGGGGCTCCTGGGCATCAGGTCCCTCCCATGGACAGGTCTTCTACTGTGGGAAAGAGCAAGGCTGTCAGAGCACAGGGGGATCAGATCGGCAGGACACAGTGGACAGATCTCCATCCCATGCACCCTAGGGCACTGGCATGTGTGACTCCCTTTGTCCCCCAAGACCATGGGAAGCCACTTTGCCCTCATATCACATGCATCCACAGTTACCTTTATGCTTCTTAGCTGTTCTCAATTGTGCGCTGGTTCCCCATAAGTGGAAGGTCCTGAGACACAGAACAAAGTCCCACTAATGACACTTAAATGTCAACAATTTCAGGGCAGTGTGTGAGTCAGGGGTGATGATTGGAAAGTGAACAAGCCATGCTCAGGGGCTTCTGATAACCCGTAGGCTTTGTTATGTGAGAGATGCAGTGTGTCTCCTGGCAGGCTCGCGGTGTTAAAAACCTTGTTGTTCATGGCTTTGGTAAAGTGTTTGGGTCACTGACCCACTGATGAGACCACAGTGTGATGGTACTATTGACAGATGATGCTGGAAACAGGAGATGGGGCTCCTGGAAGAAAGGGGAGTAGGGACAGTGACCTTGGGAACTGCATTGGCCCCTGGAGCTGTGCTCTTGGTTCCCTCATGCCCTTGATCTCTTGGATGAGGTGAGAGGAGAAGCTTTCTTCCACCACGTCCTTTCTACCAGGACGTTTCTACCTCACTGTGGGCATAAAAGCAGTGGGGCCAGCTGACAGTGGACTGAGACCTCTGAGACGATCAGCCAAACATACCTTTCTTCCTCTAAGCTGTCCACATTGGGGGTTTTGTTAAAGCAATGCAAAGTTGCTAATGCACTCATCTCCAAAGTCTTTCCATGGTCTTTCTAGAATGTTCTTGGTGAGCTTTCCAATGTCCAGGATTGAGAAGAGTGGGGAGCACTGGACCTCTTCTCCCAGCTAATGTGATCTCACATCCCAGTGATTTAGAAAAAAGCAAAATGAAAAGAGAAGCCCAGGGACAGAAGCTGCTAAGACTGAGGGGCTGCCATATGGCTGGTATTTACAAATGCTCAGTGCATTTTAAAGGAAATTTCCTACATATTCATCCTAGGGGCAAACATTTGTATTCAAAGGACAAATCCAAAAGAGTGCTGAGAGTGTTTGAGGGGAGGCTTTGAACTTTAAAAAGAGGATGTTAAGCAAGCAGAAATTAATCATGGTTGTTTCCTACACAGAGCTGTCTCTCCACTCACTTAGGAATCCCTTCCGGCAGGAAGCTTCATCAGAAAGGAAGAAACATGAGTGGCAGTTTGGTAGATAAAGTAGCCCCTGGGATAGCATCAGAATGAGCTCAGAGGGTCACTGCCCTGCTCCTCTGTTCAAATCTTAAGCCAGTCCTGCATTATTAGCTTAAAAAACATTCCAAGGGACCTTGCCTACATTGCAACTGTCCATTAAAGCTGTTGGTCAGAATTCTAAGCATGGCAGTGGAATATCACCCCAGGCTTCTAAGGCATAGGAGTCTTCTCTGTCTCTGCTCTGTCCCCAGGTTGCTCCCAGGTTCTCCCCTCATTGGGTTGCAGGGGAGAGAGGGGAAGGAGGGACAGGAAGGATTACAGGGGAACCCTTGCTAGGTTAGCTTCTTCCTATGGGCCCTGGGCAGGTCTCTCCCTGTTCCTGTGGGCTCTGCCCAGGCTCCTTGCTCATGCTCTGCAAGCTGAAAAGTAATTAATGACACCTGAACTAGACTTGAACAGGCAGACAGATGATCGATCCTTAGGTGAACCCAGGCATGGAATCTGACTGGATGAAGCTGGTGAGGTCCAAGCCAGAAGGCTCCGTGTAAGGGGAGAAACCAAAGTCTGATGAGTGTAATGGACTGTGGGTTCATGTCTCCCAAATTTGCATGTTAGAATCCTAACCACTAACATGAGAAGCAACATCTTTGGGAAGTGACCACGTTACAAAGGGGAACCCATAGGTGAGATTGGAGTTCTTGTGAAAAGCATGGCCTAAACTCTAACTTTCTTTGTACCACGCGGGGACACAGGGACAAGTGGGCCACCAGCAACTGCAGAGAGCTTTCCCAAGACCAAACACAAGGTGACACTGGACTTCTACACTCCAGAACTGTGAGAAGTAAATTAATTTCTGTTGTGTATAAGCTACCCTGTGGGTAGTATTTCACTATAGCAACTAAAGTGACTTTCAATGGAACTCTCTAAATACTTCCGGTTTATTTGTGGGGCTAATTTAATAATGTGACTGTAGCTTCTTATATTGGGAATGGACTATATTTTCTTCATAGAATAACATGAATTTTAGTTTTTCTTTTATTGGATATTTTAAAGAAAATAATAACAGCAAAACACTGGTTTGGTTTTCAGCCTCAAAGACTCTATTGAGACAAAAAATGGTGGTAGAGTCCGATAGAGCTCCAGACCTGTGTTAGCATTGTTCCAGAAATTTCCACACAAGGCTCATATGTGTATTCCAGTTGACAGATTCCTACCAGTTAGCTTCTGGGTCCTTCTTGAGAAACTATTGATAGGTTGTGAAACTGATGCACAGAAAATTGGAATGTGTGTCGGAATCATCCTTCTGCAGAGCTCTGATCTGAAGTCTTATCAAATAGGTTAGTGCACTAATAATAATCAAGGGCACAAACATCTTCAGAGGGCTCTGCTAATGCTGGTTCCTAAGAGGAGTGGAAGAAATCAATCCATGCATATGAGGATCTGAATTAACCTCTGCCAAAGTTTCTAGTGCATGCACCAGTTCGCTCGTAATGTTCCCTGCCATGCATTCTTTCCCACTGGGCAGGGGGAATAATTTTTGTAGGACATTAATTAAATCATGTCGATTTCCTGCTGAGGCCCTCACCATGGGAGAACAAGTACCCCTGTCATGGGGACTCCAATGCCCCATAGGACTCCCCTCCAACTTCCTCACCTATCACTGTCCTTGGATATATGGGCACCTTAGGCTATGGCACTGTGCCAACTCTGTGTGCAGATGATATTACAGAAATCAGAGTAAGAAGATGAAGGAAGAAGGTGTGTTAGTTACTTCCAAGCCACTGGGTCAAGATACTGAATATCCACAATTCAAGGAAACAAAGCTTATTTGGCTCATGGTTTCAGAAGGTTCAATCCATAGTGAGCTGGCTCTGTGGTCATGGTCCGTGGTGGGCTATTGTGGCATGGTAGAAAGGCATGGCAGAGGAAGGCATGATGGAAGAGAATGGCAGCCAGGAAGCATAAAAAAGGAAAGGGACACAGTGAGAGGTTTCCCTTCCAAAGACATAGCCCCAGTAGCCAACTCTGTCCCCTGGGCCCATCTCCTAACCTCACAGTCAGCTAAATCTATCTTACATCCGTGTACCTATTCCACAAGATGACTACAATCTGCAGACATGTAATAACAAAAACCAAACAAACAAACAAAAGAATTCATCAGTGGACTCACCCAGTGTTGAGTACTGAGCTCTCATGATCCAATCATCTCAGGACATCTCCACCTTTGTACATGGGAACTTTTTAAGGGTTAAATCTTAACTATAACAGAGGGGAAGTTTAACTTCTGTAGAGAAGGAGGGAAGTTTGGGGCTGGGTTTTCATGCCCCTCCATATCAGAACTATATTTTTTGCTCTTCAAAGTCTTCTTTCCTCCCAAGACCTGGATGCTGGCCTGACATGGTTATTTTTCTCTCATTGGTGAGACAAAATTAAGGAAGGAAAGGCTTATTTAGTTTACAGTTTTTAAGGTTTCAATCCATATTTAACTGGTCCCAAGGAAGAGTGGTGTGACTAATGACTAAGGAGAAATCATTTATGGTGGCTGCAAGTGATAAGACCCCAAAAGGCAAAAGGAAGGCCCTTCTCCCCTTATATTGTATGCTGGCTCCATCCCTTGGTGGGTGCAGCACTCACACTGCCAATCCCAGCACTAGACAACAAGCCAATCACAAACACTAGACTCAGCTGCCTCCATGATTGCATGAGGCTTTGGGGGACATCAAAACACAAACCATAACATGGCCCAATACAGACAAGATGCCCAGGCAGGTCTGCAGGATGGCAGCTTACCATGACTCAGTGACCAGACCCAGAGAATCTGTCACCACCCCACAGGATCTCTGTCCAGAACTTGCTCTGTGGTATCTTTCCACTGTCCTGCAGAACCAAGCTCACCTGTTGGGTCCAACATAACTTTCTGTAATTTCCCAGACTGAAAGTCTCTTCTTAAACTCTCCTGTGTCTCTGCTGCCGTTGCTTGGCCAAGTAAGTGTGAATTCTGGCTCAGCCACTTTCGATGCCCTGTGAGGAGAGCATCTATTTTGGGGGAAAGGTGGGTGGTGATGTGAACCCCATTCAGAAACCATATGGCCTCAGAGAAGCATGACTGCCTGCCCAGGCAGTGGAGCTTTTGGGGGGCTCTGTGGGGAGCATCCAACTTGCCCTTATTGTGTTAAGGCTAGGAAGGCTGCTTGTCTCTGTGACCAGGAACAGACCAGGCTCACAAAGGCAGATTACTTATTATCTAAACACTGATCCTTTTTGTTTTGTAATGGGAATTGAACCCAGCACCTTGCACTTGCCAGGCAGGTGCTTATGCTGCTGAGCTATGTCCCCAGACTTGAACAGTGATATTTTTATGAGTTAAATGACTGCTACTAATAGACAGGCCAAGGTTGCCCTGGGTAGATGGGCATGTGTTCTTCTTGCCCAGGCATGATGGGGACCCAGCCTGCAGGCTGTGTGGATTGCCAAGAGGATACCCTGGAACAGAAGGGGATGTCCATGATAATAGTGTTGTTGGGTAGCAGTAGATGAATTGAGGATTTGTGGGAATTTAGGAGGGGCCAGCAGAAGTGAAAAGTGCAGGTGGAAGAATGTAATTCCCTCGATCTGTGCAGGTCTCATGAATTAATGTGTCAGCTTGGAGATTTCTTCCCATGAAAACAGACATTTCTTCATCTGTATCAGGGGACACAGGAAGACAGAGACAGAGAAGCAGAGACAGAAGGAGAAAAACAAAGAGAGAATTTGCAATCCTCTTGCTTGCTGCTGATAAATTATCCTGGCATTTCATATGATGATTTTCTGCTACCATTTCCCTCTATATGTTCTTGGTGTAGGATGTCACTTGCTTAAATAGCTCAAACACTGCTGCTGGCAGCAAATGCGTAATTTTGACAGATGCACAGAGTCGAGCCCGGCAGCTGAATATGTTAAAGCTACTGAAGCCTGTGAGTTTATGTCTCACTCATTTGAGGTTCCTCGGTTCACTGGCAAAGCGGCACTTGTAGGAGCCCAAGAGGAAGCACCTAAGGGCTAAGCTGTCCTCTAAATTCTCCCTTGGAAATATCCCCTAGGGATATTTAGATATATAGATGTTTCTAAATGAAAGGGAGAAGGTGTCTTAAATTCAGGGGGACTTCTCAGTGGGCAAAACCAGGCTTCTTGTGGCAGCTTTGTTATCTGCAGAGGAAGTCAGTCCTGGAATGGGGATTGGAGTCCTCAGTGAGCAGATGAATGTGGGTTTTTGCCCACATTAATGTGGCTATTTCTGTTGTCCCTCTTATTCTCACCTCTGGGTGAAGCTGCTGATGATACTGGACCATTTGACCTGCATAGTTACAATGTCACAGGGCCAGGATGGACACAATGTGTGTTCAGCAGATCCCCTGCCATGCCTTTGTGACCCCAGACAAATTTCTGTCCTTTTCATGTAAATAGCCTCGCTCAATGTAGAGTAAATTAAATAATTAAATTAGAGAAAGGTCCTCACAGGAATGAGCCTTAATTCCTTCACAGGCACTAGGATTCGCCATAGAAGGATGAGATTTTCATTGTAGAAATGTTTATTTGTATATATTTTTCTCTTATTTTTCAACTTCCCTTGCTGAACATATTTAGTGTGCATGACAAGCACAAACTAATAAATCTGGTTTTAAACAAAACTTTCTTATGGTGGTAAGAGCAATTAGCATTAGGTGGACTGTCCTCTTTGTGGCTTTGTAAGTTCGCTTCCCTTGCAGTTGATTAGGGTTGTGACAGCACAGGGATCTCTGGAATGAGGATTCACCTTGACTAATGAACTTCGCACCAGGTGGGCAAGGCGGGGGCAGTGCTCTTGGTCAGTACCCTTCCCTGGTCCCTGGAAATCACAGCTCTGCTCTGCATTTTTGCAAACAGAAATGCGACAGGAGATGCCTTGTGCTGGTGGAGTCATGGAAAATTCCCCATCTTATTTCACTCAGGACAGTGTCCCCCAAATATGCCATACAGCAGCATTTCTTCTTTTGTAAGGTTAAGCAATGTGCCATCATATGTATGAGCACTGTTTTTTCCAAGGCAGAAAAGTTCAGTAGTTGCAGTCGGCAATTTTCCCTCCAATATGTTTTCACTTTAATTGGTGCTTAACAATTGTACCTACACTGGGGGACAGCGTGACGATTTGACACACTGATGATCAAATCAGCGTTTTTGCCTCCTCAGATGTCATTTCTCTTTGTCCTGTAGCGTTGGACTCTTGTCCTCCCCTGTTTGCCCTCACAGTGGCCTCTGGTCACCGACAACAGTTCCACCACCCAGCTGTGGCAGGAAGTTTGCCCCTTTTTTCTGCATAAAGGTGTTCTCTTATTTGCCTTTTCCCAGAAAGCTGTGTCACGAGGCTTCACTTGGTGAGTTCAAATCTTTATTTGACTTAGGCTGCTCTGCTCTGCCTTATATTTTATCTGCTTACCTCTTTCATACTTCCCAAGTCTAAAACTTCGGAAATAGGAAAGACAGGAAAAGATGAAATAGTTATAGCCCCTCTCTCACGCCCCTCCTGGGCCCCCTCCAGAGGGGCTTCTCACAGAAGATGAAGTCGTCCTGGGGCTCAGAGAATTGAGACAACAAACGCTTGACCTGTAATACCAAATGCTCTCCTTGCTCAAAGATGAAGGCAGGAATGTTCCAGAAGACATGTAATCTGCTATCATGTTGGCTTCATCTTCTCAGATTCGGTTTCTAAAGCTGATTTCCATGGTTTGAGAGAAGGAGCATTGTGGACATCACAGAGAATGTGGAGGCATTCACTTCCAGAGACACCCAAGCTCTGCCCAGGCAAATACCACCCATGCCAGCTTCACAGATATACTAGGATGTACCAGGTGCTAACCCAGCCCCTCCCAAGCTTTCTTTTCTATTCGAAGGAGTTCTACCGGTCACCTGCACCAGGGACCACATGAGCTGTTTTGCTGCCATCCAGTGGGACTGTCCACCAGGGAGGTGCCCCCTCCCAGTCACAACGTGTTCCCTATTGCAGAGGGCCTGGCATCCCCAGTGACTGCACGTCCATGCCCAAAGCCATGTCTGGTTGTCTCAGCAGATGTGCGGCACCCTCACATTTAGTGTCTGGGGGGCCGAGCGGTGATAAATGTCCTGGACCATGCTGGGAATTTGTATTACATAAAGATCCATCCCCTTGGAAACCAAGTAGATCTAAACAGGGACACCACTGTGTCCCAGGACTCTAATATGTGAGAAGCCTCCTTTCTCAGAACACGGCAGTATCCTGTGACTGTTAATCCTGATACCTCAGCTACATTTGATAAAGAAATGCCTAGAAGATGGGGAAAGAGCGCTCTGGGGTGTCTGGCTTGGCACCTTGTCTGCCCCACACCCTCCTCTCTGATGCTGTTCCCTGCTCCATTTCCTGGCCACCATGAACTGAGCAGCTCTGCTCCACCACACCCTTCCACCATGATGGCTCTGCCTTGGAGCCCCCTGACCATGGACTTAAACCCTGCAGGCTGAGTTAAATTTTTCCTCCTTTAATTGTGAGCATCTGTTGTGACAGCACTGAGAAGGCATCTTTATACTTTACCAAGCTCAGTAAGTTCCACAAGTTCCCATCTATTAGGTTAGTTCTCTGTCCACCATTGACTTCACTTCTGAAATTCAAACTGTGTTTTCTTAACCGGCTGGCAGCATATTTTTAAGAAAAAGCTTTCAATTAGTGCATTGCTTTCTATGTAGAATTTATATTCCCTTTGTTGATGCTAAATTAAACAGTGCTTGTTTTATTATTTCACAAAAAGCTAGTTGTGATATGGGATGAGTAAGCATAAATCCAGCCCACGTTTGTCCTCGGGTGTTAGATCCAAAGCATTTGTCCTGATGCAGGCTGGGTGCTCTGTGTGTGACCAAGCAGCAGGAAGGAAGCGACAATCAGGGGAGCTTGATTCAGCTCTCCATGTGCAGATCGTACGGACATTGATAATCAGGATTCATCAGTTTAGTGACTGTTGTCATTACGATTCTAAGATTATCATCACACTCATTTCCAAGTTGAGGTGGATGGGGTATCTGTTCACTCAGGGCCAGGGTTAGTGGTGTTGATAATAATGAATGCTCTGGTCACACATGTCAGTCCAAAATCAGGAGCTCTGCTCCTGTGTGACGGCTGGACTAAGGCACAGTATTATCCAGATCCCCGCTGACCTCTTGGACCTGTCACCTGATTTGCTTATTTCTCTGTATTTATTTCACAAATGTTCCTGAAAACCTCTTCTTAGAACTGCCGATCCCTTTCTATCATAGGAGCATGATAGAATGGGATAAATTTGCTGGTTTATTTTATTTTCTACTGAGTTTCCACTCTTAAAACTTCTTTAATTTGCTAAGCAAGAAAATCAAGGATCAATTTTTCCACTGCAGAATCACATGATTGTTAGCCAGAGTCAGACAATGCAATTCGTTTAATTTCTCAGGAGCACAGCCAAAGTTGTTCACCAGCCTTTTTCCTCTCTGCTAAATTCTGAGGCCATATTAAGTTTCTATTTTGTTTTGTTTTTCACTTATATGTGTTATCATCTTCCAGTTGGATCCAGAGGATCACATTTAACCTTTCTCACTTGGATTCCAGAAGTTTTGCCCAGTGATTTCCTAGGCTTCTCCTGGGGAGTGCAGTGAAATCCAGAGAATCCAGAGGAGGAGCCCAAGACAAGGCTGGAAGAGAGCCACAGCCACAGCCTGAGCTCAGTGAGTGAGAACTTGAGGCTCACACTCTGCTGCATGAGGTGGGAACAAAGCCCATGGGTGCCTCTTGAGTCCTCCTTCCTCCTTCCAGGTGTCTCACGTATCTGAGACTCTGTGGCCGGTGGCAACACCAGCTGTGGTCCAGATACTGCCTGAGCACCTTCCAATCCACAATCTCATTTCATCCCCTAAAAGCTTTAAGGGACAGTTGTGACTATCACACCCATCCTACAGATGGGAGCACCAAGGCAGAGGTAGCTACCTGGGCCTTCAGAGTCATTGAGAAGCAGAGCCCTGCACAGACTCAGACAAAGTGCCTGGTGTCATGGACATCACCAGCCGGGGCGCTGTCCCAGATATAGCCAGCAGTTGTCAGAGGAGACTCTGTGCAGTCCTTCTTGGTGCCACAGTTTCTGCCTGAGAGCCTCGTGCAGGGGCATCTGACTCCACAGTGAGCACGCAGGCCTGAGTGCCCAGGGGAAGTCATGAGAGAGACCTGCCATGCAGCCTCAGCCTCTGGCCTGAGTGGCCCAGGAGTCCCCAGGCATCTCTGCAGCCATACAGTAAAGCTCCCTCCTCTTCTTTCCACACCTTTCCTCTCCTTTCTTCTCCTCCCCTCTCCTCTCCTCTCCCAAGCACCCTCTCATCTCCGTAAAAATTCCATCTGTGTTTCCTGTTATCTCGCCTCCATTTCACTCTTTAAATTATTATATTGAGTCACCTGTATAAGATGAACCCTGCGCTATGTAACCTTCTGTGTCTGGATTCTGGCACTTAACATTATGGTTTCAGAATGCATGCCTGTTCCTACAAGTGACTCATTGTTTACCAGAAAAGCAAAGCAGTGCTGTTGTAGACCTGTAAATAAGGGGTCCCATCTTTGGGCCATGGCGAGCAGTGTGCATCAAGGCCCCGGCCATGTGTTTTCCCTCAGACTTCAGCTACCCAAAGCCAGCAGTGTGGGTGATGTGGTTGTTGTTGCTGTCTGGCCACCGAGTTACCCCCTCTTGCTGGTGCTTGAATCCCATATTCCCTTTATGTGAGTCACCCTGGGTCTCAGCCCATGGGTTCTGGCACAGCTGGCTCCCTCTGGTGGAGGGGAGAATCCTGGGGTGGAGTCTAACAAGGTCCTGAGCTCCCCCAGGGGAAAGATCATCCTCCTGATGGCAGAGCTTCCTGAACACTGCTTCACCCACAGCCCCAAACTGCTCAGTGAATAATAATGGAAAGGAAGTGGTGGGGAATGGGTGCCCCTGGGGATACCATCAGACACCTGGTGTACTCACACTTAGCTCCAGAATTTCTTTTGGATTTTGAAAATTTTTATTTCTTTGGATTTTGAAACTTTTCCAAAAATTTTTGGATTTTTTTTTTTGGATTTTGAAAATTGTTTTTCTTTGAGTTTTGAAAATTTTTCTTGCATAAGCCAATTTGAGCTTGGTTTGCACTAACTGAGTATCCTTGATACAAGGGAAGTTTTTTTTTTTGGGGGGGGGTGTTGGTCATCATAGAATTTTCTCTGACATCCGTGCACTTTGGGGTTTATTAGCTGGTCAGAACCACCAGGGCAAGCAGAGTCACACAGTAAACTTAGTCCACAGGAAATGCCATCTTCTCTGCCTTGCTTATTCTAGAGTTAAAAATAGGGGCTGGAAGTTTAGCTAAGTGTGTCTGAGACTCCCGAAGCCTCAGGAGTTTGTGTGTCCCAAGATCAACCTGTGTTAGGTCAGTGACCCCACCTGCCCCATGCAGGGTCTGTCTTTGTTCCTTCCTTTCTCCTCCTCTGGAGTCACCAGATGGGTGTGCACCACCTCCGCCTGTACATGGACCTGTGAGGATATCAATACAGATCTGGTGAGCAGAAAAACAAAACTAATTGTTGAGCAATTGTGGCAACAAGACCGTAAATCCCACAAAGTATTCTGTTGTCACCAAAAATAATTCATTTTGCTAATTTAATCATCCAACAGACATTTCTTGATCACAAGCATGTGTCCTACCTTGGTGGCGGGGGGGGGGGGGGGACCAAGGTGACAAAGGCAGGTACTCTACCTTCTGGTGCTCATGGGAGGTGGGGATAAACAGGCTCCCACGGAGAGGCTACAGGGCCCTGAAGGAACAACCAGGTTGCTGCAGGAGGTAGCAAAGGTGCAGCAGCGGCCTCTGTGAGGCTGGGCAGTGTTAGACGGGAGGAGCCGGGAGTCCTCCTGGCCAGGCCTGCACACTCTGAGCTGCGGCGAGGTCACTGTTGCTGTGGGTATTATGACACTGATGAGAACACCAGTGAGGCTCACCGGCTCTGCCTCGCATGTGGAAACTGTGTAACGAGTGAGTCACCAATGCTGCCTTGTTTTCATAAATAAGGTTACAAGAGAAGCTCACTCAGTGAGAAGCCTCTCAGGGCTTGCATGTTACAGAATGTGATGCAGTTCCATTCCTGGTCCCAATACATGTGCTCCAGGTGGAACACACAGAGCGACAGAGGTGCCTACCTGTGTGGCTGAAGGCTGCAGGTGCTTTCTCTTCCTGTGGCATTTAGATGAGTCCCCTTTGTGTCCTAATGGGTGCGTTAATGGAGGTGGCCAGGGCAGGCAGAGGCCAGGCTGAATGACACCGCCTTTGTGAGTGGCCATCACTCTATAAACACACAGCATAAATGCTGACTGTCAAGTAGACTAATCTGTCAGGCAGGGGGACATTTGCTTGTAGCACTGTCACATTTAGATAATGGAATAGTGTAATAGCTCAGCATCTGGCTTAAAGTTAAAACATCAAGATTTATCTCATTCTTCTCCACAGGACTATTTTTCAATGGCTTGACTATAGTTCAATGGCTTTAACAACCCACTGTAACTAAGAGGTCCTGTCTGGCTTTTGTACATAGAAATTTTAAAGCAGACCAGCTCTTGGAAACAGAGGTATTTAGCCAAGATAATATGCACCTCACCCAGTGAAGATTAACAGTTATTTAATGGGGCTTGAAATTGTTTCAGTCTGTAGAGCTCTGAGTGGATCGGGAGTGTCACCTGCATGGCTGTCAGCCTGACTTAGAAGGGGCCAGAACCCGGCCTCAGTAGGATCCCTTCATTCCAAGTCACATGCACTTTCCCCTGTGGGTCACAGTGTGGATCTGCTTCTCCCAGGAGTCACAGCCCTAACTGTAACGCTGGCTGTAGAGAAGAGGGAACTGAAGGACAGCGGTGAACCAAAGGTGTCACCTCCACACACTGACAGTGGCATTTTAGGCACAGATATGGACCCGGAGGGACCACTATGCTGTGTCTCAGAAAGAAGGAGGAAACACTGTCTTATACGCAAGATTCAGGCTTTGCAGTGGTCGGCGATAAACTCAGCTAAAAACCGCGCCTGCTCCTGGGAAACGTGGACTTGGTCCTGAGCGGTCGCTTTTCAAAAGACAAATGTGAGGCTTAATATTTGTCTTCAAGGCTGACATCAGGTGTAAGGGGCAAAGAGGCCTCTTCTGTTGCCCAGAACACCTGCAGGCGGTAGCCCGAACTACCTTTATTAAACAAATGAATCCGACACATTACAAAGGCCAGTAGTTGGCATCCTTTCCCAAGGAATGTGCATTGCAGGCAGGAGTGTGAAGAGGCCAGTGTTCTCCCTAGCGGGGTTGGTTACGTTTCTAAGCCATCCTGAGTTTGTTTGTGACCTGTGGTTAGAAAACAAATCCAGACAAAGATGCACTACAAAGTGCGGGTGGAGGGTGGGTGGTGACAGGAACAATAACTCAGTGCTCACAGGGGGTGGCGGGGTTCATTGGCAGTCTTCAAAGTGTCATTAGCTTATTTGGATCTCAATTAGTGCAGACATTTACTAAATAGCTTTAAAAGAAAACCTTAGCCTCTGCCCTTGGGATGAGTGCAGCAAGAGGTGAAATCAGCACCAAAATGATGTTGAACCAGCAGCAAGGATGTCATCAGTGTCGTTAGTCTTTAGCCTACTGCAAATGTCACTGCCTCAGCTCCGTTAGACAGCATTTATCCTCAGGAAAATGAGGTCAAGGAAGGGCGAGGATGGACAAGCCTGGAAGTGGGGTGTGAGCGTTAATGCACATGAAGGTTCTTGGGGTTTTGCTGGAAGACAGGCCCGTATCTCCACCCCTCCCTGTCCTCTCCCTCCCCTACTGTCCTGTCCCGTCCCCCCACCCCATTCCCACACACACCTGCAAATCTACCTGTGAGGCACTGCTGCTGTTGCCTGCTGGCCTCTTTGTGAATCCTATGCCAGCAAGGACAGGAGGCATCGCCTGCTCTCTCCAGCGCCTTCTGTAAGATTGGCCAAACCTGGTGAGGGCTTTTTCCGCACACACTGGATGTGTTGGGATCACCTGTACTTTGCCCATCTTGTCACCTTGCTGCTACGTCTTTAGGGTTCCCTGCCTGGAATTTAACATCCACAGTTCTGATCCATGTGAGTGGAAATCAGAGCTGGGCTGGCTGATTAGAGTGTGTCCCTGTCTTCTTTCAATCTCTCTGCCTCCCAGCACAGTTCAGACCCTGAATCTGATCTCTGTGCCTTGCTCTGTGCCATGGGCGTGTCTCTCCAAGTTTCCTTCTCTTCATAACAATGGGGACATCGAGTCCATTTGCATAGTGTTGCAAACCCAGCACACTGCTGAGGAGGAAGTGCTTGCTGCTTGCTATGTACAAGAGATGGAGGGAGGAACCCTACTCAGTTCATGTGAGGAACACTGCTGTGAGTTTTGTCATAGGCAGAGAGTCTGATTATACCCTGTTCTCTCACACCAGCAGGTTCTTCAAAGGAAGAGGAAAGATCAATAGTAATAAAGGAAAAGGATCCCAGGGGCTGGGACAGCGAGACAGTGTCAGGGACACCCTGTCTCCAGGACAGAAACAGGACCTTGTTTGGGTTGGGGTGGCAGCTGCGTTCAGACTAATTTCCCAGACTCAGATTGTCAGTGGCAACAAGAAAACACTCAGACACAGAACAGGGAATCTTGCCAAGGCAGTTGAAGGTTTCTTATGCAGAAGGGCACAAGTGAGAGGTGGCAGGCAGGGTGAGCAACCACAGAGCTCTGGAGTCTCAGCCCTAACTCAGCAGGAGCTGCTGACCTCTTGCCCATTGGCTGGTTGGAGGTGCACAGTCTTGATTGCCTTGCTCAGGATTGATGGGGATAGGGGCAGGAGTCAGGAAGGCTGCTGGCAGGTGTGGACACAGAGTCCTTGGTTTGTGCCTGTGGTGTCAGGATTGGACGTGAGCAGGCATTTATTGTAACTTAAGAGGTTCTGGGCCTTCGGTGAGCGGAGGAGGAGCTGCGCGGACCCGGAGCCGCCTGCAGAGGCCCCGTCCTTTGTCTGGAGGAGGAGGGGTCCCGGGTTCCTGGGGCACCTCGGCCCGTACCCAGCCGCGCCTGGCCTTCGGTGAGCGGAGGAGGAGCTGCGCGGACCCGGAGCCGCCTGCAGAGGCCCCGTCCTTTGTCTGGAGGAGGAGGGGTCCCGGGTTCCTGGGGCACCTCGGCCCGTACCCAGCAGCGCCTGGCCGTCGGTGTGCGGAGGAGGAGCTGCGCGGACCCGGAGCCGCCTGCAGAGGCCCCGTCCTTTGTCTGGAGGAGGAGGGGTCCCGGGTTCCTGGGGCACCTCGGCCCGTACCCAGCCGCGCCTGGCCTTCGGTGAGCGGAGGAGGAGCTGCGCGGACCCGGAGCCGCCTGCAGAGGCCCCGTCCTTTGTCTGGAGGAGGAAGGGTCCCGGGTTCCGGGGGCACCTCGGCCCGTACCCAGCAGCGCCTGGCCGTCGGTGTGCGGAGGAGGAGCTGCGCGGACCCGGAGCCGCCTGCAGAGGCCCCGTCCTTTGTCTGGAGGAGGAGGGGTCCCGGGTTCCTGGGGCACCTCGGCCCGTACCCAGCCGCGCCTGGCCTTCGGTGAGCGGAGGAGGAGCTGCGCGGACCCGGAGCCGCCTGCAGAGGCCCCGTCCTTTGTCTGGAGGAGGAAGGGTCCCGGGTTCCGGGGGCACCTCGGCCCGTACCCAGCAGCGCCTGGCCGTCGGTGAGCGGAGGAGGAGCTGCGCGGACCCGGAGCCGCCTGCAGAGGCCCCGTCCTTTGTCTGGAGGAGGAGGGGTCCCGGGTTCCTGGGGCACCTCGGCCCGTACCCAGCCGCGCCTGGCCTTCGGTGAGCGGAGGAGGAGCTGCGCGGACCCGGAGCCGCCTGCAGAGGCCCCGTCCTTTGTCTGGAGGAGGAGGGGTCCCGGGTTCCTGGGGCACCTCGGCCCGTACCCAGCAGCACCTGGCCTTCGGTGTGCGGAGGAGGAGCTGCGCGGACCCGGAGCCGCCTGCAGAGGCCCCGTCCTTTGTCTGGAGGAGGAGGGGTCCCGGGTTCCTGGGGCACCTCGGCCCGTACCCAGCCGCGCCTGGCGGTCGGTGTGCGGAGGAGGAGCTGCGCGGACCCGGAGCCGCCTGCAGAGGCCCCTTCCTTTGTCTGGAGGAGGAGGGGTCCCGGGTTCCTGAGGCACCTCGGCCTGAGCCCAGCCGCGCATAGCCATCTGCGTGCAGAGGAGGAGCGGGGTAGATCCGGAGTGCCCGCAGGAGGCCCTTCCTTTGTCTGGAGGTTTGTGGATATCTCTGCCAGCAGGGAGGGATCACAGGCTCCTGAGGCACTGCGGTCTGTGGTGAGTACCCTAACCCGGCTGCGATCCAAGAGCTGTGGATCTACCAAGGGGCAGGTGGGTGCACAGTGTCCCTGAGGCCCAGCTTGTCTGGAACCGCGGAGTTCTGATCAAGCAGAGAAGGGCCATTGGTTCTGCAGGCCCAATGGCCTGGGGTAGAGGGGTGCCAGAGTCTCAGTAGCTGCAAACATAGAAGGGGATTTTCAACAGATCCTGAGGAGGCTTTCAAATAACACTTGAAACACAGAAATATAGGAAAATGACAAAACGAAAGACCAAATTACAACCTCAAACCTCCAGCCCAACTCAGGAAACCCTAGGAGAAGTGTATTTAGAAGAAAATATATCCCATCCTCCTCATATATTAGACACAATAGCTACTGAAGTTGACAAGCAACTCCAGGAAGCTTTAAAGAAATTCAAACTCGAAATAATTTCTCAGATAAAAGAAGAAATGATAAAAGAAATGAAAGAGATTCTAAATATATCTAAAGAAAACACAGATAAAAAATTGGAGGAATTAAACAAAAAGATAGAATCCCTAGACGAGCAATATAAGAAACAAACAGAATACATAATGCAGATGCACAGAGATATACAGGAAATAAAAAACTCCACTGAAAGTTGTAAAAACCGCCTTAATGAAAGTGAAGACAGAATTTCAGACCTTGAAGACAGGATTGCAGCAAGTGAACAGGAAAGGAAAGATCTTTTAAAAATAACAAGGAATCAGGAAATAACAATTCAACAACTGCAAGATGATGCAAAGAAGAATAACATAAGAATGATAGGGATTAATGAAAAAGAAGGAGACAACATAAAGGATATCAAGAGGATATTTAGAGAAGCAATAGCTGAAAACTTCCCAAGCATGAGATCAGAAACTGACATCAGGATCAGTGAAGCATATAGAACTCCAAATAGTCATAACCAAAATAAAACTACACCCAGACATATAATAATCACCATCCCAGAAATCCAACACAAGAATAGATTATTAAAAGCTGTCAGAGAGAAAAGACAGATCACTTATAAAGGAAAACCTATCAGAATCACAGCAGACTTCTCAGCACAAACAATAAAGTCAAGAAGAGCATGGAGTGAAGTATTCCAGATCCTAAAGCAAAATGATTTCCAACCTAGACTGATATATCCTGCAACACTATCATTTAAAATAGATGGTGAAATACGAAACTTCCATGACAAAGAACAGCTGAAGAACTTCATGAACACCAAACCAACCCTGCAAAAAATATTGAAAGACAGTTTAGATACACAAAGGAAAAAACCACTAAGCAAAGCAAATAATTAAACAGAACAGAAAGATAAAGATGCAACAGCAGAGAGATAAGAATCCTACAATTAAACAACATTTAACAGTAATAACCATTAATGTAAATGGTCTCAATGCACCAATCAAAAGAAACAGACTAGCAGAATGGATCAAGAAACAAAATCCAACCATATGCTGTTTACAGGAAACCCATCTAACCCAGAAGGATACTCACAGACTGAAAGTCAAAGGATGGAAAACAATTCTTCATGCAGCAGGAATCCAAAAAAAGGCAGGAGTAGCCATTCTGTTTGCAGACAACGTGAACTTTAAACCAACAATGACCATAAAGGACAAAGAAGGTCACTACATACTCGTAAGGGGAAAACTCCAAGAGGAAGAGATAACTATCTTAAATATATACGCACCAAACTCCAGAGCGCCCAGTTATATAAAACAATTATTAACAGAAATGAAAACTCAAATTATCAGTAACACAATTGTAACGGGAGACCTTAATACGCCATTGACACCAAGGGACAGATCGACCAGACAGAAAATGAGTAAAGAAATAACAGAACTGAATCATACCTGTGAACAAATGGGTTTGATAGACATATACAGAATGTTCCACCCAACAACATCAGAATACACATTCTTCTCAGCAGTACATGGATCATTTTCTAAAATAGACCATATATTAGCTCATAAAACATATTTAAACAAGTGCAAAAGAGCTGAAATCATCCCTTGCATGTTATCGGATCACAGCGCTCTGAAATTAGAAATTAATGATAAAAGATACCGCAAAAATCCCACAAACACATGGAAACTGAATAACACACTCTTGAGTAATCAGTGGGTCACAGAAGAAATTAAAGAAGAAATCAAACAATACCTAAAAGAAAATGAAAATGCAGATACAACTTACCGGAATCTGTGGGATACAATGAAAGCCGTTCTGAGAGGAAAATTTATTGCACTGAGTTCCCACATCAGGAAAACAGAACGAATACAAATAAATAACTTGATGCTACACCTCAAACAGCTAGAAAAGGAAGAGCAAATCAAGCCCAAAGCCAAAAGAAGAGAGGAAATTATAAAAATCAGAGCAGAAATCAATGCAATAGAGACTAAGAAAACAATCCAAAGGATCAACAAATCAAAGAGTTGGTTCTTTGAAAGAATAAATAAAATCGATAAGCCCCTAGCCAACCTTATTAAAAAAAGGGAAGAAAAAGCTCAAATTCATGCAATAAGAAATGAAAAAGGAGAAGTCACTACAGACCCAATAGAAATACAGAAGATCATCAACACCTATTTTGAAAACCTCTACTCTCAAAAGTTTGATAACACAGAAGAAATAGACAGTTTCTTAGAAGCATATGAAGTGCCAAAGCTAGATCAAGAGGATGTAAAACTGTTGAATAACCCAATCTCGGTTACTGAAATTGAAAATGTAATTAAGTCCTTACCCACCAAGAAGAGCCCAGGCCCAGATGGATTCACTGCAGAATTCTACAAGAAATACAAAGAAGACCTAATGCCGACACTCCTCAAACTATTCAATGAAATTGAAAGGGAAGCAATCCTGCCTAAGTCATTCCTGGAAGCAAATATCACTCTAGTACCAAAACCTGAGAAAGACCCAACTAAAAAAGAGAACTATAGACCGATCTCCCTAATGAACACAGATGCAAAAATCCTCAATAAAATATTGGCAAATAGGATCCAGCAAATCATCAAGAAGATTATACACCATGACCAAGTGGGATTCATCCCAGGAATGCAAGGATGGTTCAACATACGCAAATCAATAAATGTAATTCACCATATCAATAAAGCCAAAAATAAGAATCACATGATCATTTCTATAGATGCAGAAAAAGCCTTCGATAAGGTCCAACATTTATTCATGATAAAAACTCTACAGAAAATTGGAATAGATGGTCTTTACCTCAATATAATAAAGGCCATTTATGACAAACCAACAGCCAGCATCATACTAAATGGCCAAAAATTGAAAGCCTTTACTTTAAAATCAGGCACAAGACAAGGATGTCCTTTATCACCACTCCTATTTAATATAGTACTGGAAGTACTAGCCAGAGCAATTAGGCAAGAAAGAGAAATAAAAGGGGTAAATATAGGAAAAGAAGAAGTTAAGTTGTCATTGTTTGCAGATGACATGATACTCTACATAGAAGACCCCCTAAGCTCCATTGAAAGACTCTTAGATACAATAAATAAATTCAGTAATGTGGCTGGATACAAAATCAATACTCAGAAATCAATAGCATTCCTATACACAAACAACAAAACCACAGAGAGGGAAATAAGGGAAACTGGTCTATTCACATTAGCAAGCAAAAAAATGAAATATTTAGGAATTACTCTTACAAAAGAAGTGAAAGACTTATACAGTGAAAACTATATTACACTGAAAAAGGAAATTGAAGATGATCTCAGAAAATGGAAAGACATCCCTTGCTCATGGATAGGAAGAACAAACATTGTGAAGATGGCCATTCTCCCAAAACTCTTATACAGATTCAATGCAATCCCAATAGAAATACCATCAACATACCTTATAGATCTAGAGAAATCACTCCTAAATTTCATCTGGAACCAGAAGAGACCTAGAATCGCAAAAGCAATTCTAAGCAGCAAAGACAAAGCAGGAGGCATCACAATCCCTGACTTGAAATTATACTACAAAGCAACAGTAGTAAAATCAACATGGTATTGGAATCAAAACAGAGCTGAAGATCAATGGAATAGATTAGAAGATACAACCACAACTACAAACACACTCAACCACCTTATCTTCGATAAAGGAGCCAAGCAGGTTCACTGGAAGAACGACAGTCTCTTTAATAAATGGTGCTGGAAAAACTGGCTCCCCATTTGCCGAAAACTAAAGCTAGACCCATGTCTATCACCATGTACTAAATTAAAATCTAAATGGGTCAAAGATCTGAATATTAAAACAGAAACGCTAAATCTATTGGAAGACAAATTGGGTAGAAACCTTGGAGGCATAGGAGTAGGTAGAGAATTCATGAATAGGACTCAAACTGCACGGGAAATACTTCCCAGAATCAATAACTGGGACCTCTTCTTATTAAAAAGTTTTTGCATGTCAAAAGAAATCTCCAGCATAGTGAAAAGAAAACCCACAAACTGGGAAAAGATTTTAGTGAACTCTCTCTCAGACAAGGGCCTCTTGTCTAAAACATATAAAGAATTAAAAAAACTCAGACCTTCAAAATTCAAAGATCCAATCCAAAAATGGGCATCTGAGATGAATACGCAATTCTCAGATGAAGAAATGCAAATGGCAAATAAATACATGAAAAAATGCTCATCATCATTGGCCATTAGAGAAATGCAAATTAAAACCACACTGAGATACCATCTCACTCCTGAAAGAATGGCCAGGATCAAGAAAACCAACAACAACAAATGCTGGAGAGGCTGTGGGGAAAAAGGAACTCTCCTGCACTGTTGGTGGGAGTGTAGACTGGTACAGCCTTTGTGGAGATCTGTCTGGAGGTTTCTCAAAAAGTTGGGATTGGAAATCCCATTTATTCCAGCTATTCCACTTCTAGGCATATTCCCAGAAGAACTGAAAGCATCATACCACAGGGATATATGTGCACCTATGTTTATAGCAGCACAATTTGTAATCGCCAGATCTTGGAAACAACCCAAGTGTCCATCAACTGAGGAATGGATAAAAAAGTTGTGGTATTTCTATACAATGGAGTATTATTCAGCTATAAAGAAGGATTGCATTGAGATATTTATCAATAAATGGGCGCAGCTTGAGACCATACTCATAAGTGAAATAAATCAATCTCGCATGTATGAATACCGAATAGTTTCCCTAATGTAAGTAATGATTCAAATATATAAAAATATGTGATAATCATGATTCCCCATTATGTGGCCTTGAAGCCTTATAAAATTTTCACTTATTAATTAGAAAGGCTTTACTCTGGGCTTTTTGATATGGAAATATTTGAAGCTATAGTATATGAAGTTTTATCCAAATATTTTAAGGAAAAAGACAGACACTATGGTAACTACTATTCTTTAAAAAAAATTATTTAGCTATTTCTTATGTTTATTTTAATTAAGGGAAAAACTTAAAAAATTAGGATATATAGTAGTAACTCTTTTTGATCTCCTATTAACTTGTTTTGAAGTCCTGTAATACTCCCAAGATCTTGTTTTGACTGATTAGACTCTGTTCCATTCTGTGCGACAGTAGCAAGTTTGAAGGTATAGGCAACTAATTTGAAGGCAATAAGATTCACAAAGATGCCCATTCTGGTTTGACTATTGTCTCCTTTGGAAGTCCTGCAATGTTCACAATGCCTAAGTTTTATTGGTCTTGTTCTCCACTGTTTTGTCCAACTTTATAATATCTAATGAGATAGACAATTCCTTTTAAGGAAACAAGAGACAATGTTGATAACCATTGTTGATGACCTTGTACTCTGTTCTACATCATGTGCTATGTCTATCCGTGGTTTGGACTTACAGCTTTGTTTTGCCATATTTGACTTTATTATCTCCCCCCCAAGAGAGTAATGAGAACTGAGGAGTAATAAAATCCAAAATGTGTAAATTTTGTTATAAAAAAGAGAGGGAGGGAAAAAAAAAAAAGAGCTCTAACGGATATAACAACAAGTGTGTTTAGGGATGTTAAATAGCTGACTATATTAATGTTTTTGGATCATTGAACACAGCTGTTTGCAGTCTCTCCGTTTGAATGTCTACTTTGTATTCTTTGATACTGGGATTTGAGCAACTATTTCCAAGATGATATTATGTAATCTATTAACAGGTGATTTCTTACTGTTATGTTTATTTTTTTTTTGTAGTTCTGTATTATGTGTAACCTTACACTGCTTTGTCTTGTTTTGTGTTTTTCTCTTTTTCCTCTTAAATAAAAAAAAAAAAAAAAAAAAAAAAAGAGGTTCTGGATGGGCTAAGGTGGGCTAGAGTCCAAGATGGAGATGCTCCTGCTTGATAGAATAGACAGACCTTATGGTTCCCCCACAGCTGGGATACGTGAGCAGAGCTGTCTTGCGCTGGACCTTGCATGGTGTGCACTGTCTTCTGAAGGGACCGAGAGATGCAAACTTGAGAAGGAGAGGGCTCCATGAACCCCACGGGAGGGTATCAATCACAGGGTTGTGATTGTCAGTGGCCTGCAGTCACAGGTCAGGGCAGACGGTGTCCGAGCTGGTGTCCACCCAGTTTCTGTCCCACCTCCAAGGGTCTACCTAAGATGTGTCTTCCTCTGCTCCCAACCCCAGTCCCTTACTCCACCCCTGGGGGAGGCCTTGAGGAGACCTGGCATTTGGGTACCTCCTTGTTCACCCCAGAGCAGAGTCCCTGGGAGAAAGTCTCCCCGATTTTGCCTCCAGGCTTAGAGTAGAAACCCACTTTTCAAGTGTTCCAACTAGTACTGGTTAGGGTGGTAGCAGGGCCCCACCCATGGCCCCTTGAGGGGATCCCCACTGCTGGTGCTGCCTACTGCTAAGAGCCATGGGGGGGGGCTCCCCTCCTCAGGCATCCCAGGGTGGGGCCAGTCATTTGGGGATGTGGCCACTCCTCTCTGGAATTCCTAGGCTGGGATGGGCCAGCCCATGGTCTCTGCTCAAAAATTCCTTTTGGGGACAAAGAATCAAACAAAACCTTAGTGATGAGCTGCTTCTTTTGAATGCCTTACAGTTTTTAGTACCTCAAGATTCTCATTCCATGGATTGCAATTTATACTGGAGCTAAATTTAAGAATCAGTTAAATGAATGAAAATAATAAATAATATCACAGGAATATGGAAAATACAGTTTTAAAATAAGGGACTTAATTCTCTCTCTAAGGGGAGTGATTCCTCCCTCCTTTTGTTAAAGTCCATAGTTTAGAGAATTTGTGGTTGCGATTTTTTAGCTGTCTCTGTAAAAGCTGAATGTTCCTCTTGGTAGCTTTGTGGTTTGGGAATGTCTTTCCTCAAGGACCTGGGAATAGCTTTTGTTTTATTTTTATTTTAAAAAGCAAATCAGAAAAAAAAGGATAGAAATGATACAGAATTTCAAAAAATATAGGAAATTAACATTAATATATTACACATCATTATCTTAGAAGTAGTTGTTCAGGTTACAAGATTTAGGCAAAAAGTAAATGCTCCAACAAGCAAACAATGAAAGCACAAAATTTTCTTTGGATGAAATAAAGACATTAGTAGTATAGTTATGTATCTTGTGCATATATCCATATATATATATATATATATATATATATATGTATATATAATATCCAAGAAGCACAATAGATATTGTGATAATGAAAGGGAAAGAAAGGGCTCACAAGAAAAAAGAAAAGAACAACTGGGACAGGAGAAAGGAGA
Source organism: Cavia porcellus (assembly GCF_034190915.1). Lineage (NCBI taxonomy): Eukaryota > Metazoa > Chordata > Mammalia > Rodentia > Caviidae > Cavia > Cavia porcellus. Next base: position 5,003,956 of record NW_026947499.1, on the reverse strand, counting down.
GAAGAAAGGACAGAAAAGATTATATGTATATAGGTACACACTCACACACACACACACACGCACACACACACACACACACAAACATATCTTTTGGTGGTTTTTTGTTTTTTTTTTTTTTTTTAACCTTTGAGACAGAGTCTTGCTACGCAGTTCAGGCTGGCCTTGAGCTCGCTTTGTAGTCCAGGCTGGTCTTGGACTTGCAAATAATTCTCCTTCCTTAGCCTCTCAAGTGCTGGGATTACAAGTGTGTGCCACCTTGCCCAGCTTGTATGTTCTTTTGAAATGTCATCATCAAGGATCAGTATGGGGTAAAGGCCTAATTGCTTTGAGCACTTGCCTCCAACATGCAAAGCTACCACCACTCCTACATACAGAAAGTGTTATTTTTCCTCCATATGGAGCTAAGCAGGCCATTACAGGGTGAGCTTAGTATTTGCTGTGCTTAACGCATGGCTCTGCTGGGTCATCTGCCCTGAGGAATTCACTGGAGAGAATGCATGCAGTGAGTTACTGCTGGGTGAGGCTTCCTTCTGTTCTGAGATCTCCTCAGTCACCTCTCATGAGGGTCATACTGCTTTAATCTTACTCTGTCATAAAACCATGTTTTCTTTGTCCACTGCTTTCTCTGGCTCTGCAAGATCTTTCGTGTCCAGTAACATTTCCCCAGTGCTGACAACAGGCAGCCCCAACCCCACCCCCGAAGTTGTGGCTGAGCAATGCTGAGGGGCACTGAGCTGTAACAAGCCGTGACACCCCAGTGAAGCTTCCAGACACCAGGGTGTCTGCTGACCTTACTGCATGGCCTGTGGCTCATCTGTCACAAGCCCAGTGGCAGATGTGTCCTGCCATGCATCCTCTAGTGTGTCCAGATATGACAGGGTGGTCCTTTCCTCAGTGAGAGGTAAGGAGAAGGGAAGTGCACTGTCTCTTTGTATAACTTTGGGAGACTCCACAGGAGAAAAACAGGGGTATAACAGAAACCTACTTCCTCTGTCATTCTTGTTTAGTCTGTTCCTTGCTGCTGACATGCTATACTCAACATCCCCAAGGTGAAGGAGGAGGTTCATTTCCGCTTGCGATTCTGGTCCCTACTCAGATGGCTTCAAGACAGAAAGTCCATGGTTGAAGGATGAAAGCTGCTCGCACTATGGATCCCAGGAAGCAGACAGAGAAGGGAGGAGCTGGGGAGGACCTTTCAGGTCAGGTCGCCTGTGAGCAACCACTAGCCAGACAGCACCTCCTCACCGCAAGCCAGCTCTAGTGCCTCCACAATATGATCCCTTTTCAAAAGCCCCAACTCAGCATACACAGGAGTTTTCAAGCTTATTCCTGACCTATTTCACATCAGAGTTCTCCTGGAGGATGCACGGTGGGACCACTCAGTGATGAGGTCCATGGTCACAGTGCTGCATGTTTGTCTTTAGAGAACTGATAGCCAAATGTCCATCAAAAGAGTTGAGATTCACTTATCACCGAGGGGCCACGGGCACTGGGAACTTCTCACACAGGGCCCTCTGTTCCCAGGTCACAGCTTGTGTTTGCATCCTAACTTAAGTCTTCAGCAGAGAGCTCCTTGCTTGTCTTATAGGGGTCCCTATCTCGGTAGGGATGCCCCAAATCGGTGTAGGTAGGCCCGGGCCAGTCTTTGGGATGGGTTTGTCAGAGAACAGAGCCATCTCCATAGAGCAGCATGTATTAGGGACGTAGCAGTCATGAGTAGCTACCAAAAGTCCCCCATTGGAGAGCAGCAGAAGCTATGAGGGGGAAGTGCGCACCATGCCCAGAGGCAGGAAGGGAACAGTCTGCATTGGGAAGGCACCTCCTCACCACAGCCCGTCTTTCCACCTGTAAGAGGAGTGAACTATCTAAGGTCAGGGCCACTCACAGGGGAGCCGGGAACCCGCTCAGGCAAAGGGCACCAAGGTCCCCTATTGATCCCAACAGCTCCTGCTGGTTTTCCTGAGCAGACATTTACATTCAGATTCTCCTGACATTTCGCACAAAACCCGTCCTCCTCAGGGGACCCTATGGTACCTGATCAACTTTTACTATTTCTACCTCTGAGAACTAGGCAGTGTTAAACACTAGGGCTTCTTGGCTGTGTCACTGTTAAGACAACAGAAGGATTTTAAAATATTAAATATATGGCCTGCATTTCCTGTTCTCTTAACAGCTGTACCTGCAAATGATCAGTTCTCGGTGTTTACTCTGAAAACAGCACATATAGAGAACTTCATGCTTAATGCAGAGGCTGGTATTTTGGATGCTTAGACACCTTTAAAAATGAACTTAGACTGTTATTTCCTATGCTTCATTACCTACCACAATTCAAATAATTTGTCTGTGTTTGTGTAAGCTCAGAGGTGACAGGGAGGTGGTTAAACTACTTCTGGATTAGTAAATTCTCAGTATCATTTTTAAAAATCAGCTTTCAGAAAAAGGGATAAAAAGTTATTAATAAGTGCATAAAAAATCATTTATCATTGACCCTAAAAGTCAGTGAAACTAAGTAGGAGCCCAGTGAAAACTTTTACTTTATGTCATGCAGATTAGGTAAGTGTGGGAGGGTCCAGGATCCTTTACTTTCTCACTGAGGACAGGAAAAGAAGAATGCCAATAACAATCAGCTGTTTCCCGATCATGAGGAAATCTAGGAGAATTGTTTGGGGTGATGGAGCCAGTGAGATGCTCTACAGCCTGGACGTGAAGGAGAAAAGACAGAGGTGTCAGGGCAGCAGTGGGTGGGAGCCAGTCAAGCCTTCTCTGCTGTGTTTCCTGTCTCCTGAAGTGTCATCCCAGCAGCTCCACGCAAATCACTAAGCTGAAGCCCAGAAAAGCCCACGTTAGAATGGAAACCTGTCCAGGCCACACTTGCACAGCCCCTCCAGATGCCCAGTGAGACAGAAGATGAGTCTGGAAAATGTAGAGAGGTGGAAACTAGAAGAAATTAACAGGTGGGGGCTTTAGAAATGCAGTCGAACACAACGAAGGATTAATTTAAGAGCAGATTAATCAGTATAGACAAACTTAACAGGCTGGAATATACATTATGGTAAAAATCCAGCCTAAAATGCCTAGAGACAGCAGAACCCGGGGAGATGAGAACTAGAGAGGACCTGGTCAGGGAGCTATGGTTTGGATATTTGTCTTTCACGGAGCAGAGAAAAACTAAAGTGAGACAAAAGCAATATGTGAGGAGCTTATGAGTGCTGAAATTCCCTGAGAAAATCAGGTGATCCCTATGAACCAAGAAAAATAGAAACAGAAGGCCTAGCGTATAAGATTGCCTCTGGTGATTATGTCACATCTGAACACAAGAGAAAAGTGATAGAAAGAAATATTTTTTAAAGTACAAAAGCAAAACCTTATTATCCTCATAGAACCTCTGCTTTTCCCCCAGGCTTCTTCCCATGAGCAAAGCAGAGCCCAGACCGTCTGTGCCTTCTCTAACTGGACTGGAAGGAGAGCCTCTGCGGTGACTCCTCCTTGGATACTCACAAAACCTTTGAGAGAAGACAGTAGAAACAGGAAGCAGTTCCCAGGGCTTATTATTGTCATTGCTCTCCTGGGCCTGAGCTGTTGTATGTCAGACCCAAGGTTATCTCTGCCCTCTTCTGTGCTGGGCCCACCTGGGAAGACTTACCTGTGTCCTGGTGCCATATTGCCCCTTAAGGATGCTTGATCTATGGATGTAGTTTACTGCCAATGGATCTTCCCTGGGTGACAGCCCTGCAGTGTCCCTTGGCTAGTTACAGAGGTCCCATCCTGAAATATCAGTCCCTGGGTTTATTTGTCTTTCATTTTGTACCAACATTGCAGAGGGAGAAATACTGAAAGGCTTCTATGATTTTCACTGGGACATCGAGGCTGGAGTCAGAAGCTCAGCAATGCAGATCCAAAGAAAATTGTCATGAGCCAGGTAAGCTGAAGAGGACTTTGTTCTTGGACACTGGACTTCATGTTAAGGCTTCTGGCCACTGGGGACAGCAAGTTAACAGCACAATATGACCACTAGAATGGTCGCTCCAACCTAACTGGAATCCTGCTCAATAGAAAATAAGACCTGAGCCTGGACTTTGCAGTCAGCGAAATGGTCCTGGGTTTGTTTGAATTAAATAATGCTTGTGCACTTTGGTTTCCTTATCCGTAAAATGGGTCTGTTAATTCTGCTTGCCTCACAAGGCTGTGGAGAGGATGGAATGAGGTAAGACATTCCTTGGCTCACAGTAAGTGCTGACATGAAAGGGCCATCACTGAACCGAGCGTGTCCACAGCACTGAGCAGTGCTCACTCCCTAGTGGTTAATATTTGGGTGTTTGAACACAGCTGAGGCTTTCACTGTTCCTGCTCCATGAAGATGAGTGTGCAGAAGCCACTCTGCCTAACTCATCCCTCCGCTGCTCCTTTGCATTGCCCGGCAAAAGACAAACCTGGATGCTGCACACTCATGATATGTGGGATGTGGATGAAATACAGCACATGGGCTTCTGCTTTAATCATTGTGGGAATCATTGAGCCACAGAAGGGATCAGTGGTGACTCAGGGGATGTAGTTCTCACACTTAGCAGTAACTGGTGAAAACCAACAGCACGCAAACCCTGTGACTGACATCCCTGTGGGAAAATCCTCACATAGGAACTTGGAAACAGCATAGGGGAGAAGGTGGTAGGTAGCCCAGGAGTGCACACGAGTGAAGGTTTCACTGTACAGCCAGCCCCTGGGGGACGTGTATCAGGTGTGTCATGTACTGGCTGTGTGACCTTGGAGCTTACCTTGCTGGACCTTGAGTCCCTCACATTTAAAATTTACATTGCAGCTGTGCCTCGTCCATGTCTCACTAGGACACAACCGAGTTGCTCTTGCAGGCTGTTTAGTAAGGAGGGCAAACAAACAATGCCCACATTAATCTCGTGTATTTTAATAGTGCCAAGGTCAGCAGAAGTGTGGCATTGTGGGCATGGCTATGCCTATGTGACAGAAGACACAGTGGCTGTGGAGACATATCTGATGTGACAGGAGGCCCACAGCTCTCTCGTGGTGGATCTTGATGACCGGTGCCACAACATGCTCTCAGTGGGAAAGGGGGAGGCTCAGTTGCCCTGCGTGTTCTCCTCACGAGTTGCCCATAAATCCTGTGGTCTCCGGCAGCTCTCTGTAGAAGACAGCATGCGCTTTATGGTGGACTGACGGCTGCGGTCAGAGTGTGGCAGCAGCTGCCCTGAGTCAGCACAGTGCTGGGTGTGGACGGCCCAGCTGGGGATTGTCGCCCACAACATGAGAAGGAGAACTGGAGGGAGGAACAAGTAGTGTGGGTTTGCTGGTTCTCTTGTTGCCATTCCTTCTCCTGGAGAAGGGCATCACCCTGGCTTCCTGATATGAATTCAGCTGGAGGAGCTCGGGACCTGGTTGTTGCTGAGGGTGGTTGTGGTACTTTTCAGGGGAGCTCTGCTCCTTACTTTGAGCGTTGTTTCCTGGCTCCAGTGCAGAACCCTCAGCCTGCTGGCACAGATCCTTCATCTTGCTGGCATAGACTTTCCGGCTTCTACTGATGACCGTTGGACCATCCCAGCACAGATCCGATGAACAGAATTGTACACGTCATTGTCATGGGCTCTAGACCTCCAGTGGGACTTGTGGGAGACACTGTCATGGTCTCTAGGTCTTCAGCTGGACTCATGCAGGACACTGCTTTGGCACCCAGACCTTCAGTTAGATTCATTGTGGTCTATAGCCTGTGGACAGATTTCTTGCATGTTTTGTGACTCTCTGGGTGACAATTATGAAATAATTCTTCTAATTATGTGTTCCATATTAAATTGTTTGCCATGCAAACCCCTAACTGCGATACACTCCCACGCTGAGATCAAAAGTTCTCTGCTTTCCACAAGAGTCCAGGCCGCCGGTGCTTGGAAACATCTTATGGGCACCTAGATGGCAGGGTTAAGGACAAACTTTCCCAGGAGGCTCCTGGGCAGATTTGCTCAAGAAGCCTCCTTGCTGAGCCATTTACATAATGCACCAAGTTACAGATACTACAGCCATGGGGATGAGATGAATTGTAAATGGTGTTGGAAAAAAAAAAAAAAAAAACTAAAGGGATGTTCAATATCACCTTCTACTTCATTCACTCTCGGTTTGTACCATGGACTTCGTAGGAGGCCACAGATAAGCCATTGGCCTCCACACAGGATTTACAGATCCTAAGTGATTTTCCACGATGTCTGTTGTCCCTGCTGTGGACGCAGCCTCCCCCAAGTTCCCTGGGAAATGAGTGACTGGCCAAATGGCAGCAGCGCTAACCAGGGAACTCACAATGGTCCTTCAGGAGCTGTTTTCTTTTAGACAAGTTATTTCCACAAGCCTGATGCCTCCATTACCTTGCACAGCACAAGTCAGAACTGGAAAAGCCAGCGCAAGAATTTTTGTGCATCTTATTTGAGGAGCTTCTGTGTTCGCTCTCATCCTGCTCCTTCCCCACCACTTTGGGAATGAGACGTTCTCCCAGCAACACCAACAATGGTGCATCTCAGAAGGGCTCTGTGAGAGCACCTGGCGTGCGCACTGCCCTATCCTGTCACTGCAGGTGTGATTCATGGTGTGGATGTTGGTGTAAAACCCACTTCAGTGCAAGACATAATAGAGGAGATGTGATTAGCATTGCTGTTCAACAAATGGTGATGGGTTTACCAAACTGTGACTACATTTATATAAAAACAATGCATGAATAAAGAGGATAAATATAATTAGTGTTGGGAAGAGCAAGAACTGCTGAATAAAATGTTCATCTTTGATTAACTGCATGCATTTTGCATAAGGAGATTATTTCTCCTGGTTTGAGTGAGTGTCACAGGATTACTGTCTGTAACTGTGAGAACAGTTGGTCTGTGACAATTTAATGGTATTTTTGCAAAGCTCCCATGATGGAAACTTCTCCCGGCAGCCTACTGCCCTCAGTTGCCTTGATCTCAAATCAGTTCTGAGGTCCATTGCTGGGAGATCCCAGCAACCAGTGTTACCAACTCAGAGTGACATTATCCGCACTCTCCAGGCTCTGCCAAGACACTGCAGGGAGGAGAACAAAGGCTTCCTGAAGCTGACTGTCATCACTGGCTTGGGCTCCGGGGATGTCTGATCATCTCTGGGTCTGCCCTTAGCACTTAACCTGGGACCCTGCTAATCTCATGACCAGATTCACATTTCATTAGCTGGGTGTTATGGCTCATGTCTAGATGTCCCCCCGAGGACTCATGCGGTCATAGGTGGGGCATTCAGAGGTGGCTGGATCTAGGGTACGTGCATGTGGATTAAGAGTGCGTGATTATTAAATTACTCTACTGATTGATTTGGCTCTGTTCTGGGTGTGGATAATGGGAAGGTCACCCTGGGTGTGAGTGCTGCCTGCCATGAGAGTGTGTGGCCTGGTGAGAATGTAAGGAACAGAAAGAGGGTTCTGCATGCTGTTTATACTGCCCCCTGTGCCCTGCCCCCTCTCCCCCCTTTAACCCCTGCCCCCCTGACCTCGCCCCCACCCCCTGCCCCCTGCCTTCCATGCTATGAACTGTTTTCTCTCCTCTGCGAGGCCCCTCTGCCATGTGCCTTCCTGCCCAGGATCCAGCTGACTATGAACTGAAATGTCTTCAAACTGTGATCTAAATAAACTTTTCCTCCTTCAACTTTAAGTGTTGAGTACTTTGTTTCAGCCACAAGAAATGTAGCTAACACACTGGTAGATTTACTTTCTAGGACTCCTGTCATAAAGCACAGAGAATTGGATGCTATGATATATCAATAATTTATTGCCTCAAATTTCTGGAGCACAAAAGTCCAAGACGAAGGTGTCACTGGGCTGGGATGGTTCCAGCCAGTGGGCAATGAGGGAGACCCTGTTCCATCCCTCCAGCTGGCTTCTGTGTTTTCTAGTGGTTTCTGTGTCTCTGGTTTTCCCTTCACATGGTTTCCTGTGTGAGCATCTTCAAATTTCCTTTTTTCGGACACCAGTTACACTAACTCCCAATCCAATGACCTCATTTAATTAGCTACATCTGTTCTGGGGCTCTTTCCGGATGTGGCCACATCGTGGGATGGCAGGGTTAAGACTCTACTGTGTGAGTGCAGGGACAGTGTTCACCCACAGCAGCTGTTCACATACAGAAGCTTCATGTATTCAGGTGCCTGATGATTTGAAAGAGACAATTTCAGGCTCAGAGGACGGGGCTTTACAGCTGTGCTTGGATTAAGTGCTGAGTACGATTACACAGGAAACCCACCAAGTGAAAGAAACTTGGCCTGAGCAAAGTATCTTATGTGACTTAGACACTAGGATGCAGAAAAGAACTATCAAAACAAACAGTTAACAACAAATGCCGGCAAGGCTTCAGGGAAAAACAAACTCTTCCATATTGTAGGTGGGGATGCAAACTTGTGCACCCACTGTGGAAATCAGTACGCAGTTTTCAAAAAACTAAAGCTGGGAATCCTATTCGGTCTAGCTTCACCAAAGAGTTAAAGTCATCACTTTACAGTGTACACCTGTGTTTCTAGCAGCACAATCTGTAACAGGTAAAGCTTAAAGCAATGTCTGCATCCATCAGCAGGTGAATGCATGGGAGAAATGTGGTGTTGTACGCAGTGGAACCCTACTCTGCCACGAGGAAGGATAAACTGAGTCCTCTGCAGGAAAATCAAGGTACCTCAAGACGTAAATTTAAATGAAATGAATCAGACACATCTGCTTAAATACAGCATAACTTCTCTCATTTGAGATAACCAAAGTATAAACACTTTAAAAAACAAATGCAGGAAATGAAAGGTAAAAACAGGAAACAAAGACATAGAATTACAAATAGGAGAGGGATCCAGAGATGGAGGGAGAGAAGGAGAGAAAGGAGTAAAAATAATTGATGTGATAAGTACATAAAAAGGAATCTAATTAATGTGTCTCCAAACAGCCCCTTGTGGTTGGTGTAGAATTCCTTTAGCAATTGAAATGCAGCTTTTCTCCCACAAAGGAGCTGCTGAGGCTGCAGCTTTCTTGTCCCAGGTTGGAGAGCTCCTTGGCCTCTTATTTCCCACCCTCTTTGCCTTTGTATCAAGAGCATGAAGATTCTTCCTTGGAGACCCTCTCTGTCCCCTCTCCATCTTTGTGCCCAGGCTCATCACCCCAGCCAGCAGCAGGACCAGGTCATGTGTGGCCATGCAACAGGCCCAGAGAGCACCCTCAGGTCTCAGCCTGGGGCTGCTGGGGGCTTCTGGGAGAGGGACAGCCTTTGGGCTGGCTCTGAGGCAGGAGAATGTGTGTTCCAAAGGGCCTGCACCCAATACAACTGGTGTCTTGATAAGAAAAATAAGTTTACACACACACACACACACACACACACACACACACACATGCACACACCCGCACACACACACAGCACAGACCACCACAGAGGCCATGGGAAGAAGAAGGTGGAGCTACTTGCTTTTATAAGACAAGGAAGATCTTCAGAAACCTGTGGAGTTCAGGAAGTAAGCATTAAATGGACCGTCGGGCGTCAGGTTGTCTCTTTAAAGCCTGTAGATCCAGCCCAGGTAGTGGCTGGACTGGACCGCATGGGTGAGACTCAGCTGCTTTCCTCGCCTTCTTGTTGCTCAAACACAATATCTAACACCCTCAATTTAAAGTCGGGGAGGGTTTACTTTTGTTCACAGTGTGCAGAGGTTCCAGTCCATAGTTGTCTGACTCCAAGGCAGGGTGGCTCATGGCAGAGGAGAAACAGTCCAAACAGAGCAGGAAGGAGGCAGGGAAGGGTCACAGGAGGAGGAGGGAGCATACCCTTCCGGTACACACCCCTAGTGACCCACTTCCTCCAACCAGGCTCCACCTCCCAGCACACTTAACTTCAAACTCAAAAGTGACTAATCCAGGGATGAGGGTCCTGACCCCCAAATAAAATGACTGCCCCAAAGCCCCACCTACTAGCACATGAAGCTTTGAGGGGTCCTCTGGTTATAACACATGATACCAACCAAGGCAGTGGGGAGCCCAGCAGTAGAGAGCGCCAGAGAGAGCATTGCCGGTCACTTGGGCCGGGATGCAGAGATGCTGGAAGCAGGGACCTTTCCCACTATTTTCTGTCAACACAGCACATGAACCAGGGCTCACATGTGTGTTGTGGGCTTCTTTGAGGGAGGCTTGGGCCCTGCAGTGACAGACTGGATTGAACTGGCACAGACAGCAGGGATCCTTAGACCTAGAGGACCCTAAAGCAACACAGAGAGCCGCTGAAATCTGTCTGTGGGACTTTTCACATTTCCCAAAGGAGCCTGCCTATGGCTCACTGCAGCGCACTTAGGAAGGACATGGTGGCCCAGGCCATGCCTCTGGATGCAGCACTGCTTGGGTAAAAGCGTTAATTGTGTAGAACTTGAGAAGAGCGTGGTGAACTATTGAAATCACCGCAGCCTTTTAATCACTGCTTTAAGTATGAACGTGCAATCAAATTAATAAACTAACCAGCCAGAGTGAGTTTGAATGTTTCATTTACAGTAAAAAGTGTTTTAAAATTATCTTTAAAATTTGTTAAATGTGGTTAACAGCTTTTCAAAATGTTTCCCGTGGAATATTAGCAGAGATGCTGGGGAGGGTCACAGAATGCTCAGGCTCAAATGCACACAGAAAATGCAGGGTTAAATAACATTAAACGAATTTCTAAAATAGACCTCAAAGTACTCTGTGTGGAGGACCGTTAAGAGGTTAGGACAGACTTTCCATACATGCCCCGCCTGACTTCTCTGTCACTGAGATTTGGTTGGCACAGTACTTACTGCACTGGCATGCTGGGACTTCTCATTGTGACCCACTAAGGCCACCATTCACTGAGATTTTCTTGAGGCCCCCTGTGGTTTCTGTCTGACTGAGATCCTACCAGGAACTACCACCACCCCAAGGTCCTTTTGGTGGCTGCAGTTTCTCAGTGGTTTCAGGTTTCTGATGACCTTGACAGCTGGGAGAGGTGCTGGGTCACGCATCTGATTGGCCACCTCTTATTGGGGTGCATGTGATGCTATTCTCAGGATAACAAGGAAGTAGTGGGTCTGGGTGGAGCCCACAGCAGTGGGTGCACCTTTCAGCCCCGTGTATCTCGGGAGCTCTCCTTTTGCCTCATCAAGGTGCACTGTGCATCCCATCAACAGCGGGTCACGGGCTCCCACCCTCTGCTGGGGCGGGCAGTGAGATGTTCCTGACTGAGGGAGATATTTCCCCCATTCCAGCACTGCACTCCTGAGGGGGTTACTGAGTGTGGACCACCCCAGAGCAGGGGTGCGTTAGGACCCTGTACCGAGGCTGGAGCTCTGCTGACAGTGTTTGCAATTTTTCTGCCTGATTTCAATCCCCTGTTTTAATCTCAGGACTACCTCTGCTGTTAAATCACTAATACTCGCTGCTGATCAGTTAAAGCAAGGGACATTTCTGAATTTCTTTTGACCACAGAACACAAGTAGGCAGGCATCATGAAGTAACATTCACATGACTCATGCATCCCTTGTCACATCAAGAAAAATACACCCAGGCTGCCCAGGGGCAGACTCCAAGAAGACACAGTTTACAGTTAAAACACACGGAAGCATCAAGGTTATGTTCTTTGGTAAAATCTATGCACAGGTCACAGATGGTGGCGCTGTGCTGGAGTAGGAACAAACATCTGGGGAGCGCTGTTCTGTCCCAGGCCACAGGCTGGGCGCTTCCCAAGGGCTCATTTGTTTCTTAGAAGACTCTGGAAAACCATTGCCTCTTTTTTAAAAGATAAATAAGCGAAGGCTTAGAGAGTTTTGGGAACCTACACAGGGGCCACCCAGCCCACATCTGCCAGAGTCAGGGTGTGATCAGTGCTTCTTGGACAAGATTTCCTGTTCTCTCCACAGCCAGGCAACCCCAGTTAGACAGACATCACCGGGACGTGACCCAGAGCCAGGGAGCTGATGGTTGGAGCAATGTCTCCGTCTGCCCTCAAGGCCCCTGGGGCTCTTCTCTCTCCTCCTCAGGGTCTTTAGTGTGTAGTTTTCCTTTCAGTGGTTACAAGGTGGCTGCCCCAGCTCCAACCATCATACATCACTAGCAGAAGAAAGAAAGGCATGCTAAATGTGCTCTCCTTAAAACTCGTACCTCTCTAGATCCTTCTGCTTCCACATCAGAAGCCTGAGATAGGACTCAGAGATGCACATTAGCTCCATGGAAAGAGAAAAGACCAATAGCTTGATTTCCAGTTTCTACAGTAGGAGAACACAGAGGATCAGAATTTGTGGGTGGTTTGGGAGGCGGTCACCCGCAGCGTACGCTGCATATAGAATGCTGGATCCTGCATGAAAGAATTCGTGCTTTCAGAACAGACTCTAAGGCCTTCTTCAGCAATCTCACCTTCTGAATGTGTCTAACTTGTTCTTGTGCACACACATCCACTTAAACATGGATGCTCGCAGGCTGCACCGAGACTGTTTCCACTCGTAGCTGAAAGCAGCATTGGTGAGGATTGGGGGCCACTCGCTGTTTGATTGAGAGGGCTGAGAGCCGCTCTGAATGTGGAGGTGGACGGTGGTGCCAGCTGCGAGCCTGCTGCCTGGTGCTGAAGAGAAGAGGAAAAGCCACCCCCTCGGGGTTCCCAGCATGGACCACCTGGGACCCAATGTGGCTGATAGCAGGGTCTGCCCCTCTGTGTGCAGGGGCCACAGAATTTCAGTGTGAATCTCCATCCCGAAAGGCTGCCTCCCCCACAGGAGCGGTGCAGGTCAGCCGTGAAGGAGGTGTGGGGAAGGCGGGTGGCAGCCAGCACTGTGGACACCTTCGGCCTGAGCAGGGTCCCTTCATTCTCAAAGGGTCCCTTTGTGGCGGATTTTAGAAATCTTCCTTTGACAAAAGTCTAGGCCATGCAGGAGGCTGGAAGAAGGTGTGTGACTATGAAAGTGTCCCTGGCACTGCCAACACTTGTAAATGAACAGGTCCCTGGGCTGTCAGCAAATCAAAGTCTCCGGGCGGAGGGGAGAGCACGTGGAATTTGAATGCTGACACAGTGTGCTTTCACTGGAGGCTTCCTCAGCTCCCTTGCCACCTCTGCAGCCATAATCATTTCTATAGTCAAGGCACAAACAGGAGATGGAAGAGCAAACCCAACTTCAAGATGTCAGAGTCAGAATAGATGTGCCTCAGGTGCAGTGGAAATCAGAGACTGCAACGCCTTTGCATGATAGGGTGCTTTTGTTGGACAGCGATATCTTAGCTGCAAGAAGAGCAAAGCCACCTGAGGGTCACATTTTTGGGGTGTGAGACATGCCATAGCACCCTCCCAGGACAGGAGGCAGTAAAGTCTTTGAAAGGTTGGCTTTTTCCAAACAAGGCTGCTGCATCTCTCCAGGGTGGTGACTGTGTGACACTGTGCAGTGCATTCACAGGCCAGCGGACCATGATGACCCAGGAGCAACTTTTGTGGTGGCCACAGAAGGGTGACACTGCGTGACTCCCAAAACCTCCTCCAGGTCTGCTGCACTGCCTATGGCCACCAGCACAAGTCACACAGTCACACCAAGTGTCAGTCAGAGACCACAAGATGAAGGCTGAGGGCATCTGTAACACACACAGGATGCAGGAACAATCAGGGACCGTGGTGGAGGGTGTGATTCCCTCCCAGATGGGCGCAGCCCTCCACGGGGACCACAGGTCCCTCCTGTCCTTTCCTGTGTGCCAGGCATCATGCCCAGCACACGCCACCAGGAACCTCTGCGCCTCCTCACTGCGTGGCTGAGAGCTGGGTGCAGATGGACATCACTCACTCATGGGAAATGGGAGCTTGCAATTTGAGAATAGAGCAGCTGATGATTAGAAATGACACTGTGGCTGCGGAGCCCACCCACGTGTCCCTGTCCTCAGTGGTCCCCACTCGACGTGGTGTGCAGGCTACTGGCTTCTTGACTCTTGCTCTTGGTGACCAGCACCATGTCGAGTATCTTTTATGTACCAAGGTTTGTAACAAGGAATTCATGCCCCAGTATGAAGGAGGGAAGGACGAGAAGCCAACACTCAATAACCAACAGGGAGCTGGGAGTGGGTGAAGGGCCCTGCTTTGTAGCTAGCAGGCTGGGGAGGGGTCCTTGTGGAGACAATGCTCCAAATAGGCCACTTCGGGACCCTGCTCCCCTCCTCTACCTCCTCCCCTGTAAGAGAGAAATCAAAATCTGTCACCCTTTGGCCCGTGACTGTGTAGTCGTGTGCACACAGGCTGCACATGCTGAAGCAGTGCACAAATACAAATGACGCCAGCACGTGGTGGTTTACTGTGCACCTGAGGGGACACAGGGCAGGGATGGGCCTTTCCTGTGGATGCCCCCATTCAGAACATGCGTGTCTGTGTGGGATGACTTGTGGCACACTCTAAGGACTATGAACTGCTGTGACCAAAGCCTTGGAGGGCCCTGAGGGAGCACAGCACAGGGGTCAGCTTCCTGTTGCTTCAGGAGAAGAAAACACCACACATGCAGGTGCTTAGCACGTGCCTGGGTCTGGGCACAGTGACACACAGCCTCCCAGCACTTGGGAGGCTGAGGCAGGAGGATCCACTCTGTGTGTGTGTGTGAAACACAGTAATGGGTGTAGCTCCTTCCTGGGTAGCTTGAGACCCTGGTGATAGAGTCAGGCACATAGTAGGTGTCATGGTTTATGTCTGTGGCCCCCAGGCCTCATGAGTTTGCATTATGCATTTGTGATGGCTCATTGAGTAGTGCTTGGATGGATGGTGTCAGTGCTACACCCACATAGGGGTGGAGCCAGGATGTAATGTAATGGCAGGAAGAAGGTGTGTCTTGCTCTTTGCTGGTTCCTGCTTGCTGTTTGCAGCCACCATGAAGAGCGGCCCAGCCATGCCCGCCTGCTTTGGAGCCAACTGAGTGTGGACTGAAACCTCCAACAACTGTAAGAAATAAACCTTTCCTTTCCCACTTGGGCTTCAGGTATTTTGTCTCAGCAATGAGTAAAAAGTAACTAAGACAGTAGGGCTCAGACACTAGGACGCCTTCCTAACGTTTGTACCATGGGGATTCCGTGTCTAATTACATGGTTATCAAGGGAACTCTCAGATCCCAGTGAGATCAGTTTCAAGTTGCATAAAGGCTGTAAGTGATTTGGCCATCCACAAGGCAAAATGTTAGGCAGAAATTAAAAAAGAAAGAAAGAAATTCTTTCTCGAGGGAAACCCTGTGAACTCCAAGCAACCTCACAGCTCCATCTCTCGAGCTATTCCAGGAGGCTGAGCAGAATGTCACCTTTCTACAGTTTGGGATTTACACTGCAGTTTCAGGAAGTGCACATTAGCAGCTATTACCAGTGTCATTGTCAGGAAATTGGCTCTGTGGGGATTTAAGAACATCTGTGCCAGGCAGCCAGGAAATAAGTAGCAGGGGAAGAGAGATCAGCCTTTGTCCTGGTCAGAGAGAAGGAAATAATGACTCTCCTCCTACTTCCCTGGGGTTCTCAGCCTGAGCAGTAATGAGGGCCCTGGAGATTTGAGGAGAGTCACAACAGGACAGTTCTAACCCAGTTAAAGTGCAGGGTCCTGATAGGCAGAAAGATGCCAGGGCGCAGGATTTAAGGAGGCACTGAGTCTCACACCTGGGCAAGTGCAGGAGCAACACCTGAGTGTGAGTTCCTCCTTAAATTCTGTGCCCTGGTTAGCCGCCTACCCGGGCAGGTGGTTCACATAATGTAAAATGTTGAAGATGTAAACATGAGCCATTCCAGGAGCTTCAAAAACTGAAAATAATCACATTATTGTTGATCTTCCTCTCCTCCTTCTCTTCCTCTTCCTCCTCATGTTTCTTTTCTTTTTTTTCTTTCTGTCCTCTGTTACTTCCTCCTCCATATTCACCTGACTATAGTCAAGTGCCTGTGAGTGAATTCCTGCCTGCTCTGGCTGAGTTAGCTGGGACCTGATGTCCTCCATGGAGGTCTGCACAAGTCAGGGCCACACCTTACCTGCTTAGGGTTCCAAGCGGAGGAGGTGGCAGAAACATCAAGGGACCCGAGCCCAGGATGGACTCCTTTGCTGGCTGCTGTTGTGCTCGCTGCTCCAGAGAACAGCAGATCTGGTGACACTGTGGAAAGGTCTCACTCTGCCTCCTGCATCCCTCGACTGAACATTGCCTTCTATTACCACTTGACATAAAGACAACTCATTAGTGACATTCTTGAAATTGGAAAGCTGAGCTTCAGTGAGGCTGACAGATTTGCCTAGGATTAAACAGTTAAAATGTGGCATAGGCAGTGAGGATTTGAATTGAGGTATATTTCCTGAGCTCAGCATTTCTGCATGTTATCAACATTGGCTTCTGGGCTTTTATTTATTAAGTCTTTTTTCAGACAAGGTTTTGTTATCCAGTTCAGGTTGGTCTGGAGCTCACTTTGTAGCCCAGGCTAGTCTCAAACTTGCAATGACCCTCCTGCCTCAGCCTCCTGAGTGCAGTGATTACAGGTATGAGCCACCATGCCCAGCTGGCACCATGCCCAGCTGCCAACTAGGCTTTTAAGTAAATGTGTTTTTCCCTGCTGGGCAAGCTACAGTCTTGTGGAGACACACACATTGAACCCAAGAGGCAGTGGCTCTGTTGAGTGATTCTGGACAGCTTTGGATTGTATGCCACAGGATCATTGTATGGGGAGGGCCTTCTGAAGGCTGAGGATGGAAAAACCAGACCCAGGATGGAGGACTTCAAAATCCACATTCCTCACTGCAGCCTTTGAAGAACTTCCCGGGACATGGCCTCAGGCAACTCTCAGCCTCCTCCCTCCGTCATCTTTCTTGTACTGAGTTTACCACAACTGTTCCTGCCTTGGATTCCAGGACTCTAATGGTTACTCCACTCCAGGGTCATGTAGGACCTTTATGGGTCCAACCCTGTCCCCACACTCAGGCCTCACGCAGATGTTAGCTCACAAAATGCATCTTCCAAACAAGTTGCAGGGCTTGAGAGGAGGGCCATGGAGATCCTACGCCAGCCGACTCACCTGCAGGGCAGCCCAAGCACTGCTTTGGTTTCCTCACCATTGTTACACAGCGGTGACCAGCATGAGTCCATTGTCCACCCATTCTCCCATCTCCACCTCAGTGTGGGGGCTCAGAGAAGGGCCTCTGCTTGTTGTGTGTGTGTGTGTGTGTGTGTGTGTGTGTGTGTGTGTGTATGGGGCAATTGGCACAGTAGATATTCAGCAAACAGGCTGCATTACTGACTGAATGAGCAAGCAGCCTTTAATTGTGACAGTGATGTCTGTAACCTTGGACGATTGTCTCCCCAGGAGATGCTTCACTGCAGTCACAAATGCTTTTGACTGC
The DNA here is from genome assembly GCF_034190915.1 of Cavia porcellus. Classification (NCBI taxonomy): domain Eukaryota; kingdom Metazoa; phylum Chordata; class Mammalia; order Rodentia; family Caviidae; genus Cavia; species Cavia porcellus. The sequence continues at coordinate 4,986,605 of NW_026947499.1, read as the reverse complement.
AAAAGCCACCACATTTAATTCACAAGGGCGCAGACCCACAGGACTGTTTCACACTGAGGGAGAAAACTGGACATGAGTGGTCCTAGGACTTGATTTCTAAACTCCATGGAATTGTTCTCTTGGGTTCTGAAGTGGTGGCTGCCCCTCCAGCCACCCCACTCACACTGACAGCATTCAGGGTGTGGGAGAGAGAGAGACAGCCAGAAACAGCTGAGGCTTCTCTGACTGTGTACAGTCAGGGAGCTTCTGCAGAAGCCATAAACTGTATTTATGATGCTTCTGCTTATTTCTTTGGGGCATTCCTGTTGGTAAGAATGGGACATTTACCTTGTGTGGCCGCTGGCCTTAAATTAGAGTTAAGGAGTGCAGCAGAGTATTTATAGTGCACATCTGTCTTACAGCTTTCCCCCAACTTAATGTAATTGTTCAGCTCCACCGTGGGATTTCAGGGAGAGACTTAGACTGGTTGTAAGAACCCCTGGGACTTCTTTCTGGTTGTTACATAAATCCTTTGTGAGACACTGAATGAGCCAAGTTAGCTGCCTTTCTTTAAGAGAGACATGCACAAAGCCTAAAATAGCTTCTTGTGTGACCATAGCCCCAGTGGGCAGGAGACCCGCTGTTATAAGTGTTTAATACTCCATCTCAGAGCTGACCCAACCGCTGCCCCCTGGATGACATCAGTTTGGGGTGAAGTGAGCTCACAATGGTTGCTTGGAGTTGAACAAAGCCTGCTGAGGACTGGCTGCCTTAGAACTTGGGGCGTGGGTACAACAGTGGGGAGCCAAGCACCCTTATTTCCCCATGGTCCAGGGCATCAGTTTGTCCCTCCAGGGGGCCAAGCCCACTGCTCTCCAGGGGTGGTCCATAAAGAGAGAAGCAGTGAATTAAAGTGGGCATAAGGCTGGATCGTGGGGAAGATGTGAGACCTCAGGAGAACGGCCTGGGAGAGCATCATGCCCACTCCCCACTAAATGACCCCTCCCCTTCTCCATCACCATGGGGAGCGTCCCAGGGCGTTCTGGGACTTCCTACTGCAAAGCTCCTTGTGCAGATATTTTTTGTCATCCTAGAGGCTAGGACATTCATCAGTAATCTCCTCTGTGACCCACAGGTCTACAGTACTGGAAAATGATTCGGGGGGGAAAAGTGGGTGGATGTGAACAGACTTTTGCCAAAAATTTATAAGTAGTGAATAAATATGTAATGTTTCCTCCTCAAGTTAGTGTAAATTAGTAGCATAGCTGTTCACCCTCATTGTCAGTTTGGTTGGCTTGTGAGGTGCTGGGAGGGTAGCGTAGTGCCCTGCCAGCTGTGTTGGTGGGCCAGGGGTGACCTGGAGGCCATGTCAGCTCCCTGGTCCCATCCTCACTGGCTCTCTTCCCGTCTCCCTGCTGCCCCAGTGCTGTGAGCTCAGCAGCTTTCCTCCTCCACACTGCTCCAGCAGGGCAGTTCTGCCACAGAGCCAGGGACCAGGAACTGAACCTCCGGGTACCGTGAGGCAGATGGTTTGGTGTTAGCACTGAGAAGCCGATCAAGGGCAGTGGCAGGGCCAGGTGCTGGGTAGATTAGAATTCTCCTGAGCTGCTGGGAGAATGTGCCAGGGGAACAGCGTCTTTGAGAAACACTCTGGCTATTTCTTACAAGGATGCGATGGGCATTCCCATGTGAGCCAGAGACTCTACTCTTAGGCATTTACTCAATAAATTTAAATACAACAAAAAGACTTGTATCCTACTCATAGTAATTTTGTTTTTAACTGACAAAACTTTGGGAACAGTTGGAGAAAAGCTACATGTATATACAACAACATGGGTGAATCTCAGAAACATTCGACTTGGCAGATGAAGCCAGATGTGTGTGTGTGCTATATGATTCTTTCCATGATTTCCTGCCAAAGACAGATCAGGGTAGTGAGCACCTGCTGGGTGATGGACATAGTCTGTCCCTTTCCTGCAGGGAGCATGTGGATGTTGGTGCTCCTTAAAGTTCATCAAACTATACATTTTTGATGTGTGTGTGTGTGTGTTGAATACAAATCAATCTTTAATAAAATTGAAAACAAATAACAGCTCAAGTCTGCCCCTGGTTCCTAGTCCTCTGAACACCTCAGGTCCCTTCCAGTTAAGCTGCTTGCTGTGGACTCCAGCTCTGCACAGTTAGCACCGCTTCCACCCCTATTGCTGGGTACCTGTAGTGCCCTGCCTTGCCCTGCATTCCTACAAGTTTCAGATGCCCACTGGCTGCCAGGCACTGTCCACAGTGAGCTGGGCAATGACCCCTAACTTCTGGGTGCTGAGAGTATCAGGCCCTGGACTCACTTAAACCTCCATGGGCAGAGGAATACCTGTCACCCCTTCAGCAGAGGTTCAGAGAATGTCACTCTCTGCCTGTGAAGCCGGGGCTCACGGAGAGGCCTGCCCAGGACTCAGGCAGGGCAGGGGCTGCCTTCCCATGGGGCTGATATGTGTGGGTGTCTTGCTGTGCTCTGCTAATGCTGGCTGGGTCCTCACCCAGGAAGTAGCCAGTGATGAGGGTGGCCCATGGCAGTTCCTTGTGTGCTCACCCTGCCAAGCCCTGTTCTGGGCATGAGCTCATTTAACACTCCTGAGCCTAGCATGACCTCAGACCCCTGTGACTCACACATTCCCTTGGGGGCTGTGACTCCTCTTGCTGACACACTAGGTAACTCACTGGACATCTGGTGGTAAGGAGTTTAGGGATCCTGTTGAATCCAGAGTCTGGCCTTCACACATTTTTACTATGCATCCTTGGGTCATTCCATTCCTCTCTGCTTTAGCGCTTCTGTCCACAGAATGGGACACCTGGTTCCCTTTGTCACTGGTTGTATTGAATGCATGAGTCCGTTTCGGTGAGAGTTCCATGTTTAGTGCATTTGATGGCCTCTCCCTGTGATTCATGGCTTGGCTCAAGCTGGATTTCCTGAAACACGGTCAGCTCCTGGGTTCTGCACACACTCACTTCTTCATGAGAACAATGAATTTTGTCCTTGATTGATTTGTCTTCTGTGCCTGATCACAAAGTCCAGTGGATTCCACCTCCCAATGATCATTGGTCCTCCTAACTCTGAGCCCATTTCCCTGATCTGCATGGAGGCTCCTTACTCAGCACCTGGTGGTCCTTCAACCCCACGCCACTGCAGAAAGTGCCCTCCTATCAGGACCTCGCTGCATCATTGCCCAGACGAATCCCCTAAGACGCCTTCTAGTTCCTTCATGTCAACCCCAGACTCGTGATGTGAATCTCCGGGCTCTGGCCTCCAGGTCTCCTGCTCCGCTCATCTAAGGCCATTTTCTCTCCTGGTCTCCCAGACCTACTTCCCTAGCTAGGTTCTGAGCCAGGGCATGTCCCCTCCTTCTGAGCTAAGCTGTGCAGGGCTCTGGTTTCACCTGGAAGGTTACACTGAGGGGCTGGGTGTGTAGCTCAGTAGTATGGAAGTGCGCAGTGTCCCTAAGCACTCACATAAAAGCAAATAAACATGCAGAACTATAACTAAAATGGAAGCACATTATCCTGCTTAGAATATTCACACACAGAATCCACAGCAAGCTTTTTTACCTAATGGCAAAAAAAAAAAAAAAAAAAAAAAAAAAGAAAGCACTTTTTCAGGATTTGGAAATGAAACATAAATATCTCCACTTCTGTTCCACATTATATTGATCCTGACCAATTTAATTTAGAAACAAAACATTTGAGGGAGAAAAAAACACAAGTGTCTTTGTTTGCAGATGGCATGACTACATATGCATAAAGTATAGCCAAGAGATATTTTTTAAAACCAATCAATAAATTTGGCAAGAAATGTTAGATACAAAATCAATATAAAAATCAATTGCAATCTATTTGTATTCCTGTCATAGACACTTAGAAAATCAAATTAATGTTGCCACTTACAATACACTGAAAGAAAAATATTACTAAAGACTAAAATTAATGAGATTCATGACTTATCTGAGGTAAACTATAGAGCATCATTTAGTTAAATCAAAGAAGATAGGCATAACTGGATGTACTGCTGGTCTTGTATTGAAATCTTCATTGTGTAAATATGTTAACAAAGATTAACCATGACTCCAAACAAAATGCCAGAAGATATTTAAATTGATCCTAAAGTTTATGTGAACAGGTAAACCATTAGGAATAGCCAATAGAAGAGTTTAGGGAAATCTCTCCGTCACATCTAATGCGATGCTGCAGCTCCTGAGCCTGTACAGTAAGGCTGCAGGAGCAGGCACAGAGGCTGGAGGACCCCAACAGTAACCTAGAGACAGGGGTGCACATGGGAAAGTCTCAGTTACACACAGTACCCTGCAGTCAGGAGAGCGTGCTGTCTTCATGAGACACTGTGCACAGGAAAAACAAAACAAAACAAAACAAGCTCTCACTCCATGCATGAAAGTCAGTTCCATGCAAATCTATATGCAAAAGGTCAGCCATGGAAGAGCGGAAAAAAGTCGGATGAGTAAGATTTCACATGCAAGGTGCCACCTTCAGTAACCACGGTCAGACCTTGATAGATCATCTGAGGCCATTTTCTCTCCTGGTCTCCCAGACCTACTTCCCTAGCTAGGTTCTGAGCCAGGGCATGTTCCCTCAGTAACCACAGTCAGACCTTGATAGATCATCTGAGGCCATTTTCTCTCCTGGTCTCCCAGACCTACTTCCCTAGCTAGGTTCTGAGCCAGGGCATGTCCCCTCAGTAACCACGGTCAGACCTTGATTGATCATCTGAGGCCATTTTCTCTCCTGGTCTCCCAGACCTACTTCCCTAGCTAGGTTCTGAGCCAGGGCATGTCCCCTCAGTAACCACAGTCAGACCTTGATAGATCATCTGAGGCCATTTTCTCTCCTGGTCTCCCAGACCTACTTCCCTAGCTAGGTTCTGAGCCTGGGCATGTTCCCTCAGTAACCACGGTCAGACCTTGATAGATCATCTGAGGCCATTTTCTCTCCTGGTCTCCCAGACCTACTTCCCTAGCTAGGTTCTGAGCCCGGGCATGTTCCCTCAGTAACCACAGTCAGACCTTGATAGATCATCTGAGGCCATTTTCTCTCCTGGTCTCCCAGACCTACTTCCCTAGCTAGGTTCTGAGCCTGGGCATGTTCCCTCAGTAACCACAGTCAGACCTTGATAGATCATCTGAGGCCATTTTCTCTCCTGGTCTCCCAGACCTACTTCCCTAGCTAGGTTCTGAGCCTGGGCATGTCCCCTCAGTAACCACAGTCAGACCTTGATAGATCATCTGAGGCCATTTTCTCTACTGGTCTCCCAGACCTACTTCCCTAGCTAGGTTCTGAGCCAGGGCATGTTCCCTCAGTAACCACAGTCAGACCTTGATAGATCATCTGAGGCCATTTTCTCTCCTGGTCTCCCAGACCTACTTCCCTAGCTAGGTTCTGAGCCTGGGCATGTCCCCTCAGTAACCACAGTCAGACCTTGATAGATCATCTGAGGCCATTTTCTCTCCTGGTCTCCCAGACCTACTTCCCTAGCTAGGTTCTGAGCCTGGGCATGTCCCCTCAGTAACCACAGTCAGACCTTGATAGATCATCTGAGGCCATTTTCTCTCCTGGTCTCCCAGACCTACTTCCCTAGCTAGGTTCTGAGCCAGGGCATGTCCCCTCAGTAACCACAGTCAGACCTTGATAGATCATCTGAGGCCATTTTCTCTCCTGGTCTCCCAGACCTACTTCCCTAGCTAGGTTCTGAGCCAGGGCATGTTCCCTCAGTAACCACAGTCAGACCTTGATAGATCATCTGAGGCCATTTTCTCTCCTGGTCTCCCAGACCTACTTCCCTAGCTAGGTTCTGAGCCAGGGCATGTTCCCTCAGTAACCACAGTCAGACCTTGATAGATCATCTGAGGCCATTTTCTCTCCTGGTCTCCCAGACCTACTTCCCTAGCTAGGTTCTGAGCCAGGGCATGTTCCCTCAGTAACCACAGTCAGACCTTGATTGATCAGGCTTTGTTGAAAGTAGGAATTTCTATCGGTCAGAACATCATTATGGAGACTGTGCAAAGAAAAGCACAGTACGGGATAAAATATTTCCGCACTCAAAGTCAACAAAAGGCCCCACCCGGGACCCGGAAGATGCCACACGGCCATAATCAATCTGTTGGAAGAGAGGAAACATTCTGGAAGAGGCATTGTAAAACTGGGTAGTGGGTAGTTAAAGTCCAGTGAATCAACAAATGCTCTTCACCTCATTAGTCAGGGACGTGCAGCTGAGAATCACAGCAGCCTGACCAGGCAGCCACCAAAAGAGCGAAGTATTTGCAAGTCTGACAACATCTCTGGTGAAAAATGGAAGACACTAGAGCTCACACACAAGGCAGGGCGAGTTAAAACTGGTCTAACCACTAGGCAAACATTTGGCGCTGTTGTCTAAAATGCAATATAATGAATCCTTCTGACCTGGCAAATTTATCTATGCATTATAATACAGCACAAGGAAATTTCTGGTGGGTGGAGGTGCATCTCAGAGTAAAAGAGAATATACCAATAGGTACAATGTCCTGGGTTCAATCTTTAGCAAAAAAAAAAAAAAAAAAAGAAGAAGAAGAAGAAGAAGAAGAAGAAGAAGAAGAAGAAGAAGAAGAAAAGAAACCAAGAAAAAGAAAAAAATAACAAAAGGAAGGAAGAAAAGGAAAATGAAAAGAAGGTTCCTGACAAAATTTCCTAGGTAGGTTTCACTTTGACATAAGCCGAGCTGAGAGTGAGTCTTGGGACATTCGCACCCAACATGCAGAACAAGGAGAAGAGTCCACAACAAACAGACGGGTCTCACCCACAGAGTGGGGCAAAGCTGGGCAGCAGCGGTTACACGGTAACATCACCAGCATGCAGCTCAGACTGGACAGCTCTGCCTGCTGTGTGTGCTGGGCAGGGCACCTAGGGTGGTGGGTGTGGGTCTCAGGCCCAGGAGCTAGCAGGATCCCAATGTTTTATTCTGGGCCCAGGTTGGGGCTGGGTGTGCCTGTTCACCTGTAATTATCTGTCAAACTCTGCAATTCGGATCTGTGCTCCTTTCCATCACATTCTTGATAAGTTTCAGTTTTTAAAAATATTTCCAAAATTGCATGCAGGTGTCAACCTCACATTTTTTAGAGTGGAAAATAATGGACCAAGCTGTGCTTTTTTATTCAGTGCCTTGTATCTTGTGACTGTTCCCTAAATACTGGAGAATTTGCATTAGTTACTGGGAACATCATTACTGTATTATTTTCTGAGCTGTACTCCAGGGGAAAGAAGTCTCAAATCAAATCCGAATGTCAAAAGCCACATTCCTTGCAGAGCCCCAGTAGCAACTGTTCTCTTGTCTATGAAATTTGCATTATGCTGCTCCAGGCCTGGTAACAATGGGTGGAGAAGAAATTGGAATGCTTTAGAGGTTTTGCTGCAAGCAGAGAGTATTTACAATTATGTTGATTTCTCTTTTAGTTCATTCTCCCTGATGAAATTCAGATCCATGGAGAGGAGGCTGCTAAAACCTGGTGAACTTGGTGGGTACTACATTTTGCTGTTGACCCTAAAGAATGCAGCAAGGCCTGGCTGGAATTCTGAGTTGAGTGTGTTTTCAGGACTCAGTGTGCCTCATTTATTTAGGATGCCCGTGCATATCCTCTTTATAAAGCTGCAAGAGGGGTGGAGGCTTCACAGCTGAGCTACTGCTTCATCTCATTTATTCTGCATTGATAAATATATTCTACTACTGGGAGCAAACTGATGGGCATCTTCTATTCTTTTGTAGAAAAACAGTAGCTTGGCTTATTGTAGGGTGGTGGTGGGGCTTCTATCACAGAGAAAGCTGAGCAGCATTAGAATACAATATTTATCTAATTGCCTGAAACTTCTCCTTGGGAGAAGGAGCGTTTTCATTAGCAAAGGAAGTGTATGCGTATCAGATTCTCCCGAAGACATTTGCACACTGCTGCTGGAGTCAGCAGCACAGTGAACAGCAAACGTGATCTATGCAAATAATTCCCCATTATAAACGTAGATTATTTTTCCTCTTTCCATAAACTATAGCATCACAATAAAAATGATGAACTGTGGTGGGAAGAAGAGGTGGCAACTGGGAAGCTGAGGGAGGAGTTTATGTTTGGCTCCATCAAATTATACACCTTTTATCATCTACGCTAATGGTATTGGGCTTACAAACTTGCATACTCTAATTTTTTCCCAGATTGCAAGAGCTTTCTTTGTATTAAACCAACACCCTAAGGCCTAGGGCAGAATCCTGTTACTTGATTGCATCCTCCAATGGGTTAGTAGAGTTGGGCTCACCAGTCTGGAATAATGAAAATCCTCCTGGATCCCCACTGCAGACCTTGACCCTCGCTGACCACCCAGCAGTGGGCAGTCCACACCACACTGTCACCAAGATGCTTTGCTTGGCTTTGATTGTGCAGAATGAATGGTGGGGCCTCATTGTCACTCCGGGTTCCGTGTGTTCAGGGTGCCTCCTTTATAAATGCCAACCTAACATGGGCGCTGGAATAGACCAGAGAGACTTGGTTTCCAGCGGTCATGTAGATGCCATCCAAATTATGTTTCAGAATAACCTGCCCTGCACCCTGTCTCTGAAAGTTTCCCGTTAGACTACCTGCCCAAGTGAAGCAGTAAAACAAACAGGAGAAGGATGTAGGCGGGGTAATGGGAAGCCGAGGAGGAAGACGTTACTCTTCCTAGATGATGAGGACAGGACCCCAAGCAGCCAGCACCAGGCCAACAGAGGCAGGGGCTGTCGGGATGATGATGTGCAGGCCAGATGTGACCTTCCCCTCCTCTGAAAAACAGGGATGGTTTAGCAGCACCCCAGAGTACTGGGAGCATGAATTTGTTGTGTGTAATTTCCCATCTTGCCTTCCTCTTGCCCTAGGGAAGGGTGTCACTCGATAGGCAAAGATTTCAGCAACTAGCTCTTGTCCAAAGGCAGAAAAGTAGCAAATTCTGTTTCAACAGACAGGCGTAGCTTCTCGAGAACACCACTGTGAAGTGATCTTGTATCAGGACCGATTTTCCATGGGAAACCGACAGAACTCAAACCCAACTACTTAGATAAAACAATTCGCCCGGCTTAAATGTTAACATCTGTGTAAAACATGGTGACAGAGAGGGGATCCTAAAAGGCGAGTGGCCTCTGTCTCCGCTGTGAAAGGCCACGATATTATCCCATTTCAAAAGGCACTCAGATTGCATCTGTCCAGCAGCCTCAGATGATTTAAAATTGATCTCCCATAGCTGGTCCCACTTTTATTTTCTAAGCCACAGATGAAATAGCTGTCTGGACCGCTCGGTGCACTGCTCTGAGGATCGGACTTGGACTGTTGCTGCCCTCAGGTTCGCTGCCCGGGGCTACCTTAGCTTTCCTGTGTAATCCCAGGACAGAGAAAGGAAGCCCCACGCCTTTCATTTAAGCTCCAGTCCCAGGCGCTCAGCCCGCCTTTTCCAGGGCTCAGGCCAATTTCCCGAAGCAGACATGCTTCTGCTATGACAGATGAGAATAGCTATGTGTGTGTCCTTCTTTACAGCTGTTTAGCTACAATGTGTGATGAGTGTCACGGACTCATCAGGCTCACAAACACCCAGACCAGAGGATAATAAAGGGTTAAATATATGAGACAAACGTATGATTTTAGAACTCCAGGAGGATCAAAACCCTTCACCAGAATCTTAGGGTCTGGGGCTGAGACAAAGAACCTCTCTTGTCCGGGAAGCCCATATTTGTTCGGTTTTCAAACAGAGGGAGGGGACACTGAGGAAAAGGTGTGAGCTGAACAGACCTTCGGAGTCAAAGACTCTTCTAAGCAGTAAATGCTGCTGACTTCGAGAACCCTCTTCTCTCCAGGCTGACAAATGTGGTAGGATTGAGACAGCAGGAGGGAGAGACCCACAGCTGAGGTCTTTATTTAGTAACTGGGGAGGGAGCGAGGGGTCCTCAGCTGGGGCCTTGTCCTACCCTTTCAGCCTTTGCAGGCTTCGCTGGTCACTGCAGGCCTCAGCCAGGACCGGGACTCATGGAGCTTCACTTACTACGAATCCACTGCCCATCTCCAAAGGGCTTAGGCTGGGGCAGACTCGCAGGGGAACACAGGGAGCCAGGTGGCTCATCTGAAATCTTAATTTTAGTGCCGCTTCTAGTGGTCCCCATCAGACAGGCATGGTAGTGTTTAGAGGCTGCATTTTTAGAGAGGTTTGGGGTTCATAGTAAAATGGAGAGGAGGATGGAGTTCCCGTATTCCTGTCACCACACATGCAGGCTCCCCTCTATGCACTTCCGTTCTGAGGGAAGAGGCCAGGATGGCACGTCTTATCCCCTAAGTCCAGTTTCTATGCCGGTTTGCTTCGGTGTTGCATGGCCTGTGGTTTGACCAGCGTGTAAAGATAATCGTCTGTCATTATGGAGATACCTGTCCATCAGCACAGCTGCTCACAGAGTGGTTCACCACACTGTGTGTCCCCCCTCCCTCCCCAGGACCCCTGCTGACCCCTGACCCTGGGCAGGCACCATAGATCTGCCTTTCCTAGAATCTCATTCATTGTGAGTCATAGCATCCGTGGACTTTTCCGACTGGCCTCTTTCACTCATCGGACATGCTTTTAAGCCTCCTGCCTGTCTCTCCATGGCTCGATAGCTTATGTCTTTTCACCCTGAGTAATATTCCATTGTCTGCAGGGAACACACTTGGCTGAGACACTGCTCTGCCGCAGAGAGGTCTGCAGGTCAGAGGGAGCGAGCACCTCCCCCAGCTCCGGTGACAGCTTTATGGCTGTGTTAGCCCCGTTTCCTTGAGTCCCTGAGGCAGGGCCTCCTCAGGAAAGGGGTCTGTCCCAGATGAGCGCAGGCAGAGTGACCACCCTGCCTTTCTCAGGCTGAAGGGCACACAGCACACCTCTGCCCTGCACTGTCTGGGACAGACATGGAGGGAGCAGGGAGACCCAGAGGGCTGGAGCCACACAGGGTGTGGGGCTCAGTTCCCCATGCAGCATGCAAAGTGCCTCTGGGCACTGGTCGGAGGTGACCAGAATTGAGCTTTGAAAGATGTTTGCATCATGAGCAAAAAGTCATTCCTGGTTACAGAGACATGAAGGAGAAAGACACATGGAGAGCTGCCATGTGTTCCACACAGAGTATTTAAAACCAGGAACGAGGGAGGTGGGCAGATGAAGACAGGAAGGCAGTGGGAGGCTTCTGAGCTGATCTGGTGGCTAAAGAGAGCGGACTTTGAAGCTGCAATGGTGGCGCACGTCCATGACACCAGCACTTCGGGAGGTGGATGTGGGAAAATCATGAGTTGAAGCCTGACCTGGGCAACTTCACAAGATCCTGCTCAAAATTTAACAAGAAATTCCAAAGGGCTGGGAATGTAGCTCAGTGTGAAGGTCCTGGGTTCAATCTCCAGTCACACACACACACACACACACACACACACACACACACACACACACAGCGGAACAGCTGAGGCACAAAGTCAGGGCTCACTTAGGCTCAGGGAATAGTTCTCACTTATTTAGCATTCAGGACATCATGTGCAATGACGGCCTTGCAGAATGTCATCAGTTTTTGTCCAGCAAGAAACTCAAAATTCACTGCACAACTGTTACCAACCTATGTTGGCCAAAAGTTATGTTGCAAGAATGATACTAGAAAGAACAAAAGTTAAAGCCCAGTGACATAGATTTGGATATTCACATAGTTTCACAGCCTATTTTACAAGTATGCATATGTTTTTCAAACCCACAAAGGTGGGGCCAACCAATAAAAAAGGAAAAAGAGTGAAGTTGGAGAAGGAATGTTAAAAACCTAATAAAACAGTAAATAGGGCCCCAGGGGCCCGGCTTCTTCTTTCTACTTGGTTGCACTGAGTGGGGGTGGGGAATGGTGGCCCCGTGATCTCCTTTTCTAACTGGGAAGCCAGGTGTCCTCATCTGAGTCCTACAAACCCTCCACCCCCTGACCCGCTTCTGAGCAACGCACACAGCTCAGAACACGGGTCTCCTGTGTGACAGCCTCAGACCAGTGCAGCAGCCTTGGTTCCCAGGGGATGGTTTCGATGATTTTTTTTTTTTTTTGGCAGCTCATATCTTTCCTTTTTGAGAGATCGATACTGTATTCAAATGTGCATTTCTATAATTTATCTGGGTCTATGCACCACTGAATGCCATGTGCACAAAGCAGCACCCTCACTTATGTTCCCACCATCAGATTTCTTGAGTCGATTACCATTCTCACATGCATCTCGTATATCAGCATTCTAACACCATTTAAGGGTGCTGTGGTCACATGAGAGTTATTTGGGAAAGGAAGCCGTGGTCTCCACTAATATTTCCTAGGGTGGCAGGCACCATTCCCTTGTGCCTGCTCAGAATATATTTATAATGCTGCCTGTCCTCAGACAGCATCTACCAGGAATGTCACCTTGCAGGTTCTCAGGCTCACACTTTTCATCTTTGAATGTCACACTAACAGCACTGGCGGTGGGAGGAGAAGCTTGCAAGATGGAGGCTGTTGGAAGACTCGCTGCCAAACCGGGAAAGGCCACGAGCTCCCAGGTGCCATGTGGCCTTGCGTGGATCCTCCCAGCATCGGCCTGATGGGCTGTGACAGGTGCTGTCCCCGCAGGTCTGTGGACATTTCCAGTTAGCTGGTGGCTCTGAGGTAATCTGCCTCTCCTCAGGCCCCTGAAGCTTTCCTGCCCATTTGATTTTCCCTGGAACGCATGTGCTCTCAAAGCATCTGTCCAGCCCTCTGGTGCCAAGAGGAGGGGAGCACATCTCTTCGGAGCGCCCACTGCTGAGTCCTTTCCTCTCTCCTCACCCGACTGTGGCCGGGAAGCTGTCACACTCAGTATATGAGCGCTGTGTGCACTGTCTGGTGTGCAGACATAGCAGAAATACACAACAGGTACCTTTGATGAGAGGTTTGTGTTCACATTATCTGGGAAGCCTATTCTGCTCCAATTCTGAATTCTATATCGCCCGTTCCGTGTAATGCAATTCTAGTTGCAAAACTGGATTCCTGGCTACCGTGTGACCCTTGCTTTGCTGCTCAGTCTGCAGAGATCTGAAGACCTTGCTGCCAGCCGAAGCCCGTCCAGGATCTCCCCAGCCAGATGATTCTCCTGTGTAAGTGCAGCCTGGGATCTTTCAATAAAGAAACCCCACACAGACTCCATGGGAAAGGGCGCAGGGTTGATGGATAATGAGGCAGCGGATTTTCCTCATGCAGAGACCAAAGTGACATCTTCTTAAAATGCTTAATTCAATTTGAAGGGTGAAATAATTACCTCCTTGGCCATCATGGTGAAACGGCCTCAGAGAGCAAAACGGACTTCACCTTTGTGACTCCCTGGGTCAGTGCCAAGAGCTGCATTAGCCACCAAAGACCTTCTCGAAAGAAGGACAGATCAAAGCCCCCACTCCAGGGAGCAGAGCGGGGAGTTGTGCCAGTGACTCAGTCAAAATCAGATGGGGACTTTGCTAATTTTAATGAATTCCTTTTCTGTTTGTGGAGCAGGCGGCCCACTGTTAGAAGTGGGGCCAAGCCGGAATGTGGCATCCAGAAAGATTTTCCTGTTCTCATCGATCCAAGCCTCTGATGGCAGCTGGCGGCACGTCTCCTGGTATTGATCTCGGAGGCCGTTCACACCAGCAGCTCTTGCAGCACGGGATGACTTGGCCTGTGTCTCTTTAGATAGGTCAGCCCGACATGGACCTGGTCCCTTCATTTGTGCTCTTTGGTAACAGTTACCCCAGGTTCAAAGGCGAAGTTCAGTGGGTCTCTGCACAATGGGAAGTAGCCCTGCCCGGGAATGTGGTCTCAGAGCTTCACTGCTGGGGTCTCCCTGGCTTCCCTGCCTTCAGACTCTGTTCCATAGCAGTCCTGCATTTTCAGGAGTGTGGAGAGGGTGGTGCTGGTGGTGCGACTTTATTTTTCTAAAAGCTAAAAGCAAGCATCCACATCTGCTTCTGCTAATAAAATTAAGGGGGTGATCGATAGTCATTTGGTCCATGGAGAAAGCAGGGAGAAGGAGAAATCTAAAAAGACTTTGTATTGGCTTCCAAGTGGCTTTCTTAGGACATCTGGTGTGCCGAGTTGTGTACGTACCCAGTCTGAAAATAATGAAGAAGCGGATGTAAATAAACGCTTGCAGTGGTTCCGCAGTACCAGCCGGGGGGTTCGGAAGCAGAGGCCAGACTGCGTTTCATTCACCTGTGAGCTCCTCCTTGAAGAGCAGACTTCCAGCTTCCTCGGGGTCAGCTGCACAGTTGATGTCCAGGCATCAGTGTGCATAAGGAAGCCAAAACAACAGCAATGCGGGGTCCGGGGGGTGGGGGAGCAGCAAGGGACGTGGGTGTCGCTGGGCTCCAGCTCTGGCTTTCTGATTAGCCCACTCCTGACTCCAGGGTCATAGAATCCCACTGAGTTCCAGTTCAGTCCTCTGCCCTGGGAGGCGGTGGCTTCCTGTTGCTGTCACGGGCTCCAGGGAGAAGCCTGGGTGCCAGCTGCACATCCCTGTGTCAGGTTTTGAGCTGGTCGCATTCAGGAAGTCTGGTTCTATCCCTGTTTGCCTTTTTGTGAACCGGCAGGGGTCCCTGGGGGTGTGGATGGCTTACTCTTCCCTTTGCTCAGGGGAGAAAGTGCTGGCTGAGGACGGATTCTGCACAAATCCCCCGTGGCAGGTTAGCTTGGAGCTTCAGGATGAGTGAAGAAAGGTGGAGATTTTCATGGAAAGGACAGAAACCCTGACTTCACTGGGAGCATGGCTTTATTAACGAGACACACCCATCCACCCTTTCATACAGATGGCCCATCTCCTGTCAGGACAGGGTGACCTCAGCTGATGCTTACCACAGAACACCCCAGCAAGGTGTGGGAGCCCCAGAAACTTCAGGTTAAGCAGGAAAAAACGTGTGGCCACAAGGTGGTGTGGGGACACAGTGTGTTCATTCAGGCCATGCTTGGACAGATTGGACACTGGGCGCCTGTATGCCCTAGAGCCAGACACAGAGCCTGTATGCTCCAGGAGGACCCAGGGTCACCAGGGGAAAGGGATGCAGGTGTCCAGGTGCTGCTGCTCTGAAGCAAGGTGCACATCTTGGAGCCACAGAAAGCCACGGTGTCTTTTATAGCTACAGATTTATTTTCTCTACAGGTTGCAGATATTGGGTGAGCGCTTGCTGGAATTGTGGAAAGCAGGAAGGGGCTGACTGGTTAAAACCTGCTTTGGGGACTATGCTTAAAACTACTAGCCAGCATGGTGATACACGCCTGTCATCCCAGCACTTGCAAGGCAGAAGCAGGAGGATCACTGTGAGTTTGAGGCCATTGTGGGCTACAAAATGAGCTTGAGGCCAGCCCCAAACTGCGTAGTGAGAATTTGTTTCTAAAAACTAAGAAGAAAAACAAAATCAAACAAAAACTACCAGATGTATAAATATTTGAGCTTGATGTCAGCAGGTTCTGAGCTCACTGCCTTAGGCAGTGGTGAAGAAATGAGCAGCCTCGGGCCCAGTGTACAGGGACAACCCTCTCAGTCACATGACCGGAGGGCTAGGCCCCAGCCTGTCGGAGATCACAGGCTGAAGTGTGAGCAGACACGCCCATGCCATGCGCTTGTACCATGGGCTGGGCAGCTGCTTATATTGCCTGTCATGCTGTCCCAGCACGTGGAAGGGGGAAAGGGAGGCCACGCATGAGGTCAGGTAGGAAACTGTCCTCCACTGGCCTGGACCTCGGTGTGAGAACAGACACAGGAATCACCATAGAGGGAGAGCGATGTTTTGCAGAGGAGCTGACAGAGGCAGCCTGGTGCGTTCCCTGGGGAGAGATCTGCACACTGCTGCACCAGCCTCAGAGACGGAGGGACATACAGGTCTGGTGAAGCCCAGATGTCAGGACAGGAAGAGTGAGAGGTCAGGGGCGAGACAAAGCAGGACTCGAGGGCCACACGGAGACAGGGAACCTTTCAACCACAAAGCATGCAGGGCTCTCCCTGGCCATGGAGAAGGGAAGGGCAGGCAGCAGGTGCAACAGCCCCGGTGACAGGTGGCGAGAGTCACGGCCACATACAGACTTTGCAGACTGGGAGCTGGGGGTGGGCAGGAGTCTGGCACTTTGTCGTGCAAGTCCCAGACACTCAGAGGGTCCCTGCGGCCACCAGACATATTTTCAGTGCATTACACAGATGGGTCCTGAGTGTCTACGATGTACCAGGTGCCACTGAGACTTGGCTGAATGAGAGAGCTGGAACGCTCACCTCTGTGAGGAGTCCGCCGTGCACAGAGACATGGTGACTGAGGAGACACCACGCCAGGAAGGCACACATGCATGCGCAGAGAGAATCAAATCAGGTGAGTGTGGTCAGCTTGCCAGTTTAGCCAGGTCCGACAGTTGGGAAAGATGCTTGTGTGCATAAACATCACTCTCAGACAGAAAATCCCTGGTCTTCATCTCATGGTCATCTTCAGGCCTTCTTGCAGTTCACCCCTGAGAAATACACAAGTGTTTCTCTTTCCCTGTTTATGCTCCTTTTGGAGAAGGTAAGTGATAGCAAGCATTTTAGTGTTTCACAGTGTGTCAGAAGATGATATGGGGCAAGACAGTGTCTCACACAAAGTGATCCTCCACACTCACGTTCACAGCAGCACAACTCCAAACAGTTAAATCTGGGGAAACCTGCACCATCCTCTATAAGCAAATGGATAAGGAAATGTGGTATTTATCCACTGGGAGGACGGCTCTGCCCCAAACAGGGATAAACATGTGGCATTTGGGAAAACAGGTGCACCTTCACAATGTTAAGTGAAATAAAGCAGATGCCAAAGCTTAAACATTGTCTGCTTTCTCCCAGGTGAGAAACCAGGAACAGAAACAGAGCAAAATAAAAGGTGGGTGAGAGGGAGCAGGGTATCTTTTTCAAAGGGGAAGATGCGCAAGCGATAGAGGGTGGAGGAAGGGGATGGGGAAAAGGAAACAGAGCTTTTGTTAATGTTAAGGGAACCAGAGTTGGGAGGAGCGAGGTGGGAGGGTGGAGACAGGAGGAGACTAAGATGGGTCCTGTGCGGGCACCAACTCCGCGTGCTGCCTGTGACCTCAGGCCCTGCAAATGCGCACTGATGGAGAAGGGGACACGGGGCTGGAGGTGGATTCTGAACGGGCGAATGTGGGGAATTGTGTGCTGCCTTGAAGGACAGGCCGGTGGGAATTGACCAGGACGCAGGGTGCAGGAAAGGAAAGCGGTGTCGGAGAAACAGCTTGAACCCCAGGAATGGAAGCGGGCTCCGCGAGCAGGGCTTGCTGTGCTGCGGGGAGCAAGGGGCAGAGGGGAAGAGGCCATGGGGACCCAAGCTAGGTTGTCTGGGCCTCGGGGATTTAGATGTTATTTTCCCCTGATCTAAGCTGACCGGAAGCTTGGTGGGGGTCGGGGAGGGTGGGAGAGACACTATTTGAATGGTTTAGAAAGATTGGTGGCTGCTGTGAGGAGAGCTGGTTTCCCCTGTATAGGCCTTGGTCCTGCCCTCTGGAAAATGAAAAGGGTTGGAGATTGGGGCATTGTTTCCCTGGGGGCACCCATAGCTCAGGTCAGAGCTGGCTCACACAGAGCTGGAAGGGGCCACCTGGCCAATCTCGCCCTCCATCCCTGGGTCACAGGCCTCCATTCCTCACCAGGCCTCTTCCGGGCAGCAGGGGAGGTAGCAGCTCTACCCAGACAGAACCAGTGCAGCCCCCCTCAGCTCCTCTGTCCCTGACCTTGTGTGTCCTTCCCAGCCCCATCCCGGGGTGACCAGCTTTGTGCATGCTGACTGCATGCTGACCTGGGGCACTTTTAAGTACTGGTGAGGAGGTGACAACATCCAGGAAGAGGAAAAGGTTGCCAGGGCAGGGAAAGGTCTGGCCTGCACAGTCCAGGACCAGGTGGAGCCCAGCACAGGGAGCCTGAGCCTCGAGCTTTATTCTCATCTGAGTCCACGGTGTTAGTTTTTCCTGTCACCTGGTTCTGGTCACTGAAATGCATTCGCCTGGACAGGACAGAGTTTTGCAGGTTCCTGCTTCAAGGTATTAATCACTTTGGGGATTTTGAGTGACGGTGTATTGATGGGAAATGGAGACCCCAGGTAAGAATCTGATGTAATTACTCAACATTTCCTCCCTTGTCACGGTCCTGTCACCCTCATTTTTGAGTGGAGACAGACAATTCTGAACCATCTGGAAATGTGAGCTCATCAGCTGGTAAATGTCACCTCTAAAAGGGAACCAAGGTTGCCATCATTTTTAAAAAGCTAATTCACCCCACAGCTGCCTGGAAGCCACAGGCCAGACCACAGGCTGGTGGGCTGGGTCTCACCCACGGTAGCACAGGAAGATTCTACCAGCAGGACCCAGGAGAGACAAACATGAGGCTGAGCACCAGTTCTGGGATGGGCAGCTTTACCGTATGCGGCTCACCGATAAAGCCGCACCTTAATCCTCACCAGCGTGGAGACCCGGGCGGCACGATGTCCTGGAACACCGGGCTCCCCAGCCTGCCTCCCGCAGCTTCCCCCAGAGCTGGATCCTGTTTCACTCGGTGCTCCAGAGCTGCTGGCCCTGCTTAGCATCCCCTTTCCTGCTGTGACCGTTCTCCCCGCAGCCATGGAGCCAGCGCCGCTCAGGTCACACCGATGCAATCCGTGCAAACCCTGCGGAAGGCCAGAACAGAAGGTCTCTACCTCAGTCTGATAAAGGCCGTCCACCACAAGCCAACAGCTAACATCATGCTAAATGGGTGAAACCTGAATGCTTTCACTCTAAAATCAGGAACAAGAGGACCTGAGATTTAGCTCCGTGGCACAGCGCCTGCCTGGCAAGCACAAGGTTCTGAGTTAGGTCCCTACTAACAAAAAATAAGTAAATAAATAAATAAATTCAGGAATAAGACAAGGTTGCCACCGCTTCTATTCAATACTGTTTTGGAATCATTATCTAGAGCAATGAGACATGAGAGAGAAATAAATGGACTAAGGATACGAAAGGAAGAAATCAAATTATCAGTTATTCTCAGATGGTGTGATACTTTACATAGAAGACCCCAAAAATTCACGCAAAGACTTGTAAATTTAATGACCTAATTCAACTGTGTAACTGGATAAAAGTCAGCATTCAAAAATCAATAGTTTCCCTGTACACAAACAACAAACCCACTAAGAGAGAGAAAGTAGGAAAGTTACACACTTCACAACAACATGCAAAGAGAGAGAGAGAAAGAGAGAGAGAGAGAGAGAGAGAGAGAGAGAGAGAGAGAGAGAGAGAGAGAGAAAGGAAAAGAAATACTTAGGACTCAACCTAACAAAGGAACTCAAAACACTCAGCGGGAATTGTGTCCCCAGGTGTGGCTGTTTCATGGGGTACAGTTCACACAGACACTCCTCCTGCCATTCACAGCAGCAGCAGAAAGGTCCACATTGCTAAGTCTGCCCCCACTGGGACACTTTGGCATGGGTCTACCTACAGAGGGCAGTGAGGACAGGGTAAGCCAGCCATTGGCCTTTGCTGGACCCTGTGGAGAACTCTCCCGTGCATCCAACATGGAAAGCCACCGTGGTTTCCAGGGTCAGCTACAGGAGCAAGTGACCCTAAGGAGCTGCCCGCAGATGCAGAGGTGGTTCTGCACCTGCTGGAAGCCTGCTAGAGAGCACAGTCCCACATAAGCAGCGGGGGTCCTCCCACAGGGCAAGGAACAGAGTGAGCCTGAGTGCCTCAGGTGGCCCAGGAAAGAGATGAAGGAACCTGGCTCCCTTCCTCGGCGCCATCCTGGTCACAGATCACTGCCATTGTTCCAGCCTCTTCCACCATTGCTGGGGCCTCCACCGTGGTCACTTTCCTCCCTGTTGCTATGAGCTGTAGAGGGGGAGGTCCACAGATACAGGGGACATTTTAATGAAGGCAAAAGAACTCACTACAGTAAAGACCCACTTCCAAGAACAGGGAGGTAGATGTGCTTGAAGCAAGGTGGTGAGTTCTGAGAATTCCGAGGCAGATCTAACGGCAGTGTGTCTCTCACTGTAGTAAAACTTTTCATTTGAGCATCCCTCGTGTTTGTGGGTCACCTCGCGGTGATCAAATGTCACCATCGCTGTCACACAAAGATATCTGGTGTGCCCGCATCCTCTCCACTCACCTCGTCTGCTCGCCTGGAGCTTCTGCCTCATCCCAGAGTCACAATAACCAGGGAGGAGGAATGTTTCAGAGAGAGGCAGCAGGAAGAGTGTGACTCCAGACACTGAGGACAGAGGACCCCAGGACTGCTGCAGAGAGCGGAGGGGATGATGAGATGAGAAGGTTCAGCGTGAGGGGGCATTGTGTCCTTTACTGAAATGTAGTTTAGAAATACAATATAATTTAAGACATGCTTAGAAATTTGAGCATTCTCTGTATTTTTGTCACATCTCCTACCTGATATTTGCCAGCTACCCTGCTAAGCCTATGGTACACTGCATCTCATTTAACTCTTAAAGCCCCTAGTATCCTGCAATGTCCTGAAGGTGAACATTGACCTGTGTCACATACTGGTGAGTGGTGTCATCAGGCCTTAAACCCAGTCTCGCTACTTCTGATCCCTGTATTCTGCACACATCAGATTTTCTAAAAATGTTAATTTATATTTATTTATTTTGCCTGCTTACGATGCTTGGTTTGTGTGTTTCTCACTCATTTCCCATTTTTAGGGTGACAAAGAGTGGACAGTGGACCATGTCATCTGGAAAAAGAGCCTGGGCTTTTCTCAGGGGACAGCGTCGTGGGCGTTGGGGCCTGAAGTGCACATCAGAGGCCTCGGCCTGCATTTTCCAGATGGTGAGCCCTCGGGGATGCCTGGGGAAGGCCCCAGGGAAAGCTGGCACCAGGCACCTGCTGTGATGTGGCATGGACGCTGCTGTCTCGTGCATCTGCTGCTGCTCCTGGATCCCTGTCTGCAGGCTCTGCTCCTTGTTGAAGCCTCCACTGATAGCTTCAGTTCATACCAAGTAATGCCCGGTTCTTCCTTCCGTACTGTACAGTTATGAATGCTACTTTCTAAAGAAGCGGATCTAAATTTTCTTTCTGTGATTGCATTTATGGACAAAGATTACATGTGCAGAGATGCACGCCTACCAGGAAGGACCCAACCAAACCACAGAATAGCAGGAGAAATGCAAGTAGATCTTGTCACTTCATGGCTGTAGGGACAAACCTGCAGAGCAGATCTGAGCTCCAAAGGGCAGGGCTTCGGGCAGGACAGGCCAGCACTCCCCGGTGTGAAGAAAGCCTTCTGTCCACAGGCAGCGTGTCTTTCTTCTGGGCATTTCAGCTCTGCTGCTGATTGCATCAGTTCTGCCAGTATCCTGTGCAATGGTCTCCTTTCCTCAGTGTCCCCTGATTTTGATGGCAATCACCTCAGCAAACATCATCACAGGAAATCCTGCCCTGGCACTGGGTTGAATGGCTGGGAGAGGATGTCTTGTGTCTAGGCTCCCACATGTGAAAGACCATCATAGCAGGAGATGCAGACACACTTCCGGCTGTCTAGCAGGGATCTGTGAAAGCAGCTTTGCAAACAGTGGCTGAGTCGGGGTAGTGAAGAGCCATGGGAAGGCAGAGGGTTCCTCCTCCAGAGTCAGCTACAAAGCTCGATGGTGTTTTCACACCATTTGAACTAAAATAAAATCCTCGTGATCTTTGGCTGGTGCATTTAACACACTGCGGATTGTTAGTTGTGGCAATAAGGAGATGGGGTGGACAGTAGGTCAGTGGTGCCAGCCAAGAGGCATAAAGCTCTACCAGTGGTTTATACAAGTTGTTTGCCACATTTGCTTTGAAGAGTTTTCCCGACCTGGGTAGAAAATTTTGCTTTGAATTGCTGAACAGATTTCTGACTAAAACAAATACTTGTACCAAGCACACAATCAAGGCTCAGAGAACCACAAAAGTCAGCCCAAAGTCCTGTTCCTGGGAGAATAGGGCAGGCATTGGAACTCAGAGCAGCCCAAAGGGACATGGACCTTGGTCTGCCCATGGAAGGAGGGTCAGCCATGATGCAAAACTATAGACCCCAATCTTATTTGATCACCATCAAATCACAGGAAACGAAACTCAATGCCACTGCTGTGGCCACAGCTGTCCCATGTCTTAAATTTAAAGACATCTTCTCCCATGAGACGGTGCAGAGGCCGTAAATGAAGGACCAATGGCCTGGTCATCCTACAGGCCTTTTCCTTGGGTTCACAGCACGTTTTACCAACTATAGTTATTTTAGGAGCTAAGATGTTTCAGAAGCGGATCTTGTCATGTGAAAACCTGGATGGCCACAGTCCCTGGCACAATTGTAGGAGCTGTTCCTATATGACAGGAGCCTGTCCGGTTAAGTGGGTCCATGACTAGAGGTCCTGACTGTCCACATGGCAATTTCACTGGAAGTTTTCATTTGGTCTCTTGCAAATTTGAGGCCCCTAGTATGTGTGAAATAAATGTCTTTGGCTGGTGTTCTGATCACTCAAATTCTCGGAAGTTCCTGTGAGCTCGGTTCTGGTTAGTGGCTGGTGACATCATCTGATGCATTTTGCTAATCATTAGTGGAGAAAAAATTCGATGTCAAACAGAAATATTTAGGTCAGATGGTTTCAACTCTGCAAAGCAGATGGATGAAAGCTTCTTTTATATTACTGAGCAATTGCTTGCAGTTTACATACTGTAATAATTCTGTCCGCACAGATAAGGGAAGGCAGGATAACTGGAAGGGTAATTATTACTATGAAATGCGAGGTATCAATATTATCAAGAAAAAGTCACTTCCCCAGGGTGATGTATTCCATGAAGAAGCTGCCACCCTGTTTATAAAGAACTCACTTTGCATGAGGGATCACACTAAGCTGAGGTGCATTTACAGCAATGTATCTCACTGCTGCTTCATAGAGAAGAAAGAGGGGTCCAGGGTGGGTGAGCTCCTGGCAGCCAGGTCTCTCCAGTGCTCTGTCTTTGTCCGGAAGACTTCAGCTTCTGTAGTTTGTCCTCTGGGACCAGTGGCCCAGGACTTTGACAGAAAGTTCAGCGTTCCAGGTAGACAGGTGTTTCTGGAGTACCAGCGACATGCTCAGGGGAGGCCTGTTTGCCATTTATAACAAAAAGGCAAGTTCTAAGGGGCAGATCTCACCTTGCCCCAGCCAGGATTTCTGCCCTAAACTCTGTGTCCAGGGTTGACAGATGAAGTGGAGGACAAACGCTGAAATTTGGGATACACTTACCCTGAAAAATAGAGAGTCGGGGTGAAATACAGGACAGGCTGCACCTAGGCACAGGATAACACCCAAAGAATCACCGCTTCTGCTGCTCTGGAACTCAAGTGTAACTGCGAGGCCTGTGTTTTTATTTATGGACTCTGGTGGCTCTCCCAGAGGTAGTGGCTCCTCAGGCCTTGGGCCTCACGTTAATCTGGGAGGCTTTCATTTCACTAAGAAAGGACACAGCAAATCCACATGCTGCAAATGTTGAATGTCAAAAAGAGTGAACTGTCCTTGGCTTAGGGTTTTCTGTGTGTGAGGGGCAACAGAAAGCAGCTGTGGAGCAAGGGGATCCCTGAATCTCCCAGGATTGGGCTGAGGATCGAAGACCCTGACTTTAGATGAGGAGGAATTTACAACACAATTTTTATCATGCAGACTTGTTCTCTAGTGGGTTGTTTTATAGAGGATAAGGAGTGGGTGAGGAAATGTACTTTTGGGTGAGTATGGGGTGCACGTGTCAGTTTACATGTCAATTATCTGTGTCTATGGTGCCTGTATATTTTATGTGTGTACTGAATTTGTGGATATTTTTGCACAACTGTGTATGGGAGCGTGCATATACTTGCAAATGCACAGGTATATTTGTGTACATCAGTGTGTGCACATGGATGTGTGTGTACAGAAGAACACAGTGCATGTGTATGTGTCATATAGAGCACTGGTGTATGTGTGTCTTGTGTGTGCCTTGTGTGTGTGCACTCCTGTGTGTGTTTGTGTATGTGTATGTGTATGTGTATGTGTATGTGTATGTGTAGCAGTGGGGTGTGATGGGAGTCTACAGTTACCCTGCTTTGGTGTAAACTCCACCTGTGTGATCTAACTTGTGTGTGTGTGTGTGTGTGTGTGTGTGTGTGTGTGTGTGTGTGTGTGTGTGATTGTCCCCTTGTGGAGAAGGCAGGAGATAACTGAATCACCTCATGGAGGCAGTGAAATATTTTAATAGATCCCATACGCAAACACTTTAGTATGTTAACAGCTCCAACATACAAAGCAGAGCCCGTCATGTAAAGAACCTCAGTGAATGTTGCTACAACCTGAGCTCCAATGACAGCTTTTTCTTCTGGAAATCAGGTTACCTCTGCATGCCTCAGTTCTTCCATTTATACATTGGGGGTGATCATCCATGCACCTCACTGGGCTGCTGGGAATTTGAAGCGAGCTAATCCACATAGATCAGATCATAAATATTGGGCTGGGGAGCTGGAGCCAGTGGCCTAAGTGTGACTTCTAGAGGGACACTTGTCAGGGTGTGAGCTCCGGCACTGACAGTGTCCTAGGAGAAATCCAGCTCCCATGTGGCATTTTCACACGCTCTGGCTAGCACCTTCTATGCCTCTTTTTCTATACTTTCTTTGGGCACTCATTCCCTGTCCACATAAAGATGAAGAGATTGAGGTTCAGAAGGGAAGTAATGACACTCCGGGCTGCAGGGGCAGGGCACAGCTCAGGTGCTCCAAGATAAAGAGACACAGCAGTGCCATGGCCCTGAGGTGGGCACCGTTGGGACCCTGCAGTGGGCAGCAGCTGAGAGAACCAGGACCCCATGAGGGACACAGCACAGAGGATCTGAGGTCAGTGGGGCCCTACCTGCACAGGGATTGTCAGCTCCATCCATGGGACACCTGGTCCCCCAGAGAGGCCTCCTACACAGACCTTGTGGCTGGCGGGTTCCACTGTCCTGTTTTCACACCTCCCCCATCACTGAGCATTGAGAAGACCTTTGCTGATACTGCATGTGTAGGCTCATTTGAGCTCCCCAGCCATGTGGTTAGATCTACATACAAATCTGTGCCTATCAGTTTCTATGTGAACACCAAGTGTTATTCTATGCGTTTTAATTTTTTAAATCTCTATGATCTATCTCTTTGCAGGCTCCAAGCCTGCCATGCTGGAGGTGGACACCAGGGATCCTACAGCTGTCTCTCCAGAGGAACCACTGGGCAAGACTCTGCCAAGCTCTTACTCCTCACAGGAGAAGCCAGACCGCCTGAGTGAAATCCTCTGTGCCACCTTCCAATTCTGTGCCTAGAGCAAGCTTTCTCTATGATTTACAGAGTCCCCACTTAGCAGATAAGAACACTGAGTAGGGAGGTGGAAAGCTCGCTTATTTCCAGACACAGGTTAACAACGTGGGCTAACAGATTATTCTCCAGCCACTCAGGAAGGTGATTTTATGTACTTTTAATACTGTTACATGTTTTCTCTCCAACCCTGGGTTTCTCCCACCTTCTTCCAACCACCTACTTGATTTTAAGTGTTCAGAAATTAACTCAAGGCTCTCAATTTTATGAGCTTTTTCCAATACGGAGCCTCCCGTACTCACTGATATCACATGGAACAGTTTTACAGCTGTAAAGTATTCCTTGTGCTTTGTCCCTCCTCCTGCTTCCTGAAATGGTGCTAGTGATCAGCCTTTTAAACTGTCATGACAGGTTTACTTTTTCCAGAATGTCACAGGAGTGCAACAGTAGATTATGCACCCTTTTTTTACACTGGATTCTTTCAGTTAGGAAAATGCAACCAATTTCCTCAGTGTTTCAGGATGTGTTCAGGTGCTTGGGATCCCATTGCTTCCTGCCTACGGGTGACATTCCATTGCACGCATGTACATTTAGCTTATTAATACACTCGCTCATTGTTTGGCTCTGGCTGGTTTGGGACAAATATGAATGGAGTCTCTGTGATTCACCAGCACATTTCTCCATGGATGTAACATTTCAGATCAGTGTGGTAAATATCTGGGAGTGTGAGTATTTTACTGGCACTTTGTTTAGATTTGTAAGAAACTACCGCATTTTCTTCCAAAGTGGCCAGACCCTTTGTATTTCCTCCATAGTGAATATTAGTGGCTGCCACTTGGCATCATTGGTTCGACTGGTGTTTGTATTGGTTTTCCAGAACTTTGGTCACACAGTGCCACAGACTAGGAGGCTTAGCACAGCAGGAATCTATTGTCTCATTACCCTGGAGGCCAGAGATTGTAATCTTGGTGTCAGCAGGGCCATGCTCCCTCTGAGGGTCTAGGGAAGAATCTATTTCATGGCTCTCTCCTAGCCTCCATTATCCCTTGGCTCATGGGTGCAGCCAACCCTGGCTTCAGTTTAGGTAGCTGTCTTCTTGCTATCTTTCATCTGTGTGGCTGTTTCTGGGTCCAAATATCCCCTTTCCATTAACAGTACCAGGCCTACTAGATTGTGATCATCCCTAACGACCTCATTTTAATTTGACTACCATTGTGAAAACCTTATTTCCAAAGATAGTCACGTTTTGTGTTACTAGGGGTTAGGACCTCAGCACACTGTTTTATGGAGCACAATTCAACCTGTAAGAGTATTTATTGCTGGTGTTTACGATGTTGACTACTTAAATAGGCATGTGGTGACAGGTCACTGTCTTTTCAGGTCATAGTCCCCTAATGCGGAGTGAGGCTGGGAATCCTTTCAGATGCTATGACCATTCAAACGTACTTTTACTAAGTTTTCAGATTGTTTGCCTGTATTTTAATTGCATTCTTGGTCTTCATTTTGTTGAATGTTAAATTTGAATGCTTTATTTGAAAGATTTTTAATTAAATCTCTGTTTGAAAACATTTCTCCAAGTTCATTTTACCTCCCAACTCTTTAAGTGAATTGTAGAGCAGAGGTTTTCACCGTAGTAAAGTTCACCTTATCATTTGATTTTTGCATGGGCTGGCTTCTGTGTGGTGAAGAGTTATCAGACACAAAGTCATTTAGTCTTTTTGCATTGTTTCACTAAATTTTAAAAACAGTTTTTTGCTTATGACTTAGGTTTGCCATCACTTTGAATCAATGCTTATGAAAAATGTTCTTTGCATTTACGTGTTTAGTTGTTTGGCCATCATTGGCTTATTAAGACCATCTCTATTAGTTACTGCTCCTCTTTTGCCAAATAAATTCACCTTCACATGGACCCACTCCTGGGCTCTCTTTTCTGCTCCTCTGATCTACGTGCTGATTCTTCTGCCAACATATCTAATTACTAATAACCATGGAAGTCATGAGGTTGAGAAATATCAGGTTTCTGGTTTTGTTTGCAGTATTGTGCTAGCTATTTTCAGTAATCTGTCTTTTCATACACAGCCACTTTACCAAGAGCTGAAAAAAGATGCCAAGATTTTGATTCAGGTTGCAGTGAATCTATGAGGAAACTGAGTGTGGATGTCTCCATAGTGTTGTACTTCTGTGTCTGAACATGGCACACAGCTCCATTTTTTCATTCTTCTTTGATTTCCTTCACCAGGATTTTATAGTTTTCCTCATATTGACTTTGTACATATTTTACTAGAGTTATGGCAAAGTATTTCAACTTTGGCTGTGAGCACAATTGTTCTGTCTTTCTACCAGTGTGTGACACCAAGATCGGTTGGAGGCAACCAGGTCTCAGCTGTGACTCAGTCCCGTGCACCTCTAGACTTTTAGCTCAGATATGTCCTGGACCTCAATTCTCTGATGGATTCTAGAAAACTTTCTGATCCTCTTCTCGTTCAGCTTTTACTTTCTGTAAGTACGGGAGTGAATATTTCTAACTTCTTTGTGCATCAGAGCTAAACCTGGAAGTCTGCTTCATTTTTTAAAACACACTGATGGTAAAATATTAAGTCGTTCTCCTGCCTCACTAGTAGGTCTTGACCCATAACTTTCAATTCACAAAACTAAATCATATTTCAAGAAATTTCCCAGCCAGCAATTCTAACACAGAAGTCTCTGTTAAATACAACACAGGATGAAGGAAATAGGTGCTGTTCGTTGCTCAGTTTTACAGTTTACTTTTAATGTGTTTGCATAATTTGAGCCTTTTACTGAGTGAGAGAATAATTATCCTGATTAAGGTAATGAAATGCTTAGCAGTTAAGGTCACACCTGGCTGGAGTTATTTTCTTGGGTTTACAAATGTAATTGCTCAAGAAATGTTACATGGGCTGGACTTATTGGTATCTTTCAAAACCATAGGCTATTTGAGAACTCTGTCAAAGCAGTCAGGTCTGAGGCAGCTGCTGATTAAATGGAAGCAAATGGGCCAAACCACTGACCATTTATATGGCTAATCAAGAGCGTCACCCTCTTGAAAATTCCCCTTGGAATTTAGGGGACTGGAATTCATATTCGCCCCTGGCATTGTAGGTTATCGTTTGTGCCTTGAATGTTATGCAGGGGGAGACATTGGCTACACCCCTGAGATCAGTGTCCCTGAAAACACATTGCTTGTAGATCTTTTATTAAATTTCTCAGGTGGAAAATAAATTGTGATGAGATGAGATTTATTTACCTTTCTTTACAGTGATACCTCATTTGTGGTATTGAATTCATTCCAAATTCATGTTTGAACACTGAAAATGTAGAGAACTGAATATATTTTTTTCTCTATGAGAAATAATAGAAAGCTAAACAAATGGCCCTGTGGCCCAAACATTATGAATATAAATTCATTTTTCCAAGACTTTAACAAACTTTGTAGTTATTTCTTTCTTTAACCCTGACCTGATTCTGAAAGTTTTCCTCTTAGCTTTATCGCTGATACCACTAACTTTCTTTTCAGCCATGATTATAATATTTTACACAAATAAAATGCAAAACCAAAACAAAACACCAATGTCGAGTGTTTGAAGACAGTAACACAAGCACTAGATGACGGTGTCTTTCTGAGAACAGTTGCACAGACTGAAGAGTTGCTGCTCTGTGTCCATGGCGAGGAGCCATGTGGGGCGCGCTCTCCCCACATATGGGTATTTTCAAGTCACAGTTCAGGTTTCATTATCCACAAAACTACAGATGTGGAGTAGATATTTTTTTTTTCCTTCAAACTTTGCCATTTGAAAATGAAAAGTTTGGGCACAGAGCTGTTCAGCACCTGAAGTATCACTGAATTTATCTTAGGTTGTAAAAGCAAGAGGAGGAGGTGGGAAGACGGAGGCCGGGCTTTGGTTTTCCCAGTTCCTTCTTCCAGTGCTCTGGAGATGTCCTGCACCCCCTGACCGAGGACACATATCTGCCACTGTTCTCATCGTGTAGCCATGTGTTCTCTCCTGGGAACCTGACTGCTGTCCCTTAGGGAAGCCCCTTAGTACCACAGGCCAAGCCCGCTGGAGGGAGGCAGGGCTCAGATCTGGACATCTGCAGGGGCCCAGGGAGTCCAGCAATTAGGAGTCCCTCTCGTTCCAAAGTGTCCTTCTGTCTGCATTCCATTTGTTGCAGAATCTCAAGTGCACAAATCCTTCCTAGTGCCAAAACCAACCCATCTTCTGGCAAGTGTGATGTCCAGCTGGATTTCTGGCCCCATTTTAGTCATCCACAGCCACTGAGGAGTCCTCACTGGGTGCTTTCAGACACACCCATGCTCACACTGTGGGTTCCTTCTGGCAGGTGTGGGATGTGGCAGCTGCCTCTCCTGAGAGCCACTGGGGCAGACAGTGGGTCTCCTCCAATCTAGTCTTGAGGTGACTGCAGCCCTGGATGACAACATGACCACAGGCTTTGAGGACCTTGCATCACAGCAACCAATGAAGCTGTCCCCCTGATGAGGTTAGATGGTATGTGTCTGTTGTTTTAAACCACTGTGATTTGAGGAGATTATTATTTAAGCAAAAAAAAGGCAATGACTATGGTGTAGCACTGGAGAGTGGGAGGCTGCTATAATGAAAGCCTGAGAGCTTGGAGTGGTGGGAAGTGGGCGCTGGCAGAGGCTGGGGTGCTGAGGGGTGTTAGGGAAGCTGAGGTTGACTGGGAGAGGCTGATATAGACACCTGGGTCTGGGCACTAGTGTGCAGGAGTTGGGGTGGGAGGCTTCTCCACAGGAGTCTGCAGGAAGAGTGTTTGTAATATCACTTGTGGTGATGCAGAGAGCAGCCAGTGTCAGGAATGAGCCCAGTGTTAGTCTAGCGAAGGTGCTTCCTGACCAGAGTATGGAAGGTGCTGTGTGAACCTTGAAAATCTGGGAGAAAAGAGATACTTTGAGGAGTGGGGTGGGGGGGAGTGTTACAACAGCAGTTCAGAACACAGTAGTTCAGAAAATTGTTAGCTTCTCCCATTGCCAAACAATGTGAACATTTAATGATCTCCAAAGAGAGGAGAAATGTAGTGTGTGGTCAAGAAAACACAGCTGTGAGATGAAGCTGAGAGCTTGACTATAGGATCATTTGTTGAGACCTTAGAAAGTCCCGTTGTGGTGCTGTGGCGAATCACTGCTCACCGGAAAGGCCCAGCAGAGGGTTTTAGTGTCTTCTATCTCTTAATCAGACCCTAGGGTTCCTGTCAATCTTATGAAAGTACGTCTAATGTGGAAGGTGGTCCTTTTTGTGTTTTCTGCTTAGTGGAGTCAACACCAGTAGTATTTGCAGGACGTCTGAGCAGAGTTGGAGATGATTGTACTGTAGGCAGAGGCACTGATATCTTGAACTTAGAAAAATAGAGGCAACATGAAAATCAAACACAGCATTTGGTGTCCCCACATTCTGCAGATGTGGAGCAAGCTGGGAAAGTTACTCAGCTGCAAGTGTGTGCTTCCTTTCATGCTTCTCCACTCGCAAGTGGCACTGGGGGGCCAATGAGAGGACTACAGGTCTGAGTCCCCATCAAGAGACCTCCAGTGTATCCCTGAGAGTTGGGATTGCCATGGACCAGGACCTGCTCTGTGGACCTACTGTGATTTCCTCTCTTGCTGCACAGGAATGTCTACAATTAGTCTGTACCTCTTTCTATGTTGGGTACATGGTTTGGGGAGCAGCTAACTTAGCTCTTTAGTTGCAAGTATTTCTAAAGCCTAACAATTGAGAGGGCCTGTGCACAGACAGCTGTCTAATGAATCACCTCAGAGGAGGTTCTTCCCTCATCTGACACAGATAAGGAGGTTCTGCAGTTCACATTGACACTGTGATGCCCCAATAAGGTAAAACTTTTAAGGTTCTGTGCTGTGATGTGACATGACTAATAAGGTTCCCGAGGCTTAGAGTCATGTGCAGAGAAGGATTTAGTATGTTGTATCAATTGAAAGAATTAAGAACCAGCTAATGCTTGATGTTGTGTGTTGTGTTTTTCTTCAGGGATTTAAGGAATAAGTTTGCAGCCATGCTGGACAGGCATTGTAGGGTTGGGCTGCGTTTAACATCATTATAGTTTCCAGGATGCTGACCCAGTTGTCTTATTCTCACCAGCCTTTCTGCACCACTGGACCTCCCAGGAATCCCACAAGTGGCACAAGGATTATCAAGTCCTGTGAACACTTTTTCATTAATTAAAGTTCCCCTGCAGTAAGACTGACTTAAGCCAGGCTGTAGTAATTACAAACAGAAATCTTTATTTCCTTTAGAACTAGAGGGTGTGCTGCAAACAGTGACATCCTGTGAAAACTGTTTGACCTACTCGAGTGAACAATTTCAGACCAATTAACAGTGCTTCTGATTAGGAGAGCATCTCGGTCGGTCCTTCACTCCACTCAGCATGGTCCTCCAGGACCTTCCTGTCACCAAGGAAGCACCAGATTCATGTTTTCTATGAACTTTCCTCAGCAGAGCCCTTCAGTTTGAGCAGCACTTAGGACATCAGGTCTCTTTCTCGTCTGACCCTCAATGCAGCCATGTGTAAAAAGAACTGCAAGAGATTTCGTCTTTGCTCCCCCTAAGTGATGTCCAGCCCAGAATGGAGATGCAACAGAGGAGGTGCATGGCCAGCTCCACCCAGTTCTGTGCTCCTTTCTACAGGTGAGGTTTCTCACCACCCTAGCCTGCGCTCTCCTCGCCTCTGCACTGGGTGCCTGTCCAGGCCTGAGGTTGTAGGTGGGGAGACACCCACCTGGGGACAGCTTCAGGGGAAGATCAACTCTGCATTTCTCCCCTACTGAAGGTGCTCGGGGCTGTTCTCCTGGCCTGCACAGCCCTCCCAGCTGGACTTACTTGCCCTCTCATCACTGAGACACAGTGCCACACACACACTGGAGAAGAAGTTCATTTTCATTCACGGGTTTTAAAGCTTTCAGTCCATGGCAGAAAAGGCATGGAGAAGAGGTCTGAAGCACAGGTGAGCTGCCATGGCATGGTGGCCATGCCAGTCAGCTGATCACTGTGATTCAGTCCCCTGTGCTCTGAGGGTGTGATAGTTCTGGGATCACTCTTGACTCATATGTATCACAGCTCCTCCACCTTCCCTTTTGCTCTCAGGCCCCCCTTTGAGCCCCTTGTCCTTCCCACAATGCATTTCCCAGTTTTCTCAGCAACCATCTGGAATTTTCTGCTTGAATTTATGTCACATTTGAATCTTCTTCTTGTATGTGTGGGGTGGGGTAGAAAGATGCCCTCTTCCATTCACATAAGGGAGAAGGAAAGGAACTATCCATAAAGATTTACAGACTGACCCTTCAGGACAAGAGCCTGCTTCCTTTCCTAGGATCCCACCTGGGAGTTACTACTGTGTCTGCCAGGGCTCCTGGTCCTAGTCTAGAGGGCACCAGCATCCTGTGCCATCCTCAGAGTGAAGAAACTGTGGTCAGCCAGTTCTCTCCTCCACACCATAGGATCCCTATGAGAAGTGGGTATGCTAACCATGAAGACCCCCTCCTCCTTTTATTGGTTATTTGGTTGGCAAACCTTCCACTATAAAAGCTTTGCCTGCTGCTTTGATATGCAAATCCTTCTTTTAAAAGCCCTCTTCTCAGCCTCACAGCCCAGGCCAGCTGTCTTTCTCCAGGGCTGTGTTTGAGCCCTGAGCACAGGATCTGGTCCACCCCTCCACCAACCATGGGTCTAAAAAAGAGCAACAGAGAATGCAAAATATTTTCTCCAGGTTGCCATCCCAGAGACCACATGGGCCACCTCTGCAGTCACCACCACTGCTGTGATGATAAATATCCACCCAGCAGCCACTCAGTTCTAGGTCACCCTTTACAGATTCCCAGGCAGGGGAGCATGGGCTTTAGGGATTTGGGTCATTTGTCTGCCTGTGTCTCTAACAGGGATAGGAGGGGATGTGTTTGTCCTTGTTGGCTTCCAAGGAGAAGCATTCAGTGGGGAACAAAGCCAGGAGTAACTAGCTGTCCCTCCCAGAGCCAGACACACATTTGATGGAGAGGCCTCCACCCCAAGGAAAGAAGCCCTGGATGGGGAGGAGAACAGCTGATGCTGGTGGCCAGAGCTGCCCGCACAGGGGCAGTGGGATGCAGACAAAGGCTGGGGGCTCCGTGGACAGCAGGGAGTAATTTCTTCCAGCTGTGAACGCATCACAAGATAATTGCTTTACTCAATTTTTTTCTATTATTTGCAATTCTGCACAGCAAATGTATAGATCTACAGTTAATTTAAAGGGAAAGTTTTCAAAAAGAAAATGAGGGCACCAATCAGTGCTGGAGCAGTGTGGAGCTGAGCACATGGTGGGTGCCCCGGGTGAGTCCTGCTGTGCCTGTGTCTCCTGTTCCTCACCTAGCCAGCTCCAGCCGCTCCCTGCTGTTCTTGGCTGGCAGCTCAGCTGGATACAGACTGTAGAGCTGGCAAACAGCCTATGGGACCTTTGAGTCAGGCTCAGCCAAATTCGCAAGCCCTGCCGCCTCTTCACTGCCTGCCTCACCCCTGGGGTTCTCCTTGCTCCATCCGCTCATATCCTGGTTGTGCAGGGGGCAGGCAGAGGGTAACTCACTGTGGCTCAGATGCTGCTCTGATCCCCTCGGGTTCTTCTTCTCCTCACCTACATCCAGAGACCTGTGCTGCTCCCCAGGGAGGCCACCATGGTGCCAGCTCTAACCACCACCCTGGGGACACAGCCTTCAGACCACAGGAGAGTGCCTGTATGGAAGGGGAAGCTGTTAGCTGTTGAATGTTCCGACTCCCCAAAACCAATCCTGCAGGGGAGTGCTGATCCTGGGGCTGAAATGCAACCCCTGCAGGGGAATCAGCTGGCTTCATGGGTAGCTAAGTCTCCACTGCACTCTGAGTCCCGTGCGTGGGTTATGATAAATGCACATTAGAATTGAAGACATGCGGTGTGATGGCATTTAAGGTTCAGGTATTCTAATGCACATTCGGAGTTACTCAGGCAGTTACATCAGAGCATTATATTTCTTTTTATGGTACAAGAACCAAACAAAGGATCCTGCCTACAAAAGCACCAGTAAAGTGTGATTTATTTACCTGATTAAATCAATCAAATCTCCAGTCACTTCCCCATGATTTATAAATTTGAAAGAGCTGCAATATCCATCTGACAGCTGGCAGACCTGACTGGATTTAGGACGATGGGAAATTACTGTGTCGGGACTGATGTTTGAGGAGGGCGTTGTGCCGTATGGGCAGGCTGATGCTGGCTTCCTCCCGGAGACTGGGCCACTTCACGCAAGTGTATGCCTGCAACCTGGGGGCCAGGCATCCTTCCAGACAGGGCACACAGATTCTGCTGCCTTCATCTGCTCTCTGGGTCTTGGTTTAATAGTGGTATGTGTGTGTGTAAAACCTTCACAGCTGTGATAATGTTTGAACATGCCTGTGTGATGCAAAGCTGTCTTTCATGAAGGACATGCAGAAGGAAAATTATTTTCTTTATCCCAAGAAAATAGAATGGAAATGTCACAAATTCAAGGGTTCAGACTGAGATGAGTTCCAAAATCTTACATTTGGGCAAGATACCCTGCCCACTCGGTCTCGGAATTTGGGGATGAGCATTGCTAGGAGGGGGCTTTATTCCACCACCACCACTATGCTTAGTTAGTGCCTTTGCAGTGGGTGCTTGTAGTACTTCTAATCTGACTTAGGGTTCTGCTGTGGTGCGTGCTGAGTAGACACCATGAATTTGCTGACAGACTTGTAACTGTAGTCCTGCTGGAATGTAAAGCACCACATGCAGTTGATGAGAGAAAAGTTTACCAAAAAGTGGTATTTTTGGCTACATTAGGATTGTCTGCCCCGTGTTGGAGGTAGTACGCAGGGACACAAGTTTAGGGATGTGGTCTGAAATTTAAAGTCTGTGGCCTGATTCTCCTAGTATGAATTCTAAGTCTTCCAGCTGGGAGTTTGCATAAAACTCACCCTCATATTTGAATTTTCTCACATTAAAAAATATTGAAATAGTAACCGCATAGAGTTTCTGGGAGAATTAAATGAATTAATGCCTATAAAACCACCTCCTAAGTAGGGCCCCGCGAATGTGAGCTCTAAGTGAATAAAGGGAATATCCAGGTGACGAAACAAAGCCTGAGCGTATTGCACCAATTTTGATATCAAGTAAGTGGCTGCCTGATCTTGAACCCAGAGCAGAAGGTGATGGTGAATGTTCAGGCCGCTGATTGTCTGCAGAGATCTGTGCTTTGGGGTGAGCAGGAGAGAGGCAGGCTCTGGGTGAGCATGAGCACTGGATTAGGACTCCATCACCAGGCCAGGAGCCCCTTGCCTCTTAACAGGGAAGTGGGGCTGGAATTACCTTTGGGACTGATGTGCAAGAAGGTGATTTTGGGATGAATCTTAGCCCCCAAGAGCAAACCGATCAGGGTGTATTGTGGGCCTAGTCAGTAGAAATGAAAAACGTGTTTTTCTGTTTTTTTGTCTGACTGATGGGTTTAGCTGGGCCACATTTGAACCAGATGGGTGCCCTGGGAGGTGCAGTGGGCCACAGCAATCATCAAGAGATCTGAGCAAGGGACAGGCTTGGTGCCCTTTCTTCTCAGTACCTGTGATCTAATGCAGGGGCTATGAGGATCTGCACTTCCCATAAGTCAGCCCCACCAGGTCCCAGCATTGTAGCTCTGTGCAAGGTGTGGGACTCTTAACTCTCCATGCTTGTCTGTAAAATGGGTACGATGAGCTGTTGATGATGCGTAGCCTGCCTAACCCTAACCCACATATCTCACCTAGGATGCACCACAATGGAAAAAATGCTCAGGCAGAATCAACATCCTCATATTCTTGTCTGACCCGGTCACTCTTTTCCTCAAGGAAACGCAGTACCTGACACCCCACACTTGGAGGAGGGGAGATGGATTATGGCCTATGGTTTTCGAAGTCTGGTTCTGAAGCAGGGAGAAGCATAGCAGAAGGGCTGGGAGGCTGAGAGCTACTCCTGTCCTGGAGGTCAGGAAGCAGAGAGAGATGGGAGGAGCCAGAGAGGTCCTGCCCTTCCATGTCATGCCCCCAGGGATGGCCTCTTCTGAACAGGTGCCACCTCCAGCAGCACACTTCACTCTGGCTCCTCATCCACCCTCACAAGCTGTCTGCAGAGGAGGGAACTCAGTGGGCACATGGGGTGCAAAGCCTGCTTCACTATGGGGCCAAGTGAAGGAAGGGCACAGAGAGGAGGCAGCTGAACCCTGGAGAAGGCTTGGCACCAGGGCTGCTTGCCATGTGGCACAGGAGCAGGAACAGCTGGACTAGGCCCCATTGGACCTTGGCTGCCCACCCAGTGCCTGCTGGGTCTTGTGTCCAGGTCCAGGGAAAGCAAAAGCACCAGGCTTCTTCCTTGCTACCCATGGAGTGCGTGTCTGCAGGATCAGGAGCATCACATCACTGCTGGCCGGGTTCACAGCTGGTCCTCCATCACCTTGCTTTGGTAGAGCCCAGAGCCCATGCCTGCTGATGGATAAAGTCCAAACCACCTCAGCTGACAGTCACTTTCTTCTCTCCTGGCTGTCTCCTGGGACTCTACACCTGGCTGGAAGCTCACGCATAGAGACATGAAACCAACCAATGGCAAGACAGGGCCGTGTTTGCTTTTCAGAAGGCATCGCCTAGAGCCTGGGAATACCTGGGAAAGTCACTGTCCTGAGGCTGTAGTGTCTCAATTCTCTAGGAATAGTGCTATTCAGGAGCTACACTCCCACACAGAAGCTGAGCATGGACTCTGTACTTATGTGGTGAGCTAGAAGGTCGGCAAGTGAAGACCTGGGAAATCCAAGTTCAGGGGGCAGAGTGACAGTGTTGCATACTCATAGATATACATGTTCATGAGAGAGTTAACTAGCAGAGCTGTGTCAGGTCTTAAGCTCCTAAAATGCAGCCTCTTTCAACAGCCTGAGCCGTACTGGACCCACTGGCTACCCAAGGACCAAGACACAAACCTTTCTTCAAAAGTCTCTCTTACACAAAATTTAACTCATAATGGATCACAGGTTTATTTTATTTTATTTTAGAAAGTGTTCGAATGCTGAACTACATGTTCAACCTCCAGATTATAGATTTAAATGTCACCGAAAACAGCACAACTTGAAAGGCAATGCAAGCATTTCTTGGTGCCTAAGACTTGGTGGTTAGTTCTTAAATGTGATACCCACAGCATGATCCATAAACAAAAAAGAGAGGTACACAGGACAATGTCAAAACCAAAGTGCTT
The DNA here is from genome assembly GCF_034190915.1 of Cavia porcellus. NCBI lineage: Eukaryota > Metazoa > Chordata > Mammalia > Rodentia > Caviidae > Cavia > Cavia porcellus. Next base: position 4,948,971 of record NW_026947499.1, on the reverse strand, counting down.
GCTCTATGCAAGCCAGTAATATGCTGTAGTAACAGCATATCTGCAGAGCACATAGCAGATAAATACATCACAGCACAAATCTGTTCTAATTAGCAATGGACACAGGATAAGAAAAACATTTACTGATGATTACAGATGGAAAAGAAGTATAAGAAAATGTGCTCAGCACCACTAGCTCTTAGGAAATGCAAATTAAGACCAGTGTGAGGTAAGCAATAACTACAGAGCTAATTAGCATAGCTAAGAACAAAGTGCAGTGTTGGCATCAGGGACGCTGATGAGAGTGTGAGGGCACCACATCCCTCACACACTGAGGGTGAGCCTGTGAGAGCAGATGGTCACTTTGGGAAATTAGCTTGGAAACTCCTTAAAACTTACAACCCCCTCCAAAATCAGCAACTCACTTCTGAGATGTCTACTGCAGATGAATACAAGTTTGTGTCCACATGGATAAAAATTACTTGTGTATGTTCATAGCAGGTTTTTGTGTACTTCTGAAATATTGGAACAAACACCTTCAGGAGAAAAGGAGTTAAATCCTCTGAGATATTACTCAGCAATGAAGAAGAGAGACCATTTACACACAGCAGCTTAGATGGATCTCAAGGTTATGCTGAGTGGAGAGAAAGGTTTGCAAAGTATCACACATGGTGTTGCTATGTTATGGATTAACAACCGATGGTCAACTTAATGCCATCTAGAGTAACACAGCTTGGTGCTGAGCATGGATGTTTTGCCTAAGGAAATTGCCAGCATAAATAGAGACACGGAGAAGGAGAAGTAGGGTGTAGAGGCATTGAGGCATTGAGCGTTCTCTTACTGTTGCTGTTTGAGCCGTTGATTCTCCTGGAGAAGCTCTGGTCCTCACATTGAGCATTGCTTCCTGGCTCCAGAGAGGAAGACATGTGCTGCTTGGTTTCCAGGATGAACTTGTCATGCTGGTTTCCTGACATGTACCTGACTATGCATGTCATTGGAGGAGGTTGGGGTCTCTGTGTCACTGAGGAGGCTGTGGTGCTTTTCAGGACAACCCTGGTCTTTGTTGTGATTGTGACTTCTCTGCTTCCAAGATAGAACCCTCAACCTACCAGCACAGCTCCTTCACCTTGCTGGCATAGATTTTCTAGCTTCCACTGCTTACCTTTGAATGACCATCATAAAAATAATATTATAAACTTCATGTCCTGAATCTAACTGTTCTCTGCACATCTCCTGACTACAAGCTGCGAGGGCTACAGAAACACTGAAACAATCTCTAGGATTTAGAGGCAGATTTAATGTTGGATGGATGCTGACAGGGAATCAATTGTCCCTCAGAATGTCAGGGAGGGAGGCCCAGCAAAGGAGGTTTTCATGGGGTTGCAAAGTGGAGGTGCAGATGTGGAACCCATGGCTATCTTTGATTGGTTCCTACAGTATGCATTGCAGCAACCGGCCATCTCTAGGAGACAGCAGTAACGGTGGCTGTGGCAGGAGCTGCTGCCTGTCCACTAACAGACTGGCTGGGGACATTTTCTGCTAGTTTGAGTCTGTGAGTAGACTGTTTCTTGAAGCGGCAAATGCATAGAGTGGTGCGAGAGAAGAATGGTCAGCAGGGGTGGGTATGACAGCACTGGAGAGCAGGGGACGTTGTGACCATGGGCTTGGTCTGCATGTTCTCTCTTCATGCAAAATGGTGCATGTGGTGTGTTAATGCACTTCCTGTGTGGCTGTCAGACCCCACCTGTGTAAATGCAACCCCAGGGCAGTGGGGGGAATGCAACACGGGGTCTTCTCTGTGCTGTTTTTTTTTTCTTTTTGCAACTTTTCAGAAACCTGCAACTATTTCAAAAGGAAAAGTTAAAGCATTGGCCATGGTGGCACATGGCTGTCATCTCAGACTCTAGGAGGCTGAGGCAAGGGGTTTGAGGGTAACTGCTTGAGCTTTCTGTGCCTCAGTTTTTTCACTTGTAGCAGGGGGATGATACCCACAGCTACTTTATTCTGAGGCGTGTAAGGATGAACTGAGCTCATCTGCAAGGTGTGTCACATGCTAAGTGTTCAAAAATTATGATTGGTGATACTGTTCGTGCAAAATATTCTAATGGTTGGAGTCTGATCAAAATATGGACAATTCCCAATGCACAGTGATAGCTCATTCATCTGATCTCTGGCCTGATAAACTTGTAAGACCTTTTCAGGTGTTTATAACTTGTACGAAGCTGGTGTTACCACACACTCTGCACTTTTACTCCTCTTGTTTATTACCTACATGCATCTTTTATTCCTACTTAAATTGCCATTACTGCAGGGGTGCACCATGTCCTCCACTCACTGTTCCTTTCTGTGATCTGCACTGGACACATCTTACTCTTAGGAGGTTAAGGTACACAGGCATTAGGCTTACATTCTTATTTGTAGTGAAGATGGGAAAAGAATTAGTTCAGCCCTTTTTAGATCATATAATAATTTGGATAGAAATTGAAAACTTTGTCATGGTCCCCTCTGAAAACATACCCTCTGTAGCAGTGAGATTGTGAGAAGAATCTCAGAAATATTGGACAGTGTCACCGGGACAGAAGTTGCTTCCTTCGGAAGGACAAAGTCTGATGCCAAGATTCTAGATTTAGAAATGAAGCCTGTGTGTGATGTCTGGCTGGTCAGAGCGAGAGGGATGTCTCCATCCACATCTCTCTGGCTTCAAATCAGTTTCCTGAATTCCAATGCCACATTTTGTGGCAAGCTGCATCTAATAAAAAATGAGAACCTCCCAGCTAATGTTTACAACTTTCCACATATGCTTCTAGACAAAACTTGTCTTAGATTTTGCTGCAGGCACAGAGGGGCAACCATCCTAAACCTCCTAGACTTCCTAGAGGAATTTGTCCTCATCTTTTTTATTTTTAAATTTTATTTTGAAAATAGTAAAAATACAACAGAACAAAGTCAACTGAGACAATACAGTGAAATTAGTACAGGATTTCACAGTAGGATACTGGGTTGGTGGTAACAGATACTACAGTATATGTCCTTAGTTTCACAATAGTGGTCCAGTCAATTAGGTATAGCAAAATCAAATCAAAAACAGAACGTAATAAAACCAATTGAGAGTTTTGAATAGAGTAAAAGAAACAACAAAACAAAACTGTGAAAACAACATTTACCTTTAAACAGAAGATAGAAGGAAATCCCCCATATTTGCTATATTGTGTATGGTCATTCTCCCAAGAGATGCTGAGAAATCTATGCCCAGGAGCTACAGCGGGGGCAGGGGGTGTTTGATTCTCAGCGTGCATGCTGGTATGCTCACAGGAGCTGCTGGTTCTCCTCCTGGCCCACACGGGCGGTGCTTACCAACAAGGCAAGCGAATAAGCTCTGTCCTCATCTTAAAGACAAAAGTGACTTTACCGTACCCGCAAGCCAATTCTTAGGAGGTGCAGCTCCAGAAATAAACTTACTTGTAACTGATGATTTTCACATCCTTGCTCTCCTTCTCTGCATGTAAATCTTGCAGAGAATTTAAATGTTTACTGAGAAGACAGTTTGGGTGCTTCATCTTCAAATCTGGTTATCAGTGCACCCACTTACTTCAGACAGAGACTGTTCTCGTGCCGAGCCGGAAACCAGTGATCGGCACTTTGGACACACAGATTCCATCACCTACAGGTGCAGCACCACTGGGGTGATTTTACTATGCTGCTTGGTGCAGAGAGCTGGAAATGTACACTTTATTTTAAACTGCTGCATAGTGCACCTGTCTGTCTGTCTATCATATCACCATCTAGCCCCTGCCTCTGTTCATGTGTCTATACATTCCTCCATTGTTTACTCTCTCCCTGTCTGTCATCAGTTCCCTAAATATCCATTATCTATCTATCATCTATAAGCTGTCTATCCACCCATCATCTACCATCTACTGTTTATCTATCTCCTGCCTTGGTTTATCACTTCTGTATCTCTCCAGCCTTCCCGTGCCAGCTATCTCATCTCTACACGCCTACATTTTAAAGCACAATTTACACCAATACCTCTGTTTCCACCGCGACCCCAGGGTTCATTCTAGTAGATCCATCCCCTGGTTTGTAAATTGTTTTGCAGATAAGGAGAACACTGGTTCTCGTGTCTTCTTTTAGGTCACTTATTTGTTCAACCCCAGTGTAGACTGTTTTAGAAGCACTATTATTTTCAGCTTTACTGTAAGTAGTCACAGTACAGGCTTTGGAGCTACTGCTCTGGTATTTTTCTCACCTCCTTTGCGAGGTGTGCGACCCACCTGTATTGCCGGTATCCTATTGTTACTTTTATATTTCACACATGCTGGCTTTAAAAGTGCAAAATTTGTATATAATAGATACTGTGAATTATGAGGAAAATATTCAAGTGGGAAGAACTTGGGGGAGGGAGGAAAAGGAAAAATAGAAAAGAAGGAAAATGGAAAGAAAGCTTTTGTAAAGTGGGTAGAGGGGTTGAAGGGAGGGGGAGGACGGGGAGACTCCAGGTGTATCAGGTACAGGCACCACCTCCCACTGGAGAGTATGAGCAGTGCGCCCCTAAAATGTACCAATAACCGCAATTGATTTAAGCAGTCTTTTCTATGAGGATGTGTGGCGCAGTCCTGTGGCTCTGTGGGTCAAAGGTGTGCAAGGTCCTCCTGAGGGCGGTGAGCTCCCTCATGCCACCACGCTGTGCCCACCCTGCTACTCCTACATCTCTCCCTGCCCTACTTCTCTTGGTCCCCAGTCCCCCTTCCTCTAATTCTATTCTGCACCCATAAAGTGAAAGCTTCCCTTGCACATTCCAGAAGGAATTCAAATACCATCACCACCAGTCCGAGCCCAGGCTGCATGGCACGCTGTCCTTGGGAACCATAGGGCAGGGACCTGGACCTGGCAGATGCCAAGGAAGCAAGGACCTGGCAGACGCCAAGGATGAAGCCCGTGCCTTTCCTCATGACGGTGCGCTCTTTCCGCCTACACCTCACAGCATAGCGAAGAAGTCATCCTAGTGCACAGCATAATTTTTATGCTACTGATAATCAAACCTTGGGCTCACATGCATGCCAGGAAAGTGTTCCACCACTAAGCTGTACTCCCAGCTCACTGTTTTGGGTTTCTAATAATTCACAGTACTTCATTTGCAGATATGTCATGAGTTCAGCGCTCTCTTCTGTGTAGGTTTTCCCATTGTTCTCTTTAGAATTATAAACCATGCCATCACAAGTGAAGTATGAGCATATACTTTTGTATTTTTGAAGGAGTCTACTCACAGTGGATTTCTAGAAGCAGCATTGTTGGGTCATGTGGGAAATGCACACAAAATTGTAAGCATGGCTACATTTCCCTCTGAGTGTTCCAACCCCATACTCCTCACCCACTTATGAGGGTGCCCTTGGGCACACGCTGCCCCACAGGGGTTGTTGCACACTCTGACCCTTGTGCCAGCCTGTCAGGTGGAAATCTCACCAGGGTGTTGCTCTCACAGTCACAGCATTCAGACGGAGGTCGACTACTCCTACACGTCACAAAGGAACATTTTATGCCTTTTCCTGTGAATGCTTCCTGCATCTTTCTTGGCCAGTTCAGTACAAGGTTGAGAAGTGACTGTGACACTGAGAACTGGACTTATTTTCCAGGGACATGTGACGAGGTTTGCACTGAGTTTTGGTAAATGGACCTGACAATTCACTGTGGAGGTCTGTCTCAGGGCGTGAATGCAGTGGCCTGAATGTAGGACAGGGACAAGGTTAGGATGGAATTGGATGGGCTTAGACTCTGGAAAGGGTAAATGAGGCCATGGGGAATTCATCCCTGACTTCTAATAATAACCTTTCTTCCCATCATGGACAGCCCCTGCAGATGTAAATTCTCACGGAGCATTGGGGGTTACAGCTCTGGACATTCTTCGACCTGCAGGCTTCTGTCAAAGGTCATCAGAGGCGTTACCTGCAGGAAGTGCTACCCTGAGGATAATCAGAGAGTTCTCATGGAGGAGGAAGCTCCAGGGGAGGAGCCACGCTTGAGTTGATGATTGCAACCTGGGAAGGCCTAATGCCATTCAGTGGACACTGGTATAGTCTGTCTGGAATTTGTTCCCCTGAGTTATTCACTTTGTGCACATGGTAGAGTTTTGAAAATTGTTCAGTGCTTTTCATGCACCCAACTTGCTTATTCCTGACCACAGTTTTCAGAAGTGCTTGGGATGGCATCCCATTTTGCAGATGAGTACACTGAGTCTCAGAATGAAGTGATTCCCAGAGGGAAGGTTTAAGGAGAGGTAGCACTATAAAGCAGGTGAGCTCCAACACCCACAGCGAGAATGAAAACACAGACTTCTGTATACAAATAAGTAAATCTCAACAGATGAGGGAAATTAATTAGGGCCATGTGTTCCATACAGATGATTCCCTTAAGCTTGGCTGTGGAGACTCGGATGTGATATTATTTTCTAACCCAAGCAGCCGCCAGAGAGTGGTTAGGGTTAGGAGTTCAGGGCTTTCTAAAAGGCCAGGTAGAATGCACTGCCCATGCTGGCCCTCCTTGAGTAAAGCAGACAATGCTGGGCTATGAGTGCGCCTCATGTTCCCAAATCCAGGAGTCAGAATCTAAAGACCTAGAGAGTTCCAGCCCAGGAAGAGCGGCAGTGTTGGGGTTTAGAGTACAACAGTCTCATAATTCATGTGTTCGTTTACTCATTAATTAATTCAGCAAATATTTCTTGAGATACATCAGGGAACAGTGGCACTGTGGTACTGGTCCTGATGGATCATGTGCTCAATCAAAACTCATGGGAGCAACCTATATATAAGGACCCTTTGAGAATGTAAAGTAAACCACTGCTAAGATACATATGTACCTGGGAAAGTCTGAGTTGCTTGTAATTACCTAGCAGCAAACATTATTTATTAAATCTGTACTTCATGGGGTCATTATTAAACGGTCTCTGGTTAAGTATTTATGTATACCTACTATGTGCTAGCTGTGGTTCTCAGCCCTGAGGCTATAGCAAAGCGCTGCAGGGCTGCCTCGCTCTCATTGGCTGGACTCAGAAACTCATCCCTTGATCAATCGCTGTGACAGGGAGGATGGGCTCTTCTCATTGGTTGACCATGTTTATGTGTCACTGGTGGAGCGAATGGCTCCACCCAAATCACATGGACTAACTCAAGTTAGGGTGGCTTCTGAGAGTGAAACTGGAGATTTCTAGGGATGGGGAGGGCTACTAATGATAATAACTGACAAGATACAGAAGTTGTCTCCATGCTTTTCCTCATTCTCTGGAGTCTGTCACAGCCTTTCCTTATGGCTTAGGTACTTTAGAAGCACATTTTGAGCCAGAGCTCATGGCTTGCTTTGTGTCTGCCAGGTCTGGATCCCTGCCCTATGGTTCTCAAGGACATCGTGCAATGCAGCCTGGGCTCAGAGTGGTGGTGATGGTATTAGATTCCCTTCTGGAATGTGCAAGGGTAGCTTTCAATGAAGTGTTTAGTCCTGTGCACACCTGTGTCCAGGTGGATCCCTGAGGCAGGCAGACACATCTGTGCAGAGGGCCAAGGTGGCTCTGGCGCCAATGATGTCTATTTTGAATGTACGTGTCCTGCCAGTCAAGTTGCATGTAATTGATGAAGACATCTGCTATGACTCCTGCTGGCTCTAAACAAATTTGGGCTTATCAATCTGTGGTACTTCCTGAAGACTGACAAGCTCTGTTATTTGGGCAAAACATTATTTTCTGTCTAATCTGCCTTGCCTGTCTCTTCCTGACAAAAGAAATTACCATAAACAAAGCACCCTGAAACACAAATGTATTACCCCCCAGTCTTAAGTGTGATGAGCATTTCACTGGGCTGAAATCAAGGTATGTGCAAGGCTCTGTTCCTTTCTGGAGGCTCCTGGGGAGAATGAGTTTCCCTGTGTTTCACTCTGTCATTTCCTTGTTTTCTTACTGGTCTTACCCCCTGCCTCCTGTTCTCCTTCCTCCATTCTAAAAGCCAATAGTTTTGTGAGTCCCTCTCCTTCATTAGAGTGCCTCTTTGTCTTCTTTCATTACAAATTCCTTTCTCTTTTTTCCTCTCCCACTTTTAATGACTTTTGTAATTATATTGCACCCATCAAGATAATGTAACATAACATCACTTTTAATGTACTCAGACTTAATTCCATGGGTGAAATTCCTTTTGCCAAGTAATGGAACATATTCACAGGTTCTGGGGATTATTAGATCTTGGTAATCTTTGGTTGCAGTGGTTATACCAGATGATCTCATCAATGAGGCACAATTTAATTGACAAGCCAATCAATAGACAGTCATTGGCACCCATCCCATTTTGGCACACTACACTGATGTGTCTCTCTCCTTTAGAGATACAGTTGGGCATAGGCACACCTGTGATTAACCACATGTGCCATGCATGTGACAGTACTCTGGGTGGCTAAAGGGCTGATCAGAAATTTGAGGTTGTGGAGCCATTCTCTGACCTGACCTCTTTGCACTGGGAGCCCGCTGCCAACAGAGCAGTTTGTTTTCACCTTCACTCGTGGGTAACAGAGGCCCCCACAGGCATCCTTGGCCTAGAAAGACCCGCAGCCTAAATCCTCTCTGAGCTCCAAGGGACAGTGCTACCTGTAGATTAGAACCCTCTGGGTTGGAAATCCTGTCTTTGGAGAATCTGGAGACTCAGATGCCTCTCTCTGCTTCAGTTACCCAAGCTTCAATATGGAAGACTCGAGGGTTTTCTCTGCACAATGCTTGGTTCTTGCTTGCATGGACATAGTGGTGGCCTCAATGGAAAATGTCCTGCTCTGGAAGTGTTCACACAGCAGTGGAAAACTTAGACCATAAACACAGTGGTGCACAGATCTACAAGCTAATTTACACTGGCAGAGAGTAATACGATGAATATGAGACCAGTGATTCATGACAGAGTAACCAGCAGGGCCCAGGGCTGAGAGGAGCTAGTAAGGATGGGTGATGGAGGAGGGGAAGTCTCTCCTAGGAGATGTGGCTGAGATAAGCACAGTAAGAAGGACCCAGTCATGAGGAGGTCTGGGGAGACTCCAGGAGGAAAAGTGCAAAGCTGGGAAGCTGGAACCTTGTGCAGGAGCTCTGTGTGACAAGTGACATGAGAGAGAGGGGCACAGACCACCAAAAAGGGACTGGTGAGTTCCAGCCAGGGAGGATGTGAGTGTGCAGATATGGTTCTTGAATTCCTGTAGAATCCCTTACCAGGTCACCTGGTCTTGGATGGGATGCCATGGTGCTTTTGTGATTAGTAACTGACTTTCTTGGGAAAAGTCTCAATTTGTAGACCCTACCAATGGCTGTAGTATAATTACCACCACCATGACTTCCCACATGTCCTGTGCCTTCTGAGGCAGGGAGTTATTCAAGCTGAGATGTGGACGTCTAAGAGGAAGAGAAGTACAAATGACTGTCATTGTGTCATCCAGCAAGGGAAGTAGGGATAGACGGAGCCAGGTGGCACCTGTCAGCTGAGTCTAAGTGCCTTGCATCGCGCCCTCTAGTAGGCTCACTAATCGTTCACCTTCTACCGGATCTCATTGATCTGAACTGTAGCACATGGCAGATCCCACTCGAAGGGCAGATCCCACTGGAAGGCAGCTGGATGCTATGATTTAATTTTTGAAATTCAGCTGTGTTTCAAGTCTCAGCAAAATCAGGCCAGTGTGAAAGAGCTGTGGAGTGGTGTTGGATGGGTGTTCAGTGGTCTGATACACAAGTGCCACGGGAGGCAGGAGAACAGAACCCTGTGTGAAACATGGCTGGGAAGTAGACTGGAAGACAAGCTCCAGCTTAATGGTGAGCTTTCTTGTTCCAAAAATGCTGAAAGAAACCTGTGCTCCGGGGTCCTGGTGGTGAAGACAGTTTCATTTTCCTGTTGGCCACAGGGAATTTGTCAGTTTCCTGCAAGGACTCCTAGGAAGCCTTTGGACAGGTGGCTTTCTTTCTCTCCAATTTTAGGGAATTCTGCTTTAAGAGAGTGGCTCTCTGCCTGGAGGAGCCACTTCACTTTTGCAGTTTTTCATTTAATCCATTCATAGGTGGTGGTTCAATTTGCCTCTTTTGAAGTCTTGCAGTTGCTTAGTAATGATCTGCAGAATGAACCATTTTACAGAAATTCAAAAAGACTCCGCTAAAAGGGCTTTCCAGTTGTGTTTTATATGTGTTTTATACAACTGCAGGGATACTTTTTGGTGCCAATTTCATGGGATTGTTTTTAATAGTATATCTTTTAGTTTCATTAATTCCATTAAAAATTTACTTGTGGCATGTTTTGGGTTGACTGCAGTCCACTGCCATTTATAAATAGGAACTCAAAGATCATTTAATGAGAGAAATGAACATGATAATGTACTCCATACTATTATGTATTTGTCACTCATCATTATGAAATTAGGTATTTCAGTTACAAAAGCTTGTCTGCTTCCTGAGCCTCAGTCTGCAAAGCTCTTTGAAATAATCCCACCTTCCTCTTTGTTCTCATCACATTTTATTCATAGTGTTAACTGAACTTGTTTCTGTCACATTAGATTCTGTGGCTGTTGCAGACAGTTGCTTTCTGGTTATTCCAGCCTCCCCAGAATAGGGCTGGCAGATTGTTTGAGCTTGTTAAATATTTGTTGCATCGAATTAAAGTTGAAACACTGCATTAAAATCTTCTGTCCCCCTCCGGGTCCTTAATAGTGAATTTGGATCTCACTGTGGAAATGTCCTAGCCTTTTCTTCTTCTTAAGGATGTTAGAACTTCCCATTTAGTAGAGATTAAAACACTCATCCAATTCTTGTGTATGTCTGAGTTTGGCTAAGGGAGAGTCTCCTTGCCTTTGAGGCCTCAGTAATCAGTTTTCTAAGAGAAAAAAATTTCTGACCCATTTTGGATTACTTAACACCTCAATTTTTACCTTTACAAATTTTACTTGACAAGTAATAATAATTGCATATATTAATGGGGTAAATGTGGTGGTGTGCACAAGTCTATGCTGTGGAATGATTAAGTCAAGCTGGTTAACATAGGAATCACTTCATGTACTTATTGTTTATATTACAAGGAAAAATCATGATGTGTTGGTGTGTGTGGGGGTGGGAGTGAATGTGAGTCTATAGTCATTTTGGAAAACACCACGGTGGCTTCTCCATAGACTTAAAGTGGAATAACAGTGTGATTCTGAAATCTTGTTGCATGACCTTAGATCGAAGAGGTCCTATTCAGTTACCATGCTAACATTCGGCTGGGGTTAAAGGAGAAAGTCATTTTCCTTCTGAAACTCTGAGAATCTATGTGCCATGGCAGAATACTAGGGGAATTCAAATTCCACACTTGCAAACTCAAGATTCTAAGGCATGGCTAACCTGACTTCCTCTCTCCAGAAGCTCCTCTGCTCATTCCAGCCACATAGACTTGTTCTGGGTTCCTTGAATCATCAAGAGTTTTCCCACATCTACACAGTTTGAGGCTTTTCTTCTCTGGTCTGGAAGACTACTTTCTGGTATTACATGGCTGGATTTTCCTCACCAGCAAATTCTAAGCTACACATCACCTCATTCTGGGAGCTTGCACTCCCCCAAGATGGAGCACCAATCCTAAATCTCATCACTGGGCATTCACCACCCTGAGAGGATCTCATGACTTTTTTTTTTTTTTTTTTTTTTTTTTTTTTTTTTTTTTCCCAGCACCGGGCATTGAACTCACGACCTCACACTTGCTAGGTAGGCGCTTATGCCACTGAGCTAAATCCCTGGCCCTAGAGTCTCATAACTTTTTACTTGTCATGCAGGTTTTTCCTGGCAGGCCTCTATGTGGATTCGCCTGTATGTGGATTCCTCAGTGTTATTTACCCAGGGTTAAGAAGAGTGTGCAGCCATATGCAACTGTCGCTTAGTAAATATTTACAGGATGGCCACGCCTTCAAATTCCAGATCCAACAGCTCACTCTTGTGCCCAGGCAGCTTTATCGTGTGAAAAGCAACTGTTTTGGTTACTTTTCTCTTGTTGCTGAGACAAAATACTGAACAATTAAAGTTAAAGATGAAAAGGGTTATTTAGCTCACAATTTGTAGATGTTCAGTCCATAATCAGTTGACTCCAAGGTCGGATAGTACATGGCAGAGGCAATAGTTAATGTTGGATGAAGACCACAAACTAATTAGAGAGCCAGGTGTGGTGGCACACTTTTGTAATCCCAGAATTTTGGAGCCTGAGGATCATTATAATTCTGAGACCAGCATGAGTTATAAAGGGAGCCCAGCCTGAATTGCATGGTAAGACCTTGTTTCAAAAATACAAAAAAAGCAGGAATTAGTGCAAAAAGGAGGCAGAACTAACCTGTTTTCTGTCTCTTAGATCATATGTAGGCTACATGCCCAAGGGAGGGTATAGCACTCACATCACCAATTCTAGCACTAGACAATGAACCAAACTGTAGGTTCAGCCCATGTCTGAAACACCTGCTCCCGATGACTACTGAGCCTTTTGAGAGCCATCTAGACGCAAACCATAACTTTCCACCCCCAACCCCAGCAAACTCATGCACATCCCTTTATGCAAAAGGCACTTAATCCATCTGTAAGAATTTCTCAAGTCCTAACAGTTTCAGCATTGCTGAAAAGTCCAACTCCCAAGTCTGCTCCAAGATGAAAGGCAACTCATAGCCATGAGCCCCCATACCAATAGAAAGTTAAGCAGTTCCAACATACAGTGGCACAAGATAAACATTTTCATCCCAAAATTTACTGTTGTCGTCCAGGGTTGTAAGAAGAACAGTTAGAATCAGGACATGTAATTTATAATTTTGTTTATGATGGTCATCCAGAGTTAACATAAGAAAGTGCAGGAAATCTATCCACAGCACTAAAGACATAAGATATTCAGGCAAGGGCCTGGATCCCACAGCACTGTCCTACCTGAGTCCAGATGAAAACAAAGAACCCATGACAATGCCTCCCACAAGTCCAGCTGGAGATCTATAGACCATGAACAGGACTCATGCCAGTCTGTTCTTTGGATTCATGCTGGAAAGGCCAAAAGGTCAGTGGAGGAAGCTAGAAAGTATATGCCAATGGGGTGAAGGATCTGTGCGGATAGGTTGAAGGTTTTATGCTGGAGCCAAGAAGTCATGCTGAAAACAAAGTCCAGGGCTGCCCTGAAAAGCATCACAGCCATCCTCAGTGACACTGAGGCCCAGAGCTCCTCCAACAATAATCACGGTCAAGATCATGCCAGGAACCAGCATTATGAGTTCATCCTGGAGACCAAGCAGCACCCATCTTCCACTCCAGAGCCAGGAAGTGATGCTCGATGTAAGGACCAGAGCTTCTCCAGGAGAACCAGTGGCTCAAACAGAAACACATAGGAGAATCCAAAATGCTTTAACACCTCAGTGACTCCCTTCTCCATGTTTCTATTTATGCTGGTGACTTTCCTCAGGTAAAATATCTATGCTCAGCAGCATGGTGATTTAATTCTGCTGGCGTTAAGTTGACCACCAGTTTTTAGTCCATAACAGTTACAAACAAGGATACAACAAGGATACAATGGGATTGAAGCAAATCCAAATCACAAGGCAAACCTTAAGTCCTGTAGCTCCATGTGAAACCTCTGAAGCAAGCTGTGGCAAATTGAGAGCTTCAAAGGGTTTGCCTGACTCCACCCCTATGGCATTTCTGGTGATTGTAGCTCTCATGGCTTCTCTCTTGGGCTAGCTTTGCTCCCTCTTTGCAGTTTTCCTTAGATGATCCATGTTCCTGGCTTCTCTAAACTTCTGGGGTCTCCACTGTATCTTTGGCTTTACTCTCACATCTTCCACCACCAACCTTCAATTTTGTAGTCAGCGTTTGAAAGGGAAAAATTTAATACAGGACACATAATTTATTGTATTATTTTATAATAGTTACCCAAAGAGTCAAATACAAGAGTGCAGGAAATCTGTCCACACACTAGAGACTTAAAGAATGCATCTGGAGGCCTCGGTCCCACAGCAATATCCTGTAGAGGTTCACTTGAAGACCTAGAGCCAAGGCCAATGCCTCCCAACTTCAGCTAGAGGCCTAGAGCCGATGGCAATTTGCCACTTAAGTCTGATTCAAGGATTTTCACTGGAGAGGCTCAAAGGTCAGTGGTGGAAGCTAGAAAGTCTGTGCCACTGGGGGGAAGGATCTGTGTCAGCAGGCTGAGGGCTCTGAGCTGGAGCCAGGAAATGATGCTCAAAGAAAGGATCAGGGCTCCCCTCAAGAGAACTGCAGCTATCCTTAAAAAGCAACAGTGAGGTCCCAAGCTCCTTTGATGTTGAAAACAGCCAAGTTCATATCATGACCGCCAGCATGGCACACTTCTCTAGGAGAACCGACAGCCTCACCTGCTCCCTTTTTATATTGTTGTCAGCAAAACTCACATGGGCCTTCCACTCCCAGAACCATGCTGATTTAGTTCAGCTAGGGGCTACATGTTGTCCATCAGTAATCATCTTCCACAGCAAAAACCAGGACTTGATAAATCTTATAAAATCTGAAGTTCTTCCTGGGAAACCTTCTAATCTGGGTCCTACAAAAGTGATTCTTATTTTACATACCCATTCATCACTGATGCAGGCACACCAGGGGAACAGGTTTTTGTTGTGGAATGTTTGACATTTTTTTTTTTTTTGCTTTACTAATATGGTGGATTACATTTATTGATTTGCATATGTTGAACCATCCCTGCATTCCTGGAATGAATTTCACTTGGTCATGGTGTATAACCTTCTTGATGATTTGCTGCATTCTGTTTGCTAATATTTTATTGAGAATTTTTGCATCTATGTTCATTAGGGAGATAGGCCTGTAGTTCTGTTTTTTGGTTGGTTCTTCCTCAGGTTTTGGTATTAGAATAATATCTGCTTCCAGATATGAGTTAGTGAGAATTGCTTCACTTTTGATTTCACTGAAGAATTGGAGGAGTGTCGGCATTAAATCTTTTTTAATTTCTTGTAGAATTTTGTAGTGAATCCATTTGGACCTGGGCTTTTGTTTGTTGTTAATGATTTAATTAAGTTTTTTATTTCATTAATTAAAATTGGGTTATTCAGCAGTTTTACATCTTCTTGACCCAGATTTGGTATGTTTCATATGTTTCTAAGAATCTGTCTATTTCTTGTGTCATCAAGCCTATGAGAGTAGAGGTTTTTGAAATAGGTACTGAAGCTCTTTTGTATTTCCACAGGGTCTGTTTTGATTTCACCCTTTTTATTCCTTATTGCATGAATTTGAGTTTTTTATTTCCTTTTTAAAATAAGGTTGCATAGGGGCTTATCAATTTAATTTATACTTTCAAAGAACCAAATCTTTAATTCATTGATTCTTTGTATTGTCTTTATTGCATTGATTTCTGCTCTGATCTTTAAAATTTCTTCCCTTCTTTTGGCTTTAGGCTTGACTTGCTCTTCTTTTTCTAGATGTTTGAGGTATAGCATCTGGTTGTTTATTTGTGTTCATTCTGTTTTCTGGATATGGAAATTCACCGCAATAAACTTTCCTCTGAGGACTGCTTTCATTGTGTGTCACAGGTTCTGGTAAGATGTATTTGTATTTTCATTTGCTTGTAGATATTGTTGAATTTATTATTTAATTTCTTCTGTGGCCCACTGATGTTCAGGAGTGTATTACTCAATTGTCCTGTGTCTGTGTGGTTTTTGCAGTTTTTTTTTTTTTGTCATTAATTTCGTTTCATGGCACTATGATCTGATAACATGCATGGGATAATTTCAATTCCTTTGCATTTACTTAAGTATTTTATGTGGGCTAGTATACAATCTATTTTGGAGAAACCTCCACGTGCTGATGAGAAGAATGTGTATTCTGATGTTATTGGGTTGAACACTCTGTATTGTCCACTAAGTCCATTTGTTCACAGGTATGATTCATTTATGTTATTTCTTTGCTGATTTTCTGTCTAGATGATCTGTCCCTTTGTGTCAATGCCATGTGTTCAAGTCTCCTGTTATAATTCTGTATTGCTTATTTGATTTTTGTTTTCTGTTAATATTTGTTTTATACAAAACAAATGCAGCTGGGTGGTCCCACATTTGGTGCATATATATTTAAGATTGTTATCTATTCCCCTTGAAGTTTCTCCATAACTAGTATGTAATGACCTTCTTTACCACTTTGGATCATTCTTGGTTTCAAGTTTACATTGTCTCCAAAAAAAGTAGCTGCCCTTGCTTTTGGTGGTGGTGGTGGGGAATCCTGTTGCAAAAAGTATTGTTTTCCATAATTTGACTTTCAGTCTCTGAGTTTCCTTTTGGGTTAGATGGGTTTCTTGTAGACAACATATTGTTGGATGTTGTTTCTTGATCCATTTTGCTAGTCTGTTTCTTTTAATTGCTAAATTGAGGTCACTTACATTAATGGTTCTTACTGACATATATTGGTTTGCTTTTGACAAGGTATCTTTCTGCTGTCAATTCTTAACCTTTCTACTCTGTTTAACTGTTTGCCTGGCTTACTGGTTTTTTCCTATGTCTATCTAGAATGACTTTTAGTATTCTTTGCAGGTTTTTTTGGTGATCATGAAGTTCTTCAGCTGTTTTTTGTAATGGAATTGTCTTATTTCTTCATCCATTTTGAAGGACAGTTTTGCAGGATATGTCAGTCTGTATTGGAAGTTGTTTTCTTTAGGATATGAAGTACTTCACTCTATGCTCTTTTTTACTTCATTATTACTGTGGAAAAGTCTGTTGTGATTCTGATAGACTTTCATTTATGAGTGATCTGCCTCTTCTCTCTAGCAGCTTTTAATATTCTGTTCTTATGATGGATTTCTGGGATGGTGATTATTATATGTGTGGGTGTAGTTTTATTTTGGCTATTGTTATTTGGAGTTCTATGTGGTTCACTGATCTGTATGTCAGTTTCCATTCCCATGTTTGGGAAATTTTCAGCTATTACTTCTGTAAACAGCCTCTTAATATCATTTGTGTTGTCCCCTTCTTTTTCATTTATCCTTATCAATCTTATGTTACTTTTCATTGCATCATCTTGCAACTATTAAATAGTTATTTCCTGATTCCTTGTTATTTTAAGAATATCTTTCCTTTTTTCTTCACTACCTGCAATCTTGTCTTTGTGGTCTGAAATTCCATCTTCACTTTCATTGAGGCAGTTTTACCAATTGTCAATGGAATTTTTCATTCCCTGTATATCACTTTGAACTTGCTTCATGCATTTTGTTTGTTTCTTATATTGTTCATTCAGGGTTTCCATCTTTTGGCACTGTTCCTCTAATTTTCTAACTATGTCTTCTTTAGATGTGTTCAGCATTTCTGTCACTACATTTATCATTTCTTCTTTTACCTGAGAGATTATTTCTGATTTGATTTCTATTATAGTTTCCTAGAGTTATTTATTTACCTCAATTGTTATCTTTTCAGGAATTTCAGGTGTACTGTTTACATTTTCTTCTGGTGTGAATGTGATGAACTGCTACTCTGCCTTTGAATGCCCTGTGAGAGATTTTCTCTTAGGAAAGAGTAGACAAAATAATTATCATGAAAGGAAGCAATTATCAACACCCCTAACTTTCTAAAAGAGTCTCTCTGCAAGATCCTCCTCCTCTTAAAATGTGCAATAACATTTTAGTTTTAAATTCCCTTAAGCACAAGAAAATTTTCCCGTATTTTAATTCTTTTGAAGATTTGTTGGTACACAGCTTGGCCTATTCATGAGTTGATTTTCCCTTTTGTCTATAAACAGAACACAGTAGGTCTTCAAGGCAGAGACATAGAGACAGAGACACAGACAAAACAGAGAGAATACCTGGCCCCCCACTCCAATTTCTTTGGTCTTGGATTGCTCCTAGTTAAGAATATTTTCAAATTTTAGTCAGCTCACTTGCACATCTGGGTGCTCACTTTTCAGTGACAATTATGTGTTGGGATGAAGAAAAAAAAGAGAATGTTTATAGCTCCTAAGAAGGAAATTGAGCAGACATCTGTAGTTCTTTTGCAGCAGGAAGTCACTGACTCACTTGTGGTGTTTTTGTGGTGCAGAATAGAAAGCTATAGAGTTAGATCCCATGTTGCATTAGGGTTAGATTATATAGCTGATGTCCAGAAGACCAATTCTATTATTTCCATCTCTGGGCAGGATATTAAAGGCCCTAATAATTTTGCTGCCATGAGAACTGCAGACCACAGGGCAGAAGCAAGGTTTCATTTATTTGCCATTTACATGTAAATTTCACACCTCATGGATAATATGTCAGGACTTTTATTGTAGTTACTGTATAAAGTGCTGTAATATTTGAGTTAGGATATTAAAAAGTCAGCCTCTGTGTGTGTGTGTGTGTGTGTGTGTGTGTGTGTGTGTGTGCATGAAAAATACAGCACACTCGTAATTTCCATGAGAAACTAAACCCCAGAACTGGAATCTGATCTGTGATCACAGTGGTTGAGATTGGCTGAAAACTCAGCCATCATTCAGAGCTCTGTGGAAGTGACCGATGTCAGTGGAGAAGTGACACTCACACCATGTTCTGTCAGTGGCTCTCAAAAAGCTGTTCCATGATGTGGTTTACCACCGACCTCTTCAAAAATACTCATGAGTGTTCTCTATGTGGATGATGTGGTCTTTCTATAGACATGAAAGTTCTACACAAGGATAAAATCAGTCATGCATGGAGTTAATCATGGACTCCCATCTTTGATTTTTTTAATCTAAAGAAAATGAATTGAGAGGAACCCAAAAGGTCAAGGCTCAATCTTGAGGGTAGTGTTGGGTTGCATAGTTAATGTCAGGGTTGCAGGGGCAGCTGAAGTCTCTGTCACTTTATTAGAAGCCTTTACTTGTCACAAATGATGTATTTATGGTAACACTGATGGGGTGAGAGAAAATTACAGTCTCGCTTTGGCAAGACCAGCCACCAACCAGAGCACTTTGTATGACCATAATGGTGTGTTTTCATCTCTAGTTCCCCCTCCCTCTGCAAACCAGTGTATTGTAGATGCCAAATTGCTTTTGGAATCCGTTTTAGAGCTCCTTTTTCTAATTTCACAGATGAGGAAATGGAGACTCAGAGGGCTGAGATATCTTCACCCAGCACACACTGCTTCTGCATTAGAAGCTCGGTGACTGCCGTAACAGAAATGCTGCAGCTGAGGGAAGGAAGCTTCATCTTCTCCCTCAGAGAGGTGTCTAGAGGTAAACGGCTGCTGACAGCAGTTCCATTTAAAAAAAAAAAAAGTTAGGCCTGGAGTCTTGATATTACCTCAGACGTCCCTGCAGTGTCGGGATGGCTGTTGTCCTCCCAAGCAGAACAGACGCATTCATACAGAAGTGTGCGGAAGAGCTGATGCCATGAGGTTTTTTGCATTTGCTAGGAAGCCAGAGCAGCCTTAGGAGCCCTCTGAAAGAACCAGCAAAAATCAGCACTTAGTGTTTCAGCCTCTGAAATGGCTGCAGATAAAGCAGAAGAGACCTAAGAAGGGATGATAGGGTACATGTCTTCCACAGCTATCACCTTGATGGTTTTCACTTCTGGCTACGAAATGTCTCAGGCTGACTGCTCTGTGCTGCCTCTGGGCTCACCACTGGATGTCACTGCACCAACTCTGAGGTCATGGTGTGTTCCATAGACAGTGATGATGCAGACGTGTTGGCTGGAGGGTGAGCTCAGGACTCATGTCTGACACCCCTTACCCGTCACCGAGCTGCACATCCAGGCCGACTTAGGGCTCTTGATACTGGACAAATGACAGGTACCTGGGAGAAACAGGGGTTAATCAGCCCCGTAAATGATCCAGTGCGTCATGGCAGGTTGCTATGAAATAGTCAGGAACATGAAACCGGTTGGAAGGGGCGGTATGGAAACACAGAAATCTTTACTCTAGAGGTCGCCCTGCGCTCCAGTGTTACAGGATAATGAAAGTAAATTGAGCAGAGGGAGAGAAGCAATCATTTTCAAAAAGAAAACAGTGAGAGGCAGAAAGAACCCAGCAGCCAAAAAGCAATGAGTCCCCTAGTCAGATAAGAGGAGCATTGACACCTCCCTAAGGCCCAGGCTGGCACAGCTCTGTGCACCCCAAATTCCCCCGGGCATGCATTTCTGTCCACAGGCCTGAGGCATCCCAGGAGGGTTCATTACACTTGATGTCCTCATTAGCCCTCTGTGTACCCAAGTCACATTTGGGGGTCTTCCTTCCTCTTCTCTCCTATCCACATTTCTTGATAACTGTGGATGTATTGTTTATGCAAGGGATTGAATCCTGCTGTGTCTTCTTTGCAATAGTTTTGCTGGGTCCCAGGGGCTTCCCAATATCCCTTCTCCCGACCTTATGAGATCCTACAGCATGCACAAGTCAGCTCAACATCAATGCAGCCTCTTCCATCTGATGTGGGACAGATGCTGCTTGGGGAAGACAGCAGTTGTCAGCCAAGATAGATGCCGCCCTTCCCCACCTTGTTAAATATCAGTTCGGGGGGATATGTAACCTATTAACTAGAGATTTCTCACTGTATATTTTTTTTCTTGAAATTCTCTATTACTTGTACCCTTTTACTGCTTTGTTTTTTAAATGTCCTTTCTTTTTTTCTCTTTAAATAAAAAAATGTGCAAATAAATAAATAAATAAATAAATAAATATCAGTTCGGAATGGATATTTCTCACACTGGCTTCTCAATCTTCCTGTAACCTGGAAACTTGCGATGATCAGACAACAAATCCCTGGCTAATGAAGAACCTACAGAGACAACAGTAGGAGGGAAGATGTGAGGGGAGAGACACCTCGGGGTTGCTCATCAAGGTTGTAGACATTTTCCTTTCTGTAGAAAGTGGTATTTACACCAGGGAGGCTGCTCTGTATATTTCTCTGAAACTAATTCACAGGAGTGAAGATATTTATTATTGTTTTAGAAAACAGAATGCCTGTGATTGTGTGGCATGTTTTGGTCAGTACCTCTGCCTATTTTGGCTGGCACATTTTCAATAACTAAACTTTCAGAAAGTGCTTGTCGCTGGTCAAGCAATGAATCTGCACAATAAATGCACAGGATGCTGAGGTGGTGAGAGACTATTTTCCTTCTCTATTTCCATCAGATTTGTTCACAGTTAAAATGACTTCCTCCATCTAGAATACTGGGAAAATGACAGTTCATGTACCATGGAGGACGTGATGGGATTAAATGATAACGTAAAGGTAAAATGGTTAGAACAAGGCTGAGCACACAGCAATGCTCAGCTAAGCTCAGCTTGTGCTGTGAGTTCTCTCTGCTGTCCCATGGGAAGGTAAGCCCTGGGAATCCACAGATGTTTGCAGATGCCAGTGCTGTAGAGGAGGCTTTGCATGTGATCTAGAAAGGGTTTTATAATTTCTACAAGTGAAGTCTTGTCCGGTAGTAGAGTGATAAGCACCTTACATAATTTCAAGACGTGTCTCTTAATATTAATACAGAATAGTCCCAAATCACACTTGCTGCAGAACTCCTGTCTCCATCCCTGTTGGGGGCAACAGTAAGAAGCTTGTGCCAGCTACCAAATAACCACGCAAAAGCAAGGGGTGCAGCCACTTTCCTTGCTGGGATGAAAAGAGCTGTTCACTCAGTGTGTGGGAGCAAGGTTCTTGCTTGTTCCAGAGGAACCCTAGTGAGTGGTGGGGGTTAGGGAAAGCCTTCTCCTCCACACCCCTCCCCCAGCCAGGAGCTAGGTGCATGCTGGGGCAGTGCTTTCATCTGTTACCTGTCACATCCAGAGACTCCAGGCACCCACTGCTGCCTGCATGCTGCACCCCGGGCTCCCGCAGACTGGACCCTTCAGCAGCACCTGTACCATGACAGGAAGTCCAAGCTTCCTGTGACTCCCCTAGGACGTGAGAATGATCATGCAGGAGCCACAGGAGCTCTGAAGAGGAAACCCATCCCTGACCTGGAGAGGACTGCGGTATGCCCAACCTGAAACCTCACCGTCCACATCCAGTGACTGGGGAATCCGTACTCTGTAATTCAGGGCCCCGTGAATGGGGCAGGAACATGGCCCCTGAGGGATGGGTGGTCGGAGTCTTAGGTGACAAAGCTATGTTAAGAATTATTATGGATCATGGGAGATATTCTGTGCAGATTGCCAATCATAGCAAAATAGTTATAACCATTGGACAGTGACAGAAACCAGCCACCTCTGAGTGCAGCAGGAGAGTGGTGGGCTTAGTGCACATGGAGACTCAGGGCGCAGCCTCCATCACTGCAAAGTGGCTTCCAGTTGGCAGAACACGTCTCCCAGGTGCTGGCATGCCATGCCTGGCCCTTGGGAAGCCGGCTCCTGAATGCCTCGGTACCAGCTGCAAGGCTGGGGTTGGGGCTGGGGCTGGGTGCTGAGTTCTGCAATTTGCCTCCTTCCCCTGAAACTTGCCAAACTAATATTTCTGGGAGCTCAGATGTTCTGATGAAGCAAGATTCCCTTGCTGGTCTGCTTTTCTAGCTGCTCAAGGCAGGTTTTGGAGTGAGAACATCAATGTCGTTCTGCAAGGCAGTGTTGGGTCAGACACACTAACAATGGGCTCCAGGACAGGGAGGAGAATCCAGTGGACAAAGGGAAGCTTTGGACAGGAGACAGAAAGCACTGATCAGAGGAGAGGTGGATGGAGGGAGCTGAGGAAGCAGAGGAAATGAGCCGCAGTGGACTGGCCAACTGCAGGCTCTCTTCTGGGTTCCAGAAGTCAGGACATCACCCAGGGATTGGGCCCTGATCTGTGAGCTTAGGAGCAATGCTGGAAAAATATTCCCTGGCCAGGGAGAAAATCTGTGAGTCAAAGGACTTTTACTTTTCCTTCCTACAGTAGCTCTGCTTGCGCTGCTGTAGCTACAAACACTGCAGTGTGTGCAGAGCCTGTGAAGGCTCTGGCTGCCAACCATGAAGCTTTTCCCACATCATTTTGTTAACAGGCCCTTCCTCAGCTCCCTGGTTTTCCCCAGATTCCCTCCTGCTGGGCTTTCTGCTGACAATGGGAGAGCAAGGGGGGCCTCTGGAGCCCACCCCAGCAGTGCCAGCTCTCAGGAACTGGCTTTCCCTCACTCCGCAGGACTGGCAGGGGACAGAAGATAATTTCTCTGCTCATGGAGCTGCAGGATGAAAAGTGCACTTGGTTTTGCAGCCAGGAGCCAGGGTTTTGTTTCCTGGCTTTGTCCTGAATCAGCTGTAGCTTCCAGTCCAGTCCAAATGCATCAGCTCTCCGAACATGGACATGTTAGCAAGAGGCTGGGGGATTCGGGGGAGCAAGTTTAGCCAGTGAAGACCAGGGTCTCAAGTCAGGGCACTAGATGGCATCTGAACCCAAGGAGGGAAGCTGCTTGGGAGAGAGCAGTGACTTATCAGGATGCACTGTTTGAGAACTGCAGGTAGGGCCTGTGGGTCTCCGTGGAGAGCAGAGGGGAGCAGCTTTCAGTGGAATCTGGAGAGCTGTCATGGGGGAGTGTGAGATCGAATGTACAACCATCATGTGGGTGGCTGGGCATCTGTCCTCCCACCTGATCTGAAGGCATTGACTCCCCAGTCAGGAGAATTTAAGGGTTTCCAGGAAAGCCCTGCAGTCCAGAAACGTCCATTCTCTTGCTACTCCTAGCACTTTGAGTTCCACAATGAGAGATTTATTTATTTGATTCTGTGATGTGCTTTGAGCTTGATCAGTCTTGCTTTTTTAAATTAAAATAAAAAGTCCCCGAGAGAGTCATTACCTGCTATAGGGAAGAATGAGGACTCAGCATGTTGGAGTATGTGTTAGATGAGTATGGTTTCTCTTTCTGGCTCTGCTGTTTCAATTTTTATTTTTGTTGGCCCTCTTTGTAGCCAACAGGGGTTGCTCTCATGGTAGGAGCTGGTTCCCCTAGATGATGCCCTTTATTTTGTCCCTGCCCCTCTTCCCATGTCTCAGCCACCTTCTCTCTTGTGAGAGCTCCAGCTCCCCACTTTCTGCCTGCTAACTATGGATTTGCTCCTGACAGGGAAGCTCGGCTTCTGAGGTATGGGTGTGGCATGGGTGTCTGGCATCACGCGTGTGTCCTGTGCTGATGCCCCTTTTGCTTCCTTCCTTCACATAGGGTTTTTCTGGGTCATGACATGTCTTCCTGAACATCTTGTGGAACAGGCGTGCAGCTCATCACAAGGCATTTCTCTGTGTGCACAGCTGCTGGCAGGCGAGATTCAGCCACTTGTGCCATCAAGCACTACTGACCTCCATGGCACTGTTTCCATTCCCCCAAGACTGGGCACACCCATGGGCTCCACCTGCATGCAGCCCTCACTTGTTCAGGATCCACAGGCAGTGAGTGCCATGGTGGTACCTGAAGCCCAATGGCTCTGCGGAGCTGTAGATGAAGCAGAGTGAATTTTTAGGCTATTCTTGGAGGAGGTGGGGGCCGCATGGTGTCTCCACTGGCACACTGGAGATGTGCTGTGGTTAGTAGCACCATGCACACTGGTCCAGGAGCACACACAGAGAGAAGACAGCCCACACTCTCCTGGGCCTTTCTTCAGGGTGAAGCCGGCCTCAGTCCTCCTTCACAGCTCTGAGTGCAGCACGTGCTGTATTGGTAAGTGCTGCCCTGTCCTCCTCCCAAATGCAGCACAGTGCCCTGTCCTTCCCTCTTCATGTGTGGCCACTGTGGCAGCCTCTTCAGTCTCTGGACTGGTCATCCTTTGGGACCCAGGTAAGGGACCCACTGCCCAGGTAAGGGACCCACTGCAAGGCCTCCTCTGCCAGGTTAGGGCATCTCAGTTCATGGCACTGGGGAGTTGGTTCTGGATACATGCATAGAAAATGATGTCAGTATACATGGGAAGATGCAGGACAGTGAGGGCAGGTGCCACGGAGTCAAGGAATGCTTAGGGTTTAGAGGCAAAGCCACTGGCCATTACCACTTCCCCACACACCCGCCAGAGGGAAGGGCTGACCTCGAGCTAGCTTTCCCCGCAGAGTAGTGCCAGATGATGCTTTATCACCTGCCCAGGACCAAAGTGATCCAGGGACACGTTTTCCAGTCAGCATCATGAAGACAGTCACAGATGTGAGAATGATGACTGTGAAAGCCAGCAACAAAGACCAAGATAAGGCTCTTGAGGAGAGAGAGAGAGAGTGGCATCAGACAGGGGCATCCTCAGCTGCCTGGGTCATTACCTACTCCTGCTGAGCAGGAAAGAGACAGATATCTGGGACCACAGGGGTTGTCTGGGAGGACTAGGAACACAGTAATGTGTTTACCAGCTTTTGTGAGTGATCCTCCCCATTTTCAAGATGACGTATGTGCCTTTCAGCTCATCAGCACTGAACAGCTTCTGCAGGCTTGATTCTGGCTGGCGTGAGGCTCTCAGAGATGAGTGACCTAATTTGATTTAAGGTGTTTAAGGCACAGAGACTTCACTTTTCTCATGGAGAGCATTTATAGCAATATCTGTTAATGCTGTTATTGTGAAACATTGCTGTGCATTGCACAGTACACTTGGGGACTAGGAGAAAAACAGAAAGGATTTAAGAGGCACTTGGGAAATGTGCATTTTTATGTGCAGAGCATGGCAAGGGCTGGCTGTGGGTAACTGGCTCTTTGTGCATAAGTATGATCATTTTGCACATCTCACACCTGGGTGCCAGCTCACTACAGAGACCTCAAGAGGTACAGGACTTCAGGATAGGGGAGCAGGTGAGCTCTCTGTTGTGGGGCCCTTTCTCTTCCTTCTTAAAGGTCATTTTTGCAGCTTATAGGGATGAACTCTTTGGGGAGCAGGAATACCTTCCTGGCGAGTCACGTTGGAGCAAAGCATCTACCACTTAGAACAGGGTGTCACTCTTGGTGCAAACACTGTCTACATCACCGTCTCACAGTTGTTCCCTTAGACATCGTCTGGGCACTGATGAACTGGTGAGGCCCTTCTACATCCTTGGATGTGGCCCGCCCTGGCCGCAAAACCACTTTCCTCTCAAATGTCAGGTTTGGAGCCTGGTGCTAACCACATGCATGATACAATATTGTTATTTTTGGTTCTTCTCTAGACCATACATCATTTTAACTCTGCTCTGTTGGAAATAAAACTGGATGTTGAATGAATGGCTGTGACATGCATGAATGAATGAGTCAGGAAGGAACTCCATGATAGGCTAGGGACCTTCTTTCCCACTTGTGTTTCGCAGGTGGGCTACACTATTAGGAAACCACAGCAACCTTCACCTCAGATTCCTCTGCCTCTATTTGAGGTTTTATTTTGCAGGGAAAAAGTGATCTGAGGCCTCCTATGCTGTTTACCCTTCCCAAGGTAGCACTGGCTTTAACTCTGCCCCCATTGCACCTGCTGCAGTTCTGGAGACCTTGCCTGCTAAAGACTGCCGAAGATTGGGTGGCAAATGCTCAGGAAAGCTCTCCCACCATTCACTCACTTTCAGATGTTGAGCATGAAAAACCAGACCAGTGGTGGCTGGGACAGTAGCACCTGTGGCCCCTTCCAGGTTAGTAGACCAGAGACAGCATGGCAACAGCAGGTGGAAGCTATCTCTGGGCAGCCTCTGTAAAGAAGACCCAAGCTAGGGAGACGTCGGGACAGAAGCTTGTTTTCTTACAGCTCTGGAGGATGGGAAGTCTGGGCCCAAGGCCCTGGAGGGTCCACTGTCAGGTGGGGTTGTGTCTTCTGGTGGGAGGAACACAAGGTCTTCACCTGCCAAAATGCAGAAGGGCAGAATGCACAGTACTATGTGAACCTTCATCCCTGCTCAATTCATGGCCTAATCAGCTCTTAACACTGTCACACCAGCATCACCCAAAGTTTGGAGGAGACGCATTCAGTCCATAATGGCAGCCATCCACCCTCCCACTCAGCCACATTAACAGGGTGCTGGTGCAGGATCCCACAAGGTTGGTGTCCCCTATGAGCCTGGCAGACTCTCCCTGTGGGATTAGCCAAAGGGGTGCATGTCTCCATCTCCGTCACCCCAAGCAGTCTCCCCTTGAATTCCACTCAGCAGTGGAACCCATGTCTCTCCTCTGCAAGGTTGGAACCTGGCCTGGTCTGCCTTGGCTGGAGGCTCTGCTTTCAAGGCGGAGGTGGTGGAAGGGACTGGAATCTGCTCTGTTTTCTTCCTCACTTGGTAAAGGGAACTGTGTGTCCCAGGCTGAGGCATCCTCTTGGTGACTGGGGAGCATGCCTGGTGGATTAGTCCAGTTGGGGACATTAGGTGTTATTCTCCTGAGTACTGAGTCTAGGCGGGGCGTAAACTCCTCGCCAGCTGGAAGAATTCAGGCGGATGGCACCAGCGTCTTGCAGCCCCTGTCCCGTTGTCCTCCAGGTTAGCTTCCTCTCAGGTGCTCTTCCATCCCCAGTGGTCAGCACTGGGTGACAGCTCCTATGTCCCTATGTACTCAAGGTCACTTTGGGAAGATGTTTTTTTTTTTTTTTTTTTTTTTTTTTTTTTTTTCCTGACCAGGCACAGCATGAGCACTGGGAGCAGCTGTCACCTTCCCTGCTTGGTGTAACCTGGAATGTCCATCACAGCCAGCACTGGACCAGGTTTTCAGAGCACAACTGCCATTGCAGGTCTGCCACTGAGGCATGGAAGTGCAGAGGAGCTTCCTGAGTTCCTCCAGCAGAGGCTGTCTGGGTTAAGTGACCACATCCTGGTCTCTGCACAAGAGACAACAGTTTGGATTATGAGACTAATCAGCCTGTAATGCCTTTCAAATGAAAGGCTTATGTAGATAGTGCTCTGATTTGAGAGGACAAAGGCATCTCTATCTTCAGAAGGGAGAGAAGTCTCCATAAGGTAAATCATGTAGGCAGACGCACATAAATAGGGGTGCCTCCTGCAGCCCCTCTCCCGTCTTGGTGCCTTCTCCTCCTTCTTTGTAGGTCTGCTGGACTCATGTGGGCTGTGGGAAATGCACTCTTTTCTTTTCCAAATTACACTTCTTTTTGACCTAGCTAGCATTCCTGTAGCCCTGGCACTCAGATGGGAGCACATATGCATCCTCTTCACTGGCTGTG
This sequence comes from Cavia porcellus, assembly GCF_034190915.1. NCBI lineage: Eukaryota > Metazoa > Chordata > Mammalia > Rodentia > Caviidae > Cavia > Cavia porcellus. The sequence continues at coordinate 4,920,993 of NW_026947499.1, read as the reverse complement.
GTTAGATCCTGTGGTCCAGGAGGATGCCGGCTGCAGGCAGCAGGGTGGCAGTGACCAGAATCCACAAGAGCACAAATGTCCCCAAAAGGCAACACACAGAAGTCCCTCCTCTGCCCTGCCAGTCTTGGCTGGAGGGGGTTTCAATACATTGCGTGAATGTATTCTTCACCAGTGCTGGGAGTGTGGACCTCTAGGAAACCTTCTACAGGTTCTGCTGATTTTCAGAATGTAAGCATAAAGTTCTTCTAGAAACAGCCTACTGAGGTATTTAAAAAGTGCTGCAAAGAAAGACTTGATGGATTCTTTTTAAAAAACAGAAAAATCTGGGCAAGGACACATGGTGTAGTCCCAGTACTCAGGGAGGCCGATGCAGGAGGATCACAAAAGTTTGGGTCAAACTGGGCAACTTAGCAAGTTAGAAAAACCCTGTTTTAATATAAATATAAAAATGCCTTTGATACCACTCTGTGTGGAAGTGCTGAGTTCAGTATCAGTACAAAGAAAGAAAGAAAGAAAGAAAGAAAGAAAGAAAGAAAGAAGAAAGAAAGAAAGAAAGAAAGAAAGAAAGAAAGAAAGAAAGAAAGACAAGACAGATAGCCTCTCATAATTTCAAATATTTTGATGAACTTTCACTGGTCAAGAAATACAAACAGCTGAGGTACAGACCTTTCACAGAGAACATTGTTTCCAAAGAAGAGAGAGCAGAGTGAACATGCCAGGTGAGCAGTTTTGAGACAGGTAACACAGGACTCTGGGAACACCATGCCACCAGAGAAGATGCAAGTGTCTTGTTCTGGTATGATTTACATTTGCATTCTTGGAAACCATTATCATGAGAAAATAAATTTCACTTCTCAGATGGCAAGAAACCACCACTGTTATGGTGGATACCCTGTGTCAACTTGAGAAGTTTAGAAGTGTAACTAAGAGACTGAGTAGGGAGCCAGGTCCTGACTTTGTAATCATCCTCATCCTCACCCTGTGCAAGAGGAGGGCATGGAGATTCTGTGAGTGCTACATCTGTCCGGGTGGCGGGGGCACTGGTGGCCTGTGTACAATATAAGGGAGGAAAAGGGGCTCCCCTACTTTTGATCTTGTTGCTTTGCTGTCTTCTGCCCCTTGAAGTGTTGCCCCTGTGCCACACCACCCTGCCTTGGAGTCAGCTGACTATGCACTGAAACCTCCACAGACTGTGAGCTAAATAAACCTTTCCTTTCTTTATTTTGAGTGTTACATGTGTTGTCTCAGCAATGAGAAAAATAATCAAGACAGCCCTCTATGGCCACAATGACCTAGAAAGTAGAGCAGAGCCTGGATGAGAACTCAGTGGTCCATGGTAGAAAAAAAAATGTGCTTCCCTATAAGACTAAAGAACTATAAAACCTTAGTATAGATTTTGGAAAGGTCACATCCTCCCATCATAGCCCGGACACAAGTTTCATTTAAGAATAAAGCCAGCTTCTCACTGAGGTTGCTACTATGTGCAGAGATCTGAGAAGAAACCTCAGAAAATTTCTATTTGAATACAATAATTAATCAGAAAATAATCTAAGCAGTTGAGTAGAGGGTAGGTTTGCACTGTGCTAAAATTTGAACACTCTGCAAAAACAGTGGTAATGAAACCAGGACACTAGAACAGGCATAATCACATGGCTGAAATCTAAGCAGACCAAATCTCCCATTATTTGCATTTATTTAATTTCAGAGGAGCTCTAGCATCTATACAAAAGAAGCGCTAGTACAACTAAGACGCAGGGACAAACAGCAGATGGTGAAGTCCAAGCAGAGCTAATCTTTCACAATTCACATTTGTTTAGCACCTTGCCGTGCTCACCTTGCGGTTCTCTGGACAACCTTAGCACAGACACACTTGGCCCCTGATAGTGTGCATTGAGTCTACACACAGAAGGCTTGGAAACTTCATGTCAGTGCCTGTGGGAAGAGTGCTGGATGCCTGAGTGCAGATCGAGCCCTTCACCCACCGTGGCCCACTGTGTCCAGGAGGCTTAAGGCCCAGTGTCTTTCTGCAGTCAGTGGTGTTTCAGGTTTTCAGGTCTGTCACAAGCCAGCTATTTGCAAAATATCACTTTTTCATAACAAAATCCACATACTAGGTGATCTACATGTGGTTTAAGGTGTATCCCAAGGTCATTTTTAATAACAGACATTTTTTACCTTACGCATACTTGAGGAAAAAACTCTTATGTGTTAGGTTCATCTCTGTCCCACAAACTGTGGTGAAACCTTCTGAGAATTTTTCCTTCTATTAAAATGCAGGAAGTGAAGCCATGGAACAGAAGCTAATGCCTGGATCCACAGATTTCCAAAAGTGTAGCGTTATCTTACAGGAGCAATCCTAAAGTTTGCAGAGATGGAAGTGAAGCCAAGGATCAAGCCCCTACAGGAGTAACTCAAAAACAAAGCCAAGCAGCAGTATCCGCTGCTAAGAAACAAGCAGGGCAGTGGGTGTTATTTCTCCCATGCTGTGGGCTTAAGGATTTGCCTTACATCTCCTAGGGTCATCTCCTCTCTCTTCTCCAAGTAGAGAGTGTTTACGGTTTAATTTAAGTATAATTTCAAGCCCAATTAATATGCAGATATTTCTGCAAAATCACTTACTGTATGATGCCTGGGTGTGTCATAGGCTAACAGTTTGGCTATGGAAACTGAATTTAGACAGGAAGAAGACATCACTGATGTCCTTGACTTCATGTCCTTCATGTCAGGAACTGAGCCTTGGACTGCTGGGTGGTGGACATTCTGGACATATGCTTGGAGGTCACCCAGCAGTATCAGGCTCACATGTGTTCTTGTTCCTTTCTTTCTTGGAGGGGACTGCGCAGGAGAATCAGCAAGGTTAACCGCTGCTGCTGCTGGTCACCCAAGGCATTTCACAGCAGCCGCCACCCGGGACAGGAAACCCAGAGTCTCTTCCATCAGGGGCTTTTGATTTCACTGCCTGTGTTTCTTCACCACAGGACAGGAGAGAGGAGACAAGGGAGGCCAGATGTTTGGTTTAGCTTGAGATCGTACTGGTCACTGAAATAAATCGGACACACATGTTCAAATATTGTAAGTTTCCCTGCTGTGAGAATCCAAAAGGGTAAATGAGGGCCAAGATGTGTAATAAATGTCAAGAAATAGGAAGAAAATGTTCAAATGGGAAGGGAAACTAGGAGGGTGGAGGGGGGAGGAGAGGAGGGAAAAGAATAGGAAAAAAATGAGAACAAAGCTTTCATAAATAAATAAGGGAAGAGGGGTTGAAGGGAGGGGAGGGGATTAAGGAGAAAAGAACTAAGATCTACCATGTGAAGTACAAAGTCCCTGTGATGAATGTGGTCACTCTGCATATCTAAAACGCACCGGTAAAATTAATTTTAGAAAAACATTTAGCTTAGAAGATTGTTATATAAATGAATCTAAGGTGGTCCCGGGGTAGGAGCCCTCTGTTGTCAACCTCACGGTGGCTGAGACCATCACTGATGCCAAACTCAAAATGTCACATTTTGGATTGCCACAAATCAGCTCCAACAGAGTCTTCCTATTTCAAGTCCCCTGAAAACTGTTCTCAACAATGTCCACCGTGGTGAACACCAAGCCGAGCCATGAAGTGCCCTGACCGACTGCCTGCGCCCTTTGAAGTTCTGGGTCTGCCTACTGGGCTGCTAGCTGATGTCATCTGGATGGCTGAGCATCCTTGGATCTGCTCTTTTGAGCAGTGTCCCTACACCAAAGCCTCCAGCCCTTCTTCTGCAGCAAGGGACACCAGCATACAAAGCTGTACCAGTCCAAATACAGCTTTTGAGGGCCCCCATCACCTCATATTGTACCCGTCGCTCCCTCGATCATTTCCCAAGTCTCTAAATGCCCTGCGGAGACAGAGCAGGCTCTTGGTCACAGAGTGCAAGGCTTGGCAAAATTGGCTTGCTATGGACAATGCAAGTCCATCTCCAACAGGGTAAGCCCTTGTCCGTTTGCCCTCCTCCCACCCTGCTATTCCTGTTACCACTCCAGCCTCGGGGACCTCACAGAGCTCTGATCCTAACTTCCTGCTTTACAGTGATGGTGCATGAAATGAGAGGGGGCGCTTCAAACTCAGGTAGCTGCTGGTGGTAACAGAGCTGACCTCCTGCACATGGCCAAACATCACAGTGCTCTGGACTCAGATCGCTGGGGGATGGGGAGGGAGGATCAGCATCCCATAGCACTCTGCTTCCGCGTTTATGCTGGAGGGCCCCGAGGGTCAGGGGACTGAGAAACCTGTTATCCCCTCTCATTCAATTAAGAGAGTCATCTCCCCAGTGCACTCCCCCTTTCTGAGACAGCCCTATTCAGTCAAATCTCTGTTGCCATTCTTCCCATTTGTGGCCATGACTCATAACAATCAAGAGAGGAAGAAGCTTCAAGATGATTCTGGACCTTCTTGGTGCTGGTGTTATCAATACAGGGTGTGAGGGAAACTTTGCTTTGAGGCCTCAGATTATTCATGGAAGAGCGCGTGGTTACTAAAATCTGACCTTGGACTTCTTCAGGAGAATTCAGCACTGCCTGTCCACTTAACAGGATGTCCCCGTGCTAATGGTAAAGAACATTACCATGACCAAGCTGAGCTTCTCTGACCCCAGGGGCTTTCAGATGGGCATTAAGGAAAGAACTTCAGGCAGCTGCAAACATGATGGGGAGCATGCACTGCTCTTTGACGGGGTCCACAGTGTCACCCACCTTCTAGGAGGAACCCTTTCAGAGCAGACTGAAGAGCTGAAGTCAGTCATGGTCCCTATGGTGGTGCTGCCAGTGTTCCATGTGGAGTTTGTGACCTCTGGGTAAAATTTCCTCAGAAAGACATGCGACCCTTCAGTGTCAGATGCTGTGCCATTGCTATGTTTCCAGGGTCCTGTATGGCGCCTGGTGGGTGTGACATGCTCATACTGCTGAGTGAACACCTGCTCTTCAGAGGTCAGTGTGGCCTGACTGTTGGTCAGTGCTCCATGCCCTGTGGTGTACCTGGTTGTTTTTCTGTTGCTCTAATATCTCCTTCTATAGAGCAGTCAATTGCTTGAACATAGCTCCAAATACACTGCTCATTAAAGTAAGTTCCAGGCGAGACAGTGAGGGTATTAGTCCAGGGCTGCAAAGGAGCAGAGAGTCTCAAGAGCAGGGTGCAATTGCTCATTTGCTAAATAACACAGGCACACATGGCTCAATTACAGCATTTCACTGGAAAGTAAAATTGCAGTAATTTCCACATAAGAGCATCTCATTAATGATGTTTGCTAACTGTTATTGGCAATACTGTGAAATGCCCTTTTACTTTAAATCATTTTCTAAATTGCTAATGTCATTTGTGGGAGAGGAAAATTCCTCCATGCTCTGTGGAAGGAAAACCTTAGCGCTTCAGCAAATCCTCAGCCTTCATTTCCCCTGGGAGGCAGGGCTCTGGGGTGTGAAAAAATGACATTTTTGATATTTCTGTTTCCACATTATCTTCATTTAAATGGTCACTAAGCAGTAAGAACTGAAATGTGAGAAGATTCTACAAACCTGCTGGATGAGTGGAGAAATAGCACAGCTTTACATCGGGCTCTGGGAACCCTTGTGAGGAGCTCAAGATGGTAGCGTCTCTGGGCTACACAGGTGTAACATTTGCTCATGACCCAGCAGATGTTTTCTTAACTGTTCCACGCACAAGGCACACAGCAGCAAATGGGAGCTGACAGAGCTCTGATCCCCAGCACTTGCTATTTCAGTAGAAAAGACATGCAGGATGCTTGTCACTAACCTGCAGCTGAGATATCTCAGGCCATGCTTTTATGAGCCTAACAACACTGGGGGGTTTATTGAGAAATGCTTGGGAGTCACTACCACCAGAAGGACAGAAGGATGACAGAGAGTGCTCCTTAGGATTCGTGGGACATCAGCAGAAATTTGAGGAAGAAGCCAGCTTCAGAAATGGGGAAGAATATTCTAGAAAGTGAGAAGGACTGAGATAGAGTCCCGGGGCAGAGCCTTCTGATCTCCTAAGTGCAGTCCAGCTGTGAACCCACTGATTCCCACAAGAGCCATCCAGATTAGTGTCTCACGTCACCTGCACGAGATGCTGTGATGGCAGTGGTAATCCTTCTTTCTGGGTTTTATCATCTTGTCTTGACTTTTAGGCTGAGCACCCCTAAATGCCTGTTCTGTCACCGTGAGTAAGAAACACCCAAAGGACTGGAATAGCACAATTCTGGATGTGGCACAGTGGGTTTACTGAAGACAGAAGACCCTCATGGGTTGTGAGTGGCACCACAGTGGTCCTGAAGCCTGAATGGAAGAGAAAAGGGGAAGAAGGGAGTCTCAGTGCTGTGTCCTTGGAGGAGCTCCAGCCTTCGCCTTCACCTTGGATGTCATCTCCTGGCTTGCAGTGCAGGCCTTTCTGCCCTTTATCAAAGACCCCTAGGTCTGACACTATAGTGGACTCCAGGCCTTCGACAGGACCTTTGGTCTCTCCCAAACACAGATGGCCTTCTAGTCTCTTCCATTGCTGATTCAGAAGGTAGCCATTGTAAATCTACCTTATAAATCCTTACAGATTTATATATCACGTACTAAACATGTTTCTCTAGTGCACTGACTGATAGCTGCTTCTTCCTTAAGTGTTCATGTGGTACACATACACACACACACACACACACACACACACACACACACACACACACATACACATACAAACATGCTTTTAATCCCATTTCCCAAATTCTTTACCTGGCAATAATCCAACCCTCTCAATTACTTAACATTGATAATAGAAAAAACATGAAACGTCTTCCAATTTGTGCTTAAACTTAGTTATCAGTTAGATTTTTGTGTGTGTTTGGGTGGGCCATGAAGGCACAACTGTGGGTATAATACATGGTCCCTGGCCCTTTCCCAGTGTGGTTGCCCTGCTTAGCTTCTCTGCTGCCATGAATTGAACAACTTTGTTCCACTGACCCTTCCACCATGATGTTCCTGCCTTGGAGCCAGGGACCATGGACTGAATCCTTTGAGGCCAAGAGCCCAATAAACCTCCCCTGTTCTAAATTACACATTTCGGATATTTGGCCCCATCAGTGGGAAAGCTGGCCGATACCCAATCAAGCCTATAAAGCCTCATTTTTGTTGTTTTCTCCTGTTACTGGTGATGGATAAGAAAATGGATAGAATTTAACAACATCATTTACCTGTTCTTTCTCATCTGGTGTGAATGTTAAAAGTGCCCGGATTTGGCATCTGGGGTCCCTCACTTGAGACTGCTGCCAGCAGAGGCTGTTTCCTCCTGCTCATCCAAGCTCTGTGAAGTTGTAAGTGGGCCTTCCGGGGAGAGCACAGAGGCTCACCGCATTGGCTCCTCTGGGTTGATCCCTACAGGGCTGTGGAAGACCTTGGAAAAGAGTTGACACTGAGGGTTCGAGTCACAAACAGATGGGGCTTCTCTTCCTGGTGGTGCATCTGCCCCCTTTCAACCAGGGCAGTTTTTTGGTGGTTGAGCCTTCCATTTATTAACACATGTTTATACCCATATCTCCAGTCTGAGCATCTACATCCTCAGTCAGGCACCAGATAACTGCAATACATAACTTGGAAGAGGAGAGGTTTATTTGGCTTTTGGTCTCAAAGGATTCAGTCCCTGGTCCCAGGTTCTAATGCAGGAACATCATGGCAGAAGGGTCCACTGGAACAAAGCTGCTTGATTCATGGCAGGCATTATGGTGGTCAGTTTAACAGCAGCTTTATGAAATCTGCATGGTGATTAGTATAGACAGCCCACCTGAGGAAAGTTGCCAGCATAAATAGACATGGAAAAGGAAACTGAGGCGTTGTGGGAGAACCCACATTCTCCTGAACGTTGTTGCTGTTTGCAGCTGCTGGTTCTCCTGGAGGAGTTTGCCATGCTGGCTTCCCCAATAAGAATTTGGCCATTGTCATCAGAGCAGCTCAGGACATTGTCACTGAGAGTCTGTGGTTTGCTTTGGGGGAGCTCTGCTCCTTACACTGAGCATTGCTTCTTGGTTCCAGTGGGGAGGGTATGTGTTGTTTAATCTCTCTGGGAGAATTTTGTCTCTCTGGCTTCCTGATATATACTCATCTGTTCTCTTCATCCGAGGAGCTCGGGACCTCCGTGTCACTGAGGATAACTGTGGTACTTTTCAGGGCAGCCCAGGTCCTTATGTTGAGCATCACTTCTTGGTCCCAGTGTAGAGCCCTCAACCTACTAGCACAGATCTTTCACCCTGCTGGCATAGACTTTCTATCTTCCACCACTGACCTCTGGGCTTCCCAGCACAGATATAGAACAGACTTGCATGAGTCATTGTCATGGGCTCTAGACCTCTAGCTGGTCTTGTGGGAGGCATTTTCGTGAGCTCTAGGATTTTATCTGGACGCATGCAGGGCGTTGTTGTGGGATCCAAGCCCTTGGCTGGATTTTCTGTCTTTAGTATGGTAGACAGATTTCCTGCACTTTCTTGTGTTTAACTCTGGGTGGCTATCATAAAATAATATTATAAATTCTGTGACTTGTAGGTGATTTTTCTCCTTAAAACCCCTAACTACAACAGCAGGCTTTCCATAAGCATATACTGCATTGTCTTTCTTTCCTTTTATAAAAATTGTATTCCAATTGCTTTCATTTGAAGAGATCATCAGAGCATGTGGCCAAAGGACTGAATTAATATAGAAGGAAAAAAAAAAAAACTATTGTGGAGATAACAAAAGCATTTATGATAGTTTCAAATTTTGTGGTACACTGTGGTAGGAATAGAGCTACTTAACTTTTGCAGTTTATTGTGACTTATTTTCTAATGAGTATTGTATTCATGAGTTGTTTGTGTTTCTAGCTGTATGAGGACAATGAGTAGGAGAAGTGGAGATGTTACCTCTGATAGCCCAGGATGCTACAGCAGCAGAACTGCATGCAGAATTCTGTGTATCAGGTGCATTCTTACTACTTGTGTTCCCATCTCAAATATTTTCTGTGCAGGAACGCGCCAAGAAAGACCAGAAACATGTGTGTGTGAGCAGTCACACCTTTGTGCAGTTAGCTGAAGTATAGTGTTCTATCACGAGTTACTGAGATCTCTGTCCCTTTCATTTCCACTTTCCCTTGTGCCATGTCTGGTCTCAGGTTTAAGTGAATCCGAATTGGCATGATAGTCCTGGAGGCTGACCGAGGAGGAGTTAAATGAGACAGCCACTAAGTTAGAGGTATTGGATTCAACTGTGTGGCTCTTATGCTGCTCTTTATGTGTTTGAGGTTTTAGTGGCTCTGGGGAAGGAATGGATGCCAGGGGACTCAACACTGTTTCTCCCATGTGGGTCATGGGTGTGCAGAGCTAGGGAGTGTGTAACAATGTCACTGCCTCACAGAGGCCCTGGAGTGAAACCTTGAGGATCTATCAACCATTTGAGGATGATATGCAAGGTTCAAAATGAATGGAACCAGAAGCCTGTTTGTGGAAAATTCTTCCACATCTTCCAAATCTAGAGCAAAGGTTTTCTACACAGTGTGGAGGCTTAACTCTTCAAAGTCCACAACTTGTAAGTTATTAAAAATAACTGGTTATGAAACTGAAACTGTTCTAAACTTTTGGCACCAACAAAACAAAACAATAAAAATTTTCATGAAACGCAAGTTTCCATGAGTGTAAATCAATTGCCTTTCTTTTCTCTTTATAAAAATTATATTGCAAATTTGTTTTCATTTGAAGAGACCCAAGGATTGAGTTAACATAGGAAGCAAAACTGTTGTGCAAATGATAAAAACATTTATGACATTTTAGATTTTTGTGGTGCTTACTAAACTACATAATTTCTGTAGTTTTCTGTGATTTATTTTCTAAGCACGAGTCCTGTTTCCAGGAATCCTTTGCATTCCTAAGTGTATATTACTTTTCTGACGGAACATGCATTTCAGTCCCAGTAAGGCCCTGCCTTGCACTGCCATTGACTTTTGCCCATGCCCAGCGGGGAAGGGCTTGGTGGGGTCGGCACCCAACCAAGCCCAACAGTGTTCAGCAGAAGTGCAGTGTGGATGGCCAGCTGAGTCTAGGAGGCCATGGGCAGCGTCTCAGGAGGGACTGAGACCTTCACTCTCTGTGGAGCCAAATGAAACACCTCCAGCTCCATCCACTTCATAGGGAATCATTGCATGCCTCACAGGTGGGGTGGCAGGCTCCTGACCCAGGACCACGAGTACCTTCCACAGGGACAGCTTCCAGCTAGAATCCTGGTTATGGGACAAGCATCCTACCTCCCTTGCAGTCCTGTGGAAGGGCAGGGAGCTGTCCACTCCAAGGGTGGTGGGTGCAGAGTTTAAAGGAGTTGATGGACACAAAAAAAATGGGCTGACAGTGCTCTATTTCATTCTTTGTTCCTTGAGTTCTGCTACTCCCCTGCAAACAGCACCCCTCTGTCAAGGAGCCTCCAGCCCCTCACAAGGATCCTTGCTAGTGTGCAGCGGCTCAGCCCTCGTGAGTGCCCATCTGAGGGCTGGCAGACTGCAGCTGTCCCCAGGACTCCAGCTGCCGTTCTCTTCATTGCTGTCTCCACAGTGTTGGAACAGAGTCAGCGCACAGTAATGTTGATCGTGTGAGTCAGGTCATCCTGCTCTGTCTCCTTTCTCTGTAACATTACTGGGGTGCACACGAGATGGAAAAATAATCCACAGTGATGATTTAGTGTCATCTCCCAGATGATGGCTGCAGTCAAGGTTTTTGTGTTTGTTTAGACGTAGATTCTTCTGATATACAGACTCCTATATACGTATGTAATTAATGTCTCTCTAAGTTTCACACAGTCTGTCATCTACAACTATCTGATGTTTCCCTCTACACTTACATATAACCAGATACTGAACACACACCCTATGCATATAAATGTGCACACATGTGCATGTGCACATGCTTGCATGAATAGCCCACTGATCCACACAGATGAGATCAACTTTAGTCTCAAGGTGACCTGGGTTTCAGGGACATGTTTCTTCTCCCGTCCACATCATAGTGAACCCTTCCCTCCAGCCTCTTGTCTCTTATTTTCCATTGGACAACAGGTGGTACTGGGAATAGGAGAGCCCGGCAAGCGGCAGGTAAACTGAAACAGGAATTACTTACGGGTAGATGGGGAATTGGTCAGCATGCTTATTGTTTTAACTCCTTAATGTGCTGAATTCAAAGGCAAGTGGACTGTATTCCAAATTGGAACTCCTTTGGTCACTGTTATTTTTCTTGTCCTGCACTTTGCCCATGAAGGAACTCAAAGTTGAGGCTGTGAGATGGGGACCAACCTCAGGTTATTTCATGGGAATCACTGACTGCGTGAGCTTCAGGCTGTCAAACTCTGATTAGTGGGTTTATTAGCAACTTCCATAGACATGAGTGAGTCCAGCTGCCCCACCTTGTGGTAATTTAGTGGAATATGGTCTTATGCATTTGCCCTAACTTGTTTCCTCTTTATGAAGTAAAAGCAAAAGCAACTAGCTTGACAGTTCCTGCACAGACTATAAGTAAGGCGTAGGGCTTTAAGATGGAAAATTGACATAATTGGAAAGCAACTAACTTTTTTCTAGCAGTCCAGCATCAGAGAACAAGTAAACCACAGGGGACTTGTGATTCAAAATCATTGGATTTAAGTTTTTAGTTTAATCATGGGATCCCACTGATAATGTGGATGGGTGGCTGTGGTTGTCTGGTGCTTCCTCTTGAAGCTCTTTGTAGGACAAGCTTCTCCTGCCTGTGCATGCCCCTCACCCTACAGAATAGCTTCATAGGGGTTCTGGGGAGCTCAGCAAAGTGCAGAGCAGAGAGTATGTGCTGAGTCACCTATCTGTCTATCTATTTATCTATCTGTCATCTTTCAAGGGTCTATCCATCATCTACCTGTCATCAATCATCCAGCATCCATCTATCATGTACCAACTATCAATTTATCTATCCATCTATCATCTGTCTATTATCTATCAATATATCTGTCAACCATCTATAAGCTATCTCTCTATACATTTATGTTTTATCAATCTATTAATCTATCAACTATCTGTCTATCTATCTATCTACCATCTATCAACTATTTATCCATCTGTGTATCATTAATTAATCAACTATTTATCTCTCTATTATCTACCTATCTTTCTTTCTATCTATATGATAATATTATACTATGTTGTCTTTGCTTTTATCAGGAGAACAAGTAAAGTTGTGTTGTTTACTCCATTGAATAACAACCAATGAATAACAACCCAAATATAGATTTAAATCACTACTGTGTGCCCTGAGTTTTGCCAGGTGATCCTGTCTTATTGTGACAACATGTGTCTCAGATGATTATGACAGAAAACAAACAGCTTGCTTCTAATTAAGAAAAGCAGAAACCCTGAAAGATGGAACAAGGAAGGCAGCCATGATATCAGTCAGCCTAGGAACTGTACCAGTTTCAGGAACAAGAAGACCCAGTGGCTGGGGAATGGCTTTAGGACTCCAGCTCTATCTTCGGCCATCCTAGACTCATACTCTTCTTTGCATTGTTTTTTTTTTTTTTTTTTTTTTTTTTTTTTTTTTTTTTTTTAACTCAATTTCCTCACACGTTTAAACATAGAACCACCTGTGTCTACCAGTTTGGCAATCTGAAGAGAAGACTCATCAGGTAGCCCAGTGAATGCCCATGGATACCGCTTGGTTTTCACAGGCCAAAACTGGACTAGGCATCTCCTGAGCTGGTGCATGCAGGGAGTCTGTGAGGCCATTGCACGAAGACTGCATCGCCACTCTCTGGACCCAGAGCTCGTGTATGGTACACTCAATCCCACTGGCTGAGAAGGGGTGAAGAGCAGTTCATCCCAAGAAAACACTGATACTGCTGCTGGACAAAGGGACCTGGATGATGGCAGAAAAGCTGCATGAGGCAGCCTGCAGAGGAAGGTGATGCTTGGTGGAAAGGGTGTGGACACAAATTGTCAACTCTAATTTTTGCAGAAGCTGAGTTGCGCTTGTGGTCATGGGTGTGTGACAGGCTGGGCTGTCTCAGGGACCCTTCGATGTGTGACTTAGCTGGATCTGCAGACTCCCATAGAAGCATACAGGTGAAAACCCAGCTCTGTGCTGAGCTGTTCCTTCCTGGATATATTTGGGACCCTTTCCTTCACTTACCAGAGTGTGATATAGACTTTACTGATGCATATGGTGACATGTACAAGGTCACATGAGTCAGGGACAGACTCTTACAAGCACACAAGTCCCTTTTCTTCTCTCCTCAGTCCTTGACTTTCAAAATACTGAATGGCATTGAAGCCAGCTCACACCACTTTTCAGTGAAACTCCACTAACTTCTCCTGATTAATGAAACAGCTGCCTGGAAGCGGAGGAGTTTTTGAAGCAGTAAGAAGTACATGGTTCTTTCTTTTATTTCCCTTTGGGAATCATGTGTCAGTGTGCTGGCATCGACAACTCAGTGTCATTCGCCATGCCTCACAGCTGTCAGCTTTCACCCATATTTCCCAGAAGGGTTTCTGTGCAGCAGATGAAGCTAAAGTTGCTGTGAGAATCATTTTCTAGCAGTGGTTAGTAGCCAAGATAGGGATGGCTTTGCATGTCCCCAACATTAAGCAGAACTTTGTTTTATCTTTCAATTACAGTTTCTGGGAGGTGTGTACAAGTTAAACATCGCAGTTCAATGGTTAGAGCCGCAGATGCCCTGTGGAGTCAGAGTATTATGTAATGTGCCATATAAATGGATCTGAAATGCATATTTATTTCTCCTCTATTCTCTGGGCATGGGCTACTGCACCAAGAGCCTTCATGAGCTGTATTGTAAGGAATCTATAATTCTTACTTAAGCTTTAAGAAAGTAATAGAGGAGAGACTAATTTTATTGCCAATTTGGTGTTAAAATTGCATTGTCATGGCTGCATAATACCCATGGTTATGTTTTTCTATTGATGAGTCATTAATTTTAATTTTATGAGTTTTATTATATTAAACAATGAATATTCAACAGGAAAAATATCAAAAAGTAAACTATTGACTATTTAATATGTATTAAGTATTTACAAAATCATCAAATTTTTCAACATCGATATTTTTTTGTTTCTTTGTTTTCAACAATTTGTTTTACAGTCTATAAAATAACAAGAGAAATAGATTCCTATGTGAATGATGGTGAAAATGTCAATAGAGTGCTACAACAAAAATAATCTTTACTTCAATTATGACACCTAAGGCAGTCTTCACACATGACAACCATGTGTCCCGTGCATACACATGCCTTGCACTGACCACACATGTGTTTTGTCTTCCTGGCCTGCTGGTAGGACATGTTTGACATCTTGCTGTTTAATCACAAGGGTCTTATTATATTATTTAACAGTATCTAATGGGAACATAAACTATGAATGAAGGTAAAGTGTTAAATTCTTATCTTTATTGTGCATTTAGAATAAAAGTCAACATTTTCACATCAGTCGTGTACTTGCTTGCAAAACCTAAATGATAACATCAGAGATAAATTCCTATATGATCTACAATGAAAATACCAATAGAACTCTCCAACAGAAGTGACTTTGGCTTCCATTGTCACACCCGAGGTAGCCTTCACACATGACAACTGCAAGTACTGTGCACACGTCTTGCTCGCACTGACAGCACACGTGCTCACTTCCCTTTCCACATGGCCAGCTGCTCTCATCACCTCCCCATCTCAGTGTTTTGTTGGGAGCCTCCTACTGTATTGTGCAGTGTACACTAGGCAGGAAAATAAGATGTTAATAAAAATATCAAATATGTTGTGAGTACTTAGGATAGACATCAGCATTTTCACATCAGCTGTGTACTTGCTTACAAAACCTAAAAGATAACGTCAGAAATAAAACCTAAGTGAACTACAACGTAAATACAAACATAGGTCCACCACAGAAATACTCTTGGCTTCTGGTGTCACATCAAAGGCATTCCTCACACATGACAACTGCATGTCCATGCACAGGTGTTGCTTACCCTGACACCATGTACTTTTTGTCTTCCTGTCCTTTTTTGTAGGGCACAGTTGATATCTTTTTGGTTTTTGTGTTGTATTTGTAAGGCTGCACCTGCCTGTTCACCTGTGAGTGTACCAGTGAGCTCCACAACGTTTTTGCAAAGGAAAAGCATTTTGACAATGCTGAAAAAGTTATGAGATTCAGTTCCAATCCTTTAGAAAATTTCTCTGTGATATTTTGCTCTTGATATTTTCTTTGTAAACTATCAAGCTATTTAGGGCACAGGTGCTTAGAATCAAGTAAAACACAACCATTGGCCAACACTTTGACACAATAATAGCTGCATAACGCATTCATAACACCTACTCTGCCTTTGTTTTGTTGTAAAAAGTTATCATCTCAGTCTTCAGTTTCATCAAGGCTTTAGTGTGCTTACAAACAGCAGAACTGAGTAACTCCCTTCTCTTCTCTAGTTCAAAGGTGTGTGCCACACCATCTTAATATACTACCTAAAGCTACAGTGACCAGGAATGCTGCAAGATGTTCATCAGCAGTCAGGTATTCAGATAGTGTGCAAATCACTTGACATTTTGAAAAAAAAAAAAAAAAACTCAAAAAATGAGTGATTAAAACCTAGATTAGCAGTTCTTTTCACTTTTTTTGCTGGTGGATTTGTTAACAAACCTCAGTCAATTTTGAAGGAAAATAAATCTCCTTACTGTCATTGTTATTCTAAAACCTCAAGCCAATACCCATAAGTCTTTTTACATAGACAAGTCTTTTATACTCCTGGAATTACCATAAAAAAGCCCTGCAAATACAGCAGACTAAAAATTCTTTCAGTTCAGCTGGTGAGATGACATAATAAACACACTTTGTGGTATGGCTATTGGTGAATATGGAGGGTTTTGCTTGTATTTCATCATTTTGACATCGGATGGTAGTTTGCCTGTTACAAATGATTCCCCGCACTAAGTGGCAGTGCTGGCACTCTGCCCAGTAGGTTTCTTCCTCACCATATTTTCAAGTGTAGTTCTAAGGTCGGATCCTTCCATCTGGTTGTGTGACCATTTTGTACCATTTTTACTAGTCGACTAGGGTGTAAACATTGCCATTTTCTTTGTCATCTGGATCAGGAAAGTCTTCATTCCCTGTGTCTGTATCAGTCAATTGTTAATCTGTTTTGCTGTTACAGGAAACTTGACTCACATGGCCAAAGTCAACACCCTGATGATTTACTTTCAGCCTCCTCCAAAATAGCAGATCTGGCTTTTCATATGCCATTGTACTAAATTGGGCTACTGTTACCAGATAAATGGAAAGAAAAATTTATTTAAAACAAATCCTAAGTACATACTTGCTCCTGCTTTGGAGCTCTGGGTACTGAAATGTTCTTGCCCTAGTTTAAATTATTGCACAACTAGGACTCTGGGAAGCCAAGCCAGCACCTCCCCTCCCTGGTAAGCAGAAGCAGGGTGGCAGACTGTAGCCCTTCCAGGGGGAGAACTAGGGGTGTCTCCTGAGAACCACTGTAGGGAGCAGAGTGACAGCCCATTGCTGCCTCCCTGCCTCTCTCTCCTATGGGCACTGCATCTGCCTACATAAAAAAAAAAAAAAAAAAAAAAAAACCAGATAGGACTACTTTTTAAAAAGAGTAAGAATCTAGCAGACAGCACTGCAAACCAAATAATTTAATGTGATAATAAAAACTTGAAAAATGAAAAAAAAAATTATTGCACAACTATGGCAGTGGCCTAACATGGCAGAAAGCTGAAGTGGAAATGTTTATCCTGTCACTTCCTTCTTCTTTCCATTTGACCCTAATTGCAACTTTCTTCCCTGTTTGTGCTTGAAAAGAGTTCCAATCAGTTCCTTACATGTCATCACTGCCAGCTGCGTGTGTTGTTTCTGATTAGAGGTCATATAACCCTCTGCCCCTCTGTGTCTGGTTGGAGGAGAAGCCAAATCCCCTCAGGTTTTGGGCTTCTCTCCCTGTCCTTTAAAAAAAAAAAAAAAGGCCATTTCCTCTTTTTTTTTTTTTTTTGCTTGTTTACTGAGCCATAAAACTGTGACACATATAATTTGTCATTGGCTGCCAGACAAGTGAGAAGATGCACAAATGGGGTCTTGCTGTTCCCACACCCAGATTGGGTGAGCCACACCCACACTCTGCTATGGTAAAGCACAGGTTTCCATCACAGAAAGTGTGGGTATATTTTAACACTCCCCCCCTCCCCCGGCCCCAAGCCCTGCTGTGTTCAGGCAAACATGTGCAAAAAATGCTAGATGGAGGATAATGGGGGTTAAAATTCCAGTTTGACAGTTTTGCACAAGTGCACACACCTTGCATTTCCTGATATCAAGTGGGAGAAAAAAATGCAGCTACCAAAATGCACAGCTGGCTACTAATTTCCTAAAGTACAAATTTTCAGAAAGAAAATATGAGATGGGTTTTTGTAATCCATTGTTAGGCCACTGGGGGCAATTTCATTTTAGAAAATAACAAGGAGGATTGGTTTTATTTGGACAATTAGCTCCCTTCTGTGTGGACTGAGAACAAAGACACAAAATCATTTACCTCTTTTGACAGTTTTTAAGTAGATCTTTGTTCTTGAGATCTCCCCACTGCCTCTCTTTCTCCTTCCCTTCCTTCCTCCCTCTTCTGTTAATCTGTTTCTCCGACTAGAGTTCATTTTTTCTGTGTTCTTCCTCATTGAGAACACATTAAGGGAGAGAGAAGGACACCTTCTTGTCCAGCTGAGACACCACTGCAAGTCAAGCCCTCCTTCCACATGAGCCAGCTGTCACTCTGAATATCTTCCTTGTCAGTCTCGCTGGAAGGAAAAACTACCATCTGTTGCTAATCCATTTGGGTATAGCTGTGACATGCTAAATGTTTTGATCTTCTTTCCACCTAGAGGTGACACTGAATGACATCCAAATACCTGGAGGGTGACAGTGATTTTTGGTCATTTATTCAGTCATTTTGCCCTCCCCTTTCATGGTTATTTTGAAGCTGGGATGCTTGAGTGGAATACCTCTGTCAGGCACATGGAATGGTCCCTCTCCATACTAAGAGAAGACATGTCTGCCAATGGACTTTTGACATAGGGAATGAAAGCCCCAACCTACTAGATGTCCAATATGAGTTCATGTTCTTTAAAATCAAAGAATGAATTTTAGGAACAACAGAGGTTAAGAGTAGAATATATTTATTGAAAAAAGTTTCTCTCTGAGAGAGAGACAGAAGGGGGACCCAAGTGGGTTTCCAAGGACCCTGTCTTTTCCAGGGACTATAGAGAAAAACCATGAGGTGAGGTGGTTCCAAGATGGGGAAAAATGGAAACTCACTAGGCAGCAGGATATGAGGTGGGACAGAACTATGGCCAACCAACAAGATTCTGAGTGTAATTGCCCAGGTAAAATGGATTAAATTAGATCCAGTGGGGAAGCCAGCCATGTATAAGTGGGCATGAATACAGAATAGGGTCTTTGGTAAGGAGTTGGGTTAAGGGCTCCTCTGGCTTCCTTAATGTGATCAGTACTTATTTAGAATACCAATCCCTCATGTTTATACTGCATTTGTTTTGTCTTTGTCTGGAGATCTGGCCCACAGTGAGGAGGTGTCTGTCTTCTCCAAGATCACAAAATACCTGGTCTTCATCACTGGCTCCTTGAAGGGCCCAGCCCTGTCTGACTGCCTGGAACATATCTAACTGACTCAGCTGCCTGTGACACCTGGACATGAACAGAGACTGGAGTTTCATCTATAGAGATTGAATGTGGATGTCTGAGGGTAGTTTGCAGTCCTTCCTCTATGAAACTGCTGTGACATCTTTCCACTGATTCAAATGTTACCCAGCCACTTACAGGCTCAGGAACACTTAAGCAGCGAGCATTGTGCTGTCCTCTTTGATGGGCATGAAGGCAGCTTTGGAGGCACACTTGTCCTTGGCTGCTCTGAACCTGCCCTAACTGTGATATTCTGTTGCCTGACTTTGGCATGGCAGTTGGCACAAGACCACCAGCTCTGAGATTCCATGCTGGAGACCACTAGGAAGTGAATCAGCTCTGAGCTGGATTTAAATTTTACTAATTGGTTTTCTATGTTTATCTCTGAGTCTGTCCTAGGCTTAGGCCTCTTGCCTCTCAACGGACGTTGACTCATAATAAGTGAACCTCTCTGAATCACCGGTCCTGGCTGAGGCCTGTAGTGGCCTGTGAAGCCAGAGCTACCTCAAAGGGCAAGATAAGGCCACATTTATGGACACTCTGGCTCCAACACTAATTAACATGTAGAGACTGCAGCTGCAAAGATTACTCCTACAGTCTCACTTCTACCATGTCTTCATAAGACAGTGCTACTTAATTGACTTGATTCATTATTTGCAGATGTCCATGAAATGACTCCCAAGGTCCTGCTCATTGCCTGAACTTTCCTTAGTTTCTCTGCCCTTTGGCCTTGATCCTAATATAAGTAGACTGACCCAGAGATTCCTTTGTTTTTACCCTCGAAACCTCAAGCTTAATTAAAGGGATTTGACCCTCCTGAAGCCCTAAAAATCATACAATTTGTCTCTTTTTATTTAACCTCTGTCGTACACTCATTTGGGAGATCAGGAACCTAGGACAGAGCCCGATAATTCTATGTGCTTCTTGTGTTATCTTTGGCCCTAGTTGGGGAAGCTAGCTCAGTAGTCTGTCTTACAGAGTATAACCCTAAGAGTCCTCCTGCCTTCTGATGGGTAGAAACCAACTGAATGCCTGCTGCAGAGAGTGCACCACTGTGGTTTACATGTTGGACCCTGGGCTGCTGTGTGCTGAGACACCATTGGTTTGGACGGCAGTGTTCTTTGCAGACTTCATAATTGCACAAGCAGTGGGCATCGGAAGTATGCTCTTCTTGCTGACCACTTCACACATGAACCCAACAGTTGGATTGTTTCCCCTTCTGCCCCTGAGCCTACCTCAGGCAGCCCCAGCACCAGTGTTCAGCAGCTCCTGTTGATGCTGAGGTGTGATTCACAGTCTCAAGTGAGACCATGGACTAACTGGTCTCAGAACCAGATCAGTCCATGCTGTGCCTTCTCACTGCTGAGGTTCAGAGAAGGGAAGTGCACTGCTCAAGGTGTCAGAACTCTCACACACTGGGGCTGTTTGTATGTTAGGAGAGGTAATCACAAATTTCACCTATTTTAGAGACACTTTCTGTGTTGGTCAGCCAGGTAAGGTTGTGTCCAGCCAGCTTGACAGCTCCAGAATACTTGTTTCTCTTCTTTTTTAGTTCAACAAAGCCACCTATACAGGGTCAGCAAAGACAGCTGCAAAGCATGAAAGGCACATTTTAATCATCACCGAGGTGAGGGAGGCTCATTTCTTTGTCCTGTAGAGCTGCAGAGTTCTGTGTAAATTGTAACCCAGTTTATGTGAAGTTCCTTCCCTCTGCAAACAGTGTCCTTGGCCAATTAGAGATCTCAGTATGTATCTGACAAGCATTAGAATATGCCCCAGAAGATGTTTCTAAAAAGGTTTGAGGTGTTGTAAGCTACATACGGATAAATGCATCCATATTTAGGGCTCAGTTTGATTAATTTTGACTCATGAATATAGTCATAAAGTGTTTTAGCTACTTTTCTTTTGTTACTGAGACAAAACACCTGATGCCCAAAAATTAAGGCAGGAAGATTTATTTAACTTACAGTTTGTCAAAGTTTCAGTCCATAACCTGCTGTTTCCAAGGCAGGGTGGCATGGCAGAGGGGCAATAGTTCACTGTGGTGGAAGACAGCAAAAGCAGCCAAGTAAAGGGAGGAGACAGGAAGGATAAAGGCTCTTTTCCTCCCTTATAGATATGCAGGCCATCTTCCCCAAGGTAGGTGCAGCACTCACAGCCAAAGATAGACAATGAGCCAATCACAAATTCTGGATTACCTACCTCGAAAACTCATCCTCCCTCCATCATCCCACGAGGCCTTGGAGGCACAACCAGTCACAAATCATAACATAAAATAACACCAGGGTCAAGATAGTGAGTATTTCCTGTATCTTAAAATACACGATCATAACCTTGGTGGCCAACCTCCTCCAGCTTCTAACCTCTGACATTCACTGATCTCATTTCTATCTGAATTGTTGATTTTACCAAAGACACATAAAATTAAATCATAGTTTAAAGCCTTCTACACCTGAGTTTTTTTCATTTAGCATAATCTGTCCCCCAATGTCTTAGCTGAAGCATAGTTCACATATAATAAATTAAAACTGTTTAAAGGTATAATCTGATAGTTTAATAGATGTATGCACCTGTGAAACCACATCACTATGAAGACAGTGATCATACCCTTCACCTTCCAAACCCCAACATCCCACTCAGATCTCCCCACACCTACTTTCCTGCTTCCTTTTCCCACACTTCACCAGAGTCAGGCAAATTAATCTGCTTCCTGCAGATACAATTACAGTGTATCTGTATAAATACAGGAACATTGATCCATGTCTGTAACGCATGCAAAGATCAAGGCAAAATGGTTGTGTTTTTCATACTACTGTGAAAATTCAGATCATAAAAATTCTCTGGTAAAAGAGAAAACTTATTTTTAGTTTCAAAAGAAAAAAATAAAATGATGATACAGAATTTCAAAACAAATACTAGGAGATTAACAATTGTTAATATATTGCATATTGTTGTCTTCAAAGTAGTTGCTGAAATCATGATAAATATATCATGAAATGTAAAACACTTTCCTGCAGTATGGGTTTTCATTTTGTGCTCAGCTCAGTCTTTTGAAGAGCAGAGATATTCTTTTGTTTGTTTGTTTTTGTCTTTTTGGTACCAGGGATCAAACTCATGACCTAGCACTTGTTAAGCAGACACTTATGCCACTGAGCTAAATCCCCAGCCGAAATTTTCTGTTTTCATAAAATCCAAGATACCAAGCTATAGACAATGGTTCACACTCATTAAGGAAGCTTAGCCTAAGTCTGGTTCACAAAGATCTTGTTTATAGAAGCACATTTTGTAACAGCTAAATGTTGGAGACAACTCAAATGCTCATCAACTGCAGAATGGATAAAAAAGATGTGGTGTTTTATACAATGGAGTACTACTCAGCTATAAAGAAGGATGTACTTGAGGCTTTTATAGCTAAATGGATGCAACTTGAAATCACACCCGTAAGTGAAATAAATCAGATTCACACATGTAAACATCATAGAGTCTCCCTAGCAAAAATCTAAAGAGTAAATAAGGTCCAAAATGTACAATGGCTATTATGACAGTGAAAGCAGAAGAAACTGCTCAAAAGGAAAGGACCATTTGGTTGGGGAAAGGAGAAAAGAAAGAAGGGGAAAGATCATATACATACACAAGATAATAATTACACTACCAATCTCTGTTAGTCACCAAAAGAAAGGTTTGTGCTTTCATTGTCTGATCATTTTCATGCCTGCATATTGTAATCTGAGCAACTACTTTGAGGACAATAATATGCAATATATTAACAATTGTTAATCTCCTAGTATTTGTTTTGAAATTCTGTATCATCACTTTTTTTTCTTTTAAAACTAAAAATAAGTTTTCTCTTTTACCAGATAATTTTTATGATCTGAATTTTCACAGTAGTATGAAAAACACAACCATTTTGCCTTGATTTTTGCATGCATTACAGACATGGATCAATGTTCCTGAATTTATGCACACATATTATAAACTGTTCAGCCACACTTTTGGAGAGGGACACCGTTTCTCCTTGAACTGCCACCACAGCATGGCCAAAAACTAGCTGCAAATGGTTGACTGTTTTAAATTATAGCCTCTGTGAAAATTCCAGAAAATGTCTTGTGGACATATTGGCCAGAGGTATGTATAAGAGGGACATGCGGAGATAAGAGAAATTTGGATACAGGAGCCCCGAAACTCCCAGAATGCATAAAGATTAAAAGATCCTGTACAGGCCCACAAGTTGAGCCGCTCTGGTCCTCTCCTCCCTATACTCTGGTTTATCACTTGGATTAACCTCAAGGTCAGTTAAGTAACAGAGTAGCGTGAACCTTCCTTGACCTTCTCCTGTTCTCCACATGAATTCATATGCAGATGTCTTTCTGTTGTCCTTTATCCTTGCTTCCTGGTGTTACAGGCAGCTGACTTAGTTAGAAATATTACAGGCAGTCAGCCAGGGATGGGCCCTCCAAGGAACCAGTGCAGAAGACCAGATACCATGCAGCCTTGGAGAAGAGAGACATCTCCTGATTTGGACCAGACCTCAAGACAAAAGATCCAACAACAAACCCACATCCTAAGGACTGATGTTCTAAGTAGGTCTCTGTCACCCTGAGGAAGCCAAGGGTCATCATCCCTACTCCCTACAGCCACAGGCTCTATTTTATATCCATTCAACTTGCTAAGAGACTCGCCTCCCTATTCGATCCTGATTTAATCAGTTTTACCTGAGTAATTGCACTCCTAATCTTATTGGGTGACCATAGTTCTGGGCCATCTCATGCTCACCTTGTGAGTTCCCATTATTCCCCACATTGGATCCACCACACCTGGTGGTGTGGCCCAATAAACATCCCCAAAGAAGAGTTTGGGAAGCAGCACCATGCACGCACCCCTGCTGGACTGGACCCCCACCTCTGCCCATGAGTCAGCGCCATTTACAGATGGGGATAGAGAGAACAAAGGACACGTCAGCAAGCAACCCAGGCTGGGAACCAGTGCCCTGTGTACACCCCAGCTGGACTGGACAGGCCAGACCCCAGCCCCTTCCAGCGCATGGGCTGGCAAACAAGTAGCATATCCCAACCCCTCCTACCCCATAAGTGACCATCTCATCAGGTGAAACACAGGCTGTGATGATAGCCATGGAGGTGAAACGCAATTGGATGCCTGTGGTACTGTGGTGTTTCACTAACAGTGCAGGGCTAGGGCCAGCGGTCTGATCATAGATTCAGAGGATAGCAGTAGGCTGTGTGGCATGTAGGGGGATCTCCTTCTCAGGGTTGCAGCCACTGTTGTTTCCCTATGGTCTTGTTCCGGAAGTCCTATATCATGTCCACTGTTTTGTTGGGTTGACTTTTACTCTTTTGTTTTGTTTATGTCAAATCCAATTGCAGGAGCAGGTATTTCAAAGATAACAAGATACATTATGGTAGCAGTTTTGGTTTTACTATTGGCTCGTTTTAAAGTCATTTATTGCATTCATTATTTAGTTTATATGTTCCTATTCTATTCTGTTCTGTTTGATTTTTACTATGCTCAAGGTTATCTGCAGTTATTTTGAACACATTAAAAGGCATTATGATAACTACTACTGATTTGTAATGTTTTTCAGCCTGTACCTTTTATACTGGTATGTTTTGATTGGTTTGATCCTCATTAAAAGAAATAAAAACTATTCCTAAGGAAAGCAGGGTGCACAGCAACCTACTCAGGGACCCCTTCTGTCTGTCTCAGACAGTAACTTTCTTTCTCTCAATAGATATACTCTGATCTTTACCTTCATTCTTCCTAAAATTCATTCTTCAATTTTAGAGAACACAAACTAAGACCAGACATCTAATAGACTGGGAGTTTTTTTCCTCTCTATCACTACAATCTGCATAGTTACCCCATACACTGAAAAGATGAACTAAAATCCAAAATGTTAATTTGTAGTTGGACTTGAATTTTACCAAATGCCCCAATAGGTGACTGGCAGTAATAAACATCAAATTCATTTAAGCTTCCCAAAATCAAATAAAAATTAATTTCAATAAGAAATAAATTACCTCATCCCAAATTAGAGACTACATTGAGAAAGAAAAAGGTGAACACAAAGTCAGCTCTCTTCTCTAGGTAGTTCAGCTGATTTCTGTCTTCTAGGGCAGGAATCAGGTTGAGTAAGACAGAAAGAACATGTTCCATCAGTTTCAGTAATTGTATCATTTTGCAGCTAGTTGGCTCAGTATTTCTCTAATAAAGTTCAAAACTTACCTGATGATTGCTGTTCAGTTTGAGACTTTATAATTCCTGTGGCCACCTCTAAGTGAAATAAAATGTACAGTACTCTAAAGACAGGGACATGGATCTGAATTTGATTTAAAAAAACAAGAGGAGGTAAAGCGTTCAGGCCATTAAGACATAAATTATCATTTGCAGGGAGCAGATGAGAGCTTGGTTCTGAGCGAGGTAATTTAAATCAGAATTAGAGCAACATTCCCTAGTCCAATTGTAAGTGCTCAGGCTTTTCTGAAATGCCCCCCAGTCTCTCTGGCCCCACCCACAAATAAGAATCTATGTGATGAGGAAGACGTGTTTTATGATGCTCCACATAAATCATTTCTTGCCACTTCGACCCAGTCCCAGCATACTCTGTGAAGTGAGGGCAAGCACCTGGGCGCTCTCCACAGAGACACATGTACAAGGAGCCAAGCTCCATGCCACAGAGAGTCATGGGGAGAAGTGGAGGCTTGTCTAGGGCTTCCCATATCAAGTCCTCCATTGCTATTTTCAAAAGGTATTTCATTGTTTTCCAGTACACGCCATGCTTTTTCTTACATTTTTATGCCCCCTGTTACCCTTATCTTTCCCCAAATATTAACCATAACACACTGTGATATCAATACAGGATGCTGATACCAATGGATACCAACCTGCCCACGTAAATACCAGTGGGGATTTTACTGCATCCTTCGTGTCCACAGCTGCCCAGAGATGAGGCAAAAGATGAGTGAATGCCTCCAAAGACACCAGGACAAGGCTGCAGGTGACCTAAATGCTCTGCCTCGGCACTGCCAATGTGGTAGCCAAGAGCCGTGTATGAGTACCAAGAAACTAACATGTGGCTGGTGCAAGGAGGGACTGGATTTTATTTTATTTGTTTAATTAGTTCACGTTTAGACAGCCCCACATGACAGGCACCTTCACTGGACAGCAAAGCTCTAGCGACATCTGAATCTACCCACGTGCCTGTGTAGAGGGAAGAAGTCAGTGCTTCTCACCATCATCAGGAGAGGTGTCCCCAGAGTATGTCTTGTCTTTCTCCTAGGAATGACCACCATTGGATGGGAAAATGAGGCCTTTACTGATATTAAACTATTATTCCTTGTAATGTTAAAAGTAACGATGACCACGTGACAAATTCTTACTGTGGCCCAAACCATGAGCTGAGCACTCACATCACTTCCCTTTTAACTCAAACCTCCTCTGTGTGTGTGTTTGCAGGAGTTTCTGGGCTCCCACTTGGTGTGTGGCACGCTTTCCTGTGTCTGGTTTTGGGTTCAGAACCCTGAGGAGGCTTCCTTGTTACACTCCTAATAGAGGCCAGGGACAGATCCTGGCCCTTAACCTTCAGTTCAGTTCTACTCCTTGGTTTGGCCAACAGAATGAGCCACACAGAGCCCACACTCTGAGATGATTTGCATGCTCCCTGCCTTCTTGTCTCTCATCTACTTTGTGAGAAGAAGAGGGAGGAAGGGTTGGTGTGACATTCCCAGGGGGAGGGCAAGAGACAAATGTGCAGTGTGGCAGAAGCACCAGTCACATCAACAGGGGCCATCTGTCCCTGCCTCTCCAGATTCTTCAGGGACAACCTGCCTTGGTTGTGGATTTCCTCAAGATGTTTAATTATTCAGCAAAGGTAAAACAGGAAACACAACAAGGGATAAATAGGAAACCTGAATGCTAACTTATCACACAAAATCTAACTCAAAATTTACCCATCAGGACACAGAGACTCTAAGATGGGTGGAAAATACCCAGCTACGTACATCCACAAGGAATCACTTTACATGAAGACACACTGTGTGACCTGTTATGTGACATTTGGGAAAAAGCAAAGCCTTGGAATAATTAAAGAGAGCAGGTGTTGCTTTAGGCTAAGGGGAGGGAGAGGAGGGAGGAACCAGTAGAGTAGGTAGTGCGGAGAGGAATGTCATGGCAGTGATGCTGGGTGATGACAAACATCATTAAACTCCTGGAAAGCCTGGGAGACGCAGTACCCGCCCCCAAGAGAGGTCGCATGTAAACTGCGGGCTGGTGGTGTCAGTGCAGGTTCATTCATTGGAGCAAGTGTACAGCTGCCGTGTAGGTGTTTTTAAAGAGAAGTGAGGGAAGAGTGGGTCACATGTGAGGACTCTGTCTGCAAATCATTTTGTGAAACTAAAACTGCTCTAGAAATGATATATATTCAAACAAACAAACATAAAATCCAACAGCAGAAACCAGGTGTCCCTGGCTGCAGGGCGTATCACTCCCTTTCCCGTGGGTGCCATACCTGGCTAAGATAGAGGAGCAGAGTTCATGACGAGGTCGATATTGAGCGACTCAAAGGCAGAAACAGCACAGTGAAAAGCAGGAGAGGATTTCACTGTCCACCCCAGAGCAGCTAGGAAGCAGAGGGTAAAAGGTGGAGCCTGGCATCGGGTAGAGAAGCTTCCAGACCACTACCAGTGAGCCCTCCAGCCAGCCCCACCACCTCACAACATTTTACAGTCTAAGCTCAGCTGATGAAGCCTCTGATGAATGGAGTGACCCATTCTCTTTCCACACACATGAGACTGTTGGTGAACACTGTGGATTTTTCTGAGAACAAAAATTGCTCTAGAAAATAAAGACTATATTATGACAAAAACCAAACCAAACCAAAACAACTCAGGCCTACCCTGATCCAGGGATTTGGCTGGTTCAATCTGGGCTCACATTTCACTGACTCTGGGCTCTGCCCCTGTCTCCTGGCCTCATCTTTGGGCAGGTTCCCTTCATGGACCAAGCCCTGGGAATTCCAGATCCCATGCTTATAGCTGATAATTCCAGAAAACTTCTGTGCTATTTACGTACAGTTCCTCAAAGGTCCATTTAGCAATCTTCATAAGACATTCTGCCCCACAGCATCTCATGGGCCTCTTCACCAGGTTAATGGGGTGCTTTCCTTGGCTGGATGGAGGCCCTGTACTCTCTCCTGTCTCCACAGAGAGAAGTCACCCACTCCTCTAGCACTGTAAAGTCTGAAGGCAGGCTGAGCTTAGAAGCAGTCCGAACCAGCCAGTGAACCACACAGTAGCTGAGGTGCCTGTGTGTACTTTATGGATAGAGGCTCTGCCAGTGTCATGCACTGCCCTGGCTCCAGGCTCAAGATTTTCCTTCTAGGTGCTCAGGGCACAGTTTGCTGAAGGTGAATATATGGCTCAGAGGTGTCTTGTAAATCCTGTGTGAGCTTCAATAGGGGAGCGTTTGTGCTCTGGACAGATAATGGTTGGAAGACTCATCGAGGATGCTGCCTATCTCGGGGGTGGGCTTATAGTTAAGTATACAGTCTAAGTGACTGGACTGAGGTTTCTAAACTACTTCAAAATGGGATCTTAGGAAGAAAACTAGGCCACAGCTTAGAGTCTGTTGGCAGGTCCCCTCGAGCAATCATTTTAACTTCTCCAGAACTGGGATATTTTAATTAGCTCTGTGGTAGGGAGATACTCACTTCACCACGGCAAAGAGAGTGTCCCAGTCTGATGCTGGGAAAATAATTAGGAGGGCAGTAAATACAAATTTAACTTAAATGAGGCTATTCAGAGTGGAAGTCTGATATTCCACCATTTAGCATTATTGGTTATGTGTGCAACAAACCATGGCACTAAGAATCAAATGGAGAGAGGCCAGCTTGTGCAGTTTAAAACATCCCATTCACCGCGAGCACACATGGAAGCTCCCTGCCCTTGCTCATGAGTCTGTAAGCATAATAGCCATTCCCGGTTGCTGGTGTTTAATCACATTCTGAATGTGCTTCTCAGCACGTATCAGGAACAAATGGTATGACTTTCCAGTGGACAAATGAGTGAGGTTAGGCCATCTGCGTCTTTTAGCCCAGTGATTTAAAATCCAACCTGGATGATCCTGAGGCATAGGAGTTTGGAGGGCACCATGGAGATTTCAGATGAATACAGATAGTTTGTACTTGCTAAGATATGATGAGAGAAAAAGAGAGAGAAAGAGAGACAGAGAGAGACAGACAGAGAGAGAGAGAGAGAGAGAGAGAGAGAGAGAGAGAGACAGAGATAGAGAGAAAGAGAGAGAGAGAGAGAGAGCCAGTGCAGAAGCCCAGATACCCTGCAATTGTGGAGGAGACAAACACCTCCACTGTGGGCCAGGCCTCAATTCAAAAGATCAACAAGTCCACCCACATCTTAAGGACTGATATTCTAAGCAGGTCTCTCTCACCCTGAGGAAGCCAATAGTCCCCATCCCAACCCCCTACTGAAAGAGGAACTGCTCTTTAAGCCTGCCAGCTTTCTCTGTGACTGGTTTCCTTTCCTGATTTGTCCCCAATTTCATCAGTTTTACATGAGCAATTAATCTCACTGGTAAACCATAGCTCTGTCCCACCTCATGCCCACCTGCCCTGCAAGGTCCCATGTGTTCCTCACCTTGGACCCGTCTCACCCTCATGATTCTACTCTATAGTAGAATCTTTTCCTAGAAATCATCTTTTCCTAGAAAAGACAGAGTCCTTGACAACCCACTCGGGACCGCTTCTGTCTCTCCATATCAGACAGAAGCTTTCTTTCTCTCAGTAGATATATTCTGCTCTTAACCTCCATTGCTCCTAAAATCCATGTTTCGATTTTGGAGATCATGAACCCATGGTGGACATATAGTAGGTTCGGAGTTACCTTCCCCTATGTCACAACCTTAATATATTTATTTCCCTTTATTTCTGCAAACTACGGGGATCTCAGTACAAACAGTCAGGGAATGAGCACAAGCTCATGTCTGAAAAGCTGACAGTACCTTCAGAGAAGCTCAAGCCCACGGCAACGTCGAGCCAATGTAGTACCTTGGATAACAACTGCATTGCTGTAAACAGTGCAGTGAGCATGGGTTTCTCATCAGGAATGGACAGCAGAGCCCAGACTTGGACCTCAGGGTCAAGCAGTCTCTGCAAGCTTTGGGTCCTTGTAGCCATGACTGAATCCTTAGAATTCTCTCTCTCCCTTCCCAATCTCTTTGTCTCTGTCTCTCTCTTTCCCTTTCTTCTTTCTCTTCTTCCTCCTCTCCTCCTTCTTCTTCACCATCTTTCTTCCCCTCTTTTCCCCTTTAGTTTGAACTGGAAATGCACAGGTTAGTTAGACGTTGCACATTGCTCAGCACACAGCACAGCAGTACTTCTGAAGCGGCTGAGCACTGACACATTCACTTCCCTCCCCTCTTGGATGCTGGAGTCCGTCTGAATTCCCCATCAGTAGGGAAGAGGCACAAGGCCCTTAGCATCATCAGAACTACTGCGATTGTACATTTTGTCCACTACATGTTAATCACCCTGTTCTGAGGAAGGAGGTGAACTGACAGTTGATCCTGCTGAAAGTTTGTCATCCTTAGTTTTCTGTGGTGGGGAAATAAGCCTTGGCATGCAGCAGCTCTGGTCCCAAGGCGACACTGTCAAGTGGAAAGGACATGAATTGTGAAGTCGGAAGCATTTGAAATCCTGGCTCCATTACTTATTAAGCCTGATGGTTTGGGGACATCACTTAACTTTTTAAGCCTCTTTCATCATATGTCACCTGGGGGCCCTTGGAGGCTACTCAGAGAAATGAAATTAAAATCCTTGATTTCCAGGGCTGCGGTCAGAGCATGAAAGCACACTGGCTGGAGCCTGTACCTCACTCAGATCCTCAGCTCCTTCGGCAGAGCAGGATCCTGATGCAATCTAGGTTGAGGGTCAGCCAGAAGCTGTAAGATTCTGTCCCAGAAGAGAAATGCAGTGATGGAGTCTGGAGGATGCAGCTGCTACATGGTTTGTACAAGGTTTTATCAAAAGGATTTGTCCTGTGATGGACATGGTCTCCTGGATGTGCGCATGGGTGGTCTGCAGCCAGCACTTGCTAACTCCCTGCCCTTATCAGTGTCCTCCAACTGCACCTTTGTGTGTGTGTGTGTGTGTGTGTGTGTGTGTGTGTGTGTGTGTACAGGAATGTGTGTGTGTGTACAGGAATGTGCATGTGTGTGTGTGTAGGAATGTGTGTGTGTGTGTTCATGTATATGTGCCCTCTTTGACCATGACCACCTATCACCATCTCTGGATTTTTTTTTTTGCCTTTTTGGTGCTGAGGATTGAGCTCAGAGACTCATGCAGTCATCACATCACTGAAACACTGAATACTGATAGACAAACACTGGTCTACCAAAGCCGCCTGCCCTAAACCACTGCTCTTGATGTTTCTCAAAATCTGAGATCACACCTAAAATCCTGGTTGTGTTGCTTACTTTTTTCTCGTTGCTTAGATGGAATATCTGAGTTCAAAGTTAAGGGAGGAAAGGTTTGTTTAGCTTACAGTTTGTGGAAGTTTTAGTGCATAGTCAGCTGGCTCCAAAGCAGGGTGACATGGCACTGGGGAAACAGTTCATGGCAGTGGAAGACAGCAAAATCAGCCAGAGCAACAGGAGGGAAGAAATAGCCTTTTCTCTCCCTTGTACTGCATGTAGGTTACTTGCCCTGGGGCAGGTGTAGCCCTCATACCATCTCCCTGGCCTTCTGCACAGTGAGGACCCTGCTGAGTCTCTTAATTAAACTTCTAAACTTATCAAATTGACACAATGTATCAAACATCACACGGCCCCCCAGAAAATCTGCTGTCATTACTACAACACCACCACTCTTCTTTCCTTTATCTTGTTCTTATCTCTGTGGCCTTATAAATAGGTTAGCTAATTTCAAGGTGTCCAATGCTCTTTTTGGTGACTTTCTGTGGTAAATGTTTGATTTTTTTTCCTCATAAGACAAGAGTGTCCCAGGTCAGCTGAAGAGTTCTGATCCAAAGTCACACTAAGAAACAGACTGAAGAGATCACTGGCATTTTCCCTTAAATTTGGGGGAGTTTAAGAAGTTTTTAAGGGTGGCTTCTTTATGGGGTATAGATGGACATATGGTTCAAGAAGTATTTCTTCATGGCTTCTTTACAGGATCAATGTAGACATCCACTGACAGACCAGGCCTCTCTTCTGGCTTTGAGAATCTGATCACCTGGTGGGGAAAATGTCTAAATGATCTTGATACAAGGTAGTGGAGATATAAGCTGAACCCAATCATAGGACTTTACAAAATGACCATAGAGAGAGCTGCGATGAACCACAGGCTTCCAAGAGGTGAACAATGACCTGAACCCTGAAGGATGAACACAATCAGAAAAACAGTTTCTTTGCACATAATGTGATGCAGAATCAACCTGAAAAACTCCCTAGCAGCAAAGTGTAGAGAAGTGCAAATATAAGAATCTGCAACTACTTTTTGGGATATGGCCTTCCTCAAGGGTTGTAGAGAGCCCTTGAAGCTGGAGATGTATCACGTGTGTGAGGCCACAGCAAGGCCAGCCCTGAAAACACAGAGAGCCCAAAACAAGTGAGGTAAACAGGCTTCTCCAGCTCCAAGAAGGGGAGGGGCCCAGGCTAGCCAGGCAAACATGTCCTTAGGCAGAGGGGTTGAAACTGACATTCTTGGGAGTGTATGGAGTTTATAAATAACTGTGCTCCAGTGGGTGAGCAGCTCCTTCCCTCCCATCAGGAGGGTAAAGGCTCCACCTGAACCCAGCTTTGTCTATTCTTCATTTTCTCATCCTCTCCTGCTCCTTCACTCCAAGAACCTCAAGAGCTGCATGGGTCATGGCAAAGGGTGCTGTGCTGTGGGGGAAATGCTCCTACCTGTGAGTGACACCCACTTTATCTGCTCAGAAATAAGGTAAGAATGAGGTGCAGGACCCACTCAGCACTCTTAACATGCACTGGGAAGGCTGGGCACTGAAAGTATCAGAGGAGGCCCTCAGCTATCACACCCACCATCGTAACTTGCTCTTTGTCTCTTCCACTAGATTTCAAGTCCCAGGGATCAGGACCCACAACTGTGCTCACCACTGTGTATCAGAGTCCATGACGAATCTGACACGCAGCAGCCACTCCATGTCTAGGGCGTGATGTGTGTCTGCCTAGTGTGCACACATGAGGAATCCGAACCTGTGATTGTGGACTCATCACCTGGCTTTGCTGGCCTGGACTCACCACGGCCACTCTAACTTCAAATATTCTGTCTGTTTCATAAGGGGGACACCTAATTGACCATGTGCTGATTCTGTATTCAAAATGCATGGACCCAGCCTGTGATGTGGGGCAGGTGGTCACCTAGATCAGTGTACTCAGCAGATTTTTCGACAAAACCACCAAGATCTCAGCCTACGAATGTCTGGAGCTGAAGTGGAAATCAGCTCTTGATTGGATACTGGGTCTGAGGACCTGAGAGTCACCCACCCAGCAGGCTGTGCTTGTCCCTCATGTGAGCTGCCCTGCCCCGGGGTATACAGGGCTGGAAGTGGGGTCACTCATAGCAGCAGAGGGTAATGTGGCTACGGGAGTTCTGATGTCCCCCACGGCTCTTCGTTGGCACAGTGTGAGTGCTGTAACCAGCTCAGGTGCACAAGGACAACAGAAGGACAGCAGTTTCTGTTCCGGGGTGCATTGATCTCCTTCACCTCCAGCTCTGACTCAAGTGTTGACAGTGTCACTCCCTGGAATCCTTGTCCTCCTGCAGAAAAACATGAGTGAGTTCTAGAGCCACCATCACCTGATCCACAGATACATTCTGCATGCTGAAGGGACCCATTCTCCTCTCTCCTGGCTCCCAGAAAAAGGTCTACAGAAGTAGCAAAAGAGAACTATTCTCTATTCCCTGCAGGCTTTCTTCTGTCTAAAGTGAGTAAGTCTTAAGGCACATGTGAGAATCAAGTGAGTTTTCAGTCCTTGTTCCCCATCACTTCCTACAAGCATTTGTCCTGGTAATTAGTCAGAACACATCAACCTTCCCTAATCAAACTGTCACACGTGGAGACATGGGCACAATCTCACGCACAGTTTTTCCAGAGTCACTAAATGGATACCACCAGCCAAAAGGAGGGTTAGAGAGATTCACCCACATAAATACCTGTGTGCTTAGATCTAATGCAGTTTAAAATAATTATCCTAGACCGAGGGTGCTAACCAGGGAATTTGGACCTGAGGAATTTGGACCCTGGGATATTGCTGGAGTTTAGCAAGTAGGAGCCAGGAAAGCTGCTAAACCTCCTGCTTGCAAAGGAAGTCTTCCTTCCCAATTAACAGCTGATCTAAAGTGTCAGTGCTCAGCATGAGAAGTCTGCACCATAGAAGAGGTGGAGGATTTTGTGACCAACACACTGAGCCAAGTAACAGAGATGACTGAATTATTGAATTTTCATTAATTACAGATTGAGCATTTTGTTTCCTATGAAGAGAGCTCCTCACTTAGGAATATTTACACACTTTAAGTCTACAAGAGCCACAAAATCCCTCTCAATGAATTTCTGCCCAGAAAAGAACTGCTAGAGACCTCAGGTTAATTGAACATTACATGGTTTCTGATTTGACTTCGACCCAGATGATATTCAGCATACCATTTCACTTGTGAGCTAAGTGTAACTCTCTCTGGACATGCTCATGCTGTTGAGGCCTGGAGCCAGTCCTGGGGCTGTGTTTGTGTAACCTCAGTGTCTTTGTACTTGGAGAAAACTGAGGATACATACTCTGAACTACAGGGCTTTTTCTTGGGGTTAGGGATATTTTAATCTATAATCTCACGAATGAACTGTTTTCAAGCTCTTCACAGTCATTACTTGCAAAATATGTATTATTATTCTAGATCTTCAGATCTACCCTTTTATATATTTTACAGAAGTGGACCTTTAGCCAAACAAATAGTTTCCACTGGCTCAGACCGTTCTTTAAAATCAGTTCTGTCCATAAGAGTTGGCTGCATGTGTGTACTACCATTCTCTAAACTCAGCAGCGTAAGCACAGCACGCTGACAGTCTTTAA
Organism: Cavia porcellus; assembly: GCF_034190915.1. Taxonomy (NCBI): domain Eukaryota; kingdom Metazoa; phylum Chordata; class Mammalia; order Rodentia; family Caviidae; genus Cavia; species Cavia porcellus. The sequence continues at coordinate 4,886,165 of NW_026947499.1, read as the reverse complement.
CTCTGGAAGGAGCAGCCCTCTCCAAGGCCCCTACTTTTGTCCTTCTGCAGGTGACTTTGCTGAGTCAGTCTAGCTGGTAGGAAGCCCTGTGACTGCTGCTTGCCCCTACTCAGATGGAATGTCTTCATTCTTTAAAATTTAGTTTTCCACTTGCTAGTGAATAAAAATCAAAGGTGTTATTTTTCAACCTTGCACCTACAACCCTTGCAACATTAATTCTTTAAAACTCAGTAACTTTCTGTAGAATCCATGAGACTTTTCTGCCATCCGAACACAGGCACAGTTTGAGTTCCTTCTGATCTCCAGACCTTTTCTCCTTAAATTTTGTGTCACCTCATCTTCCCAGGACCATGCTGAGTAAAGGTGGCAAGAGCAGAGCTTCTCGTCTTGCTCTACACTTTAGAGGATGCTGCTCAGTCTTGTTTCTTAAGTGTGGTGTTTATGAGGATTTCTCATAACCAATTACACATTCCTGTTTTGCAAGGCTCTCTGTTATTCCTGTTTGCATAAATATTTTGTTTGTTTGTTTTCCCTTACCAATGACATTAAGAGCATTTGTGGGGAATGTAGAGCAAGGCCACTGCAGAATTCCAGGCTGACATGCAAACCCGCCCACTTTCTTGGAACCAGTGCTAGTGCTGGAAGTGGTCCTCCATTGATTGGTGAAGCAGATGACTCATGCATAGTGATTGAAAGTCCTGCTCTCTCTCTAAGAGGGCTCCAGTGCTGGCAGATGGGAGCTGTACCTTAACAGCATCAGCTGCAGAGACTGTAGGAAACTAAGTGAGCCTGAGTGTGGGCTGACCTCACAGGAGGGTGCAGTGTCTCCATATTGTGATTTTATGTCAACCTCAGAATGTCCCTTTGGAGCTTAGATGTAGCTCTATAAAGCCAGCATGGCATCTCTGGGAAGTGTGTTGGACTAGGCTGCCCTCCTGGATTTCAAGCTGGCCTTGACCTTCCTGCTTCTCCTCCTGAGGTCTGAGGAGCAGCGCTGCGGTGCACTGGCCCTCAGAGGACAGCTGACCAGCACTCATACTCATGATCTTGCCCAGATAAAGCACCACGCAGAGTGGTGAGCCATCACAGTAACAGGAAGCCAATAAGGTTTTATAGAGGAAGGGCTCCAGATAGAGCTCATCTTTCTTAATTTCCCAACTACAGAGGGCAGGAATTTCCACCCTAGCAAACACAGAGGTTTGCTGTTACTCCTGGTGCATTGGGCTTGGTTTTGTCCTATGTCGAAACTACTGAGAGCGGAGATGCAGTCAAATATACAGGAGACTCTCAAGGTGATCAGTAATCTAAAATTTACCCAGTGAGCCAATCGTGTGCTACACACAAGCAGACAGGGATGGTTGGAAGAGGAGTTAGGGGAACCGAAGGTGGGGAGCTTTGCAATTTCATCCCAGGTGAACATAGTGCAGCCAGCTCTACTCAAACTATGCCTCCCTGTAGAGATGGAAGCCAAGTGGCCGAAGCCACCATCATTCATAATAAGCTCATGGTTGGCCACTTTTTGTAAGACATTGCCCTGTTAGAAATCTTGCTCCATGATCCCACCAAACACTGGTGACAACATGAGCAAAGTGAAGGAAAGCAGTGCAGAGGACAAATTCTATATGATCTCACATCTACCAACTTTTGGAAGGACTCATAAGAGTCCATAGACAGCAGAACAGTGGTACTGAGGGGCTGCAGGGAGGGGATGGAGGTGCTGGTATAAAGTTTCAGTTAGATGAAGGAAGTCTTCAGTCATCCGCGGCACACGTGGTGTCTATGGTCAGGGGTGCTGTGCTGTGTGCAGCTGTGTGCACTGTGACATTCTGATCAGCCATGGGCTGAGTGTGCAGCTCCAGTCCTGTAAGATTGGACCCCTTGTAACTGTGTTCCTCTTGAGTTGGGTTTTGGAAGTACACTCGACTGTGTCCACACAGTGATGAAATTGTACGATGGCACATTTCCCAAACATGTCTTTCTCAATAAGGGACAAAGAGGGCCTGTCTCACATTGTGTGTTTGTTAAAATACACCAGTGGGCATGTGAACCGGTGAAGTAGGAAGAAGCTTTGGAAAGATGCTCTTGACATCAACTGTGGCAGTGGTTTCATGGATGTATGCGGTGCTCATCTCCCTACTTCTCTAGCTTGTCCATTAATCTCAGGACTTCCTGTGCATCTGTCCTTTGTCGGTAGAGGCATTTTAGAGACAGAGTAAAACTAGCTCAGAACAACAGAAAACCAAATTGCTAATCTTTATAAGAAGCCTCCACCAAAGGTCAATGTCACCTTGACCAGTGTAGAGAAACAGCAGCTCTCGGTCTTCTGAGGCTACGGTGGCTGCAGTCTCTTGGGGAATTGCTTGGAGTGGCTTCAGTGGACACTTCATGGTGGTTTTTAATAGGAGTCAGGTGAAGATGACTTGATGGACTAAGTGCTTTGATTACGGAGATGCCACCTTCTTTCGGGTTGTTTTGGAGACCTGGGGACTGAAGTTAGTCTGCAGCCCCAGTGCACTTAGGGCTCTGCACCACTCCTCATGGAACAGCAGCTGCCTGCAGGGTCTCTCTTCCCTGCATGCGGACATTTTTATCCAGCCCTCACACGTCCTGCTCTCTGCGCCATGGTCTCTGCGCTCCTGTCAGCTCCGTGTGGCTGGCACCACGGCCCTGCTCTTGGGTGCTCCTGCTGAGTTCAGATTATCTTTCTAACAGGAATTAAGGGCACAGACAGTGAGCCCCAACTGTAGGTGCCAGCTCTGTCATTGTCCAGGATAAAAAGCAGGATGCAGAATACTGCACATCACAGGATACTATCTGTGTAAACAAGGTTATATCAGTGTCATTTTGTGTGTTATTTGAATAATGTATGTATTAGACTTTTTTGCATTTTTGATTTTTGAGAAAAGGTCTTGTTATCTAGCTCAGACTGGGCTTTAATTTGCCATCTTCCTGCCTCAGCCTTCCAGGTGCTTGGATTATAGGCATGCACTGCCATACCACCACCTCCAGCTGTGTCCTGCTTCTTCAACCATCTCTTTTTTTTTTTTTTTTTTCTGGGAATTCAACTCACAACCTTCTGCTTGCCAGGCAGGCACTGTGCCACTGAACTGTATCCCCGGCCTCTATATTCTACTTCTTAATCTATGTTGAAAGAACACAGATATTTACTTGATTATCATTCTTTCTAAAATATGTATACTGAGCATGTTAAGTAACATTTGAGTATATTTATCATGTACACATGTAACCATCAGAAAAAAGTTTAAGATTAAAAACAAAATCTCCCGATGACATTTATTAGAGTAAAGACATTAAAACAACTGTGAGATTTCTCCCAGATTCCACGATGGAAGAAGCGTAAGTTAGACCTGCAACTGTAGCTCATAATCAGGTCTATTTCCAGTCTTCTTCTTGTCACTCTGAGAACCCATGCTCCTCTCCGTGCTGCTGGCTTCCCCTTGGGACTCTGTCCTTGCCACAGGCGTAGGAATGGCTGTGTTCATGGGTACTGGGGCTCAGCCAGTGCATGAACTTGGGTCTCACAATGCTCAGGGTCAAAGACAATTGTTAGGTTCCCTCTCCAGCTTTTATGTTCAATTCCATTGAGAAAGAAACCGGCAAGACAGACAGTAGGAGTTGATGCATTTGCATCTGGAGACAATGACAGCAACACAAGGTGCAATCAGCAAGACACGCCCCACACAGCCCCTTCCTGGAAGTCCCAGCAGGAAGATGGGGGAGGACAGAAAGGTTCATCACAGACACTTGGTGCTGGCTGCTGGCTCACTGTGTGTCATCACGTGTGTGCAGCTCAGGGATGTGGACAGTTGGGAGATGTGAACAGCTCAGTGATGTGGACACACCCAAACAGAGATGACTGTGAGGAAACAGCCAATTCTCCTTAGTACCTAGCAGGCACATGGGCAATGTGAGTTGTGACAGCCTTAGCAATCCTGCCTATAAGCATTTCTTGTATTCAAGGCAAAAGGAGGCAGGGCAGGGAGCAGATGCTCCTGTCTGGAGATGCTGAGGCCCAGACAGAGGCTCTGATCCAGGTGCCACACAGGCTACTTGCTGGTTGCCTCTGGGCATGGAGGTTGCAGGACAGAGACACAGCAGAAGCAGAAGTTGGTGTACAGCCTGTCAGTGGGGAAAGCTGCATCTGGATTTGGGGAAACCTAACCACAAATTACTGCTTTGCCCCTTCCAGGCTTCCAATTTTCTCCTGAGCCTAAGTTTTCACAAATGGAGCGTCTTCAGACTTGGCTCTGAGAGGGTGCATCAGTGAGCATGGAATTCAGAAAACACAGCACTTGGGAGATGGAAACTTGTCAGTGAATTATACTCCTGCGTCATTCAAGTGACACGGGAACTTCGGATTCTCCATAGGTGTGTTTTGTTTGGCCCATTCAACATGTCTGCTCTTGTGAATTTATTGCCAAGATTACAGTTTAATAATTTTAGTTTACACCAAGATTTCTGACTGGAGATATTTGAAGATGTAGAAACTCACGTTGAGCCCTGGTAGCCCAGTTGGTTGGAGCCAAGAAGGTACTGCTCTCCTAGACTAGGAGTATGCTCTCTGGTCACAAGGACAGAGATGCCCACAAGGATACTGGCTGAGCTTCTACTGTGGACCAAAGCCACCTTGTGAGGCAGAATCTGGGTGCTCATGTTTTATGGGAAGACACCGCAGCATGGGATGGTTAATGACTTGCCCAAGGTTAGACAGTGCTGTCCTTTAGACCTAAAGAAATCCCCCAACCATGCCTCATGTCTAGAAGGTGATGGGACCATGGAATGCAGTACTCCTCTATCGCTGCCTTCTTTGATGAATTCAGTACCTGGTTTGAGGTGGTCACTGGGAGAGGAGTGTGACCTGTCCCAGGCTTTTTCCTTCTCTTTCTGTCTCCTGGATCTACCCAGTGAGTATCTTTCTTCCATCATGATGATCTGTTCCATGGGTTCTGCCTTGGAGCCAGCTGACTATGGACTGAACCCACTTAAACAGTGAGCCACAATGAACCTCTCCTCCTTTACATCATATGTATCAGATATTTTGTCCCCATGCAGAAAAGTGATTAATTCAGGCAGGATGTGATGGAGACAGAATTGAGTCTCTGCTTGCTGTCTTTTCTGCAACACCCCTGGAGATGTCCCCTACCAGAATGATAGATTTGTCAATCTGCCTGCTTGCTCACTGTAGAACCTTTGAACTGTTAGAATCAAGTGTGTTCCTTTGATCACAGATAAGTTTGATTTTGGTGGTAACCTTGGAGATCATCCAGTCAAGGTCAGGCTTGCAGCGATGGTTGTTTCTGGAGCATCCTTCCTCTTTGGCCATTTATCCTGCTTACTCCAGCACAATGAAAAATCTCTATAATCTGTATCAAAGCAGAGGATGAACTGATGTGAGTGCCCACACTACCTGAATGCCAGCTCTATGCAGGAACCTGTTTGACCTGAAGGAGTGAAGTTTTCCCAGAAGTCCTTGCTGGTGTTAATGATATGACCATTGGTTGGCAACATCTCCAGCCAATCACACAGCCTGTGCTTAGTGGTGGACTAAAACCCTCATTGTCATTGATTAACACTTAAAGAGTCATTTCTGTGGAAGCCACTGTATTTCCACTAGGGGCTCCTTCTCATTTCACTGCCAATTGATTCTGCCTTCTGCTACCAATCTAAGGCAGCAATTCCAACCTGAGCTTCAGCTCAAAGGCATCACTTGTGTGAACAAACCCTTAAAACAGGGACATTCCTAACAATGAGCCCTAACGAACAGCAGTGCAGGGTTTCTTTTGGAGTGGGCTTGAAGTGTTAACTGGTGACTTCGTCGTGAAAGCTCAGTCCATATATCTCAGCAAGCAGGGAAGGATCACAGGTTCTGGAGGCCCCACAGCCTGTGGTGAGTGCTCAGCGCACTCTGCCCAAATCCCAGACTGTTTGCGACCCTCGAGGCTTCTGGGTGCAGTGAAGTGGAGAAGTGGGTTTGAGGCCTCTGCATCCACCTTCCCATCCCGGCTGCGCTTGGAGAACTGTGGAGCTTTCAACGGGTGGGCGGGTGCACGCTATCCCCAGAGCCCCACCTGTTTGGGACTCCTGCACCTCTACATCGGTGTGCAGAGGAGGGGCTGGGTGGATCTGGGGTGCCTACATCAGCCTCCCCTTGTGTCTGGAGGACTGTGGATGTCTCAGCGGGCAGGGGAGCATCGCAGGTTCCAGAGGCCCCACAGCCAGTGGTGAGTGCTCAGTACACTCTGGCCAAAGCCAAGCCTGTTCAGGACCCTCCAGGCTACCGGGTGCAGTGAAGTGGAGAGGTGGGTTTGAGGCGTCTACATCTGCCACCGCATCCCAGCTGCGCTTGGACAGCTGTGGAGCTTCCAACAGGCAGGTGGGCGCACAGTGTCCCTGAGGCCCAGCTTATCTGGAACTGCTGAGTTCTGAACAGGCAGAGGAGGGCCATTGGTTCTGCAGGCCCAGTGGCTTGGGGTAACGGGGTGCCAGAGTCTCAGGAGCTGCAAACATAGAAGGGGATTTCCAACAGACCCTGAGCAAGCTTTCAAATAACACTTGAAACACAGAAATATAGGAAAATGACAAAACGAAAGACCAAATTATAACCTCAAACCTCCAGCCCATCTCAAGAAACCCTAGGAGCAATGTATATAGAAGAAAATATATGCCATTCACCTCAAATATCGGACATAATAGCTACTGAAATTAACAAGCAACTCCAGGAAGTTTTAAAGAAATTCAAACTCGAAATAATCTCCCAGGTAAAAGAAGAAATGATAAAAGAAATGAAAGAGTTTCTGAATATATCTAAAGAAAACACAGTTTAAAAATTGGAGGAAATAAAAAGATAGAATCCCTAGATGAGCAATATAAGAAACAAACAGAATACATAATGCAGATGCACAGACATATACAGGAAATAAAAAAAAAAAAAAAAAACTCCACTGAAAGTTGTAAAAACTGCCTTAATGAAAGTGAAGATAGAATTTCAGACCTTGAAGACAGGATTGCAGCTAGTGAACAGAAAAGGAAAGATCTTTTAAAAATAACAAGGAATCAGGAAACAACAACTCAACAACTGCAAGACGAGGCAAAGAAAAATAACATAAGAATGATAGGGATTAATGAAACAGAAAGAGACAACATAAAGGATGTCAAGAGGATATTTGGAGAAGTAATAGCTGAAAATTTCCCAAGCATGAGATCAGAAACCAACATAAGGATCAGTGAAGCATATAGAACTCCAAATAGTCATAACCAAAATAAAACTACACCCAGACATATAATAATCACCATCCCAGAAATCCAACACAAGAATAGATTATTAAAAGCTCTCAGAGAAAAAGACAGATCAATTATAAAGGAAAACCTATCAGAATCACAGAAGACTTCTCAGCACAAACAATAAAGTCAAGAAGAGCATGGACTGAAGTATTCCAGATCCTAAAGCAAAATGATTTCCAACCTAGACTGATGTATCCTGCATTACTATCATTCAAAATTGATGGTGAAATACGATACTTCCATGACAAAGAACAGCTGAAGAACTTCATGAACACCAAACCAACACTGTAAAAAATATTGACAGACAGTTTAGATACACAAAGGAAAAAACCACTAAGCAAAGCAGATAATTTAACAGAACAGAAAGATAAAGATGCAACAGCAGAGAGATAACATGTCAACAATAAACCAGCATTTAACAGTAATAACCATTAATGTAAATGGTCTCAATGCACCAGTCAAAAGAAACAGACTAAAAGAAAGGATCAAGAAACAAAATCCAACCATATGCCATTTCCAGGAAACCCATCTAACCCAGAAGGATACTCACAGACTGAAAGTCAAAGGATGGAAAACAATACTTCATGCAGCAGGAATCAAAAAAAAGCAGGGGTAGCCATTCTGTTTGCAGACAACGTGAACTTTAAACCAACAATGACCATAAAGGACAAAGAAGGTCACTACATACTCGTAAGGGGAAAACTCCAAGAGGAAGAGATAACTATCTTAAATATATATGCACCAAACTCCAGAGAACCCAGTTATATAAAACAATTATTAACAGAAATGAAAACTCAAATTATCAGTAACACAATTGTAACAGGAGACCTTAATACGCCATTGACACCAAGGGACAGATCAACCAGACAGAAAATGAGCAAAGAAATAACAGAACTGAATCACACCTGCGAACAAATGGATTTGGTAGACATATACAGAATGTTCCACCCAACAACATCAGAATACACATTCTTCTCAGCAGTACATGGATCATTCTCTAAGACATACCATATATTAGCTCAAAGAACATACTTTAACGAATGCAAAAGAGTTGAAATCATCCCTTGCATGTTATCGGATCATAGCCCTCTGAAATTACAAATTAATGATAAAAGATACTGCAAAAATCCCGCAAACACATGGAAACTGAATAACACACTCTTGAGTAATCAGTGAGTCACAGAAGAAATTAAAGAAGAAATTAAACTATACCTAAAAGAAAATGAAAATGCAGATACAACTTACCAGAATTTGTGGGATGCAATGAAAGCAGTCCTGAGAGGAAAATTTATTGCACTGAGTTCCCACATCAGGAAAACAGAACGAATACAAATAAATAATTGATGCTACACCTCAAACAGCTAGAAAAAGAAGAGCAAGTCAAGCCCAAAGCCAAAAGAAGAGAGGAAATTATAAAAATCAGAGCAGAAATCAATGCAATAGAGACTAAGAAAACAATCCAAAGAACCAACGAATCAAAGAGTTGGTTCTTTGAAAGAATAAATAAAATCGATAAGCCCCTAGCCAAACTTATTTTAAAAAGGGAAGAAAAAGCTCAAATTCATGCAATAAGAAATGAAAAAGGTGAAATCACTACAGACCCAATAGAAATACAGAAGATCATGAACACCTATTTCGAAAACCTCTACTCTCAAAAGTTTGATAACACAGAAGAACTAGACAGATTCTTAGAAACATATGAAGTACCAAAGTTAGATCAAGAGGATGTAAAGCTGTTGAATAACTCATTCTCTATTAATGAAATTTAAAATGTGATTAAGTCCTTACCTCCAAAGAAGAGCCCAGGCCCAGATGGATTCACTGCAGAATTCTACAAGAAATATGAAGAAGACCTAAGGCCGACACTTCTCAAACTATTCAATGAAATTGAAAGAGAAGCAATCCTTCCTAAGTCATTCCTGGAAGCAAATATTACTCTAGTACCAAAACCTGAGAAAGACCCAACTAAAAAAGAGAACTATAGACCGAACTCCCTAATGAAGACAGATACAAAAATCCTCAATAAAATATTTGCAAATAGGATGCAGCAAATCATCAAGAAGATTATACACCATGACCAAGTGGGATTCATCCCAGGAATGCAAGGATGGTTCAACATATGTAAATCAATAAATGTAATCCACCATAAAGCCAAAAATAAGAATCAATAAAGCCAAAAGTCCTGCATTTCTATAGATGCAGAAAAAGCCTTCAATAAGGTCCATTCATGATAAGAACTTTACAGAAAATTGGAATAAATGGTTTTTACCTCAATATAATAAATGCCATTTATGACAAACCAACGGCCAGCATCATACTAAATGGCCAAAAATTGAAAGCCTTTACTTTAAAATCAGGCACAAGACAAGGATATCCTTTATCACCACTCCTATTTAATATAGTACTGGAAGTACTAGCCAGAGCAATTAGGCAAGAAAGAGAAATAAAATGGGTAAAGATAGGAAAAGAAGAAGTTAAATTATCATTGTTTGCAGATGACATGATACTCTACATAGAAGACCCCCTAAACTCCATTGAAAGACTCTTAGATACAATAAATAAATTCAGTAATTGGCTGGATACAAAATCAATACTCAGAAATTAATAGCATTCCTATAGATGAACAACAATATCACAGAGAGGGAAATAAGAGAATCTACACTCTTCACATTAGCAAGCAAAAAAATGAAATATTTAGGAATTACTCTTATGAAAGAAGTGAAAGACCTATACAGTGAAAATTATAATACACTGAAAAAAGAAATTGAAGATGATCTCAGAAAATGGAAAGACATCCCTTGCTCATGGATAGGAAGAACATACATTGTGAAAATGGCCATTCTTCCAAAACTGTTATACAGATTCAATCCCAATAAAAATAGCATCAACATACCTTATAGATCTAGAGAAATCACTCCTAAAATTTATCTGAAACCAGAAGAGACCTAGAATAGCAAAGGCATTTCTAAGCAGCAAAGGCAAAGCAGGAGGCATCACAATTCCTGACTTGAAATTATACTACAAAGCAACAGTAGTAAAATCAACATGGTATTGGAATCAAAACAGAGCCTAAGATCAATGTAATAGATTAGAAGATACAACCACAACTACAAACACACTCAACCACCTTATCTTTGATAAAGGAGCCAAGCAGGTTCACTGGAAGAATGACAGTCTCTTTAATAAGTGGTGCTGGAAAAACTGGTCTCCATTTGCCGAAAACTATAGCTAGACCCATGTCTATCACCATGTACTAAATTAAAATCTAAATGGGTCAAAGATCTGAATATTAAAACAGAAACACTAAATCTATTGGAAGACAAATTGGGTAGAAACCTTGAAGACATAGGAGTAGGTACAGAATTCATGAACAGGACTCAAACCACACAGGAAATATTTCCCATAATCAATAACTGGGACCACTTCTTATTATAAAGTTTCTGCATGTCAAAAGAAATCTCCAGCATAGTGAAAAGAAAACCCACAAACTGGGAAAAGATTTTAGTGAACTCTCTTTCAGACAAGGGACTCTTGTCTAAAACATATAAAGAATTAAAAAAAAAACTGGGACCCCCAAAATTCAAAGATCCAATCCAAAATGGGCATCTGAGATGAATATGCACTTCTTAGATGAAGAAATACAAATGGCAAATAAATACACGAAAAAATGTTCATCATCATTGGTCATTAGAGAAATGCAAATTAAAACCACACTGAGATTCCATCTCACTCCTGAAAGAATGGCCAGGATCAAGAAAACCAACAACAACAAATGCTGGAGAGGCAGTGGGGAAAAAGGAACTCTCCTGCACTTTTGGTGGGAGTTAGACTGGTGCAGCCTTTGTGGAGGTCAGTCTGGAGATTTCTCAAAAAGCTGGGATTGGAAGCCCCATTTATTCCAGCTATTCCACTTCTAGGCATATTCCCAGAAGAACTGAAAGCATCACACCATAGTGATATATGTGCACCTATGTTTATAGCAGCACAATTTGTAATCCCCAGATCTTGGAAATAACCCAGGTGTCCATCAACTGAGGAATGGATAAAAAAATTGTGGTATTTCTATACAATGGAGTATTATTCAGCTATAAAGAAGGATCACATTGAGATATTTTTTTAATAAATGGGTGCAACTTGAGAGCATACTCATAAGTGAAATAAATCAATCTCGCATGTGTGAATACCGAATAGTTTCCCTAATGTAAGTAATGATTCAATATATAAAATATGTGGTTATCATGATTCTCCATTATGTGGCCTTGAAGACTTATAAAGTTTTCACTTATTAATTGGAAAGGCATATTTCTTGATATGGAAATATTTGAAGCTATAGTATATGAAATTTTATTCAAATATTTCAAGGAAAAAACAGACACTATGGCAACTACTATTAAGTTGGGTTGTTTGGTTAAGCACTAGGTTGCTGAAACAGTCATGCTTTGACCTGTATTATTATATTATGTCCTGTTTTATCTCAATCTCTCCCTTATTCATTAAAAAATTATTTAGTTATTTTTTATGTTTTTTTTAATTAAGGGGAAAATTTTTAAAAAATTAGCAGGATATATAATAGTAACTTTTTTTGATTTCCTATTAACTTGTTTTGAAGTCCTGTAATTCTCCCACTATCTTGTTTTGACTGATTAGACTCTGTTCCATTCTGTATGATAGTATCAAGTTTGAGGGTATAGGCAACTACTTCGAAGGCAATAAGATTCACTAAGATGCCCATTCTGGTTTGACTATTGTCTCCTTTGGAAGTCCTGTAATGTTTACAATGCTTAAGTTTTATTGGTCTCGTTCTCTACTGTTTTGTTCAACTTTATAATATATAATGAGATAGACAATTCTTTTTAAGGAAACAAGAGACATTGTTGATAACCATTGTTGATAACCTTGTACTCTGTTCTACATCATGTGCTATGTCTATCCTTGGTTTTGACTGACAGCTTTGTTTTGCCATATTTGACTTTATTCTTTCCCCCCAAAAAACTAATAAGAACTAAGGAGTAATAAAACCCAAAATGTGTAAATTTTGTTGTAAAAAAGAGAGGGGAAAAAGTGCTCTAAAGGATACAACAGCAAGTGTGTTTAGGGGTGTTAAATAGCTGACCATATTAATGTTTTTGGTTGGATCATTGAACACAACTGTTTGCAGTCTCCACTTTGTACGCTTTGATACTGTGATTTGAGCTACTATCTCTAAGATGATAATATATAATCTATTAACTGGTGATTTCTTACTGCTTTTTTTTTTGTAGTTCTGTATTACTTGTACCCTTACACCCCTTTGTTTTGTTTTGTTTTTTCTCTTTTTCCTTTTAAATAAAATTTAAGAAAAAAAAAAAAAAAAAAAAAAAAGCTCTGTCCAGTCCTCAGAGTGTTTCCATGGACGGTTTCCTCTCTGGTTCCTTCCCTGGGTCTTCAGTGTTCCCCTTTCACCCCTCACTCACCAATGGCACCACCACCCAGACCTTGCTGGGGCCCCGGCCTGAGAGGGACTCTGGGACTTCTCTTCCCTTTGCTCCCATGTCTACCTAATCAGCAGGTTTCAAGGGGTTCCACCTCAACAATGCAGTGGGATTCACCCATTTTTCTCTGTCACTGCCTCCATCCTGGAATGAACTGCCCCCTTTTCCAAGGTGGACCACCTCCACACCTTGCTGGCTTCCAGCTTCCAGCTGACCCAGCCTCCAAACTGTGATGGTAAGTCTGGTGATTTGAGTTCTCTGCCTAAGAGTTTCCTTTGGCTTCCCATAGCAATTACACATGAAGTCAGATTTGTCCTCATCGACTTCAGATTTCTGCTTGACTCAGCTCAGTCTTTTTCCTTCCCTCATTTCTCACTGTGATTTTTTTTTTCTTTCATTGCACTCCAGACTTCTCTCCTGGAGCAACCTCATTTTATCCTGGCCCCAGGAACTTTGTAGTTACTATTCCGTTTACCTTCAAAACTGTTTCTGGCATCCTGGCTTCAGTTTTGCAACCGTGTTTCTGTTACTTCACAGGAGTCTCTAGTTTCATCAGCCCTCCTGTCCTTTAGGTACTCTCTAAGATAATGATGATGATGATGATGATGATGATGATGATGATGATCATGTGAGAGAGAGAGAGAGAGAGAGAGAGAGAGAGAGAGAGAGAGAGAGATTGGGAACTGAATTCAGGACTTTGCATATTCTAGGTGAACGGTCTGTTGTTGAACTACACTCCATCCCTCTCTGACAGAAGACTCCTTTCAGCCCTTTTCTGAACTCAGCAGTCTCCACAATGGCTGTGTGTATTTACTTGCTAGCTCATATGTCTTTTTCTGCACTAGGCCCCTGTGTCCATGGTGTTGTAGAATTTACATGAATTTAAAATCATCTGTTCACAGAATCTGAACAAATATTTGGCATACAATGGTTGTTGTTTCTGTTGGAAATCAGTTATACAGAGAGAGGAAGGAGGACACTGGTAGTCACTTTGAGAGTGTCTCCTGTCCTTTTCTGGTTCTTGATGCTCCCACGCTGAGTAGTTTTGTGACTTTGTGGGATACTAGGGGAGGAGGGGAAGGCTGACTTGGTCTTGGGAAACACCTTTTCTTCAAAGAAGAAGGATGAGACCATTGACTGCAACTCAGCCTTGCTTGTTGAGATCCATCTAACCATCTTGAGGAACTGTAGATCTTAGGGATTTTGTGTAGTGCATCTCCTACATGGCACAGCCTCTGGTGGACATTCAGGGAAAAAGCTGGAATGCCCATGGTCCTGTTCTTCACAATTTCCAGTACAGTCATAGAGCGGGAATCTCAAAAGTGACAACTGTAACCAAGGGTTAGAAATGCTGGCAGGCCAGGAAATAGCTTGCTCTGTGGCCACAGAGGAGAGGGAGTGTTTGCACCTCTGTAAGGAGAAATGATGAAGGTGTCATCAAAGAGCAGCAGTTGGGTTAGTTGTGGAAGAATAAGTAATAATCTTTGAGACAAAGAAGCTGATGTATGCTGTTTAAGACACTGGTTAGCATCACAGCAAAACATTTGGCTATGCACTTTGAATGTTGCCCTGATCACCACCTGATTTCCAGGTACATGTGTGGATGGGGGTAGAAGCCTATTACAGACAAAGAAGAAGGACAGATGGTGTCCCAGATTGGGCTCCATCTCTGCTTTCTAAGCAGTCATGATCTGTTGGAGATGACCTTGTTGCTGGTCTGATCTCTTGATTTCTTGGATTTCTCTTTTCTTAGTTTTCTCTCTTTTTCTTCTGTTTTTGGGCCTTTCTCTTTGCTCCTCGATCATCTGTTTTTCCTTCTTCTATGGCATGCATGTGTTAGATTGCTAGGTTTGGGTCAGGGAGCTATGTTTAGCCCTTGTGCCTCTCCTAACTCAGTGTTGAGGACCAGTGGAGCTGGTGTCAGGTACAACCGTGTCCTGATTCTGGCTTCCTGTCATTATTTGGGTGACCTATGGAAGACTCATAACCTGTGGCTTTCTCCAAATTACAAGTCCTACCACATAAGATGGTGAGATGGTTTCTGATGCACTAAAGCGGAATAATTGATGTTAGAGTTTGGTGGTAAGAATGGCGATGGAATGGTTTGATATGGACAAAGTGAGAGTGCAGTTATGTCAGTGATGATTACGGTGACAGTACTGAGCAGGGCCTTACAGGAGAAACAGACACAAGATATACAAATACATAAGAACCCCTGACAGTCATTTCCAAAGTCCTCACAACTGGCACAGACAGAGAGTAGCTTGATTCAGGGTGTCAGTGAAACCTGAGGCTTTCCCTGGAGGTGACGGTTTGGCTTCTGTCAGTAGATACAGGTCACCTACTTTCTGCTGGGGAATGCAAGTCCTTACTGTAAAGTGTGAACTGAAGGCTGGGGATCCTCCCTGTCCTGTAACAGGCTAAGTGCAGATCACGTCGCTGAAATTGCTTGCCCAAGTCCCTCTTTCAAGTGGAATTTACAAGTCTCTGTATTCATGTGCTTTGCACTTGGTAGAAGCTCCCAAAAGGGCTGTTGACCCCTTAGCTAAAGTTCTAAATTCCCTTTTCTGAGTGAGGCAGCACACCTGACATCCTGTGCCTCTAGGACGTAACACACAAGCAGAGAAACAAGGAGATCATTACAGCCGCGAAAGCCACCCCCATGTCCAGCTGTGAGCAGTTTCAGAAAGGAGCGAGGACAAGTGGTTCCCTTTAGGGGGACAGAATCATTTTTCACAGGCTTCCACTAAAGGGGCTGTTTCTCTCACCAAAGTAGAAAAGCACCCTTTCCCAGAGTGGAGTCTTTGAAAACAACAGCAAAACCATTAGGCTGTGAAGGATCAGTAGGTGGCCACACACATTTCCATTTGAAAAAGGGAAGGGCTGCCCACACTGGACAATCCGTAATTCTTCTTCAGAAGGGAACAGGAAATCAGTGCACCACCCACAACAAAGCAAAGATAGATGGCTTCTTCTCACGAGGGAGGAATTTGTTACAGAATGAGAAAAATTGTTTTTTTTTTTTTTCAAAACCATTGTAAGTGACATAATATTTGTGTGTGTGTGTGTGTGTGTGTGTGTGTGTGTGTGTGGTTTTCAAAGGAGATCCATGCAAGGGACTGTTCACTTCCACTACTGTTTCATGTAGTCTCAGAGAATAAACGCACTCCAATAAAGCTGGGGGGTCCAGAATCGTCACTGGCCTCGTGCAAGTCTTCAGCTGTGAAAATGTTTCAGCTTCAGCTGTGGGGGCTGTGGAGACGACTCCAGTGATGGAAAGTTTGCCTCAGAGCAGGAAGTTCTACCTCAAGGCTCACTATTTTAAGCACAGAGGTGAATAGGTAGATGGGATTGGGTTTGTTGTGACACAGGAAAACTGAGACAGTGTCTCAGCAAACGTTTCCATTAGTATCCACTCCTGCCCTGAAATAGTGTGTGTGACTTTGCAAAAGCACAGCAAGATGGCCGTTGGATTATAATAATTAAAGCACCCAATAATGTACTCAGCTAGCCTAATAAATAAACACTGCTATGTGTTTTTCCCCGAAGAGTAATATGGGGAATGTTTTGTCAAACAGGAAAAACACTTGTTGTAATTAGTCTCATAATTTTTATTTTGTAAATGAGGCCTTGGAGGAATTGTCCTGGGTTCTTTCAGGTTGCTTAGTTATCACATGTTCCTTTTTGGTGAGTTCACATGGAAAATAGATACCTAATTTATAGCATAGAAATAGTAACTTGTATATAATTTTATATGTAATTATATGTATAAATGTTTAATTGTATGTGCATATAATTTTATATAGATAGATAGATAGATAAATAGATAGATAAAATTACACTTTAAAAATCATTTTTCTTACTATTTTATTATCCAAAAGCGATTACACTGACTTGGATGATGTTGGAAAGGGTCAGAGTTCCCTGAATTTTCGCAAAAGAAGTTTTTTTAAAAAATAACTATAGGAAGTTTCATATAATTGTTTTCTCTAGATCAGCTTCTCAGAGGCGGACCTTGGACACCAGACCTTGGGTCACTGTCACGAGTCCAGGACTAAAGAAGGGGCCATAGCATGTCCTACCTGTCTCCAGACCACCTGGGCCCAGTACCAGATGAGAACCTGGACCATATCAGTGCACACTCACCATGCTGTCTCTGGCTTGGTTTTGGCTCAGGCCATGAGTTACTCTACAATGCTGATGTACAAAATTGTTTTAGACTGGTGCTGTGTCTTGAAGGAGCTCGCAGAATAACCAAGTGCAGACAGCACTGAGGGCTGTGTGGGGCGTGGAGAGTCCAGCCCAGACCCTGCCTGCCGGACCTGTGCCACAGATCCCCACTGGCTTCCACCTTCTGAGAAGCCAGCTTCATGCTCCCATTAAGCCTTTACTTTAGGCTGATGCTCACAGCTCTGTGCCTCCTCTGAAGTGTTTCTCACCCGAGTGCCATCTTGGTAAGTTTAAGTGTTAATTAAACAACGGCCATTGGCTCCCTGGTCCTGTGGCCAGTTGTCGTTTTATTGAATTTTAATTTGGTCCAACTTTGATAAGAGGCCTTCAGACAGCAAAGGCAGTGCGGGTGACAGGCAGCAGAAATGGCTCAAGTGCCGAGAGTCAGGTATGGGCAGGGACCTGGAAATGCCCCTGGATCACTGTGGCTGCCTCTGGGGAGCAGGGTCAGGCCGAGCTGGGGAGCACAGGTGTCCACACTGACGTGTAAGCTCATGTGCATCTTTCCCCACCCGCCTCTGCTTCCCGTGGGTCTCTGCGTTTCTACCTCAGAACACCTCTTCTGCCAGTCTCTCTGCCTCCCCTGCTTCTCTCTCCCTGCCTTTCTCTTTTTATTCTTCTCTTTCTTTTCCACCTTTCTCTTCTTCTCTCTCTCCTCTTCTTCTTTTCCTCCTTCCTGTCCTCCATCTCCCCTCTCTCCCTGTTTTCTTTCTCCCTCTCTCAGTCCCTCCCTTCCCGCCCCCCCTTAACCTGTAGCCCTCTGCCTCTCTGTGTTTAGGGTGTTTTTTGTCTATTTCTGCCTGTTTCCCTATTTAATCCCATCTTCCTTCACCTCTCCATCTTTCTGCTCACTTCATGTCTCCGTTTTCCTTTCTATGTCCCTCTTTCTGTGACTCTCACCCTCCAGCCCTTTGTCTCTGCTCAGGGTTAAGCTCTCCCCCTCCTGTGTGTTCTCATCCTTCTGCTCCTCTCTCCCTGCTCCTTTGCTCTCTGGTGTCAGGTCTCCATCTTGCCATCTTTCTCTCTGTAGTCCTGCTCCCTGCTGGGTGATCCTTAGTCTCCTGGTCTCTCAGAACAGGGACGCTTACCTTCCCCTCTCCCTCCTTGTCTAAGCCGAGGCGTCTTTTCTGCCTCTCACAGATTGCAAGGAACCCGTCTCTCAGATGGTGTCCTCACCTTGGCTTCCAGGACTGGAGCCCGGGGCTGAGTCCACCCTGCTTCCTCCCAGTCTCACTGTCCCCAGTGAAGGTCGAGGCTGGGCTCTGAGTGACTTGTTCGAGTTTCTTAGTTTCCTCTTTACCTTTACAGCAGGGTGTTTCTGTTTAGACACTGACAGGACAGGAGCCCCTCCCTCCCTGGTCACCTCTGCCCTCTGTGCCTGTAGCAACCCCATCCTCCCATCCTCTTGGATCAGTTTCTGCTCAGCAGTCAGGGTGCAGGCTGTGAGTGGGTGCTGCAGAATGGGCGTCTGTGGGTGTGGCTGCAGATGCCCGTGTCTTGGCAATGTGACTTCTTGACTCAGCTTCCTCTTCCGAAGAATGGGTTTAGTAACCTTGCTTTCTTACTGTCTCCACTTGGACCACTCTGGTCTTCTTCCACATGTATTAGCCCACTTGTGTGTACTACACTGGGGACCCCGCTCCCCAGCACCGCCAGATGGGCCCCACCATCACTCAGATATAGCATGGGTTTCTATTCTTCATCATCAGTCACTATGTGTGTGTGTGTGTGTGTGTGTGTGTGCGCATGCTCATGTATGTATAACATATGTGTATGTATATCCATATGTAATGTGTATCATGTATTATTTAATGGACTATAGAGGTACCCTGTGTTACATAACACACACCTCATGTTGATTACATTGTGTGTGATATAGCAGTGGTGGTGAACCTATGACATGTGTTATCTGCTTTTTTTTATGATAAAAGATGTCAACGTAGAGCTGTTTTTTCTAACCTAAAACCTCAGTGTTCACGTTTAATTGTGGTTTTGGTGCTTTGCGATACATAAGTGGGATTTGGGCTACAGTTTGGGCTCTCATCTCTAACAGGTCACTGAGACTGGCACAGTGCACCTGTAATATGGACACGGGCTGTTAGTGCATGCATGTTAGTGCACACCTGTTAGTGCATGCATGTGTACATGTGTGTATGTATGTATATGTATTTGCTGGAAGATACCAGGCCATGTATCATTTCTGCCTCTGTGGATGGAAAACTGGTACCAGTGATTGTTGGCTCACCCTCACCAGGACATGGGTGGCACCCCGAGGAACGGAGCCAATCCTCAGACTCGGCTCAAAGCCACTCACCGTACATGCTCTCAGGGGTGGTGCTGCCATCCATATCTGTTTGTGGCTGGAGAACTGTGAGGGTGAGGGTGACATTTGTCTTCGGGGTGACTGTGAGCAACATGATCCTTTGGATCAGCAAACCTCTCCATGAGCTCAGACTGGTGAAGACACTGATTTACTTCTCATCAGAATCCTTTGGTTAGGACGTGGCCAGTTACAAATAGGAGAAACTCACTGGGGCCAGCTGGAGATTTATTGTGATAATGGTGTCACTCAGAGTCCTGGGCCAGGAAGCAGCTGCTCCTCAGAAGGAGCTCGAAGAAGCTCTGTAGAACCCTGGGGCTTTTCCTCCATTCTTCCTTTCTGCCCCATCTGCTTATCTTTATCCCTCCTTACTTCTCAACTTCCTTGCTCATGTGAGACAAATGGTGACCACCTGTTCTTGCACTGAAATCACTGCCTGTCAAGAAGGGAGAGGGACCTAAGGCGGCTCCATTCGTCTCCTTCCAAATTTCACTGGCCCATGGAGCTACTTTGCAGCAGCGGCCCCTCTGTGGACTCAGCAATGGCAGCCAGGTGGGCAGGGTCATGACTGACACTGCAGTTGCCAGGCCACTTGTAGAGGGCTCCTGAAGTTAGCACATGGTGATTACTTCCTGGGATCCTCATCTGGCAGGGTCTGTCTTTAAGGAAGGCTAAATTCTTCACTGTCATTCATGTCCCTGGCTGCTAGAGGTCTCACTATGTATTTCAGGCGGAACTCGAATTTACTATGTAGCCCAGGCTGACCCCATATTCACAGCAATCCTCACACCTCAGCCTCCCAAGTGCTAAGGTTACTGGCATGTGCCTCCGTGCCTGGCTTATGTTCTGATGTCTTAAATCTATTACTAACAGTTGGTAAAATTCTAATTGTTTCTAATGTGCCTTGTGTGATTTTCACTGGCTACGTTGAATCTAGAAGTATTTTCCATCATAAATGCAGTCATAACCTTCACTAAAACTCAATTATTAATATTTACAATATTCTACAATTGCTGTAAGTAGAAAAAAAACTGTTTCATTAGAAAAGTAAATATTTTAAGCAACATGCCCTAAATCAAAAACTTCTTACTGAAAGTAAAGTGAATGCATGTTATTAAAATGAGACAGCATAAAGGATTCTGCACCTGGTTATCTACACTGAAACAGCTCACTGAGGATGTCAAGTGACTGTGAACTGTGTAGCACACGGGGAACAAGTCAACCAGAAACTGGGTGTTTTGGGGGGCTCCAGCAGTGCTGAAGACCAAATGCTGCCATTGGATTTATATTTTGACATTAAGTCCTAAGTAAAAGAGAGCCCAATGGTGAGTGTGTATCAGGGATTTCATTCATGTTATTTTCATAAGAATACTCTGGAATTCTCTTTGGAGGGTGTGCAAGTGAAATGTTGATATTCTGTGCTTCTGAGCTGAAAGGATGATAGCCAACATAGATTCACAGTGTCTTGGTCTGTGAGTCCTTTGGACGAGTGATATGACAACTGGGAGAGCAAGTCACCGCTGTTTAGCTGTTGTGCATCATATTCTGTGTGACCACTCAGGCTCTGAAGGGCACCAGGCTCTGGTGGCCTCCCTGAGGAGTGGTGGTAGGTGGCAAAGACCCACCTGGGCCCTCGGAGGGGAGCAACAGTGCTGACTTCTCCCTGTCCTCGGAGGAGCTACGAGTTCCTCAGCTCAGACAGAAGCAGCCCTCTCCAGGGGCAGCAGCGAGATCTGAAGTGAACTAACTCACCAGCTTCAAGGTTTGGCCAATGAATGCCGAAGCCGGACTTTAAGACAGCAGCTTCTGTTTCTTTTTTATTCACATTTTAGACATTGAGAAAAATGAATGCATTTACAATCCTGACCTACAATTTTTCACATCATGAGTTTTGTATGTACTGAATTTATCAATACACTTAATGATGTTAAAGGTTTTTCTTTAATTTTAAAAACAAAACAAAAATGGCTAAAATCAAATTCATCTGTGGGCCACCTAAAATATTCTCGTAACCACAGTCACAAATTGTACAGCCAGGAAACCCTCCTATACAGCATCTTTCCTGTTCCTTGTTTTGAGTTTTGCTATTTTTAATCATTAATTAAGTTTATTGGTAGAGTTTAGATATAGATATATGTCCTGATCACATTATACCATATATGCTGATTCTTCCTTCCATGTTCTCCTCCCCCCTTCTGCCTCTCTCCCCTTCTTATCTACAAAACTTTGTTTCCATTTTCTGCTAATATTGGGGATTCTGTAAGACCACCACCACCTTACCCCAGTCACGCTATTTGCAGGACATTGTTGGGTTCTAAGACCACAATTCCTGCATGTTTCTGACAATTCCTGAGTGGAATTTTCTTTTTCAGGAGAGCTCTTGAAAGATTTGGGGGTGGGGGACTGAGTATTTAGTACAATTTATCTTCCATTAAGTTGAATCCCTTGAGTGTAGTGTACTAACTCATTCTAGAGAAGTAATGATAGTGATAGAGTTCTGTTTCCACCAGTTTCCCACCTACCCTGTAGAGAGCTGAGCATGGAGTTCTTTCAATCACAGGATCTTTCTGATGGAATCAGAAGTCTGTTTTCCCGTTGGTGGAAGTGTCTGGGAAGAGTAACTTCTGCTTGTTTCTGCCCATTCTTCAAAGTAAAGATTTCCAAAAGTAGCTGTGCCTCAAAAAGAAATGATTTTGATAAGAAAGAAATTATGTTTTTGTGAAACCCAATTTTAAGAAAGAACAGTCTTACAAAAAACTCAATTTGGTGTGAACTCTTTTTCTGAACTTAGAAAATTAAGTTTTGACTAAGGACAAAAGAAGTACTGTACAACCTGCATAAAATACCACTCTGCGGCCATTCCTTGCAACTGGGATTTTGAGATAGCACACAGGAAATACTTCAGTCACATCTGAGTTTCATATAAACAACTGGTTTTTCCTTTTTTTACCAGTTACAAATATTTCATGATTTTTTGCTTGTCTGGAATTCAAATTTAATTGGGAATCCTGGTTTTATTTCCTAAACCTGACAAACCTACTTGAAACCCAGATATTCACTGTGCATGTTTTGAGTAAATAAATTGAATTTTCCAAAGGTTTTAGTTTTTTGAAAGATCTGAAGTAAATTTCAGATGCTCATCTGCAAAGTAGTGGACTTGATTTTCTCTGACAATGGTCATATTTCTTGTTCCTAAACCATGATTGCAAAGGGAAGCATGCACAGTGACATTTCCAGGGAGGAGCCTTTGTATTCCTCAGCCACAGGGGTTCAAGTGCACAGCTCACCTACGTTGTTCCCTGAGCCATTTGTTCCCCTCCTAAAAGGGGGTGTGGAGACTCACAGGCTGGAGTCCTCTGTCTCCTGCCAAGGAGAACTTAACTCCCCAAACACCTCCTCCCCAAAATCTCTTCTTATGGACAGCAGCACCCCATGAGTGTGATGTGATTTCTTGCCTATACATGTGTACTGCACATCTTTGGTGGATCTACGCCATGCCCAGCTCCATAGATGCACCAGTCTGGAGGATGGAAGTTACGGTCTCTGTGATTACTCTGGTAACTGAATGAAGATAGAGACTTTTCTCCAAAAACCTTAGTCAGAGGTTATGGCAGAAGATTTGGTTACAGTTCATCTAATTTCTGGAGAAGCCTAGCTTCATAGCTATTCCAGGAACAGCTGTCAATGCAGAAATATAATTAGGTAGCCACAATACATGTAAGTGTCCATATTGGTAATAAATTACATAACTATACTGAGATGAACCACTCTCTGCATAGATATTTTCACTTCACAGCAGCCTCTGCATTCATCTTGCAGAAGCAACCAAAATACTCACAAGTGATCTGCAGACAGGCTCAAATTTTCTAAGACACCACTCCACTGGAGTGCAGGAAACTATGGGCCCACAGAGAGGGAGGTGTAGGGAAGCATCAAGACCCTGGCAGGACATCTGCACAATCGGAAACCTCTGTGGATTGAGATTGTGACTTACTTGAGAGAGAAAGTATGAATTTGAGGAAAATTTAAATCATGATATTCCTGCCACAAAACTCAGTAGTTTTTCCAGGCCCAAGAATTGCACATACTACAGGGAGTGGAAAGGACAGGTGTTAGAATGTGGAGTGCAGAAGAAAAAAGATTTGACAGATAGGGATATGGGCCTAAACTAACAAGACAGGAAAACCTGTGTGCAAAGTCTCAGAAGCGCTTTTAAATGAGAAGAATGCATGCATATGAATGAGCACAAGAACAGTCAGGCCCAATACTCCCTAAGGGACACATTTTCACCTTCCTTTCATTACTGGAACTGCCTGGGATTGTAGGAGTTGGGGGAGGTGGCCTGGATTTTTGTAGCTGTCACCATCCTGTAGTGCAGTCTGATCACCCATGCTGGGCCTGCAGGATGAAGCAGAGGCAAGGTGGCCAGCAGATGGGAGAATAAACTGTCTCAGTGTTAGGTTTAGCCCCAGCCTTCCAAGTAGTTTGGGTACGTGCCAATGGGCACCAGCATCTTCCTGACTCCTCTATGACCTCTGAGGAGTGAGGAGAAGGGATGTACTTTGACTTCTGCTGCTTTGCTGGTGCAGCAGGGCTGCCGTCATGTAAACTATGGCTGCTTCAGGTGTCCTGTACCTCTTGAAATGACGCCACCCTTGTCTGCCCATCAAAGTTTCCAGCCTTGTCCATGATGAGTCCCACCACAGCAGTGGCAACCAAGCATAGGTGGACCTAGCACATATGAAGAGATGAGCATGACAGTGATGACATTCTATAGTTAACAGAAAAATCACCATGACTTTTTGGGATTATCCCTTATGTCTATATAAGTAGCCCTCCACTCATCCTGCAGAGGCCATTCTAAAAAGAATCACTACTATATTTCTTGTACTAGACTACAAGCCCAGTAGCTTCTCATTCTGGTCATTCAGAGGGCTTCATTTTTTCTTGTCATGATTTGCAACTCTAATTAAATAGGCACAGTTGTTTTCATTGAGTTCTGGTAACACCAAAGGTTCCTAGCACTGAGGGCTTCTTGTAGGTGGAGCTCTACCAATAAATACACTGGTAATAAGAAGAATGGTCAGCAGCCAGAGAGCTGCTGAAGAGCTCTCATGATCTGTGGAGCACTGGTTCAGAGCTGTTGGCTCCAGTTGTTGAGAGCTGCAGAAACAGATCCTAAAGACAATTAAGGGAACAGAAAACACCAAGAGGTAAGGGCTGTGGCACCCAGATACCCTAAGGAGGTTTCCCATTGTCCTTTATTACTTCTATCCTAATTGAGCCAAAGAACCCTCAGTACCTCTCCACTCCCTGGAAACAATAAGCAAACAAGCACATCTGTTTTAAAAGTGGAAGATCTGGGAATTTCAGCTCAAAAGCAAAGTTGTGAGGACAAATGCTTTAGTAATTCTTATCAGTAGTGGGCTCTGTAGATATGCAATGTTTAAGAAGGCTTTGCAAAATTTCTTGTACACTATTCAACAGTGTTCAGTGATAGGTGCTTTCTAGAAAGGAGGTCAAAGAACAATTCACACTTTGTTGAAGGCCATGTTGACACCTTCTTTGTTTAGTTCAATCAGATGTTGGGCACTGGGTATAAAAATTAAATTTGGTAGGGGCACACCAGTTTTCTGATGTGGAGTCATTTCAAAATAAAAAGAAACTGATTTCCTGTTTCTCTTCACAGCCTGTGTGGTGTCCTCAGCTGGGCTGAGAAGTAACACGTATGTTACATCCTGGAGACAGCTTGCAATTGAATTCAGCCCCGCCTTCCTTTCTGGTCTCTCCAGTGCCAAGGCTGAGGAGCAATGGCATTTCTCAGTCCATTGCACTCTGTGTTTGCTCCTAGTAGAGCTCTTTTAGAAAGTGACAATCAGTATGTGATGACCTCTGTGCAAAATGAGCCTCGGTGATGGATGCCACGCTGTCATCTGCTCCGGAATTCTGCTGCGTCCAGGGCTATAAGAGCAGCACTGAGAAAATGGAATGCATTTGGCCAGACGCTGGGTTTCCAGGGTCGGAGGGTCCTTGAAATACCATTAAAGCAGAAACAGCTGGCAGAAGCACAAGTGCTGAGGCAGGACGCAAGATACAAACAGGGACTGGGGTGGGCTTACCTGAAGAGGGGGGAATGGTGGCGTTTAGAAATTACTAAAAAGACCACTGCATGGAACAAGTACGTGTTTGTTTTTTTCCCTGAACTTTGAAAGTGGAAACTATAAGAAAACTAATCTTAGTACATTATAGAGCAGTAAGTATTTCCGATTCTGTTAGGTCAGCCACGTTTTCATAAAATGGTCCAAATGTGGGTTCAGCATGATGTAGCCGTCTGGATATTGTTGGGTTATGTTAGCTTGACTCATTGCCTTATTTACTTGCATGGAGCCTGGAGTTGTTGATGACCTAGGAGGATTCTTTCTGTCATATGCAGAGGTTAGTTCTAAATCAGAGTCCATTGGGCAAGAACTTTGCATCATTAAAATGACCCTTTGCATTTTTTAAAATTAAACTTAAACTACCTGGATATAATTTCTTAACATCTTAAAATCCAAGAATCAATTATTTTGCTCTTTTTGGATTTGGCAGTTGCTAAATTCTCTGAGTCCTGGTAAGTTAAATTTAAGCTTAAAATAAGCTTCAAAGGGCCTAAATAAATGTTTGATGTTTTATCACTTTTATTCTTAGCTTACATAATTAAATATTCATGTGTGAAATTAAGTGTGATGTGATGACTTTGGGTAAAAATAAGGCAAAAGCTGAAAAATCAGCTAAACGTGTTGAAATATGTTTTACTATCTAATTGATTAGAAGCTTAAAGGACTAAGTTTTATTAAATAGTAGATTTTTTTCTTCAGTGGCTTTCTGAGAACACTGAAGGTATACAGTAAACACAGGTGGAAGAAAAATGGAAAGAGAGAAAGGAAAAAAGAAGGAGGGAAGTAAAGAAGGAAGGTAAGATAGAATGGGGAAGGAAGGAGGGGAAAGGAATGTAGGAAAGAAAGAAGTTGGTTCTCACGATGGGATACGTGTCCATGAGTTGTTCATGTCTAGTGTCCATAGATGGAGCTCTGTGAGTTCCTTTCCCGTGGAACTGACCAAACACAAATGGAAACATTTTTTTGAATGAGTTTTCTTTGGGTAGGAACATTGACCCCAGTACTCAGATGCTAAGATCTAAGTGTTTTGTGTTCTCATTAAATGTGTTTTTCTGTATTCACTGAACATGCAGCACAGTGGTCAGGTAGTGTGGAGTAATAAGAACGGAATGCACACGGCTGCTGCTTGGAGAGGTTTGGAATGCTGGTGGTGGATCCCAGCAGCTGGATTTTTATTGAGAATCACTATTTTAAGTGCATTAGCGATATCAACTTACTCATGCCTTGTCCACGACTTTAAGGTAGGTAATGCGATTACCTACATTTTATGGATGGGAAATTACAGGTATCGAAAGAGTAAGAAGCTCCCTCAAGGTCACCTTGACAGTGGGTGTTGGAGTGAGAGTTTCAACTCAGCAGCTGGCCAGAGTGAACTGTCCACCGCTGGGCACCATCGCTTTGCCCTTCTGGTTGCTGTGCACAGTGTGGCATCGGAGTCCTCTGAGAAGCACGAAACACCATTCCCGCCACTCCCTGTGAGGAAGGTGGTGAGGCCCAAGAGCTTGGTCATGAAACCTCCCCGTGTGTTGTTTTCAGCCACGGGACCAGAAGGGCCTGCTTTCTTCTCTGTAACAAGTTTATTTAAAGATGTCCACAGGAGGTGTGAAAGGATGAATATACAGAGTGCTAGTCTTTTTATGTGGCTTTGTGATAAATTAAGAGATTTATGGTATGTGGACCACTAATTACATTGTTGTCCATAAATTTTGGCATCCAGGGGCCCCAAAGTCTGTCACACCAATACCACTTACTGCACTCTCTTCCCTCTTGGAAAAAATATAATTCAAGCCATGCTGGCACAGAGAGAATGCTCGCCAAATTATCTCTACAGCAATTAAAGGTCTGAGCCTCTGGTTTAATCCAGACTGGGCACTAATGAGATGCTAAATAAAGAAGATGTTAATATGTTCAGCTCTTCCCTGCCCCAGGGAGCCACTGTGCTCTGAACACAGTTTATGAGTGCCCAGGGCCATGTGTCTCCTGATGAATAAGCTGTCTTGGAGAAATTTAAAGTTTCCCTGCTGCTTGCTTGGAAGAGAAAAGCACTGATGTTGAAATGACAGCTGTGTTGCCTGAGTAAACTCGTGCCTGTTGGAAAAGAACTCAATGACCAAGTGTTGGCTTTGTAAGGTGGTGAGATGGTGGGTGGTACGTTTCCTGAATGGTTCCTGGCTCTCCAGGAATATACTTTGAGCTATATAAAATGAACTGGCAGTGTTTATGAAGATTCAGGTGGAGGAGATATGGACAGCTGTGACAGCCAGCAGAATCTTCTTGGCCTAAGATGCATCGTGAAATTAATTAAAGGCTTGTGGTTACCACTGAAGAAAACTTTCAGGCCAAACAGCAAATGAGGTGGGTCATTCAAGTGCTTTTAAAGCTTGTTACAAAGTTAAGTTGAGGTGTTCCCTGGATTATTGTTGCTTTGCATTCTTTTAATTTCTTTTCTCAATTTTATTTTAAAGAGAAAAAAATAAAACAAGATAATTAAAGTGTAGAAATAATTGTGATGACATTTCATTATTAGCATATTAATATCTTAAAATACATAGCATATTGTTCCCAATACACAGCATATTGTTATTTTTAAATTACTCAGAGTACAAGATATAGGCATTTAAGTGTCCAGACAATATTAGCACAAATCTTTCTTTTCAGTGAGCTAAT
Source organism: Cavia porcellus (assembly GCF_034190915.1). Taxonomy (NCBI): domain Eukaryota; kingdom Metazoa; phylum Chordata; class Mammalia; order Rodentia; family Caviidae; genus Cavia; species Cavia porcellus. The sequence continues at coordinate 4,858,017 of NW_026947499.1, read as the reverse complement.
ATCGATTACTAATATAACTATCTTAACTCTCTTTTACACATACACACACATGTATAAATTCTTTCAGGTTCTTGCACTAAGGAGAAAATATGATTTTAATACATGAAAGTCTAATTTATTTCACTTATGAGTGTGGTATCTAGTAGCATCCGTTTACCTGGGAAAGTCTCTGGTTTATCCCTCTTCATGACTGATTAGTACTCCACTGTATAAAAATACATCTTTTTCATTCCTTCTTTGATTGAGGGGAATTTAGGTTGTTTCCAAGATTTAGTTGTTACAAATTCTGCAGTTCTAAACATTAGTGCACGTATATCACTGTGTAATGATGCTTTGGGTTCTTCTGAGAAGGTACCCAGGAGCCTTTCAGAGTTCACAGTTTGTCACAGATTGCATTGGATGTTCCACACGGAATTATAGGACTTATTGTTCACTCTTTTCTATTTTGGACTTGCTTTGGTCTCATCCTTTGTATCTCCAGAGGTGTTTGCAAACCATTCAAGCAGTATTTAGTGCAACCAAATTCTTCCTAAGTGTGTGCTTCTACTGGTTAACTATGCTTTAAAACAAATCTCCCACAATTTAGCAATCTACAGAAATAAGCCTCTATTAAAAGAGAGTTTCTGTGTTAGGACCTGAAGGGTGCAGGTACAATTTTATAGCTCTGTGTCAGGGTAGCTCATGAAGTTACAGTTGAAATGCTCACGAAGGGTGCTGCCATTGCAAGTCTTATCTGAGGCTAGAAAACCCAATTTCCCCACAGTTCCCTCCCATAGCTCTGATGGTCCTGCCATCAGGAGGCTAGAGATGATCAACAAATGGACCCTTCTCACATGAACATGTAAAATTTCTCATGAGAGGCACCTTGCCTTCTTAAGTGAGAGGAAGATTGAGGGAGACAGACAGAGAGAGAGAGAGAGAGAGAGAGAGAGAGAGAGAGACAGAGAGAGAGACAGAGAGAGAAACAGAGAGAGACAGAGACAGAGTCAGAGAGAGAGAGACAGAGACAGAGTCAGAGACAGAGAGACAGAGAGAGACAGGGAGAGAATGAGCCATGGGTTTTGTGTGGTAAAGGCTCTACAGCATCTGGTATCTTTTACTCATGGCAAACTGGTTGCTAAATTCTCCTCACACTCAGTCCTCTGTCAGCAGTGTGTTTATCTTATTCCCTTTGTAAACTATGCTCATCCTCTCCTCAGATTTCCTGAAAGCATGCATCATCCTTTAATGGTATGATGTTGAACCCATGACACTGGGGTTGAAGGTATAGTGGACTCCTGCTCTAAAGATCTCAGTGCCTCTCTTCTGTAGGGGGTAATTATGCAAATGTGTTCATCTCAGAAAATCATCTCAGGATGTGGGACAAGGCAAAGCTGTGGAGTTAGTGTGACTTCGGTTCTGATCTTGGTTGTCACCCTTTGCTGGGGAATCCCACATGATTTGCTGTGGGCAATGAGCTACAGAGCCCATTTGTACTAATGTAATCAAAGTTGCTGTGCACTGATAGGACATTTGATACATGCAAATGTGCCAAGCATTATATTCATAGTCCTAACTTCACTTGTTTAACCTCACACCAATAACTTGGAGTGAATATTGTTATGATCCCATTTTACAGATGGGGAAATGTATAGATAAATGATTCATCCCAGGTAACAGAAATGGTAAGAGTTAGAGCTGGGTTTGTACTCAAGAATATATGCTCTGTCTTACTCACTTTCATCGTCACCGAAGACACCATATCTGACATTCAAGACTTAAAAGAGGAGAAGGATATTGGGGCACACAGTTTTTAGAGATTTCAGCCCACAGTTACATGGTTCCATGACTGAAATAGCATAGTGGAAGGGCCTGACCAGAGGAGAGCTGCTCACATCATAGCAGCCAGGAAGCAGAGAGAGAATGGAGGATCCAGGAGAAGATAAGCTTTCCGGGCCAGGTGTGCAGTGACTCCTCTCTTCTCACCTCCTGAAGGCACATCTGTAGCCATGAACTCATGAAGGAATGAAACAACTAATGAGTAGCATAGTACCCCATAACCCAAATGCCTTCTAACCACAGGAAGCTTTGGGGGGACAACCCAAATCTAAACCATAATATTCTCTTACCTGCCAGGAAAAATACTACCAGAAAATAGCACCATGAGATAATTTACACTGATTTAATTGATTTGTTTGCTCTTGAATGGTCTCTATAATATTGCATATTTGAAGCTAGCTCTAGGAGTGTAAAGTTATTGCCTGCCCGAAATCAAACTGTGTCCACGGTTTTACTAACACATTGCAAATGACAATACAAACCAGATTACATTACTAGGTATGAAGAGACATAAAGAAATACTATAAAGAAAAATCTGAATTTCTCTTTTAGATTAAAATTATTTGCACCAATAGAGGCAGAAATAAGAAAGAATTCTTCCAATAAATCATGTTAATCTAAAAATATACAGAAAATTTAGTCATTTGATGGCTCTTTATTGGCACCTATCATTTGGATAGTGAAGATGCTAAGGGGAATTCTTGGCTTTAGAGGAAAGACAAGCCATAGCAGAGCTCAGAACACCACAGATTTCAAAGCAAGGGGAGCATTCAGAGCCACAGCTCACTCGTTAGGGAAGAGATTCTTCCAGCTCTATTGTCGAGTGAGCAGCAGCCTGCACAGAATGACGTGCTTTATTCTATCCTAGTCTTTATTCATTCTTTTCTATTTACATCATCTAAATTTCTGTTTGGATTTAATTTGCCACTGAAATAGCATAACCACTCAGGGATTAGGCTACAAAGATAAGAAAATAGCACAGATGCACTGCTCAGCTTTGTGTTGTTGGAACCAGACTCTCAATACAGGCAACTTACAGGAGGAAGGGTTTATTTCTGCTACCAGTTTCCAAAGGGGCAGTCCATGGTCTGGGTGGCTTGGAGGCCGAAGAATTTGGCTGAAGGGCGAGGTAGGGCAAAACTGAGCATGTCATGGGGATCAGAAAGCAGAGCAAAGTGCAGCTACAGTCCCCAAGGCCACACCTCCGTGACACACTAAGAGCCACCCAAAGCTGTGCCTGTTAATCCCCTGGTGACTCTCACAGCAGTCAGGTTGACAGAGAAGCTTAACTCTCACACACATTCCCCTGTGCTTCTGCTTCTCTGTTTTAATTTCCCTCCATGAAGCACTGTAGTAACCTTCTTAAAAATCACCTCTCTTAATGAAGAGGTAACCAATAATGTCTCTTTATATTTTGACTCATGCTACAGCTAAGTTTTCTTCATTTCATATTACTTTAAATTTTCAAATTAAAGAACCAATCGCCAAATACTATCCAGTATGAGTCACTGCTTCAGCTTTTCCTGTCAACAGCCATTCTTATTAGTCAAGACGTTCAACCTCATCACTTTTCAGTGAGGACTGGTCTGAGCGCAGAATGACAAACCCAGGGGAGGCCCCTCCCTGGAGGAATTGCCTCACACACCCTCAGAGAATGTCTGAAACCATGGAGGAAAACTTCATATCTACCGTACTTTCTCCTGTGCATGCATAAGAGATAGAATCAAAGCATGCAGGGAATGTTTACATTTTAGCAAATTGTTATTATAGTAAAAATCATATCTCTATTACTTCCTCATTGTTTGGACACAATATTCCACACCTACAAATTAAAGGAGAATCGAAATTTGGCTTATGTTTTTAGTCGATAGTTGGCCAGCTCCAAGGCAGGCAGGCATTGTGCAAGTGTTTGGTTGAAGAGAGCTGCCTGCAGCATGGTGGCCCGGAAGCAGAGAGGGAGCTGGAGACCTGGGAGACCCACCTTGCCCTCTCGCACCTCCGCCCAGTGGCCTGCCCCTACACCTAGGCCCTACCCCACAATATTACACTTACCTGTAGCACCCTGTGATATGATCACCGTTCTAAAGCCCTCCTAGAGTACATGAGGCTTTATTGGGCAGTCTAGATATAGAAAATAAGAGACACACTGTCATTAATGCCACTAAAAATACCCCTGCTTGATTCAAACACATTTCTCCCCAGAAAGACTGACACCTCCCAATGTAGCTCTGGTTTCACGTCTCTAGTGATGCTGTCATGTCTGCCTCAATGTCCTGAGTCCAATCAAACTCCTGTGCCTCGCTGAAGTGGATTCCTGTGCAGTATAGGAATCCAAGCAGCCAAAATGACAAATTTGGAATTTCATTAGCTGAGCTCAGCCACCACTCACAGAGTCCGCACCTAGTGGCACTGAACCAAAGGGTCACAGAGTCTTTAAAGCAAAAAAGTGCAAAGCAAGATGTCCTCTTGGAAACAACTGAGGTAGAATCTTACATTAATTTTGGTTGACTCCTGAATCCAGCTTCTTTGTTGGGCAGGTTAATTTTACTCTCCTGTGGGTGCAGCTCATACTGCTTTTCTCATGGTACTTGTACCCTGAGTAATTTTTCACTCTTCTGGGTCAAATGCAGGACACAAGATAGCATCAGGTATGCCAAGCTACAATACTCACAAGGACATTTTTATTTCAGAGCAGCAGTTTCTTTGCTAAAAGTCTGGTGAATAAGGTGGAGAAGGACTCACTGTGACATTTTTACTGACAGAAATTGCCATACATAATTTGAATCTAATCAGAAATCAGGGCAGCCATGAAAAGACACTCCCAGGAGAGGATTTCCAGAGCTGCTTCGGAAAGCAGCAAGAATGATGGGAGAAGGAAGTGGGTTTGAAGTGAGGTGGGACTTCTGGCAATGTGTCTCTTGCTGGGATTTAAAAACAATTTGAATATTTAACTGCATTTTACATCACATTTTGTATCTTATAAATTTGTGTTCTTAACTTAAAGGGAATCATTGTGGCTTCCCTTTGGCAATCAATATCCAAATTGCCAGCATCACTACCTTTGCACTTTGGGGATCATCAGGTAAAATAAAGATGACTTGAGCTGAAGCATCATGGCACTTCAACAGTAGCTGTGATATCAGAGATAGTTGCTAAATAACTGATGAGCTGGTAGCTTGTACAGTGTGAACAGAACAGACAAAGGGAGAGTCCTCCCTCAGCAGGGACCCTGCAGGTGGAACGGCATAGGATTTCATCACACTACACAGAACAGTGCAGCTTTAAATCCTGTGCATTGTGTACTGCTTTCATTTCCATTTAATGCTTTTGGATTCACTGGCCAAGGATAACTGAAACTACAGAAAGTGAAGCAGTGAAGCCATAGACAGATGGGGCTAAACAGTGTGAATCATATATTACCCAACATCTTTTTTATGTCTCATTTTGAGAATATGTTGGTTACAATCTTGATTTCTTTTTTATTGCATTTGTGTTAACACATATTAGATATCCATATTCTGAGCTTGGTGTGTGTCTCATATTCTAGTTACTGGGAGGCATCTCTTTCCTGCATTGCTTATTGACAGACGTAGGGTAAGATAATGGCTATCAGAACTTGCAGGTGTGGAAGCTGTGGTTCCCTCGCTCTTTCATGACAGGATAACCTCGGGCTAGCATAGAGAAAGAAGATAATGAAAGCAAGGGCATGCAGTGCAACCCCAGCTCACAAACGAGTTCCATTCTGGGAGAACCTTCATAAGTTGGAATCATTTGTAAGTTTGATAGAGTGAATCATATAAACCTTTGACACAAATATACAATGTAAAGTGTAAATCAACCAAACACACAAGCATTGTAAACAAGTTATTTGTACTTTTCAGCATGGTGAGCACATGGCAGCATGTGAGCTACTTGCATGATGCATTTACATCTAGAAATGTGTCTCCTGAGAGGCCCATTATGTGAAAGATTGCAACTCGAATGCTCCAAAATTGGAGACTTAATGTATATTAAACCTACAGGGTGTCTGGCATATTGTGAAGCATTAGCAGATGTTAATCATTATCACCAAAATTCCACATCTTTTTATATGCGTGCATTTCTTTATACAGGGAGCAGAACCAAGAGCACAACCAAAAGCATCAGAAGAGGACACCTGAGCTCTGCGTTCCCACCTCTCCATGTGATTAGCCAAGCAGCCCGTGTCTCTAGCCTCCGCTTCTCTTACCAGTTGTGGTAGTTTCCTGCCTGACTGCCTCACACAGTAAATTCTCATGACCCCGAGTCACATTCAGACCTCAAGAAGCATGTGCGTCATCACATGTTTTTATGTAATTGCAAAGAGAGACACCATTGCAGTCCTCATTTGCCACACCTGACTCTTCTTCTGCCTCCCCTTCCAGGTACTAAGACTGTCTTATATACCTGGAAACAGAGTGTATCTGGGTGTGAATTTCACTAATTTTGTTATCAGGAGTAATTTCTTTGAAAGCTCCCAGTTCCTCATACTCTTTTTCAGACTTTCTTTCGTTGGTCTCTTAGGCCAGAAAAAGAAAGAATAGTGGATTGAATTCATCAAATAACTCATAGGAGCTCAGCACTCTCTTGGAACATTCTTTAGGTCAGTTATTTCATGTGAAGTTCTCACGTGATTTTGTGACAAGTAACATCATCTCAAATATATGGACGCTAAGGGTGGGGGAGATCTCTTACCTGGTGGAAATGGCCTTAAGTTTGGGTCCAACTCACTCTGGTGTGTGTTGCTAATTAGGATTTATTCTACTAGCATTTGTGAAAGGTGAGATTTTAACTGGCATTGGGGTGTGGCTATCTGTGGATGTGGATGATGGGAAAGGCTCTGTGAGTTGGTGAAACCACAGTTTTACAAAAAAGGCTGATACATCATGGTACTCATGTGTGTTCAGGTTAATGAAAACTCTAGAATAAGAATTGTATTCTTTAGGCAAGATCAGGGAAGAGCAAACACTTAGGTGCTGGCACACAGCATGTTAGAGCTCTGCTCTTTGTAGAGTGATTGCACCTTAGTGTTTTAGTGAAAGTGAATCAAGCAGACAGAAAACTAGAATCTTGTCCCTGAAAGGGGATGCATCCCTTCTGGTTCAGTCAATAGGAGGCCACCCTTGTTCCAAACCATTCACTGTCTCATTGAGGAATCAATGGCCTGTACCTATCCAGAGGACTTTGATGGCCAAGGCTGTTAGATACACAAAGGCTACAAATTAAGGAAAAATAAATATCCTCTCTAATCGAATAATGTGTTACCTAAAGTTAAATCAATAGGCTCCCATTTCTAGTCTGAATAAAACATGAATCCTTAATAGAGTTGTATCAGGCACTCAGGTGTAATGGGCTCTGTGGTTCCAGTGTTTAAGTATAAAGATGGGATTGCCATGATCAAAAGGATAAGAACAAAAAAAAGCCTAAAGAACTGTGTTTGACATTTACCCTGGCGTAGGCTTGTGCAAAGGAAATCACTTGACTTGAAGTGAATTCCCCACCATGAAGTTAGATGCTGTGTGGTGTCAACATTTCTTCTTTTCAATATTGATTCACCTCAGTAGGGAGAGCAGGGCACTGAGCTTTAGTGAGGGTCTCCGGGTGTGGCCCAGAAGTAAAAGAGAATTTCTTGGTAATAAGTAGCAAGGTCGACCGAACCCACCTTACAAACAAACAGGCAATGAGGGCTCTATCCATTCTCCAAGCAAGTTGGGAAATGCAGGTGCTATCACTGTCAGAATTACAAGGAAAAGATAGATCTGTCTCAGGAGGTGCATCTTCTGGGTTTGTTTTGATAGGTACAGGCCATTGTTTTCATTTCCCCAGAGCAACGTCTCCATTAGACAGGGATTGAAGACAAATCCAGGCCTATCTTCATATTTATACAGCCTTGCAGTAAGGGCAGAAAACATGTTTTCTTTCCAGGCCTCAGTTCAAAACACCCTAGGGAAGCCCCCTGAACCAATTTGATTTATAAGCCAAGCTACTCAGCTAACTGCTGTGTGTGTGCGTGCGTGCGTGCGTGCGTGCGTGTGTGTGTGTGTGTGTGTGTGTGTGTGTGTGTGTTTCTGGGTGTATGCATTCTGAAGATGTGGGGAGTGTGAAGGGTGCTAAGTTCTGTGTACAGTGGTCCACAACCAAAATAAGTAGGAGGCTTTCTCTGTCATAACCCCAAAAGTGAAATGTCTTTTGCAAAAGGTTTTGTCTCAGAGAAACAAACTGAAGACTTTATTGATGTGCAAATGTAACTCTTGAAACTGGAAATACAGACATTGTTCCAAAGTTCCTGAACTTCTTTTAGAGTCTTGATGTAGAGGAAAGATAAACTCAGCAAAGGCATAACTAGTATGGATGTTGTAGACTGTAGCACACCCCTAGAAGGCAGAGATGGACAGCAGAGGAAACCGCCAGTGACAAAGTGTGTCCGTCCTGCCTGCAGGACAGCGACATATGACCCAAATCAGGCCAGGTCACTTCTTGCCAGGGTTTGGTTACCAGACAACAAGTCACCAGAGTAGGTTGATATCTTTATGGAAAAGAAGGCAGGGAGAGACACAATGCTTTTTAACATGCAGTACAGAAATTTAATACCAAGAAAGGAGTATTTGATTTATGTCTTTGCTCATGCATTTAGGAAAGATGCTCTGTGTACTGGTGAGCATGTAGCTGTGAGTGCATCCATGCTGTTTTCAGAGGGAGATTGGCTTATTGTGTCTCATCCTCCTCCCATCTCTTTGCTTATCTCTGCTTTTCTTTGACTTTAATTCTTGCCCTGGAGTCCTGGGCCCGTAGGCTGAGCTTCATGATTGGCAACCAGAAGAGCTGTGTGAATGGTAGAGGGAGAAAGGTTTCCCCTAAAAAATAAGACTCGGTGATTCAGGGGATCAATAGTTCCCTGAGTGAAGCATCTCCTTACTTTTTTTTTTTTTTTTTTTTGTCTTTTTCCTTTTTCCTTTTTATCGGTACCAGGGATCGAACTCATGACTGCCTGCTTGCAAGGCAGGCACTTATGCCGCTGAGCTAAATCCCCACCCCCCCTTACTTTGTGTCCGGTGTTGGAGACAGTTCTCCGGCACCTCTGGTGTTAGTGTGTGTGTGTGTGTGTGTGCACAAGTATACGCATGTTTAAAACCAAAACCTGGCTAAAATAGTCACATCTTGATTCTGCATACAGTAGATCTGACATGCATTTTATAGGAGACTTCTTGATCAATAAGGTTGCAGAGAAGTCCACAGGCTCTTGGGAAGTTGTTGAGGATATTTGTACCAGATAGAGTATAGCATTGCATAACTGTGGATAAAAGATACAGATCATTTCTATAGGGTATGTTGTTGAATTTTCAGCTATTCTAGAGTGTTTCTTTCCTTAGTGTGTGTGTGTGTGTGTGTGTGTGTGTTCGTGTGTGTGTGTGTGTGTATGTGTGTTATTGTTTTTATTTTATTTTGGCCCCAAACTTATTTTACAAAGAAATTACATGGAGCCAGGTAAGATGGTGTATAACTGTAATCCCAGCACTTGGGAGACAGAGGCAGGAGGATTATTGTGATTTCAAGATCCGCCTGGGTTACACAGTGAGCTCAAGACGAGACTGAACTGTATAGTGAGATTCTGTCTCAAAAAAGACCAAAATAACAATAACAATAATTTGGTGTTAAAAACACAGGCTTCAAATACAGATTATTCAGTACTCCAATCAAACAAGCTTAAATAATGGAGAAAATTACTGAATGATTTAACTGAAAAATCTTCAACTAATGAAGGGTCTCAGTGGGTCTGACCAGTCCTGAGGTCCTTGTTTGGAACCCCCTTGCAGAAATGGGCTCCCAACACTTTTTTGTTCTCTGCATTCCTTCTTTTACTTTACTGGTGTGTGCCTGTGATGCACTCTTTTTGGGAATGTGACATGTACATCACCTATACCTGTGTCTATATTCTCTACATCTATCTTGGTCCCTTTCCATCTCCTTTCCCCATACCCTTCCCCTTCTCCTTCCCTGGAGCACGTGCTTGATCCTTTTCTCCATCTCCTAGAAGTCTCCCTTCCTGTTACACACTCTCTCATCACATGTCCCTCCACTTTCTCCAGTCAGTTTGGTGCAGGTGAGCATTTAGTCCTCATAACCAGGATCCACACTGAGCACCTCTGTGGGCTAACTCCCCACCTCCTTAAGATTCCTGGGAGAGGTGGACCCCCGGGATCAGGAGCCTTCACCCAGGTACCATCAGGGAACGGGCTGAGTGCTTCCAGGATGGAGCCACCCGCCCAGCCAATTGTCATCCCCTACACAGTCATGGTTCTGGCAAACAATGAGTCTCTCTCACCATTATCCACTGGGGTTTAATCAAAAGAGAGAAATCATGCAGTGATCTGAACAGGGAAAAATCAATAGGATTATTAGCTACAACAGGGGATTAGAGTAAGCAGGGATATGTGAGTAAGGGGAGCTTCAAAGGCGAGCAGGGAAACACAGGGACAGCTTCTGGGGTCTCCTAAGGAAGAGCCCGGAGGAGGTAGAACCCGTCTTTGCTGGAGCAGGTGTGGCTCTAACTCTGTGAATGACAAAGGCACAGGAGGCAACTTCTGGAGCTCCCTGGGAATCTGCATTCTCAGCAGCTAGAGGAGGCTGTGCAGAGGGAGTGTCTTCCTGGACAGTCTACTGCACAGTGACATGCTAGGGGTTAGTGCGAGCCCCACTGGTGGGTGCTGCTGGCCACCAAGTGCCCTAAGGGGCTTTGGTGTGGAAGTCCCTCCCTCTGTGGAGCTTGAGCCTGCAGGGGTTGCAGAACATGCAGGAGCTGGGCTAGGAGGCAGACAGACCCAGCTAGGGAGCATGAGGCCCTCCTCTGAGCATCTCCCTTATGCCTGGGCATTGGACATACCTCCGCCCTGTGGGGATCTCAGTGGAAATCACTGAAAGGGCCCAATCCTTTTGCTTTTTAAAAAGTGGTAATTTATTTTAGTAGCATATGTTTGTGAGGCATAATTAATTCATTTGTTATGAGGCATTGGTACATGTTCCATGATCTACATCAGTATTTGAGAAAGCATGGATCCAAACTTTTAATCTACTTCTTCTTTGGCCCACCCATTTGTGCTCTCCCTCCTCTCTTAGATCCCATTCTCACCATGTCTGTCTCCATTTTCCCTCTCATTTGTCTTTTTATTTTTTTTCTTCAAATTATTTATACCTTGAGTTTCTCAAATAAGAGAAATACGATATTTAACTTTCCATGTCTGGATTGTTTCAGTTAGCTTTGTATTTCCAGATAATGCCCCTTTCCCTACAAATTACCCTGAATTTATCCTTCTTTGTGGCTGAGTAGTACTCCACCTTTTCTTCATCAATTTGCCTGCTGATGGACATGTAGTTAGCTTTCAAGATTTAGCTGTTATAAGTGATTGCATTCCTCATGGTCAAATCCTTTCTCAAAGCAGGTGAAGAAGAGTGAAATGGAGATGAGAGGGATAAAGTAAAGCTAACACACTCTGTAAGCAGATTTCTGGTAGCTGAATGAGATAATGCAGTGTTCTCTGAGGTGAAGGGAGAAAGATTTTAGAAAACATTGATCTAAACTTTTAAAAACTGCAATTCTTGGGAAGAAAATGGAGACAGAGAGATTGGAAGAGAGAGGGAGACACAGAGACAAAGACAGAGACAGGGACAGAGACAGAGACAGAGGCAGAGCTACAAAGCTACTCTAAAAAACATGTACAGCATAATGAGAGCTCTAGCCCTTGACCAAATTGAAAAGGGTAAAATTTATTTAAAGTGAAGTTTAAAACATATTAATTGACTAAATTTTTTATTTGAAAGGGGATGAAACAAAACAAAACATTGAGACTGATCTTAGCAAAATCAATAAAGGAGGAAATCCACAATGGTTACTATACTGCTTAATATTATCATCGAAGCAGATGCTCAGCCTATTGGCTTAAGGTTTGCAAAGTCAATCAGACAATATGAACATTAAATTCTCTCTTTACTTCAGTTGCTATAATCTCAGCCTGTGTTCCTCCAAATCAGCCGGTTGCTTCTCTCCCTGCCAGGGCATGCACTGACTGACAGGGAGGCTCTGCTTCCTGATTCTCTCATGGCCGGCCTGACTGCTGCTCCAGTTGACTAAAGTTAAAAACAGTGTACTGCCAAATTCCAAGTGGCGAAGGATTTGGAAATTCTAAAATAATGTAGAGAATAAAATGTGTTAGGCTGCATTAGGAATTTCCCCTTGGTTTTAATGAGGAGTCCCGCTGAGTTAGGGTGGTCAGTGGAGCAGACCCCTGAGATCCCACACCTGGCACTGAGCTGGGACTCAAGTGAGGCTCAGGTTTGCTCTGAGGAAGGCAGGAGTCTTGGTGGATGTCTACACTCTCAGGTGGAGCTTGCTGCAGCTCTTGTTGGACACTGGATGGTGCTCTTGGTGGCCAAGGTGAGTGGCCCAGGTTGAGCCCTGGGATTCGCATGGAGTCCAGGCCAGGGACCAGCACCTGCTTCCTGGAAGTCCCTGTGTGTGTGCTCCGGGACTACTCTGGCCCCCATCTGCCTGAGCATTTAACTGGGACCTGCCCTCACTGTGACAGCAGGGTTGGAGGCAGGGGACACCAGGCATATATTGAAAATGATGACTTTTGAGTCATACTTCTCTGTAAGAATGCAGAAAATCAATAACTAGTCTCCTCTGTCAAGGACAAAGCAGGCTTCTTTAGGCTGTGAGCTGGCTGAGAATAACCTGCTCTGACAAGTGCACCAGTGCCTGGTGTTGAGGACACAGAAACATGTGGCACCCCATCCACCGAGGCTCTCTGTGCACCTGCTGAGAGGAAACACCCCTATCCAGGCTCTGTGTCATCACCCACGAGATGGAAATCCTCAAGAGAGCGGCATGTGCAGCGTGGTGTGTGATCATCCACCAGGTACGTAGACAGCTGTGCAGATGCACACATTGTGTCCTCCCAAGAAACAAATCACTGAAGTCATTTTTTTCTTGAAGCATGGCCCCTGGTCCATAAGAGGTTTAGAGGAAAGTGTGATGATAACAGGGCCAACTTTGAAACAGTGGTAAAACTCACCAATTGACTGAGATCCTTTTAGCAAAGGCTGTAAGCATGGTGTGAAGCCAAGGCGATGGATATTATTTGACTTCCAGGTGTAGCACCAGTGACTATGATGCTTCAGCAGTGAAGCATGCTGCAGGGTAGGGGTGACAGGTCAGGCGCCTCACCTGGGGAGCTTCTGAGGTCCTCATTTTAAAGCACCTTGGGGTGCTATAGATGAACTGATACCAGGAAATTTTAGTTTATGCGTGGAATGTCAGCATGGCCGGGGCTGAGCAGGGATTGTGTGTCACTGATACTGGGGGAAATGTGACCCAGGAAAGACCACTGATCTAATGTTCATGTAGGATGAGACCATTGCTTCATGCAGCCAACATGCATTCAATTTACAAACACAGAATCAGTCATGTCTAGTGACTGAGCATGCGCTGGCAGCTAAGACATTATTCCTTTGCCTGGTTCATGCCGTGTTAGGAGAACGGCACCATTTGAAAAGCTTCCCCTGAAAATGTAGATGCAGTGTGTAATTAACACCAACCCTCCTGGAAAGATACAGGGAGGAGAATACCTGAGCTGAGTGTGGAATTTAGGAGGGGTCACTGGGAAAATGTGCTTATTACAGGGTGAGGCTCAAATGGGAAGTTGGGAGATACATCCACGTGGGAGGTGTGCAGACACCTTCCTGTACATGTGTGTGGGTAGGGGAGCTTTTGCAGAGTGTGTGTTGTGGAAAAGGAGGCAGCAGTGTGTGGGCTATACTTGTAAGCAGGATACCCAAAAAATGCAGAGATGAATGTTGCAGATTGGACTTAGTAGCTCAGGGTGGTAGAGAAGATGCATGTCACCTGTGGCCCTGGCAGACCTTACTAATCCACCTCACTCACTCCCACTGCTGCCCATTCCTTCCTCATCAAGAGAGAACTCCCTCTGGCTGCTTCTACTAGTGGCTTAGAAATGGCAACTAGAGTGAAGTCTATTTCCTATTTCTGGAAAGGCATGTAGTTCTAGAAATTGCTTTAATAAGGATTAGAATGTGATGTGAATGAGGCCACAATCTGTGCCACAAAGATCTGTACATTTAAAATAGTCAGCCAAGAAGGCAGGTCAGTAGCAAAGTAGGTGCCCTGCAGTGCGTTTCCAGTGGGGTTAGAATCATTTGATCAGGGTGCCCTTGAGGAACACAAACTTTGAGTGGTGCTTTGCTCTTTCCACTTTAAAAACATCAAATTATTAGGAGGAAGGAGCAGGAAGAGGAAGATAGGGGAAGGGGGAAAGGAAGAAGGGAAAAGATTGTATGTCCATAGGCATGTATATGTGCATGTGTGTGTATGTGTGTGTAAGTGTGTGTATGTGTGTGATATAGATGACTACACTACTCATCGATATAAGTTCATCAGAAATAACAGCCTGTGCTTTCATTGCTTGACGTTTTGATCATTTCTATGCTTAAATCTTGTAACCTGAACAAGTACTTCTAATATAACAACATGCAATGTATTAACTAGTGTTAATTTCCTACTAGTTTTTGAACTTCTTTATCATTCTATCCTTTTTTGTTTTGCTTTTAAAATCTAAAAATATTACTATACGATAAAAAAAACAAGCCATGGCATGCACATGACCACTCCCCAAGGTGGTTGTAAGCTTTAGACGTGTATTAATAAAATCAAAATTTAAAAAGAAAACAAGCTGTTGACATAGATTAAAAAAAAGTCAAATTATTTATGAAGACTGAGCCTTTAGGAGACTCCAAATCTGCTTTTTATTCTTGAAAACTGTTCAATGTGCAAAAGCTGCATCAGCCTTCCTACCTGGCAGCACCAGGGTCCTCTACCTGAGGCTGCTGGTGTGGAGTGTGTCTCCTCATTCCCGTTCCCCGTCGACTGCTGTGTGTTCCTCATTGAAACTGTCCCTCGGTATCCATGAGAGATTGGTTCCAGGAGCCATGCAAGGATGAGAATTCTGTGATGTTCAGATGTCCAAGGGTCTCATAGGAAGAGGCTCTGGATCCGCATGTTACAGACTCACATCTTCACACAAACACTTTAAATCAACCCAGTGGCTTACTTAATACACCGCAAGAGCTACGTACATAACTGTAACACTGGATCACTTAAGAATAATACTCGAAAACCTAAGCATGTTCAGTGCAAAACTCAAACTTCCCCCAAATGTTTCTGTTAGTTACAAGATTTATTAGCATATTTGTGGCGCACAGTAGTCATATCCATCATGGGATTGGGGTGGACCCATTTCTCATTTTGATCATTTTATTACCCCTTATAGCCTCTTCCTCCTGACGATGCTAAATACCTAAATATCCTGTGATTTCTCTAATAGGAGAGATCCAAAATGTAAGTAATTTCCAAATGCTCCCACTCTGAGGTTGTTCGGCACTGTCCGTGGGCACAGAAGGCTGAGTGTTTATCTCAGACCCGCATAACTTGTGCATGCAGCTGCCTGGAATCTCCAGGAATTTCTTTTGTTGTTCTTTACAATTCTTTTTATCTTTTTGCTTCTCTTTGGCTTCTGATTTTCCATACTAATGATGGCTCATGCATTATACCTATATTGTGGTCCTGGAAAACAAATCACATATAAATGGCATGGGTATACACTTAATTGCTTCAAAAATATTAGATGAAATCATGATGATTTCTTTCTCACTAAAATCCAGGTTATTCCACATGGGGGCTTTTTGCATTAAGGAACTGTTAAGGTTTGCCATGGGTGAATTAACTTCACACGTTGTTCAGACTGAAAGAGTCTGGAGATTGAATTCTAACGGCCCTTTGAATGGTAAAAGATACGGAACACGAGATCTTATAGCAAGGCTCTCCATTTCTTTGCATGCAAAGACTTGTGATTTCTGAAGCTGGTTCTGGTCCCAAAAAGTGATTAAAGTGTTGAGAATCGGGAACTTAGGAGAAAGTAGCAGAAAGGGAGGGTGATGTAGAGACTGAGCAACACAAGCCTCCTGCAGGTTCAAGAGGAAACCAGGAGAATTGGAGGATGAATCTCTGGGAGGCTGAGGCAGGGGAGGTGCAGCACTTCTGTGGTCCATTTAACTCCAGGGTTCTCGCAAACATGAACCTTTCCATTGCTGCCTGGGTCAGCACCTTGTGGCGAGCTCACAGTCCAGTCCCTGCTCCCCTCTCCAGTGCTGGCTCTGAGCAGGTTCTGCAAGGGATGCGTGGCACCAAGTTGGGCACCCGAAATCTCACCCTGGAACCAGAAACGATGGCTGTAGTCTCCGCAGTGTGTCTGCACCTCAGGGTTTCAATGTCAGGAGGAAGGCAGCAAATGTTTGTCTCTGTCCCTCCTGAAACTCTTGTGTCATTTTCTCTCTCATGACTCTGGGTGCAGTAAAGAGAGTTTAGACCCTCAGAGGCAGTGTCACACTCTGTTCGCGTGACCTTTCTGAAAGGTGTGATTTAGGCGCTGGCTCTTTTGTCTTCTCCCTTTTTAAACAACACCTCTCAGAGAGGATGGGAATGGTAGAGAGGTCCAGGTGGCAGGTGAAAGGTCATGGGCACACTGAACTCCCATCCAGCAGCCTGTGATATTGAAAGCACCAGACTGGGCTGTGTCCTATAAATGTCTGCACACCCCAAATCAGGGAACTTGCTTCCTGGCTTCCCTGGTGCCCCTGAGCACAGCACTTTTCACCACTGATTTTTTCTCTGTGGGATGGGGAACTGAAGTCTCTTGGGGAGACTCTGAATGTCTTCTTATGAAATGCTGGATCACTGAGGAACTGTGTTTTTTTTCTTACAAATCATTCTGCTGAGGAATGATTGAAATACAGACAGCTAAGCAAATATAATACACTCAGTGGGATGAGGTGGAGATCGTGAGACCATCACCATGCAGTCTGTGCCTCCCAGAGCTTTTTCCCGGCCTCTTAATTACTGCTGAAGGAGGGGGTGCTCTGTGCTGTGCAGACCACAGGACAGGACAGCAGAGAAGGGTAACTGCTGAAGTCTCATAGTGGGGCACACATGGGCTGTTGGGCCCTGTGTTTGCAGCTCTGTGGCCGTACATCCAGCAGGTGGAGCACTGTCAGCAGGGATGGCTACTGAGGACCACTGCCCCGGACAGCTGTCAGGAAGTGCGTCGGAGAATGTGTTGTACTCAGGACACCAGGTTCTCAGTCTTGGTGTCCACACGCCCCAGGTGACACGCTTGAGAACAACAGGGAGGATATTCCAGTTTGGGACGGTGAACAAGCTGCAGGTCCATTTCCCTTTGGCATCAGCAAATACGACTGAGCATCCACCTCATGCCAGGATCAGCGAGTGTGCAGTGGATGTATGGGTGCACCTTCTTTCTTATTTTTAATTTTAAGGAGAAAAGGATAAAAATAACACTGATACAAGTTTTCAAAACAGGTTAGGAGGACAGTTATGTAATTAATACATTGCATATTGTCATCTACCCAGTAGTTATTCAGAATACATATTATAGGTGTGAAACATTGCCCAAAAGTTACTAGAGCAAAGTTTCTTTTCAGTGAACTCAGAGAAACCAGCTGTATTACTATCTTAGCTATCTTGGGTACACCTACATTTTTTTCTTTTTCTCATTCTCCATCTCAATTTGTCTTTTCTGCCCAGTTCAGAATGTCTATTGTGTATTTTAGATCTTATCTGAACGTTCAGTTTCTCACATGAGTGAGACAATATGAAGTTTACACACATAGTTTTGATTTATTTCACTTCTGAGTGTGGCCTCCAGTTGCATCCATTTACCTATAAAAGTGTACAGTCTATCTTTCTTTATGGATGAATAGTATGCCATTATATTAAAAAAAAATAAGCTGTATCTTTTTTATCCATTCCTTGTCAGGCATTTGTGTTGTTCCCATGATTTAGAAAGTGGATTTGATCTAGCAACAAAATTTGTAACAACTAAGCCAAATCACTTTCAGAATCACTTATGAAATTAGTGATCATTAATCAGAATTACTAGTGAAATTAGAGCAAAAACAAAGGTCATGCAGTGGCATCAAGACCATAAAAGAAGTCTTGCTGGGATGTTTGGGAGGTAACAATCCTGTTACTTTGAAAGTTGGAACATCAGAGGAAAGAACGCTGAAGTTCAAATGTTTTCACTCATAAAAAAAATTAAAATGGCTCATATTTTAAGTAAACATCACCTAGATCCCTCTCACATTGAGCACTACAGATGTGTATTTTGTATCTTAAATTTTTATGGTATCCCTTCTATTTGTAATTCATTTAATTGCTGTTATGGATTCCCAATCAGCTAGATGGGCTTGGTTAACTTTTACAACTGAAAATGTTGTTATGATAAAAATCCTGTGTTCAAATCCATTTCTGTTGTGTGTATTGGATTCTTTGTGAAAATGGAGGAATTTCAAGGGCTACACTTGGTAAATTATCCCAGCTCCAGGAACCCTGCTTACCCCTGGCTCAGGTTTCACCCCATGGCCCTTCTCAATCAGGCCCAGACTTTCTTCTTCCCTAAGGAAACTTTAGGATTGGCTTCTACATGTGGTATTACATTGAAAGGATGAGCTTGTTTATCAGGCTTTTGAAAGGTACTGCTAAATCTTCCTCCATAATTATTTTTGCTGATGGGTTTCCTTTCAGTTCCCCAAATTTCCACTGCTGATAAAGAAATTTATATCAACAGTTTGATAAATAGCATTTCAATAGTTTCTGACATGCAGGTCTTTGATTATCAGTGACACTGAATGGATTTCCACACAACTCAAAATGCTTATGCTTCCAATTTTGCAAATACCTAATGCCTTTCCAGAGAGAGAGAGAGAGAGAGAGAGAGAGAGAGACTCACATTGGACCTTCCAGTGGGAGCACATCTTTGATGATTTTAATTATTTGGTTTTACTTGTAAGAGGAATTAGCTACCACTGTTTGTAAATATTTTTCTCTTTTTATTTTACTGGTCCATTTTAGATATACATAATGATAATATCTACCATAGGGATTTTGCATCTGGACATGATGTACCTTGCTTCTTCTTTTTTTTTTTTTTTTCCATTTCCCTCCCCTCCCATCAACCCCTCTTATTTACAAAAGCTTTGTTTTCATTTTTCCCTCTATTAATTTTTTCTTGTCTCTACCTTCCTTCCTCTTCCCTTGTTCCCATTTTCATTTGAACATTTTCTTCCCATTTTCCAATATCTATTACATATTTTGATCTTAATTACACTTTCAGTTTCTCATACCAGAGAAACCATGCAACACTTGGGCATACGTGTCCGATTTATTTCACTTAAGTGTTTGGTCTCAAGGTGCAGCCATTTAGCTAGAAATATCTCTAGTGTGTCTTTTTTTGGCAGAATATTACCATATTGCATAAAAATACATATCCTATGTCCAGTCATTGATTGATGGGCATTTGAGCAGTTTCAGAGACTTGCCAATCACAAACTGTGCTGCCACAATCATGGGTGTGCCTGTATGGTCTTGATGCGGTACTTTTAATTCATTTGGGAAGATTCGAAGAAGGGAAATACGTGGGCTGAATGGCACCTCTCATTTAAGTCTTTTGAGGAATCTCCACGCGATTTCCATGGACTGGTTGCACAATCTACATTGCCTCTAACAGTAAAGAAGGGTTTGTTTCAACAGCATCTTCACCAGCATTTGGTTTTGGTTGATTTCTTCATAATAACTCTTCTTGCTCGAGTGAGACGGAATCTCAGTGCTTTTTCATTTTCATTTCTTGAACCACCAGTGATGCTGAACATTTTATCATTTTTTTTTTACAATTTATACTTCTTCATCTGTCTCTCTTCATTGCAAGGGTCCATATTTAGGGTGGGCCTTTCAGTTTGGGGAGATTCTGATTCTTTTTTGAGTTCTTGGTATATTCTAGATACTAGTCTTTTGTCTGAGGAACTTTTGCAATTTTTTCCCATGCTGTGGACTGTCTCTTCACTTGTTGATGATTTCCTTTGCTGTGCAAAACCTTTGTAATAAGATGAGATCCCAGTTGTTGATCCTTTGTGATACTTCCTGTGTGACCAGGGTTTTATTGATAAAGACTTTGCCTGCACCTGTGATTTCAGGGATTCTATTTATTTTACCCTCCAGCTGAATTAGTGTTTCTGTTTTAATATTTAGATTTTTGATCCATTTTGATTTTAGTTTATTGCTGTTTATAAACATTTTACCACAAATTTTCTGATCATTTTAGTAGCACTTATGGGAAAGAGTTAGACTTGAGGTGGAGATGAGATGAGTGGACGCAGAGAGAAACTGACACAGCCTTGTAGGATTTAGGAGCAAGAACTAGAGAAGGTTTAGAAAGGGAGGGTGAGGGGGAAGAAGAGGTTGGCAGTGAAGCCTGGGACCATGAAACCTGATCTGCAGGTAATAGTTGGGGTAAACGAAGGGCATGGTGCAGATGCCTGGTGACCCATTCCCTAGGGTGAGGTACAGGGCCAGCAGTCAAGGCCAGTGCTGCCCCCACCCCTAAGTGTCATGTGTTGCTGAGTCAGGCACCACCCCTGCCTCAGTGTCTTCACCTGTAAATGAACCTGTGGGCACCTTATAGTTCTGTAGTCCTGCACTGAGCGGATGCTACTTTGTGTCTCCTGAGGTGAGCTCATCCTTATTGCCTCCTTGTCCACACCAAAGCCCTCAGCGTCATCCTGTTGGAGAGTTCATTGTGGGCACAAAAATGATGTGATTTTCAGAAGGAGGATTGCGTTGTCTTATTTAACCTGCTAGAAATTGCATTTTAGGGCTTCCCAGAGTCAAATCGAAGCATCACCATGAAGATGTTACATTCTCCTTTCTCTGTGGCAGAATTACAGTTAGAGAGAAAAAACACAGTCACAGACGTGCTGCAGTGCATCCTGGAGCCCTTCACCTGTCCAGGCATTAATCTCCCAAAGCCCAAATGTCCAGGCCTATTTTTAAGAATTCTCATTGTGGTTGTGATAAAGTACTATTTTTAGGGACATAGTGTCAACTTTAATGCACCCTTTAAATTAGTATGCAAATAAAATAGGATGCATGTAAGGTTTCTTGTAATGGACATTTGAGAAGATATGTTAGGGAAAATGTAACAGAAAAATGGCCACACTTAGTATGAGTTTGTGGTTTTTCTTGCCTGCTTTCAGTAACTTGAGAATGTGTTCCCAGGCTTCCACTTGTCAGTCTATGTCTCCAGTAAATGCATAGACATTGCTTTCTGTCCAAGTCCTGTTATCAATGTCTTGGGAGTTGCATATGTCCCAGAAAAGGTTTCAGAACCTCAGGAGCTTTTGGTGTGATGGATTTTGTTTGTGTTTGTTCTCCATACACCTCTTCCTGCAAAGGTTAGAGACTTCATTTCTATGGATGGGAAAGACACAGAGAACTTGGCACCTGCCCTCTTGAGTAGTAGTCAAACACTGGGTTCCCTGAGTTTCCTGCAAGTGGAGTTGAGCCTCTGGGAAGAGACTTTTCTATCCTGCTGACCCAACCCAGGGCCGAGCCACTGCTGGACACTGTGCAGCAGTGGAAGAGATTCTAGTGGAGAGCTGTTGGGAGCCGCAGCCCCGAGCCCGGTCGCCTCACTTGGCGGACGTGAGGCCTGTAGTAAAGAGTAAAGCCTGAGGTAGATTACCCCTCCCATCGAGCACGTTAGTTTCCTGCTTACCGCGTAAGCAACCCGCTCAACAATATAGTCTGCCTGGCAACTGATGATGTTAGCCAATCAGCTTGCCTTGCTTACTTTAACATGATTGGACACTGTATCCATATATATACTGGTGCCACCCCTGGGGGGGAAGAAGAAGCCCGGAAGTGGAAGCCCAGAAGGAGCCGCGGGGAGCGGACCAAAGGAGGCTTCGGCTGGGAGCGATCCCAGGGCAGGCTGTACGGAGAAGGAAAATAAAAGAAAAGGTTGTCCACTGCCAGACTTTGTCGTGTGTCCTTCCTGCCGGCCAGGAGCGACATCGACATTTGGTGGCCCGCACGGGGACTGATCACCCCCGAGACGTGACAGCGGACAACGCTCCAGTACAGAGCTGCGAGACAGGTGAGTTGGGGATAAGCCTGGGCTCTGGGTGGTGCACACCTACAGGGCTTTTAGACTCCCCTCAGGCTCACGCGTAAGTGGCGGATTCCTTGGGCCTCACGTGGTGAGTAACATATTAAAAGATGGGAAACATGCTAGGTAGCAACACTAAGAGCAAGGGTGGTTGTGGAGAAAGCTCTCAAGAGCTTACAAAAGTACGCAGGGTATTTGAGCAGGCCCAGTCGGGGAGCTCCCGAGAGGGGCCCGTCAAGGGGAACAAAGATGCTAAGGAGAAGGACAGGGCTCTAGCCTCGGAGTCATCTGACTCCGAGGACGAGGGAAAGTTGAATGGCAAGGAGGCCAAAGAGACCAGCTGTCAGGAGCCTAAGTCGCTCAATAAGGAGTCGCAGGGTTCTTTCCCAGCGTTGCGCCGCGAATTGCGCTCCGCTCAACTTGGTCTGCGGAGGAGTAGGGAGCTCCTGAGCGCTCCCCGGCGCAAGAGGGAGGCGAAGCCTTCCGCCCCACCTTGGGGGGTGTTCCTGGAGGCGATCCCTCGCCGCGAGGCGGCCGCCCGGGAGCTCCCTCCCCTTTCGCCAGAACAGGAAGTGATGCACGGGCCCCCATTTTCCGCCCAATCACGGCCGCCGTCTTATGCTCCGCCGCCGGCGGGTCGGTATTTTTACAGGCGGCTTTGGCAGGGGGGACGTTTGTCTCATGAGGTACATCCACCACCTGGGATAGATAGTGGCCCCTATGGGATATTTCCTGTACAAGTAGCTATGGGCCAGGGACGTAATGCATGGGAGCCTTTTGAGATAAAGCAGATTAGAGAACTTAAAAATGCAGTTACAACCTTTGGGCCAACTGCGCCTTACACCATTGCCATGCTGGAGAACCTGTCTTCTGGGCCCCTCACCCCCGCGGACTGGATTCAGCTGGCAAAGGCGTGTCTGCCCTCGGGTAGTTACCTAGATTGGCGAGCCTGGTACACAGAGTTCTCTGCCCGAGCAGGCTGAGAAAAACGCCGGTCGAGGAAAAAGGGGCTGGGGATTTAACTCAGTGGCATAAGCGCCTGCCTTGCAAGCAGGCAGTCGTGAGTTCGATCCCTGGTACCAATTAAAAAAAAAAAAAAAAAAAAAAAAGATAAAAATAAAAAATAAAAAATAAAAAACAAAAAGGGGGAGTAAGCCAAGGCCTGCCTCCAAAGGCGCGGTTATCTATGACAGGACAATGGATGGGCCCGGATCCAGTGGTCAGCTGGAACCGAGGCGCGGTTTGTGTTTTCCCACAGGAATCGGGACGAGAACCACTGTGGGTACCGGAGAGACTGACACAGGCGACAAAGCCCTCGACTGAAGATCAGACCTGCCCTACCGGAGATCCATCACAGACCAACCAACAAGATGAATAGAAATAGTGGTAGCCCAAAATGGACAAGAAGATCCTCAGGCATATGCATGGCTCGCTCGCCTAGCCTACGACCGAGTCTAGGGGTGGTGAGCTTCCCACACTCCTCCTCTAAAAAATTATGACATAGCTGGGTAGGAGAGTCAATGACGGGTAAGAGCGTACTCCCCCGGTGCGACTCAACCTAAGCCAGGCCCTACCCCATCCTGCACGTAAGCCGCTGGACTGTTAGATGCTGCCCAGGTCTAAATTTCTCTCCGAGGGGATTTCTTTACGGAGAGGAAATGAGTGCAAGCTTGTGTGCATCCAGGTTCTGTCCAGTTTGTGCCTGGCCCTAGAAAAATGACGAGGGCCTCAGGGCCTTGGCAGACCATGGGACGGCCGACCAGGGTCTAAGCCAAGGACCTACGGTGGGCCTACGCATAGGGCATAAGCCTCTGCACCCAGTCCAGGAAGGGCTACGATGCGCACATTTATAAAAAAAATAAAAAAGGGGGAGATGTTGGGAGCCGCAGCCCCGAGCCCGGTCGCCTCACTTGGCGGACGTGAGGCCTGTAGTAAAGAGTAAAGCCTGAGGTAGATTACCCCTCCCATCGAGCACGTTAGTTTCCTGCTTACCGCGTAAGCAACCCGCTCAACAATATAGTCTGCCTGGCAACTGATGATGTTAGCCAATCAGCTTGCCTTGCTTACTTTAACATGATTGGACACTGTATCCGTATATATACTGGTGCCACCCCTGGGGGGGAAGAAGAAGCCCGGAAGTAGAAGCCCAGAAGGAGCCGCGGGGAGCGGACCAAAGGAGGCTTCGGCTGGGAGCGATCCCAGGGCAGGCTGTACGGAGAAGGAAAATAAAAGAAAAGGTTGTCCACTGCCAGACTTTGTCGTGTGTCCTTCCTGCCGGCCAGGAGCGACATCGACAGAGAGCGATCACACATTTTACTAGCATCCGTGATTCTGGAGTTTGTGGCTCTTATTTGCAAAATATACCTTGTGCTGGGCTACAGAGACCCAACCTGTTCTACAAGACATGTCAAAGGCCCATCAGCTGCTTGGGAGGACCTGACATTGTGTTTTTAGTTAGAACACAGAATTGCCATAGACAGCCCCAAGCACTCAGTCGCAAGCCTTCCTGTGTGCACAGGATTTTGAGACATCATCAACAATCATATTATTTTCTGCAGGGCTAAGATATGAGAAGCAAATCCACACAGTCAGAAAGAACTGCAGCCATTTCTTGTGCAGCCAGCCATGTCAGTGAACATTACAAGCAGAAAGCTTCAGGGGCCCAGAGAAAGGATTAGAGAACATGCAGATTACAGGCTGACCCGATTTCATAGTACTTGGAATTATTCAGCAGCTCTGCCTATGGTATGGTATATTAATAACCCTTCTCAGGAAACACATTTGTGATCTGACCTGAAGAGACACTTGCTCCTTCCAGAGAAGTCTTTAAGGATGGCTGTAGGTTAATGCAATCCATCTGCAAGAGGAAGAGAGTCTTCATAATTTGGCTTGATACTAATAAGCCCAGAAAGTGAATTTTCTCTGGGCTGTGACAGATCAATGTTTAAAAATGTGATCTG
The DNA here is from genome assembly GCF_034190915.1 of Cavia porcellus. Taxonomy (NCBI): domain Eukaryota; kingdom Metazoa; phylum Chordata; class Mammalia; order Rodentia; family Caviidae; genus Cavia; species Cavia porcellus. The sequence goes on along the minus strand of NW_026947499.1, from coordinate 4,833,134 downwards.
TGAATATCGAGTGAATGGATGAGAGCCACAAGGTTGGACTCAGACCACACAGGAAAAGCAAATTGCTGGTCCCTGGTCCTTGCCCCTTACCTGATAACATTCCCAAGAGGCAAAGACCTCCAGTCAGAACCATCATAGCACCTGGGTTTTCTCACTGCACTGGTCCATTACAGTCCAGTAGGAGTCGTTCTGGATTATTTTTTTTTCTTTTATTATTTTGAAAATGTGGCTTTTTGAACAGACAGTTAATTACTGAGCTTCCCAAAGAAAGTGGCTGCCCTGTGCTGGAGGTCACAATGATAAGTGATTCCCTTTGTGGATCCCCTAAAGGGAAGAGCACCACTGGCCCACTAAAGAATTAGAGAGGAGGGCCCAGGCATCCGCAGATCCCTCTGAGCATGGCCTTGCATTGCACATCAGTTAATAAATTAAACTTAGGTCTCGAGAACTGACATATCAGGCAGTGTGTGGCATGGACATGCAGAGGTCAAGAAAATGGTGGCATTTTCTCATCTAAGGAGCAGCCAGAGTCAAAGACACACAAGCCAGTAAGTCCTACCCCGCACCCTAATCCAAATAATGCCGTATTTTTAAATGTTCATAGAATCACATTTGGGGTATGGACATATATTAGTATCACCTGTTATGTGCTTACCATGTTCTGTTTTTCTAATTTGAATCAACGTGTGAAAAGGAAACTTTCTGTTGCTACCATAAGTGAACAAACAGTATGACTATTTTGTAAATGAAAGATAAGAACTAAAGTCAAAGAACAATCCCAGGTGACTAAATTCCTCGAGCATTCTTTGGGTCCCCTGTGGCTGTGGCTTGCATGCTTCTTACATGAGGGACATTTCCAGAGGGGGAGTGGAATTAAAGTATCCAGCACCCAAAAGACGCTTCCTCTCCATCATGTCCTGATGGGCTGAGAGAGATTTAGAAAGGGAGTGACTACACCATAGCGTCAGCACTGTTTAACTCTGGTCCCAGCTAGGTATCTGCTCACGTCCTCCCATGCTGCATGGCAGGTGCCTGCCAATACTTCCCTGTGAGTCTGTGAGAGGCCTGGAGTCTTCTCAGGACATTAGGGTGTGTTTACTATAAAGGTTGTGGGTCTGGAAGTCATGGGGAACTGCTGTCCCCAAACCTGATGGCTTACACATCACTTACCACCTGCATCTCATGCAGTAACAGGACGATGTTCTCTTCAGGAATGTCTTGAAGATCAACCCAAACAAGCTTCAGAGGGAGAAGTGACAGGAACAAAGGACTGGACACCACCTGGGCTTGGACCGGACCTCTGCAGATCCCCGTGTGACCATGGGGAAGTCATTCCACCTAACTCTACCTAGGCTTCCTCTCTGATCATGTAGGATGATAGTGACACTCACTATCTAGATCTTCGGAGAATAAATGAGCAAGTCACATAGCTAGCATGGAGTGCGAGGTCATGATGATACTCAGCACAGCATGAGTCCAGGAGGAACTTTTGCCATGTCAGGCCACTACCACTCCATGCTTTATTTTTTTTTATGATGTTTATCCCCTCTTGCATTCAGTAATAAATATTTTCACCTGTTTCTAAGAGTAAGCCCCTGTGGAAGGCCCCACTGGGATAAATCACTGAGCGACTCACTGGTTCTGAGCCCCCAGCACAAGTGTGTGAGTCTACAGTCTGCAGAAGAGATCCATCATTAATAAGGCCCTCAATGGTGGTGTCAGAAAACAGCTGACCATTTCCAAAATACCTGTAGCCCTGGGAATGAACTTTCCAAAGGCCCTGAAAAGCCCCACATCAGAGGCAAGCTCTCCAGCACTGATTGTAAAGAATCAGGGTGACGGGGCTGGATTCATGTGAACCTGGGAAGAGTAGAGAGAGAAAGTGTCAGAGAGGCTGCAGTCCCTAGCCAGGAAGTGTATGGCAAGCCATAAACCATGTTTGGTTGGAGAAAGCCAGGAGAAACAAAGGCAAGACATACTGAGAGAAGGAACACTTATAAAGAGGAATGGGCCCAGGCAGGGGTGATGCCTACAGTCAGGAAATCATGCATAGAAGTGTACACACACACACACACACACACACACTCACACACCTACACACAGATCTGCATCAGTGATGCCAGCCACTGGTGGTCTGCAGTCCCCTCTATCCTCCTAATGGAGCTGCTGATCAGCAGGGCATGTCCTTGGGCCCCATGTGTGTTGGCAGAAGGAGCATGAATTGCCTGTGCCTCAAGGAGGAGCTAGGGCCTCAGGATGAAGGAGCTGCCTTCCAGTAGACTAAGCTCCTTTGAACCTTCTTGCTCCTGAGACATCCCTGAGCATCCCTGGAATCTGCATCTCAAGGAGGAGAAGGCTCCAGGCAAGGGCAGGGCTTCTTTGGGAAATGATGGCTTCCTTTTGTCTTTTCTGTGGATACTAAGACAGCTCTGCTTTGTGGTCTGTTGCAGTGGTTGCCTCCTTTGCCTTTTAAAGTGGTCTGGATAGGAGGGGAAAGTTGTTCACCAAGCGGGTTGTTTGCATGCTGCACTCACAACTCTGTTCCCAGAGATCTGAACGGGGTACCTTCTGACTCCATTTGTGTCACCTAAGTCCCATTGCAGATCCTGGAATCAGAGAGGAGGATCTCAGAGCCAGGAGTTCCCTGCTGCCTGAGAAGTGCAGTCTTAGACTGCTCTCTCTCACTTCACTGTGAGCCAGTTTATAGCAGCTCAGTTCACTTTTACGACACCATTTCCAGGGCTACTATGTCAAAGAGTCTATACAAGAGAGAGGCATTGTAAACACATCAGGGAAAAAAAAAGAAAATCTCCAGAAACACAATCAAATGAGTGTTTTTTTTTTTTTCCTTAGTTTTGGTGCTCATGATGGCTCAATGTGTCAAGTTTTCTGAGGCCATGAATCCCTCGGTATGGGAGAGTCAAGAGAAAGCAGGATTTCTAGGTGTGAGGATGACTTTGCAGGTGAGAGGAAGGCTGGGACAGGGGTGTGACATGCTCTCAGGTGCTGCAGAGTAAACTAACCTGAGAAGTGCTCATGGTGAACAGCACCCTTTGTCTGTACCTTGGGCTGGCACTGTCTGAGAGGATCGAGTTTGCTGCTAACCACAGCTCCCTTCATCTGCCAGCTTGTAGCTGCTTGGATTAGCAAAGGCAGGAGGAGAGTGACACTTACCTGCCAGCTCACTCACATCTGTGAGGCTAGGCTTCTGGCCTTCTTCACGGATGAAATGTGGTGCATAATCGGGGTCAGTCATGAGTGCATCACAGCTGAAATCTGGCGCTTTCCTGGGAGCTCCGTGTGAGCATCTTCTTGCAAATTCCACCTTTTCTAGCTTATCAATCACTGAAGAAACCTGAGACAGTAACTCCTTTTACTACCCTTGTTTTACAGGTGGGCTTCTGGGGGAGGATATCAGGTAACAGAAATTTAAAACATTAAGCTCTCCCTGCCTGACTAATGCAGTGAGACAACAAGATGTACTCATTCTATACAAAACCTAAATACAAACAAAACAAAACAAGGTCAGGCTGGCTGGGTGGAGCTGCACTGTCTGTGCTTCCCAAGACTAAAGGTGCATCCTGTTCCCACCAACCTGTTTCAAGAGTGACCCACTTAGTAACTGATGACTAAGGCTTTTGAACTAAACTTCATGTTCTCCCTTTCTGTGCTTCCTGCTTGTAAATCCTATCCAAGCTTAACCTGACTGAAGTTCACCGCTGATGGTTTGGGAATGATCCCCCTCAGCCCACCGTTGTGGTATATGATTGCCTTCCTACTCTGTGGTGTGGAGCATCTTCCTTTCAGAACAGCACTGGTTCTGCAACAGTCTTAGTTCCTTGAATGGGAAGACAGTGACAGATGCTGGTGACAGTGGAGACTCCCTCTGACCTGCAGAAGAGAAGATTCACCCTTGAACTCTCTTTTTGGAGTCTCCTTAGTGGTTCAGTCTGGGAGTCCCTGCTCAACAGCAGAAACCTCATCAGACCTGAGAGGAAACAAAGTACAACCCCCTACAGACAAGTTAGGACCACCTCAGGGAGCTCTATAGTCATTCTGTCAGAAATTTGTCCCTGTGGATGAAGGAGGGGCTGCTCATCCCCTCTCTGTGCCAGGCAGAAACTCCCCTAAAGTTTCTGGGGGCTAAAATGCATTAACATCTCTGTGCTTGAGGGTGAATGTGTGGACTGGATGAGAGTGGACGACATGAGCAGGAAGTCACTCCATCTGTGCTCCACAGCTAAAGTCACAGAGCTATGGAGCTTGATTGGCCTTAACCTGCAGTCCCATGGATGTGTTTGCCAGCAGCCCTGGCAAACTCTACTTAATGGCTTGAGAGGACAAGATGGAGAGTCTACCAATGCTTCTCCTATAGTCTGGACAGCCCCAATGTAGCCAAAAGCAAGCAGATAGGTGAGTTCCTCTTTCAGGTGGGTGGTGCAAGCCAGAATAAACCCTTTACCCCATGATTGTACGTTTCAAAACTTCAAGAAGATTTTTGGACAACTATGGAGTAAAAAACAAAGCCCCCAACTATGAAGTTGATGGATGATGCCATTGTCCTGCTTGGTCACCTGAAGGAACCCTGAATATAGAAGCTGCCACCAGGTTTAGGATCAATTAATTGAACTCAGCCAAAAGGGCCATCCTGATCAGTTTCTCTACATTGATCTTTGACTAAATCTATGTCAAAGTCTCCTATCCTGGCTTCATGGCTGCACCTGTCAAGAAAAAGAATCTCCTAGTGGTAAAAACTTATCAACCAGATGACAAATCCCCTACAAAGAGGTCTTCAGAGGCTAAAAAGATTCATACTGTCCTGCCTGGTGACCTGAAGGATGACTTCCTCACTACGTATATGGGCAACCACCCAGACCCACCAATACCATGGCTACCAATCTCAAGAGGCATCTCCCAACCAGCCATCAACCACTTGCCAGATTCTACTGCTCACACTCTGCCCTTGCTGATGCCCTACACTTGGTGCCACCCAGCCTTCAGGAGCCGCCCAAACCAAGCCCATCAGCCACTGATTACATGTGACACCTCTCTGGATGCCTCTCTTGGTATATCCTGGTAACCAAGGAGGACCAAACCAGCCACCTGTTTTGTACTATGAGCCTTTCAGTCACACTGGGCTCCTCAGCTGGGAATATCATACTCTCTCCTACTCAGCAAACTGCAAACAATAATCAATCTTCTGACTGCAGTCTTCCAGACACATCAGCCCACCCGGGACAATTGACTACAAATCCTTCCTCTCTTCCACACTAAAGAGGATGCCCACATTTCCAAAGGATGGGTACATGGCAGAGGAGCAGTCTCCCCTGAGAACTCTTCAGCCTGAAACTGTTCAGTTAGTTTTATATCCATTACAGAAGAGCTCACAAAAACACCACAGAGGAAACAAAAATGTTTCCAGTAGTCCTACTCCCACCAAGGCAGACCCTCTATGGGAAGAGCTGACTCCTCAGGCCCCAGAGTCCTTACAGAGCTGTCAGTCACGACCACCAGAGGTGTTTAGGGAGGTACCAATTCAATCTAAAAAGCTCAGAAAAACAATCCAGCACAAATCTACCCAGACACCTATAGATTCTTAAAGGGGCCACTGTATGCCAAGAGTGTAGGAGTGGCCCGCTGTGAGAAAACCTTTCAGGGAGTCAGAACCATGGGCAGGAGGGACCAAACAGGAGGGATCCACAACAGGAGGGACCAAAATCTAGACAAAATAGGAAGAAAAAGAAGGAGAAGAGAGGAGAGGAGAGGGGAGAGAGAGAGAGAGAGAGAGAGAGAGAGAGAGAGAGGAAAGAGAGAGGAGGAGAAAATAGAGAGGGAAGGCAGGGAAGGAAAAGAAGGGAAGGTAAGGAGGGAAGGGAAGGGAAGAGAAGGGAAGGGAACAGAAGGAAAGGGAAGGGAAGGGGAGGGAGAGGAGGGGAGGGGAAGAAAGGTTGGTTCCCATGTTAATTGCCTGTCATGCTATGCTATGCTAGAAAGAACAACTGGTCTGGGTCTAACACAATTATAATCTTTATTTTCTTCTACCTCTCTTCAAACCTCCATTAGTTTCTATACTGCAGCCTGACTTATGCTAAACCATAAGAGAATTTACAAACTAGACTTTTGAGATCTGGTGATGTGAAATGTATATGCATATCTCATAAATAATAGTTGAATTAAAACCTACCAGGTATTTCCACCTCCTAGTGCAGTGCTCACTCTACCACACTGGTGCTTTTTAATTCTTTTTACCCTGCCCCTAGTAAAACATGCATTTTCTATTCCATTTATCATACACATGCCTGCGTAAAAAAAGTCTTAAATAGTTTTCCCTACTAATATAACCATAGCAAACCTATTTAACTTTAATACCAAATGACATTTTATTATTATTCAGCAGTGCATATTTTTAATATGATAATTCTGACCCACTGTGAATCCACATGATGATGGACTAATGATTTGCCAACCTCAGTCTGAAATCATTGCTTTGTAGTTATGAAAAATTTATGGAATGGACTACAATCTAGACAAAGACTAATTTTTTCCCATATGGACATGGCATATTTGAAGACTTATTGAAGTTATTGTTTTAATCAGTCTGTAAATTCTATGATTCCATCTCCTAAACATCTCATGAGCCCTTCCACTCTCCTCCTCTACATCTGTTTGTATAAACTAAGTTTTACTGGAACACAGCTCTGCCTGCTCACATTCCAGTGGCCATGTGGAGAAGCAGTACTAGCAACCTCAGGGCCAACACCGCCCAATCTGTTCACTACCAAGTACCCTGAGTTCACCAACCCCTGGTGTAGGGCAATATCCTTGTTTGCCTGAGTTGCACAGAACACACCAATGGGGCTAGGGACCCCATGCCAGGACCTACTCCTTCAAGATGCAGGTTCCCAGGGCATGCTCCCAGGCTTGAAGACTCTTGGGGGAGCCCTGTCTTGTCCTCTACGGCCAGATTCCAGCCATTTGGCATCTGGCTCATAGTAGGAAGGACACAATGGTGGAAATAGTCTTCTAGCAGACCCCTTTGTCTGAGGTTCTCTTGCCCCGAAAATCACTTTCCTGCTTCTTCACATCAGCCTCTCTCAGTTACAGATCCAATCCATCTGGTCCAATTCCTGCAGTGGCCATCCATATATAGCCTACTAGAGCCAAAGCACACCTGCGACCTGTAAGGAGCTTTCTCTCCCCACCCCTCCCCAGGAAAGAGCAGCAGTCGCCATGGAGACCAGCACCACCACAGGTGCTGCCCTTGTTGCAGGCAGATGCTGTGTTATATGCCTTGCACCAATTAGGGCATTTATTGTGTGCAGGGGTTTTGAGTAGTGGGTGCTGTGATTCTCCATTGTCTTCACTTTCACACTGGGAAAATTAAAAATTCAGAGTAGTGACTGAATTACTGGAGGTCACACAGCTCATAGCTGATAGAATCTGGCCTTGCCAGCCCCTCTTCTCTGGCCTCTCCCTGCAGCCTGGAAGGCTCTGATGTCACAATGGGCACTGTGTGGTCCCTGAGGGGCCACACTTCTCTCACTCCTGGGTCTTTCCATATGCTGCTCACTTTATTGGAATATGTCTCCCACCTGCCAGGCTCTCTCACCTTTGAGAAAGGTAGTCTAGACCAGCAGTCTCAAGCCTTTCTGGCACTGGGAACTGGTTTTGTGGAAGATATTTTTCCACAGATGGGAGAGGGGGCCGAGGTGTTTTCTGGATGATTTGAGGAAGCAGCTTTCTAAAATCCCTGCATGCACGGTTCATGGTGGGGTCCATGCTCCTATGAGAATCTAATGGCTTCAACAGTCTGACAGGAGGTGGAGTTCAGGCAGGGATGGAGCCATGGGGAGTGGCTTGGAATACAGCTGGAGCTTCCCTAGCCTACCTGCATCTCTAAGCCTGATGTGTGGCTGGTTCCTAACAGACTGTAGACTGACACTGACCCATGACTTTGGAGTTGACACCCTTTGTCTAGAATACATGGTAAGATCATGAGTGCCTGAGGGTGGATCTCAGTTCTCTTTCTTATTCTGCATGCTTGGCCAAAGTACTTCCTCTTTGCCTCAGTTTCCTGATCTGTAAAACGAAGTTAGTAGTAATGTGCACTTCACAGTGTTCTTTCAGGTTAAATTACATGACAGTATTCCTATGTGCATGGCCTGGTACGTCTGAGTCCAGGCAAGATTTCCCTGGTATTGTTAGCTTGAGACTCAGCTCAGGAGTTAGATGATCTTGAAAGTTCTCTCCAATTTCCTTGCCTTGAATAAGCTTCTGTTTTCTTTTGGTCCAATAGTACCTGGTACCTCCTCTATTAAGCTCTCCTCACATCATCAAAACAGCTATGATTGGGATTTATTAACCACTTGCTAAATGTGGAGTGTTGTACCAGGTACTATGCCTAGGTTAATTCCCACACTAAACAACATTCCTGGAAGAGATGTGGATACTGTCCCACTATCTGATGGTGAAAATGGGTGTGTCACCCTCACAGAGCTGGGTGGGCAGGTGCGACAGGTTCAGCTTTATCACTGCCTCCCCACAAAGCAGATGTGGGGCCCATTACCTCCATGGCAGGTGCCCAGGTCTTTTCCACGCCCCCACTACAGGTGAGGTCCCCAGAGGCTGTCAGTCTCTGGTAAATAGAGATGCAGCTCCTTTTCTCTCTGCATTACCACCAACCAAAGAGGAAAATGCCTTCAACACTTGGAGGTAGGCCAGTGGTTGTTGAGGTGTCTTATTTCTGTCTCTACCTGCCCTGTGCTAGACAGACATACAAGGCAGCAGCATGGCCCGCATTTACACAGATGCCTTCATCCCACAACATCGGGTGCTGGTTACCCTCCAGGGTGTTCATCTGTGTTAGGCACAGTCTGTGATGGGCCTTGACTGAAGCTTTGGAGTTTTCTACTTTTGTCAAAGAAGGTGTTTGTGAATACTATGAAAATTTGATTTGATTTACTCAAACAAACAACTTACAGGCCACAAGTTCCCATATTTTTAGTGTAATTGTAACACTAAACTTTCTCTCCATCTTTAAAATGTTATAAAATGATTATTTTAAAATGAGGAGACATTATGTCCTTTAAACATAACTCTCTCTCTCTCAGAATAATCTTTGCTAGGTAGTTCAGGCCAGTACATATGTTTATTGGGCACCAGCACCTGGCTCCTCTGGCCTCTTGGATTCTTTTCAAATTATAATGGGGGAGAAATGGTGAGACTTTTTTGAGATTGGTTTGATTTACATAAGCAGCTTGTTTTGTGGAGTCCACAGTAACGGTTATTCCCATCAATATTTAGCAACAATATCCTGAAATCTTTTCCTCTATTAACCTGCTTTCTTTTCCTTTTTTAAAGTCTCTTGAACCACTGGACAATGGAGCTTCAAAAAACTGCAACCATACATTTAATTATAAGCACAATAGGCCATCACATTCCCTGGACAACATCATTGCAGTTAATTTGTGTTCTCAGGAAGCACTATGTAGCTGCTTAAGGCTAAATACTCAGTGTACACAGTGGATGACCAGATTCTATTTAAAACCTGCCCCTGTGTCAAACTCAGAGGCACACACAGCTCTTTAAATACTTTTAAGCAATTGTAAGTTCAAGGGTAATATACCTTTAACCATCACTTTTAGAAATTCTAAAATTAATGTCCTTGACATTTAATAAAATGATTCAGAAACATGTAAAATCTTAACAGTGGTCACTGGTTCCCTGCTAGTTTTCAGTCTTTGTGTTTTTGACTGATTGGAAATGTTTTCTTGCCAGTTTAGGAAGCTTCTAATCATGAAAAATCCATAGGTCATGTAGGAAATCTCCAACAAAGTGCTTATCAGTCTCCTGTATAAATAAAAATGCTTCCTTTACACTTTGGTTCTTATATCTCAATATAAACTTTAAAAAGCACTCATTTGTGTATCAATTGTTAATTAGAATGAGCTTTTGGCTATTTTAGTACATACCTTGATATGTTTGAAAGCAGCTGTTTTTGGTTTAGATCTAAAATGATCCTCCGAAGTGTCAGGAGATCAGAGGTGGCGGTTTTGGAAGGTGATTGGATCTTGGGGGCTTTGCCTGACTTTCTATTTAAATTAGGGCCACACAGGAAGAGGTAAAGTGGCCCATTCTGGATCCTCAATTCTCTCTCTACTTCTTGTCTGCTAATACAGGAGCAGCTGCCCCCCCACTGGGGGGCCATCACCATGCAGCTGCTGCCTTGGAGCCAGCTGAGCTGGGTCTGCAAATGTGAACCAAACTCAACTTCTTATTTAAGTCACAGGTGTTAGATATTTTGTCTCAAGGACAAGTGAGTCAGACAAGTTGTAAACCAAAAGTCAGCTTAGTTCTGTCCTCTTTCTGTTGGAAAATATAGAGAAAGAGGGTGCACATTCTTGGGAGAACTAAAAGTTTTTGGTTGAAGCAGTGGGATTTATCCAACATTAGAGTTAACTCATCATGTGACCCAGCCAAATCTGGAAATTATCATGAATGTGCACAAAGTAGAAATCACCTAGGAAATAACTTCATATCAAACTTGCCAATACACCAGAAACAAAGAATGATGATTCCATTATCTGCACATGGAAACCCATCTGTCAAATCATCACAACTGCGGTTCTGGAAAAAGTCAAAACTCTCTCCATTGTGCACTGAGAGAAAAAGACAGTGGATAACTGCACGAATCACAAAAGGAAAATGTGCCTTCCAAAGTGCGACTGCTGTGAAAAACACAAGGACAGGAACAGTTGTAAGAGTAAATGACAGATAAAAAAACTTTACACATGAAGTATGTAAGCAGAGCATAGATGATCTAGAACACAGGAAGGGTTCCATATGGGGGACAGTACAGTGTGTCCCTTCCAGCAACCCTGTGGCCGCTGTGAGCTTCTCTCAGGGGCCTGCTTTCACCCCGCAGAGCACATTTCTTTTCCAACTGTGATAAATATAAATCTCTGCTACTCTTTTGTTCATATGTCTTATCCATTTCTTTGTTCAGGACCCCAAGGACCTGGATAGAATTCCTGAAAAGAATCTACAGGACACCACAATTCAGTAACATAATCAGTTTGAAAAAATGACTGAACTATTTCCTAGAGGGTTAAATATGCACTTACTTATGATCCCGTAGCTGTATCCCTAGCCAGCATAGATAAAAACACATGTTTACGAGAGGGCCTCTGTGAAATGTCCATATTTTTTCATTCATAATAACCAGAAGCGACAACACAAGAAACACCACGCAAAAGATGAACATGCAATCCATGAAAGGACAGGGGCAGGGGCAGGGACATGGACAGGGGTGTGGGCAGGGGCATGGGCGCTGGGCAAGGTGCTCAACAATAAACACGGGTCACTGATAAATGCCTTAATAGTCCATGGCCACCCTGAAGATTACCAAATACCTGTTGCTGTTATGGTGATTTACAGTGACAACACAAAACAAGCAGTTACTCTCTCTGGACCAGGACCTGGAGGTGTCAAGTGGCAGGAACTTAGGAAGGGCAGCAGCCATCCAAAAATTGAGCTAGAGTTGAAGACACTTCCAGACCCTGCCTTGGCTCATCCCTGTGTGTTCTTACTGCCAGGCAATGGGCTTTGCCCTAAATGCATCTTTGGAGAAAGCTCTGCCAAAGTCACAGAGCCTCTTCATACCAGTACTCATGCGGAATTGCTACTTATTGGCTTATTTTTATTTGTACATGTGTCAGCTTTCCATTGCTTGGACAAAATATCTGGCAATACAAGATGTGTGTATGTATTTCTGAGAAAAAAAGGTAAAAACTGCAAACTCAGATATCCAAAAAATAAAAAATAAATAAATATTCAACCTGAACAAACGTTTAACACCTGAAGTCTAACACTGAGATGCAAAGCTTCCTAGAAATGTTAAGAAGAACCTGAATTCTGTCAGCAACATGTAAGGAAACCTTAAAATCGAATAATTTGAAGGGGGAGGTTCTTAGAGGAGAAATTTCCTGATTTACCTAAAAGTTTCATGCTGATCAAAGCTGAGATCTACCAGAAAACTGAAAGGCTGTAGAAAGAATTGGAGAGAAGCAAAGAAAGCAAAACAAAACAGAAGAAATAGCCTCCTTTTAGGGAAACCAGTTTATTGCCACAGGAAAAAGAAAGCTGAGATCACTGGGATGTAACTCTGTCCCTGAGGTGGAGCTCAGTGACTCAGGGAAAGTGCACTGTCAGGTACAAACCAGCTCAATCAGAGTTCACATGTGAGCTTCCTCCGCTGGTCCTCCTGCCCCTGCCAGCCCACTGCAGTTCTGAATCTACGGCTGAAAGGACCAAGACATTCCCTGGAGAATCAAAGCCCAAAGAAGAAACATAGAGCGGGGAAGGACCACTGAGTACTTCATCTGGATTTAGTTTGTTTTATCCACAGTCGGGGGGGGGGGGTGAATCTAGCTTCCATGACAATCTTTTGAACACATCCTGTGTAATTCTTTCCCCCTCTCTCTCATTGTCCTCTCTGTGTTGCTGTGGGAGGTGCAGGGAAGAAAGGAGAAAATTAACAATTCAAAAGCAGGACTAGACAGGGCTTTGCTTTGTGTGGTTGCTTAGCTACCACTTGTCTTTAGCTTGGTGGAGGTCTACATTTTCCAGGGCAGGGCAGGTAAAAGGAAACAAGTTTTTTTGTCCTACATCTCTGCTTGGAATTAGGTCTTTTACACTGTGACAGTTAATCCTGACATGTCAAATTCATTGGATTAAGAAAATCCAGCAGATGAGCAGTGCTCCAGGTATATCTGGGGTCGCTGAGTGGGGTGGGCCTCTGTCCTGCCTGTTGTCCTTGCCTGTCTCTCTCTGGTGCTGCTGTCTGACCAAGAAATGAGCAGCTTGGCAACCTTCTCCCACCATACAGTGAGCTCCCAAGGGTAGAGTTGAGATTTTACCCATCAGTGCAAACCCTGTGCATCCAATTTAAATGTTAAATTTATAATGTCGCTTGAACTGTGGATTTAGAATTTAAATTAGAAAAGCTGAAGTTTTTGATTTTACATGTGAAGTAAAGAATGATCAATTTTTGAGTAAGAAGTTTGCTCTATGTTGCTTAAGAACACAGCTATAAGTTCCCTCCAACTGTTTAATCATCTTTTTCTTTCATGTGAAATCTTTAGAAATGTTTTTCAGCTACACACAAAATATGTAATATTTGTTACAAATGGCAATCTCAATACCTGACTCCCAAAGTTAAACAGGAAAGGTTTATTATTCTCACAGTCTGTAAAGGTTTCAGTCCACAATTGGCTGGCTCCAAGGCAGGGTGGCATGGCAGAGGGGTAATGTTCTTGGCAGCAAAAGATGGCAAAAGCATCAAATGTGGTAGGAGAAAGCAAGCCTCTTCTTGTCCGTTATATGGAAGCTACCCATGTGTCATGGTTTATGTAGGTGACCCCAAGGCCTCGTGCATTTGCATTGTGCATTTGTGATTGGTTCATTGTGTAGCCCTTGGATTGATGGTGTCAGTGCTACCCCCACCTAGGGGTGGAACCAGGATGTAATGTAATGGCAGGAAGAAGGCATGCCTCTCTCTTTTGCTGGTCTCTGCCTTGTTGTTTGCAGCAGACATAAACTGCAGCCCCGCCATGCCACCCTGCCTTGGAGCCAACAAAGTATGGACTGAAACCTCCAAAAGCTGTAAGAATTAAACCTTTCTTTCCCAAAATTGGGCATCAGATATTTTGTCTCAGTGATGAGTAAAAAATAATGAAGACACAATGCCAGGATGGGTGCAATTCCAAAATCACATAATCTGAATTCAGCTACCTCTGTATACCCTATGAGTGCATGAGGCTTTGGAGGAACATCTAGACACAAACCATAGCACTCACTATAGCAAATAATGGAAACTGCCCTCATTTTTTTTTTAAAGGAAAGCTATTTGAAGCTTTTCATTGGAACAATACTTGGGCTGACTCACTCACACCAAGGCCTGCTGCACAGCTACCCACTCTGGAGCTGCTCTCAGGGTTTAGATGTGGGTCAGCTTTGCCCTGGACAGGAAGGATTTTCCTTCAACCCTGTGAATGTCAGCTTAAATACTTATTTGCCTCCTTGTAGGACACCAGAGAAGTGTCACGGCTGACCTCTCTTCTTGATAGACCCAGGAATCAGGAGCAGTGAGCAGTGACAGTAACAGAGGACTCTGATCTGCTCTCTCTTATTGAAGAATGGAGACCACACTCACTTCCTGAAAGACTCCTTATGGAATTTCCCCATGTTCCAGTAGAGACAGAAGAGCAAAGCCGGCCAAGTCCAGGTCCTGTAAGGAGGTGCTGGGCTCAGAAACGGCACATAAGGGTAAATAATGCCCTCTGCTCATGCAGGACCTATTTATGGAAACCATTGACTTGGAGTAAAACACTTCTGCTTTGTCATATATTCTAACAAACACCTATGCTTTGAAGGAGGACCCCATGATTTGACCTCAAAATATATCTATATCTAAGTATCTAAATCTATTTAGCACCCAGTTATACGAGTGGGTTTAATGGTTCTCCTTGGACAACACTTTATGTGAACATTTAAAATAAATAAAGTTACCAAGTGCACCCAAGCTGGCTTTATTCATATCACAAATCCATTCCCAGTTTTGTGAGATTTCTGTGTCTGCCAATAAGGGAAGCTTGAACACAACTCACAAAAAGGTGTCTCACCTGAGGCTCGGAGTGTGGCCCTCAGTCTGACCTCCCCAAGGACAGCCTTGCTACATGGAATAGGGGTCATAACTCTGCAGGGTGGAGAAATCTGAGGGCACACAGAAACTTCTCTTTGGAAACTGCTTGCAGGGGACCAATCGCAGGCTCAGGTTCTGTTCTTATTGAGAAGACTTGTGGTTTTGCTCATCCCAAAGCCTTTAGCTTTAATTTTGACTTTAAGGAATTTCATCACAATACCATTTATTAGATTTCTAGTTGCAGATCCTTCTTTAGCCTGCCTGCTTGAGCTTAGTCCTTTGTTTCCCTCTCCCTCACCCTGGGTTGGGTGCCACGTGCTGTGTGTGCCACCTGTCTGCTCTCATTTTGTAACACCCGTGACTGTATCAGAGAGACACAGTGGGAGGTGGGAACCCACAGTTCATCAGGAGGGCTGTAGAAGCCACTTTGCAGTCATCTGTGTCCAGGAGGAAGGAACAAGATTTCTGTGTCCATCCTCAGTTTCCCTTTGAGTCAGATTCTTTCCATCAGGACTGAACTCCCTTGAGCACCTTGAGCTCAGGTTCTGGCATGTGTTCCCTTAGCTGGCCTCTTGATATGCTGGTCCCAGGTTGATCAAAGGAGGTTCCTACCCAGCAGGAAGGGAAAGAAGGTGTCAGAAGCCTTAGGTGTTTCCTGGTGATGACCAAGGGAAAGGCTCACGGCTCCGAGAGCAGGGCACTGGTTGAGTTCTGGTGGAAAAAGAAGAGCCTGAGAGGATATTACTACCTTGCTAGAATCCTGTGTCTTTTGTTGGTCTTTGTATTTGGTTATCAATGTAATCTGTGGAATTGTGAACCACTGTGGGCTTCCTCCATCTTCTCCTGATATTGTAATTATGAATCAAACAGTGTCCAGGACCTAGATTAATAGTGTGGTCCCCTCAGGATAACTCATACAAATGCCACGTGGTCCTCTGACTTCCTTGTGGACTGGAGAACAGGATACCATATGCATGCACCAAGGAGGAGGTTAGAGGTAAAGCTATGAGATTTGCATGCTGCTCTTGCTGACCCCTCCTGTCCTCAGACGTCCCCACAAGCTGAGACTCTTCTTGTGAGTTCCTCTGTATCAGTCAGGATTGAATAGAGAAACAGATATAACACAAAATACACAAATGTATAAGAAATTACCAGATTGGCTTATGGTAGTCAGCCACAGAGTGGGATGAGGGAGCGTGCAGAGGATGTCTGTGCACTGGAAACTGAAGGGTTCGGCCTAGGGGCTAGAGCTCAGTGCAATGTCCTGTGCTAGTCCTCATCAGGATACTGATGGGTCTGCAACAGAACTCTCAAAAATCTACAACAGAAGGATGAAGAGTCTACATGGAAGGCTGCAAAGTCCCAGGTAGAAGCCAAACATTCTATGCTAGAAACCTGGAGACAATGTCCAAGCTGGAGGCACAGACTAGAGCTCCTTGAAGCACCAGCAATCAGTCCCTCCTCATTTCCATTTCATGTTGCTCACCTGGATGGTTGTAGTACTCACACCATCTTCGGGTCCTCCTCTTGCACAGTCTGAGGATGCTGCAAAATAAGGACCCTGGCCCCTGCTGAACCACTTAAGCTTCTGATCTCCTCAGATTGATACAATGTATCACCCATCACACCCTTCAACCCCAGAGGTGACAGAAGCAGGTCTGTTGGGTATGTGTCTACCAAGCATGCTCAGAAGCATCTTGCACATTAGTTTCAGTCTTTTCTAAAGCCCTTGGGAAGTCAGGGTGCGGTTAGCAATGCCCTGACTAGGGTAGCATGCACGTGTAGCTTATCAAACTGCTGTGACTTGACAGGAAGCCTGTGTTAGAATTCAAGTACTCCCATACCCATGTCTTCTGCCCACTCCATACCCCAAGGTGATGATCTTCGCAGCCCTTTCTGTGTGAGTAGGGATGCCATCCTTTATGTCTAGGGTGACTGCTTATTCAGCCTCACCTGCTATAGAAGACTGGTTGGAAGGTCATTTTCAAAGCCAATGTCTGGAGACTCTTCCATGCAGCTATGAAAGTTTATACAAAATGTTATCGATTTCAACCCCAGAGAAAAAGGAGGGGAAGAGACCCTGAGTTTGGGAGGAGGAAAGCTGAGATTTTCTCAGTGGCCCCGGAAGCTGCAGAGGCAGACTTCCACCTGCACTGCTGAGTTCCCCCAGTCCACACCATCAGATGTGGGCCACTTAGCAGGACATCACGAGCAAAGGGAACAGGAGCCCAGGAGAGCGCATTACTGTGAGCTGGCTTGCAAGGTTTGTTAGCAAGTTTTAAATTATTAAAATACCATTTAGAAAGCAAGCACATGTCTATTTATTTTGTTCTCAGGCCAGCTGACGACAGCTGACAAGCTCCCTTCTGTGTGTCACCTGGTGGCACTGGGCCTGCTGTTTGGCATCGCAGGAAGGAACAGAGAGCCTTAGCTCTCACTCCTATTATCAGAGGGGACAGAAATGGCCTGGCACGGGCTCTGGGTCTCCCTCCATATACCCGCTCCTTGCTATCACACACTAGAGGGGTCTGGAATCTGACCCATCGGACCTCCCTAAACTGCAGGCTCTCAGTCTGCTGCTTCAGTGCAGTCCTGCTCTTCTCCAGCAGAGAATCTAGGAACTGCTGGCAGGCTGGAGGCCGGGCAGAGTCCTGCTGGTGGTAATAGTTAGAAAGCTCTGATGAATGTTTTCCATGTGAAAACATGGACAGCTGGTGATGTGGAGCTCACACCTCCATGTAGGGTGGAGAGAAGGTACCCAGCCTCCAGCAGCCATTCACTCCCTGTCACCTATGCAAAAGATGACCAGGATTCCGTTTATGTGGGACAGAGGGCCCCATCAGGTCTGTCACCTGATGTAGAACTTGCAAACAAAACCAAAGGCTTCTGGTTGTGAAACAAACTGCTTGCAAACCAAAGCATTTGTGAACCGAGGTACTGCTGTTATGAGTCCATGAACCTGAAGACCTTCAGGTCATAAATTCATCCACTAAATACTTAGCAAGCAGATCTTAGCAATCAACACAGAAGAAAGAATGGGAACATTTCCAGAAGTTTAAGTAAAAATAAACACAGAAGCATAAAAACAGGCCCTTGTTTATAGAGTCTCAAAGGGATAATAAGGAGTCATTTTTAGCAGGTCAGTAGAGAGCTGCCTTTCAGGGTTAGTAAACCTGTTTTTAACTATCTTCACCATCAAATTTGACAGTAAAAATCATATTTATTTTCACAGTTTAATAGTCTGAGCTTTAATAAATATTCCTTTTTCTTAATTAATTAGCTTTGGGGAAATTTGTTGTGGTATGTTTATGCAATGGAGTACTACTCTGCTATAAAGAAAGATAACATTGAGATATTTATAAATAAATGGACACAGCTTGAGACCATATTCATAAGCAAAATAAATCAAACTCACATGTATAAATACCGAATAGTTTCCCTAGTATAAGAACTGGTAAGAATACTTAAAATATGTAGTAATCATGATTCTCCATTATATTCCTTTGAAGCCTTATAATGTTTTCATTTATTAGTTGGAATAGTTTTATTCTGGGTTGTTTGATTTTATTATCTGTGATTGTATGGACAGCTATTTTGATGAAAACAAAGCATTATAATAGCTAGTGATGATTTAATATCATCTTGTTTTGAAGTCCCACCAAGATTTTGTTCTTCTGTCTCCATGAGTTTTATCATGTTGTATCTTACTGGATTTTATTATATGTGATAGAATTAACAAAATTTTTTTATGGGCAAGGAGATAATATAGTAACCTTTGTTCATTTTCTATTATTTGGTTCTGAATACCCTGTAATACGTTCATTTTGTTGAATGGTTTTACACTATCTTGTTATGTTTGATACTATAGTGTATGAAAGTATACTCAAATATTTCAAGGAAAGAGACACTATGGTAACTACTGTTACATGTGTTGTCTTGAAACACTATGATGCTTATATTGTTCTGTTCTGACATGTTTTCTTATGTCCTCTTTTATCTCAATATTTTTCAAAAATAAATCTCATGTTATTTTCTTTTTAAAAAAAATTAAAATTCGGTTTCAGGCTTAAAAAAAAAAAAAGAAAAAGAAACACATCAGAGAGCAGGAGATTTTTTACCCGGAGCTGAGCTCATCACTGCCCCGGGGCCTGGGCCAATGTAGGAGCCAGGCCCAGGGCTTCATCTTGGAGAAAGCTCACCCTCTCTGCAGTCCTCATACCCCCTGCTCCAGGTGGGGGAGACTGCCTCAGGGCTGGGCGCACAAAGCTGCCCTCTTCACAGATGCTCAGGAAGGCGGACACCATCACAGGCCTCAGAGAACTGACCTCTTCCAGCTGTGGGAAAACCCTGAGCAGCCCGTGCCTGCTGTGCCTTGCTGAGGGATTGGAAACCTCTGGTTGTGACACTAGTGGGGGACGGGGTTGTCTTCGTGGATGGGACCCTGGATGGGAGTACAGGGAGCACACAGCTGTGTCTAGTTGTCACCTGACTCCTGTCCAGGGCTTTGGGCTTGGGCCCAGATCTCTCCATATTAAACACGGGTATTAGCTAATGCTGGTGATGTGGAGCTCTCTTTCTTCAAAATGAGACTGTTTACGTCGTTATGATGGGAATTATTAGAGAAGAACTAAGGGGAAATGGAACCCCACACTCTGCAATTTTGTGTTCTGCTATCCGATCTGGGGCCAGCTGGGATCACATCACTAAGCCCCCATGCAGCCCTCACACTTCGGGAAACAGTCTTATAGCACAGCATGAACAGAACAGCCATGACGGTCGTGTGCTGTCAAAAGAGAAAGTTTTAGTGACACTGCTGTAACCACCGTGAAAGAGAAAGATGGAGTTTTAGCAACTGGGAAAACCACACACACACATGGGCACAGGGCCACACACATATGCACTCTGCATTCCACCATCATTTTAGCACAAAAAATATATACCCAAGCCATCAAAAGTATCTTTAAGTAGGACTTCAAAAATCTCAGCTCCTTTCCTGAATTGAGAGTAACAGAGACAACAAGCAACATAGATAGCAAGTCCAGGACTGATATCAGCCTGGACTGCAGAGAGGGTGGATTACAAATGACACAGGGGTCATCCCCTCCCCAGCTGGGAATGTGGAAGAGGGTTTCCTTCAGGCAGGCAGGGTGGGGCCAGAAGCAACATCAGTGTGCACTGAGCTCAGTCACACAACCATCTTTTCTCCAAGGAATTCACCTGGATGCAGCCTTGGGGCCTGTGCTGTTGGCCAGGGCATTCCAGGAGCCCAGTTCATTCCTACTTCCCAGCCCACCACCCTGAACATTTTATACAACACTATTGATGTCTGTCATGTTTACAGTAACATTTTCATCCAATATGAACAGAAATATATTAGCATTACTCAATTAAAATTCTCCTCCAACGTGCCTGTCCAGCTGAAGTCCATGTAGATTAAGGGGCACTGACATCTACAGCACAAGTGACAGCCATTGTCTCCTAATGGAAGGAGACGTGCACACAGTCCTGGGAAGCTGTGATCTAACTGAATCAAAGTAGTTGACTTATTTTCTGATTGAAAGATATTAATTGTGCATATTTATGGAGTCTGGGACTTTGCTACACGTGTGCTTTCTAGGATGATGAACTCAGAATACTTAGGCCATGCATCAGAACATTCAGAATCCCTCTTCTGGGCATGTTTCCCTCGATCTGATCCAGTCCTGCTCACCAAAGTCTCTCTTCTGTGTGACAGTGCAGCTGAAACTGTCCTTCCTGTCACAGCATGTCTTCAGAATCATTAAGCAATGTCTCCTGTCTCCCCTTCAACCTCAGGTAAACTCTTCTACCCCTCCTTCTATGGCGTGGCTTTCTTAGCTTCTTCATAGGATTAAATTCTAAGCATTTTCCACCCATGGTTAATTTTGTGCAGCAGGATTTCCAGTGTCATCTGTGCTAATCTCTTTTATTATTTTGGAGCCATCTTCTTTTGTTTAGAGACTGTTTTCTTTGCATTTATCTCTTGCCCAACAGTGAGGTTGATTCTGATAGATTCTGCCATCCTGGGGTTCAGGTGTCTCTAACAGGACATCTGCCCAAATTGGGATCAGGCCCAGAGAAGCAACTTAGCTCTCTGAGAATATCTTGTATGTTCTTCTCCTAGTTCCAGAGATAAACCCCTCCTCACTCCCTTTCTGTGGATGTGCTGAGCCCTCTCCACTCTCAAGATTCCACAACCACTCAAGAGCTCCACCCCCAACCCCCAATAAATCTGTTTCCTGTTTTGCACATGAAGATGCTCCTTCAAATCAGCTTTGGGTGTCATTTTGCCCACCTCCCAATCTTCTCCCAAATTCCCAGCCAGACCCGACAAAAGTCCTTCTGCTTACTTGTTTTTCCCAGAGGGTGCTTGTGTCTCTTCTGCAGGCTTCTTCTGATCACAATACAGGCCTCCTTTTGTTTTCCTTGTCTCTCTGTCTACCAAGAATCTTACCAGATTCTATTTCTTAACTATGATGAATGCTGCTGCCATAGATGTAGGGAAGTAGATATCTTTGTGCACACACCAAGTTTACTTCCTGAGGATACACACTCAGCAGTGGATGGCTGGGTCATTCCGCAGTTCTATTAAAATGTCTCTGAGCATATGTCACGCTTTCCACTTAACTCTTCGATTTAGAGTCCTGCTACTTTTACTGAAATCTTCTTAGTTACTGTCTGATTAGTGTTCCAGACCTGGGAAAACACTGAGACTTTCTCCTTGTTGTAATCAGACAAGCTCAAAGCCTCCTGGAAATAACTACTCCATTCCCCTGTGCTCTTCAGTTTAACCATGCTGAGAGCCACTTGGCTTGCTATGTGAAACCACAAAAGTGTGCATCCCCACTGCCCTGACATTGGCAGATGACTACAGGGATGGACAGCACTAGATCCAAGAATCTGCCAAGATTGGCTCAAAACAGTCATGTAACCCCATTGTCTTGATCTAGTGGCTGGTGTAAGCATTGGGCAGTTCTGGCCATAAAGAGACATAGAGCTGTCCTCTGAAAATTCTTGGAATCTTTTCTTTTTGCACAACAAAAGTCAGCACAGTGTAAGAAGAACTTCCTTTGCTCCCTTTTCTTTTAACCTGTCTTACACTACACTGTGATGAGCTGATGTCTGGAGTTGTAGCAGCCATCATGTCACCACGAGAGTTATGCCCCTGCTGAGAATCCCACTGTGTGCAGATGAGGGACTGGAGGGATGCAGACACTGGGAGTCGAGAGGACATCTCTGACCATCTTTGACCATCTTTGAAACAGTGTGGAATTCAACTTTTAGCATCTTATTAAATAATCATCACGTCTCACTGTGGCTGAAAACTGGTTTAAAATGTTTGGAGTTGTGTTTCACCCAGTGGTTGCCAGCTCAGCATCGCACATCATGCTCTGTCCTGAGGTACAACAGTGTGCAAACCAGATCTCAGCTCTGCTGCTGTCTGCTGTCAGTGCCATCACCTCACCTCACTGTCCTCACGGCAAATACTGATGACATTATCACTTTGGGGAGTAAAGAGCACGACCTTTGAATAACCACTCACTGCAGAGAGTCAACTGTGATAATTGTATCACACAGTTCTACATGGGAGCTTGGATAAGGATGGAATAGAACATCAAAACCTGAAACATAAAGGACCAACAAAGGGAAGAGAGAGAGATAGGAAAGAAAAATATGAGAGCAGGGAAAGGAGCAGTGACCGTGCCTCCTCCTTCATTGCCAGCCCTTTTCCTGTTCCAGAAAGCAGTGGCCCAATTCCTCCTCAGAGCTGGGAGGTGCACAGTGTGGCACAAGAACCACGAAGTGAGCTCACCTGTGAATTAGAGATGACGGGTTTTGGAGACTGTCACCACCTTCCAATTTTCCCCTGTGTTTCCAAAGCCCGCCTTCTGTGCAAGTCAGCAATGTAACCCCCAAACAGCTGTGTGAGGACAACCTGGTTTCTGTGTGTTGTTCATCACTTGCCAGGACCAGCTGCCTTGTCCTCTGGATCTAACTGCTGAAAAAGGTTTGTGGTTAATCATAGAGTTTTCCTGTCCCTTTCTGGTTGAGCAGAATGTTGGTGACAGGTTTGGGACACTGAATGAGCTGCACTATAGGAAAGGATGCTGCCAAAGAGACATATGGCCCCAGTGGTCACCCATGGTCTTCACACCCCTTCACACTGTTTCCTTAAATGTTGGCAGGAGCAAGCATCTCTCTCTATTTCAGACTGAACTGGTAGCATGGGTGTCTCAAGAGCTAGAAATTTCTGGGCTGTTGCTGGTGGATGACTGTCAAAGAATATCAAGGTTTAGGGGATTCCCAAGCCAAACAACTTACAAAAGAGGCCCTCCCTAAATGAAAATGCCTCTGATATTTATTAGATTAAAGTACTGTTTGCAGCCAGCAATGCTGATATTCATTCGGGGCCATGGTGTGGCTGGTGGGGGAAAAGAGTTCTCAGGGGAGCGCTTGGCCGGGCCCTCTTCTTCCTTCCCTCTTCTTATATTGTTGGAGGATTCTCTCCATGCAGGACTAGAAATTAACATCGCACTCATTTAATATCAGAAACAGAAGCAAAGGTTATGACTCAGAGACATTTTGGCCTCAGAACAATAACTTCCCGATTGAGCCAGATGGATTTAATCCCAGCAGCAAGCAGGCATCTGCGTGAGGTTAGTGCATCAGTTAACAGTGCGGGGAGTCTGCAGAGCGCTGAGCCAGGAGGAGCAAACTGGTCAACCAGAAGTTCCAAATACCTGGGTTTATGAGTTTTCATTGTCTTGGATTTCCCTGTGGCTGCTAGTGAACTGACATAGGTTGGCTGATATCCTGTGATATTTCTCAAGACCCCCAGTTGATTTTTAAGGTATGTTAAAATTTTATTTATGTGGTAAATTTGGAATGCCACAGGCAGGATCCACATGTGAGCCCTGGGCATGTCCTGAGGCCATTTGCAGAACATTAAAAGTATAGCCAGCCTGAGGCACTTAGTGCAGGCATGTGGGATGGAGCCATCTTGCCTCTGCTAAACACATTATTTAAATGTGATGGTCCTCCAGGGCTTAAGGACAAGGCCATATGTCACCATGGGTTCAAATTAAGTCAGAATTTTGCCCAAGAGATGGAGGGGAACTGCACAGAGATAATTGGCTTAAATTACAGCCTGTTTGTAGGAGTTGCATAGAGTGCAAAATGGAAAAGGAAATGAAAGAAACACAGGTTGCCAGTTCCACAAACCGCTCCTCCCCGGGGCAGCCTTTCTGTCTCCGAGTCCAGCCGCACTGCTTCCTTCTGTATGTCAGACCCTGCTCCATGCATCCGGGACCCTTCGGAGTTTAAATCTGAAGCAGATAAAAGCCACAACCCCAACAAACAAATACTGCTCTTGAATATCCTAAGTGTGAGTAGCTCACATTTGATCTGGGCTGTGGAGCTTCTTTTTAACTTTAACTCCCGCCCTGGAATGAGATCTCTCTGTGAAAGAAAAAGTGAGATCCAGGAACTTGCAAGTTCCTTCCCAGAGCTGATGTGACTTTCTCATTGTCTCTAAAATCAATGTGCAGTTAAGAGTGTCCTCGGAGTCATACCCCTGCCTCCTTCTGGGGCTGCTCTAAATGGGCGATTTATCACTGGGAGTATGCTTTTAAATTACCTAGACTTCTTCTAACACACAAAGTCAAACACTGTTGCTTGGACTCTCACACTCTTTCCTTCATCTTCCAATTTCTGTCTCTCTATCTCTCGTCTTATTTCTCTTTTCCCAAGTTAAATCCTGAGAATAATCTCTCAAGACATTTTGGGAAATTGAATTCTAAGGTATTTTTCATATCACTTTTCTAAATTTCTCTTGACAAAATAACTGCGATTCCTATAATAGTTTATTTTAATTTTTAAGGTAGTAAATCAAAAGAAAACAAAACAAAACAGAACAAAGCAAATCGGAACAGAACAATGCAAGCAACTGGGACTTCACAACAAAACAACAAGAAATCAACAGTGGCTGCCATAATGTCTCTTTTTTTCTTTGAAATAGTTGACCATACCTTCACATACAATAATATCAAACATAACAAAATAATATAAAACCAATCAAAAGAATGAAAGCATTCCAGGACTTCAAAACCAGATAACAGGAAATGAATGAATGGCTACTATCATACCTCATTTTCCTCACAAAGTTTTCCCTACCATCACACATAATAAAATCAAATGAAACACAACAGAATAGAACCAATCAAAACAAGACAACAAAAGCATGCTAACAAGATGACAGGAAATCAGCAATGACTACCATAATGTCTTGTTTTCTTCAAAATACCTGTTCATATCATCACACGTGACAAAATGAAACAAAACAAAACAAAATACAACCAATTTAAAAAAAAACAATGAAAGTATTATTAGGCTTCAAATCTGTAATAGCACACCAACCCTGATTACCATAATACTTCCCACTATGTTCAAAATAGCTGCTCATACCATCAGACAAAGTAAAATCTAAAAAAAAAAAAGACAAAAACCCAAACCTAACGAAATTGTGAAAACAATACAAGAGTTTGAGGTAGTGACTACTAATAGTAGTTTTCCAGTAGTTATTAATGAGTGTGGAATATTTCTCCTGGGAATATGCTCTCTACTTGAGGCTGGGCCCTCGCTCTGGAGTGGACTGCTTACTTGGTGTGCACCAAGGTTTAATCAGGTGACAGGTTTAATCCCTGTTGCTGAACAAAAAGTGGGTAATGAGCTGAGGCATTTAATGAGTTGAACTTAAACAGCAGAATTGAGAAAGAAGTACCAACTGTTCTAATTAAAATTTCAGTCTATGTCTTTCATATGTGTTTATGTTTATATATCTGGTTTTTGAATGAGAATTATATTAACACCAACCAGCACACAAATGAGGAGAGGGCTCCAATATTTATGTAGTGAGACATTCTGCCTGATGTTTCTGCCATGGACAGTAGGACAATCGTGGATTAACAAATAAAGGCAGGAATGAGAGCTCAGTCACAAATGGAGATTACAGTAGTGAGCGAGGCCCCGGAGCTGTCTATGTAGTCACCATCCCAGGGCTCTTCATAGATGAGTACTAAGCCCATCATGGAAGCACCGCCCTTTAGGCTAATTACCTCCCAAATATCCCTCTGGTGCCAGCACAATGAATTTGAGGAGGGCGCATTCAAATCATAACAGCGTCCTTCTCAGGAATCTCCTGCCTCCCTTACTGAGCATTTCAACACCACCCACCAGAATTCTCAAGCCCTTTCTTCCTTTGTTTCTCCATATTTCACTTCTTTCTTACATTCTCTGTCTTTGTCTTGCCAGAGACCAGCTGCAGGAAGGCAGGGAGTCCATCCGCTCTGCCCCTCCACCTCTGGGTGCCCACATAGTACCCAAGGCATGGGAGCCCCACAGTGAGCCCTGGAAACATAAATTCTGAGGGCCCTGGAGCTCACAGGTGGTGCCCAGCCCACTGGACTCTGCCCAAGAGTCACTTCTCCCATCTGATGAGCTTTGGAGAATCCACTTTGCCCCCAGGAAATCCTTTCTCCCTCACAGCAAGAGGTCCTGGGATCCAGCAACCATCAGATAGCTATACCCAGCTACCTGCAAGTGACCATTTTACAACCCACTGTTAATTTTGCTGACTGCCCAGTTTATGGAGCTGTTACAAGAAAATGCTGTCAGCAGCAAGGTTTCTCAACCTTTAGAGCTCCAAGTTCACAGTTAATTCAAATGACAAGTTGATGACCTGCTGGCTGGGTGGTGTCACATGGATTTCTGGCAAGCCAGGTGGTGGCAGTGAGAGCCTGCTGAGAGAGTCAGCCCGTGCACTGCAGGCAGCTAGGAGTGGTGCAGAGGTAACAAGACTTGGTGCACACGGGCAGGGTGGGGTGGAGAGTGCTGCAGAACAGAATCCTGCTTTATCCTACCGGACAGTGGGAAAGATGTGTCCCTGCATGAAGACTGAAGATGAGGAGTCAGGGAGAAGAGCAGGAGCACTCCTCGTGAGGACCTGGTGTTGGGAATGTGGTGGTACCACCCACTACTCTCCCTGACCTAATGCCTGACTCCGATTTCCTCCTCTGCACAGAGCCATTATCTCCTGGTCCAGGTCCTGCTGCATGAAAAGGGGGCAAGGTTGGAGGCACAGTCTCTGTCACCAGCGTCTCAGACATGTGGTAGAGCTCAGAAAGCAACAAATTTTAGGCACGCTTACCCTTTATCATAGGTTGTAACCCAACTCTCCTGAGAGCTGGCCCGATGAGCAGCAGTGCAGGCTGGATGTAGATGGAAAAATGTCTCATGCGGAGGCAGCAGTAACGCACACACAGCATTAAACCACTACAAAGCAGGGGTCAGGAAGGACTCACACCCAGTGTGGAAAGGGCTTTCCTTGGAGTCAGCTCCTAGAAGAGCTAGGAGGAAAGAGTTAGGCTTAAAGACAGAGGAGCAGGATGTCAAGGTGACCTCCGAGTTTCTCAGTCCTCACACTCAGATGATGTTCTGTGGTTCACACTTGGGTAATATTATGCAGTTAAATCTTAATTTAAACAGAATAAGGAACAGCAGGACATGTCTCTACAATGCCTTAGCTGTGCTCATGTATCACACGGGCCACCAATCATCGTTCTGTCACAAATTCAATCAGCTAACTAATTCAAAACCACTATTCACACAGAATCCTTAATCAATCAGTACACTCTGGAATCAGCTAAACTTGTGCCATGTGTAAGTTGCAAGGGTTTGTTGAAGCAAGAAATGGAGATGGTAGATGTTTAAACTAATGTATGATAAACTTTTGAGAGGAAGAATGTGTTGGCATATAAATAAGAACACAATTGATAATGATTATAATAACAAAAGCTAATAGTGATACCTTGTCTTCCTGATTATTGTCCTGAAAAGCATCACAGGGACCTCTCAGAAGCATTTGTGAAGCACTGACTCAAATTATTTCAGAGCTCTGCAGGTGACTGGTGTGGAGACTCTCAGGTGAGGGTTGCAATTCTAACTCTCATCTGTCACTGATGCCTTATTGATTGATTGATTGATTGATTGATTGATTTTTGGTTCACATTTTGAAGCATCTCTGAGGGGAGCATTTAGGACTCTTTACCACCAGGGCCTGCGGAGTCACATTGGCTTCAGATCACATCCACTCACCTCCTCCCTGTGAGTCAGCAAATAACAGCCCTGTCTGGAACTTACCTCTAGCACCTTTTGAGGGGGTGGGGTGAGCTGGCTGAGAGAATTAAGGGGGCTGATTTAAGTGAAGCCCCTCACCTATGCCCACCACACTGTAAGCACAATGTAGGGTCAGCTAGGCTTGTTTTGTTGTCTTGTTTTCCCTTCCCCCAAATGTTTACTTCTGGTCTTTGTACAAATGAGTCATCTTCATGCTGAGCTTTCTCACTTCTGTTTAGATAGCAAGTTTTCATGATATGATTTTCCCTCCCCCAGATTTGCCTCCAGGGTCCTGGGAATGGGTGGGGAGTCACATTTGCAGGGAAACTCAGTGGCCAAGCACAGATTAAAAGGTCCATATTATGCCAGGTGGACAATGCCCTTGGTCCTATAGACTCCTGGAAGTTACCAACTTACCAGGGTTTTAGGACAGGGCTTTACCAAGGGTAGGGTTGGTTTCCATGTTCTTAGCAGATACAGAGCTTGGCTGTGCCCTGGAGTTGGCTGGAGAGAGGGCACAAGGGGAGCACAACTGTGGGTCAGGAGCCCTTGGCTTTTGCTGCCTGAGTTTCAGGTGGGGTGCATGGAGGAATAGCAGGTGCTTTCTTGTGGATAGCTCGTCTTTGTTCATCCTGGCAGAGCAGGAGAAGGATGGGACACTGCCAAAGAACACAGAGTTCAGTAAGAGAAGTGTGAAGACAGCTACACAAGCCAAACTCTGGGCTGAAAATTCAGTCTGCTGAAATTGCCAGTGGTTCAGAAAGGTGCTGCTTGCTACACCTGGTGCTCACTCCACAGATCTGATGGCTGACAGAGGAAGAGGGAAAAGAGGACATCAACCAGGAGTGTGTTCCCTAAGACATCATAGCCTGCACTGGGCACCAGTGACAGGGCCCAGCTGCATGCTGAGGATGGTGAGCGTGAAGGAGAGCCAGAAGTGCGCTGCTCTCTGAAGTGTCCTCTGGGAGAGAAAGCACCAGCTCACAATGGGGTTTGGTGCTGGGAGGAAGTAGATCCAAGCAAGTATACTTAAGGGCAGAGTATCTGAAACCAGTCTCTCCAGGTGGAGTTTCCACACGTGCAGTGAGAGGTGACAGCGCTCTGCAAAAGTCTCCACGGCTCCATGGCAAGTCCTCTCCAGGGTAGGCAGCAGTGCAATGCCAACTGCAAGCAGCCTTTTTTTCCAGGCTCTTCCCCTCCACCCTCAGTCCCCTCAGGAAGGCGACCTCCGGTACCAAGGGGTGTGTAAGGCCCAAGTACCCAGCAGTGTGTGATGGGAGGGGGATCAACATGTCAAAAAGGAGAAGCCAGTTTGCCACAGCAGGGCCAGTGGGAGGAGGGGTTGGAGAAATGGTAGGACCAAGAAGACTGGGGAGCTGAGCCCTGGGCCTTCAGCTCTGCAAACTGACCTGCCCTTGCTCAGCCTTTAGTTTTTAGGAGACACATTTGTCTAAATTTTCTTGTAACCCTACTTGTTTTCTTTCCTAAATTATACCGGGAACACTTAGTATGTTTACCATACTTTTGCCTCTTCTCTCCAAAAAGCTCCATGTGAATCTTGGGTCTAACTGTCTGCAGTAAATTTTGTCAACTCTGGTTTGGAATGTAATAGTACTCTTTCATGACATAGCATGGTTCTTTTTAGATGTGCGGAGCTCAGATTTCATAGGGTCTTTCTCCTAGCTAGGACTGTCCTGTTCTCCCCCTGTATCTTCCCTGAGAGACTTTTGCTCTTCTGACTCTTTCCTTTGACAGTGGTGGCCCCAACTACAGCCAAAGAGTGATTTTCAGGATAATCTTCAGCTTGTCTGGAAAGAAATTCATACAGCATGAGGTGGACTGGTGGACAGTGGCCCTGAGACAAAAACGGGTACAGGAATGCAGGTTGCAAAGAGACCTTGCTGGCAATTTGTGGTCCCTAGAGGAAACAATTATCCTCACATCCTGATTTTCTTTATTTTAAATTGATTGAATTATGATGAGAATAGCCAAAGTGCTGGGATATCTCACATTCAAATCCAGCCTGCTGATCTTTTAAAGAACAGGAGGCGGGAAATCTAGGCACACTATGACTACACTGCTGCAGGCATTAACTGCCAGGATGCCCCTCCTAGGGGGCTCTGAGACCCCCTCATCTGCCTGTCCTAGACATCTCCCTTCAGAAGCTGGGTTTGAGATCTCAACCAAGCAAACTGGGATGAGACAGATTAGGCTTATTCTATGCTACATGAGAATTCACACCTATGTAAACCCAAGAGAGTTTCTTTAGCCTCATGAGCTTTGCTGTTTACATTGACAAAATGAGAATAATCGTCTCACCACATTGGCTTGTGGTAGGAAGGGGTGATGGGAATCAGTCAGTGTGCTCAGCACGCATCTCTCCCGCTATTATTGGTTATTCCCTAGCAGATGTGAGAGTGAGGACACTGTTCATGCTGTTAGTTTCTTGTGTCCTGGAGCTCAGATCAAAGATGGCTTTGAGG
Organism: Cavia porcellus; assembly: GCF_034190915.1. Classification (NCBI taxonomy): domain Eukaryota; kingdom Metazoa; phylum Chordata; class Mammalia; order Rodentia; family Caviidae; genus Cavia; species Cavia porcellus. The sequence continues at coordinate 4,802,759 of NW_026947499.1, read as the reverse complement.
CAGTGCTTAGGGAACAAGATTGCTAAACCGTCTGCCAACACAACCTGGTTTTTGTTTTATTTTTCTTTAGATACTGTTTTTATTGATGAAAGGCACTTGATAAGAATACTGAAACCATGTTAATGACAGCCCTTCAAAGTCACATCAAGAACAGTGATCGACTTAAGATAAAACTAGACTCTAACAGTAAATACTTTTAAAATTTATTTTATTTTATGTTAAAGAGAATAAAACCAAGCAAAATGCAACAGAATAAAGCCAATCAAAACAAACCAGTAAGTGACACAGGACTTCAAAATAATATGAAATCAACAATGGTTACCATAATCACATCTTGTTGTCTTCAAAATAGCTACAGATACATTCAGACATAGTAAAAATCAAACAAAACACAACAGAATAGAACCAGTAAAAACAAAACAATGAATGCAATAAAAGACTTCAAAACAAGACAACAGTAAATCCAGAATGGCTACCATAATATATCTTGGTGTCTTTGAAATAGCTGCCCATTCTATTGGATATAACAAAATCAAACAAAGCAAAACAGAACAAAACTCAACCCAACAAAATAATGAAAATGGTGCAGGACTTCAAAATAAGACAATAGAATATCAACAGTGGCTACTACCCTCCAAAGGAGATCCCCAATAGATGCTACACCGAGTTACTGTTATCCTCTGAATAGATGATCAGACCACTAGCCATAAACCTGCAAAGTCAGTGAGACAAAACAAGCATCAAATTGCTTTTAACCTAAATAGCTGTCATCATAGCCTGTGTTTCTCTGGATCTGCAGGTTGCTTATGGTGTGTGTGTGTGTATTGGCTTTTATTGTTTCCCAGTTCAAGTGTCAGCAGGGGCTGGAGTCTGACTGTCCCCTCAGTGGTGGAGGCCTGCACGTGGCTCTGGTCTGCAGAGAGGGCTTGCTTCTTGTTGACTTCTTGTTCTGCTCCCCCACAGTCCATGAATGGCACTGACTTGTGGGGAAAGCCTGGGGTCTGGCTGTCCCCCATTGGGGTTGGCCCATGCATGACACCATATACTTTTAGACGCATCAGAAAAAACTCTGGTGGAGGGCGTGGAGGTGAGCGCCCACTGACTCTGACCTGGGCCTGCTGCCTGGGGGGTAGAGACAGAGAGCCTGTTGTGGGAATCGGGCAGCTTCCCCTTTCTCTTCTTACCTCTTCTTCTTTTCAAAGTTGTTTTCAAAAATAAATTTTCCTTATAATGTCATGGCATTAATTTAAATGTAAAATGCTAAGATACCAAGAAGAACAACATCATCCCTTGAAAATATCTAGTCATCATATGCAGTTTGATTGCAGATTAATTTGGCCCTATAGGAGAGGGAAATCAGCACAGTAAACAGATAAAACAGAAGAAAACCCGTCAGATCCTGAGTCCTCTTCCCTGCCAGGGGAGTCTCTGCGGAGCCCCTGGGTTCTGTGCTGTGCGTGGCAATGCGAGATCTGCACAGGTGTGGAGAGGAGGAATCTTTGCTGAGAGGAGACAGGAGTTCTGCAGTCATGCAGCCTCTCAGGAGATGAGGCTCGAAGTCAGTGCCTTCGTCCAAAGCACATGTGGTGAGAATCACCCTTCAGGTCCTCCAGGCTCCTCCAGAAGTGCGTGGTGGTACCATTTCTCCAGAAGTCTGCCGTGGCTCTTCTTCCCTTTCACTGTTGAGCCAGACATGTGGCTCATCTCTCCACGCAGGTGTAGCCTGGTTCTCGGTGTTTGCAATGCCGGTGCTCACCCTGTGCTCAGGGTGAGAATCTGCTTTGGGAACAGAGACAGACGGAGCAGGCAGGAGGTCCTCAGTCCACTTTGTGCTTATCCAAAATCTGTTTCACTGAGAAGGTGCTGGCAGGATCACTATATGTTCTTCTTTATCTCTGTTCTTCTCATGTTTCTTCCTCTCTCCATGTTTTCCTGATCTTTCATCATCTTGTTCCTTTCCCTCAGCGTGGATGATTGAATACACAGGATCCCTTCCCACCTGTCAGCCTCCAACCACCAGTGAATAAAGGTTAAGGCCAGCACTGTGGTCACAGTGCAAGGAGAAACATCAAAACCAACAACAAAAAATTCTTCTGAAAATGCCATTCAGAGCCTTACTCAGCAGACAAACAGAAGTCAGACAGGGGAGATGGACTAACGGGTCACATTTAGTGACCGCAGGTCTCACCAGGCATCACAGTTTTCTATGAGAGATTTTAAGGCAAAATCTGGTGAATTAAGACTCTTCATAAAACCTGTCTCTGGCAGAGTTCTGAACCCTCCTAAGGAATGGTTTTGGAATATAAAGGACAAGTTACTGTTGTTTTTTTTTTAACTCCTTTTCCCCTGAGCCTTTGTGATTAACTGCAGCACAGAATAAGGTCTTAATTCCAGGTTTCTTCGGAGGAAAGGAGCCTGATAGTTGCAGAAGTGTCTCACATCACTGGAATTTCATTCTGTAGCTTGTTGCCAACAGGAGGTGGTACTGATGCTAATCCCACAGGAGAGACTTGTGGATTTGTCTTGATTGTGGCCTTGCTAAATAGAGACATCAATGCTAGAAAAAAATTACTATTTTACAGTAATTTTTACAAATATGCTCAAATCTCCACTGAATTCTACAAGAGCATTTGTATGAGTTCCCCCCAGAAGGAATTTCTTTTTGTATGAAACTTTTCAAATGTATAGTACATAGGAAAGTCTCTAAAATGACAGGATTTCATTAATGACACTGACAATGATGTTAGTGGCAGCTGATGTTTATTTAGCTTCCTGTAGTGCACATGCAAGTATTTCTGGATATTTTCTAAGTTTAATATTTCTATCATTAATATTCATTAAATTATATGCAAAAAAGTAAAAATGGCTTCACAAACACACTGTCATTAATGTTCTCAATCATGCAACAGGTAGGCAATTTTACTTCTTTTGACACATTGTTGTTTAGCCAAATCACTGTCTTTTTTCTGAAGATACAGATCGATGTATCCCAGTGTCATGTGCAAAATTTTAACTCTGTTACCTGTAGGCAGGGCCACAATATTTTTATCTGCTCCCTTATCTGTTGAACAGTTGGAGAGGACTCATTGGGGACCTTAAGAACTAGAAGTGGTGGCCTCCACTTTCACCCAGGTCTAATCGCTCTCTTCAATAAGACAACATTAGCCATCAGAGGACAGTACAAGAGGTGAGCAGCAGAGTCATGGTCAGTGCTGGGACTGAGCCCTGTACTCAGGCAGGAGACTAAGGAATAAGGCAGGAAATGGAGGATCCAGCACAAGGAAGCTTGAATCAACAGGTCAGCCTTCTGGGCAATGGGGGGTCAGTCCCATTAAGACACACCAAGAAGGCTGAGAGAACATTTCGGGTTTCTGTCTCCTGAGGAGAGGAGGACTGGTATATTTATTCATCTTTTCACAAATAAGGAAAAGAAGATGATTCTTAATGCACCAGCTCTCTCATCTGCTCTTGCAAGAACAGTGAATTTTTACTGAGACAAAGTTTCCAAGCTGAATTGGGATTTTGATAACAGAAAGTCACAAGCTTGCACAGTAACACTAAAGGCGAGGGCTCTGAGTGGGGAACTTACAGTGTCTGCTGCTTGCTGATTGTGGGGCATTTTACTTCCTGCCTCCTTCCTCACATTGCTGGGGTCACTGGTGAGCTATTCTCATATCTCATAGAAGGGCTCTTCTCCTTCAATTTCTGGAGCTGGGTGAGCTTCCCACCTGGAATCCCACAGTGAAGGAAGCACTGATGAACTCTGAAACACTGGAACCTGCCTGGCTATGAGGATCTCTTCACCTGGCCGCTTTGTGGGTCAGAATTCAGACTGCAGCACCACCTCCCAGGGAGTGGTGGTCCCGCAGAAGATCTCAAGTTAAGCTCACCATCTTGTCGAGAAAGGAAGTTAGTCTGGGATTGCATTACCAGGTAGAGACATGCTGCATTCAAAGTAAAATTTGAATACCCCCGCACACATCCTCAGTGCAAAACTCTCTCCCTAGTAACCAGCTGTTGTGGGTGTCACCGTAAGATGCACATCAGCCCTGCTTTGCAGGGAGCCAATGTATGTCCTGAAGCAGTGCAGATGGCTGGAAGGTGCATCCATCACCTCTTTAAAATTCTAGGTTAGGTGAAGGGAAGGGTAAAAAGCACAAAAGGTTTGGGGGCAGTGAAGGTACCCTGTTTGACACTCTAATAGTGGAATCATGTCCTTAAATGGTAGTCCAGACTCATCGTGTCCAGGAGAAAGAGTGGACACTAATACAAGCTAGGGACTCTCTAGGCAGTGGTGACTCACAAGTGAGCAAAGCCCCACTATGGGAGAGGGCACTGCTGATGCAGGAGGCCAAGTGTGAGCTGAAGCAGGGGTGCAGGGGATCGCAGTTCCATTCTCTCGGTTTTTCTGTGCTCTTAAGACGCTAGAAATTTTATTAAGAATTCCTACACAACCTTGGTTAAAAGAAAACTTTATTCTTCACTGTAATATTTAGCCAAAGGGAAATTTCACTTGACATTTAAGGGAGACATGGAGGATGGTGGATCAGGAGGGCAGTGTTAGCTAGGTCGCGGGGTTAGAGGCCTTGGAAGGAAAAAGACATTGAAAGATCACACCAAGGCCCTGTGATGCATTTCTGTGGATCAGTGAAGAATTCTAGAATTTTTAAAAAATCTCAATTAGTGGCCAATTACAAGAGAGAAATAAAGGAACCCCCTTAAAGTGGCCCTAACTCCCTTTCCAGGAGACTGTGCTAACAGAACTGTCTCCTGCTAACACTGCTCTGGGATTCAAGGGTAAAAAGACATCTAAGATATTTCCACGTCCTGATGAAATCTCAGATGAAAGGTGCTTAACCTTAACCCTGTCAAGGCACCTTCTGTCTCATCCTGCTGAACCCACCCAGTGATCCTTGTTTTCCCCAGGTTATATATGAGGATAATGAAGTTTGGGGGAGCCCAGATCTTCACCCTGGGTACTGAGCAAAGGAGGGTGCAGTCAAGAATTTACGCCAGCAGCTTCTACATCCAGAGCTGGAGGTGCTAATCATGAGGTTGAGGTTCCCTGTCATACAGTAAGCTCAGAGTTTGGGCTTTCAGTGCTCCACTGTTTGATCATTTTTTTCATGCCTATATCTTGTAATCTGACCAAGTACTTTGAAGATAACAGAACGCCATATATTAACCAATGTTACTCTCCTACTATTTTATTTTGAAATTCTGTATCTTCAGTTTTGTTCTTAAAATTTTAAAAATTGTTTAAAAGGAAGTGTCCCTGTCCCTTCCCTGCCCAAACCCAAAGCATCAGAGAGAAGGTAGTCATCTCCGAGAGTCAAAAGACCTGTGCATTAAAGGCACATGAACTTGTGAAGGGCGTTCTCTTGGGTCCTGAAATATAGTGAGCAGTGAGCATCCACATGACCTCACTGTGGGCAGCTCTGCTCTCCAGGAAGGCTCGGGACAGAGATGTCCACCCATGTCCTCCCGGCTTCTGCTGGAAGAATGCTGTAAGCGCATACCTCACACCCACAGCATTCCAGGGGAGAATGAATCTGAGGCTCATACATATTTATATTGAGCTGCATATTAGAATAAATGTCAGATCATTTTTTCTCTCTCTTACTTTCTCTTGTTAACATGCAAAAAAAGTAAAGGACCCATAAAGAAAAAGAAATTATTTTTTTTTCTACCATGAAAGCTTTTACATTTGCAAAGAATTTGATTCCTAATGGAGCAGATCATAAAGCGAGCTGGTGCCTTTTTTTGACAGAGGTTTCTCTGGGTTTTATAAGGGCTCTGTATGGTGTGCTTTGCTCAGTATTTTCCCCCACAGAGGGCTGAAGCCTGTTTATTGGGTGATTCACACTGTGTCCACTGATGCCGCGTAAATATTTAGTACACCGGCATTAAGAATGAACAGTAATGGACCCCCAGGCCCATAACTGGGAAGTGATGATGATGATTCTTTTAAAGACGCCTGGACTATTTTTGTCATAAAGATTTAATTTAAAATTGAAGGAAAGTTGGTTGCATACAGAATGTTTGTTACTCAGCCCTACCCTGCATCTGTATAAGGTGGTGCTGGTTCCAGACACAGATACAGACACACCCCTGCATCTCAGTGGCTCCCCTCAAATGGCATCCAGGTAGCTGTAGGCCCATTTCATCTGTGGCTCTGCCGCACCCCATGTCTGAAGATTTCTCCAGTGGTCTCGGTGCACCCTTGCAGGTGAGGGGGAGAACACGAAGAGGTCTGTGCTGAAGACACAGTGAGCTCAGCTGAAGCATCACACTGACCCGTGCCACATTCCACTGGCCAGAACCTATTTCTGAGAGAGGAGTCTGAACCTACACTGCAGCCCTGAACCCTGCAGAAAGGGGCACTGGGCTTCAGCAACCCCACACCAACACAGTCCAGCTCCTCTCTGTGCGTGATGATGGCACCGCCTGCGGAGGGAACTGGCATTCCCAGCACAGAACGCCTCTTCATTTTAGAAGGGGTGTATGTATTTTCAACCTTGAACAGGAAGACCTTGGTTCACCTGTTTTCCCATGGCTACGCTCCTGAATTCAAAATCAGGAGATCCTCCCATCGTGCTTCCATGCCGGTGCAGAGTGTCCCACTCTGTTTTCCCCTCTGTGGTCAGAGGGGACATAAGGGGTGTGGATCAGTGTGGTATTTGTAGGCTGGCTCTATGGGAGCTCTGTCCTTACTCACTCTGTATCTCATCTGAGATGTCCACCCAAAGTTCTCTGGAAAGGTGGAACTTAACTCAATGTTAATGGTTTTAGATTTTCCCAGAGTATTAGTTCAGCACTAGCTTCCTTAACTAGAGCCTTGGAGCATATAATTTACTCCCCAACTAAAACTGCTTTGTTCATCGCAGTGGGTTTTGTTGGGTGGACACAGGAGCTTCTTAAAGGTGCATTGTACCCCAGGGGCAGCCTCCTCTGGGCTAGACCCAGTTCTTCCCAGGATGTTGTCACAGTGGTGGCATGTGCCTTTCTTCCTTCCTCAGAGGACATGCAGCTAACCTCTAACCTTGGCTTTTATTCTTTCACTTTCTTCCCTACTTCTCCAGGCATTTCTTGGTTTTGGTCTGTGATGTGCCCAACAGATGTCTAACAAGAACACTGAGATAAATCCTATACCGATGGTCTTGACCTTAGGGAATATTCCATTTAGGTTTCTTTGCTAAGGTTACATTACATTCCATGTCTGATGTAAGACACAACATGGGGGTGTGTCAGCTAAAGGAGCTAACCCCCTTGGAATCGTGATGGTCTGGGAAGCAGGTATAGATCAGCAGCTTTTCATTTCATGCTGATCGCTGGTCTGTCAAGTTTGCTTCTGTGTGTAAACTTTATTGCCATGCGGGGTCTTTCCTCACCTAGGCAGCACCTGCCACAGTAGGTTCACATTTCACGTTTCCATCATTTCCCAGAGCTCCCACCAAATCCCGGGATGGACCCTGATGGTGACCTTGGGCAGCACCCAGTCTCTGGCTAGTTCTGTTGGGTCCAGCTCCTCTCAGTCCTCTGGTCAAGGGTGCCATCCCACCGACCAAGCACTGTGCAAAGGTCACAAAGCAGCAGGACCATCATCCCCACAGGGTCCGTGGGGTATGAAAGTAGTTGTGGGAAGTACGGAAGCTTCTAAATCCAGAACCTGGGTATGAAGTCCAGGTGAGACGGGTTGGTGAGGATGGATAGCATTTGCTAATATGCACAATGCTCATTTCCAAGCCTTATGATGATGTATTTTGAGATAATATTCTACCCCTGGTTTCCTGAATCTCGGGGGTTTCCTGGAATGTGGACTTCCTTTATTGAAATAGGAAATGTTGTGGGCACACTGGCGTAAGACGTTCTTTCTCCATGGTATTGTGGACCTCCCCTGGGGCTTCCTGTACCGTGATAGGATTTCCCTTGGGCAAGCGAGAGGTGACAAACACTTGTGGGAAACAGCAGCTCACATTCATCGCACACTGTCTACGATAAAGTCTCCCGAGAATTACATTGTGTAGGTGCACAAGCTCTTTGGGTTAAATGTCAGAGAGAATATATCTGCACTCACTAACACTGCTTCTGCGATATTTCCATATTGCATGTTTATTCCTCCTCTAGAAATGAGCTAGAAGAGGTAGGATGCTCAGAGAACTCTGCTTGCTGATTGGCCAAAACTGAGTCATGTGCTTCCCCTTTGCCTGGGGTGTGTGCACTCCTGATGCTCATTAATTTCCCAATTGCTTAAGCAAGAGAAACGTGTCCTAAGCATGAAACCACAAGATGTATTGGCTGTCAGAAGCTTGCATTAGCAGGAAGACCATAGCTGAATAATTAAAATGCTGATCTTATAAGTGTTGTAATGAAAGTGTGAGGGTCTTCCAGGTTTAAGGGAAAAGAAGTAACTTTTCTCTGGAAGTTTCCAGGGAGTGGGGTTCAGATGAGACTGGAAGATATCACAAGTGTTCCAACACCTGAGTAAAGGTAATCAAAGGCACGACTGTCAGCCCACATCTACTGCAGAGGAGAGGAGCTGGGAAGAATGGACCAGCGAACAGTGATCTTACCAATACCCAAGCCCACTGCACCTTTCCTTCTCTGTTGCCACCTTCTGACCTGCCCACTCATGGTCCCAAAGTGGCTGCTGGAGGTGGGGGCCATGCACCTCCCACTCCTGCCATGCACAGTGGTGCTCACCGTGCTGGTCTCTGGTATTAGGAAACAACCTTTTCTTTCTTTTCTCCCTCATTTGTGTCCTTTTTGATTCTTGATGACCCAAGTGAGATGAGCCTGGTTGTCTCCTACAGAGCCCTCATCTCTGAGAGACTCCCAAGATGCTTCAGAGAGACACATACTTCCTCAGCAACACTGCGTGCATACTTTCTTTGCAACAGATGTCACCATTTCCACCTAAATACTTTATGGAATCCACCAGAACAAATCTTTGGCCTCAGTATTCTTTTATTATGGCTTCCCTACCCTTGACGCTGTCTGAGGTGAGGTTAGGTGATGGATGGTAGCAGCTTGCTGTGTGCAGCTCTCTCCTAAGGCCACTTCTGTGCCTTTCTGCTGACTGTGTCCTGGGGAACCACAAGGCCACCAAAATCCCACCTGAGAAAGGAAACAGCCTATGGACCACCCCTGCTCTGCACGGATGGGACACATTACAGCTGCCCCAGAGAGTCACCTCCCTTGTGCCATAATGGACACTGGGAATTATCTCTTATATTTTCACCTATGTGCCAGTGCCCCTTTCTTGAGCAGTGTGGAGCTTACGCAAGGGTATATGGTGGGGTTTCCGGCACATCAGCATTAGTTCTCTGCTCATTACAATCTTTTTATTTCTTGCACCAGAAAACCCTTCTGCAGCAACTGCAAAAGTGTCACAAGCAAAAGCAGAAAAGGTCTACACACCCATCAACAGATGAGGAGACAACAGCAACAGATCCAACATGGAGTACAATTACTCAGCCTTGTCCCTCAGTAGACCCCACTGAGACCATAGTGATAGGTGAAAGAGATCAGACAGAGAAAGACAAATGTTTCATGGTTTCTCTTATAGGGGAAATCCAGAGTGTAAATATCTTTTTAAAGAGCAAAATAATACATGATAGAAGACAGAAACACTTTGTGAAGGTGGGAAGATTCTGCAGATGGGAAAGATGAGAGGAAGGAGGGAGGAGGGGAAATAACAGGGCTCAGGATCTGATACATACGTGCTGATTGCTCCTGATGAGGTATTTATTACATATCCCAACCACCAATAAATAGTTTAAGACACACAAATGACAGAGAACCTGACCAGCAGTCATTCTTGTATTGGGACCCAGTAACACACCAATGAGTCCAGCAGTGCTTCAGACCCTGGAGATTTCCAGCTTTCCCAGAAGGCAGGGATTTTCACAGCAAATGGGAATTTTCAATTAATTGTGAGCAACAACATGGCCCTCGAAAGAAGAGACCAATGCAAGGAATGATGGACTGTGCTTGAGCTTGGAGACAGGCTGCCATGTGGACCTTTCATGGTAATCACTGTGCTGGGTGGTATCTCATGTCTGTCCTCCCAGTACTCTTGGAGGCTGAGGCAGGAGGATCACAAGTTCAAACCCAGCTGGGGAAACAGTGACTTAGTGAGACCCTGTCTCACCAACCAAACAAAACAAACAAACATACTAACTAACATGGATACTGATGATCAATGCAAGATGGCCTAGCCCATTAAAGACTTGTGGGAAGGTCAGGTGATGTTGGGTGGTTCCCTGCAAAGGAGCCATTCCCTCAGAACCACCCAGGTCAACAGCAAGTGCATGGAGGCACCAGCTCCAGCATCACCAGAAGGTCTGGAGACGCACATGCGGCCCTGCACTGAGTGGGACACTGAGTGGCCAGTCCCCATGGTAGAGAACACTATGGCAGCCTGGGAAGGTGGGCAGAGGGAACAGAGGGACCCCATCCTCGGGCTACTATTGTGCGATGCCTGGGGCACTGCAGACCCCACTCCTCCATGCAGGGACTCTGGGCTGGGGGTGTCTGATGGATTCCTGCCCACAGAGGTAATGTGCTCAGCTAAGAGAACCCTGTTCTTCTGGGTGTGCAGGCAGTGGGTCAGAAGCAGCATGTGGAGGAAAGGTCGGTGCACTCACGGGTGGGCTGGTGGGTGGCTAGCCCAGGGGGCAAAGTCAGGACAGACAATGTTGGCAAGGGGAGAGAGGACAACAAACAAGGCGGATGTCCTTCAGGTGGAGGACAAAACACTGGCCAATGCACTAAATTGACAGCTAGGAGCAACCACCTTCCTGTGTTCAGGCCTCAAGACCCACATACATCTTGCAGGGTGTCTGCCAGGGAGCCCCGGGCTCACCCTGCAGCCCAAAACTGTGGGTGTGAATATTCAGTTTACACAAATAAGATCAACTATTCAGTTCTCACACTCAGTGTGCTTCACTGCGCCCAAGGCAACACCAACTATTACTTATAATATTATTTTCATGGACTGCAAAGGTTGAGCCTGATACACACTCACATGGAAGCTTTTCCCCATCTCTGTGATATTAAAGTAAAAAACATGAACCTCAGAGCCTGGAACATATACTGTTACTTAGTCTTTTAATATGTGTGCCTGCAGTGATGTCCAGAACGCTGTCTGGGCAGCCTGCTCCCTGCCCCCGGCCAGGTCCAGCATGAACCATGCCACCCACATGCTGTGACTTGGAGATCATCTCTTCTGTGTTTCAACTCTTTTACATCATTCTAAGTCTTTCTGTCTGTATGTTTATTTTCTAGATTTTGATATATTTTTATTATACTCAATTTCTTGATCTGCATATATAATACATACAGAGATTTTATATATATTGAAATACATATATTCTCTCTGCATAGCATCTAACCCTTTCTCTTTCTCTCTAGCTATAGACATAGATATAGATATATCCTTGGTCTGCATACATAAATGCGCATATAGTATTTCATATGTGATGGTGAATATATATTTATGTGTTTCTTTTATCTGCATAGCATCTAATCCTTTTATAATACACGTCTTCATCTGCATGTATAAATGTGTATTTATAATGTTCCATATGTAGCATTAACTGTACATATTTATATTCCTTTTTTTTTTTTTTTTTTTTTTTTTTTTGCACAGCCCTGGCTCCCTTTCTGTGTTTTGCTTGCTTTGTGTCTGTCTTTTCCTTAGGTGTTTTGACCCCTGCCAGTTCCCTTAGGCTTGCGGGGTGATGATGAAGAACCTGTGTCTGTTCAGTGTGGGGTTGGCTGCAGAGAAGATCACGGATGTCAGCGACTTTCCTCTGCCCTGGGCCGGCCCAGTTCCCCAGCCACGGAGCTTTTGGCCACTGGTGTGAGAACACTGGCGTGTGGAGCCCGCTTGTGCAGAGCACCATGGGCCTTCCCTGGGACGGAAGACTCCTGGTGGAGACCAGTGTGCTGTGTTCTCTAAGATCTGCCCGGCCCACGTCCATCTCTGCAGCAGGAAGCCTGGGTACTGCCAGCATGAGCACTGTGGCTGCAGGGAGCTGTACCGGGTGCCAAGGCCATCAGCGGATACCCTGGGCCTTGGTCCTGCCTGCCGGGCTACTCTGGATTGGCCGATGACACAGGTCTCTCAGACTCGGAGAGGCTCTTCAGGATAAACCGGGTTATTGTTTGGGATAAACCTGATTATTGCTCGGGGTAAACCGAGTTACTGTTTGGCCTTCACTGTTGGAATGCAATTTGGCTTAGCCTCCGAACAGCTTCCCTGCTGCATCTACACCCCCATCCTCTTTGTCCTGGCTTATTTAGAGCTGGAAGTAAATCACTTTACAGTCCTTAAGTGGAGACCCTGAGGACTGGACGTCACTTGCTGTCCTTCATGGGCACCAGCTCATGGAAAGCACAAAGCCTTCTGTGTGGATGAATGACTGGGTGAGAGCTGCATGCTAGACAGGAAAATTGTACATTTTAGATACAAATTCATTTAAACCAGACTCATTCTCAGTCTCTTAAAGTAACTGTCAACTTTGCCTGTGCCACAAGGACCCATTTTCGGCTTCTGCTGTCTTCTCTTCAGGATCACTGCCTTTGTAGTAAAGGCACCGACATTCAGTGCTCTTAAGCTCTGCATTTAATTTTTTTTTTTTAATGACCAGCTCAAAATTTGAAAGAAAACCAGGGTTTTGAGGAAAGAGGAAAAACAAAGAGCAAACACACAGGTGAAAGCTTACTTATTTATCTATTTTCTTAGCTCAATGTGCAGTTATAAATTTCCTTGCTGTTCTTAATCTGGCAAAAAATAAATATTCATCATGATCAGGGAACACCAGGCAAATTCCCACAGTTTCAGTGAAATCAAAGCAAATAACCCACTGCATGCAGTCTCCAACCAGAAGGTTTACTTAGGGCATGGATTTTTATGGCAAATACTGGTAATCAATTGGGAAGTTGAGCCCCACTGGCTACACATATGGTTATTTATCTACAGATAAAGAAGTCAGAATTGCTCAGTTTGGGGGGAATCACCCGGAAGAACAAGCCTGGGCTGGTGGGCAAAGGGATGGTTATCTCAGCAGTCCAGGTGACAACTAGAACTGTCCCCATCTCAGCAGTGTCACCCTAATGATTCTTACACAGCCCCTGTGCCTGCCTTAGGGACAATGACACATCTTCAGATGAAGCATTTTCCATACGAACTGCTCACAAGTCCATAGTCCTTTGGACAGATACTAAACAAACCCTATGAAGAAAATTTCTTTCCTCTTCCCTCTTCCCTCTTCCTCTCCTTCCCTCTTTCCTGTCCTAGTCATGTGGTGTACAAAAAAAAATGAAAGTGAAGAATAAGGAAACAGAGACACCAGGTGAAGGTGACACTGCGTGTGCCTGACCCACCTTGAGGACTGTAAACCAGGCTTCTTTAATGTTACAGACTCTGCTTGCATTTTCCTGAAACCACACACTGTCTTGCGGACTATCCTTTTTTCTCAGCTGATGACCTTGCATCAATTTATCTTAACTTTACTGGGATTACTGTCTGATTCTCCAAAGACAAGTTAAGGAAAAGCCTGGATAATGAGGCTGACAAGATCACACCCAAAGTCCTTAATCACCACTGCTCCACAGGGCTTTGTGAGATCAGCAGCCCACGGAAAGTGGGGGAAACAGGTGTGAGGGTGATTGAGCCGTGTGCATATCTGGGGAGCTGTGAATACCACATGCTTTGGTGGTGAGTGGGGAGGGGCCATCTGCATGTTCAGCTAAAATGTTTGCTTTTTTAGTAGTTGCTTAAGATGACCAGACAGAAACTTTTGTCTCTTCTCTATTCTTCTGGTTTTTCACAGCAGCAAGGCATCGTAGAATACATATCTTAGGTATTACCACAGTGGGCCGACCCATCTGGGCGTTATCTGATGATTTTAAAATAATTCTTGCTAAAGAAAGTCTATTTTGAATAGGAGGGCTGACATGCCTTTGAAGACGATCTTTCTATAAAGCCATCAGTGCTGCTGCCATCAGTGAACCATGCAAACTTAAGAGCCAGAGTGCGCGACCTCTGTAGTGTTCCCAGCACAGAACCAGAAGTAAACATATTCACTTTGTATTTCTTGTAAAAATGCTGACTTGGCGAAAAACCAGCTGCTGGGGTTGTTCCTGAAACCCCTAAACCGTCCCCTCATCACCTTGCCTACTCTTTACAGAGCTATATCTCCCCTGGCTGACATTTTCTGCTAAAAGGAAGTAAGAAACTTAAACATGGCAAAGAGCAGAAGAACCCAGCAGGGAGGCTGACATCAGCTGACCTGTGCATCATTTTTTGTAAATACGAAACACCTTTATTTAGAGGAGCAGGTAGGAGAGGGGGAAATGTTTTCTGGATCGCTCTTCTTTGCTTTGGACGAGCCAGCTGTGTTAGTAAGTGTGAATTTTCCATTGAACAGAACAGTTGTAACAACCACCGAGAGCTTAATTAGAGACATTCTTCTCCTGGGTCCCACAGTGTAGTACAGTTATCTCATCCCCCTGACCATGGTTCTGCTTCCCACGGCTTCGGCTACACAGGGTCAGCTCTGTAATTCCAGAATGGAGCACTTTGGAAGTGGCCTGTTTCTCGGTTTGTATTCTGTGCTTTCCTGACCCCAGGGATGGAATGCCGTGCCATCCCACTCCGTTCCCTGAGCCAGGAATCGTCCTTCCACCTGCTTACCTGTGCTGTACCTGCTGGCCACCCATGAGCCACTTAGCAGCCACCTCAGTACCAGACTGATCACCATGGCAGCACGATGCTTGTGATCAGGTGACCTCACTGTATTTTACTTAATAATAGCCCCAAAGCACCACAGTACTGACTGATGCTGGCTTTCAGATGAGCCAAAGAGGGGCCATGAAAGTCTTTAAAAAAGTGAAGATATGAGAATTCTTGACTTAACAGGGGAAGAAAAAGATCATTGCTTGGCTTGGACGGCGGGAATGAACCTTCTGTCCATGAAGCGGTGGAGGAGGAGAACTCCAGCAATGCTGTGTTTTGTTGTTTGTGTTGCACCTCAAGACACAAAAGTAGTGACCAGAGTGCATGAGTATTTACTAAGGACAGAAACACAGATACACGTGAATCTTGGCATTGTGTATGTTTTCACTCATCCACTCAATGTACCCCCAGTGTAGGAGGGAGAATGATTACGTATGCATGAAAGCTTATTTACATACGCAGAGGCTAGATGACTTTCTCAAGTGTGCGAGTCCAGGCTTGTAGGTCAAAGGGCGCCTGTTTCCTGATCTCTAACAGC
The DNA here is from genome assembly GCF_034190915.1 of Cavia porcellus. Lineage (NCBI taxonomy): Eukaryota > Metazoa > Chordata > Mammalia > Rodentia > Caviidae > Cavia > Cavia porcellus. The sequence goes on along the minus strand of NW_026947499.1, from coordinate 4,787,475 downwards.
GCTCTTCATGCCCTCTCCCTTGGTCTTAGAACCAGACACTCACTGCTGGGCTAGTGAAGGTTGGGGAGTTTCGTTTCAGGAGGACCCCTCAGAATAAAGCTCATTCGTATCACCCCAGGGGTTACAGGACAGCTGTTTAATGAGCATTGCTCTCTGTCTAAATACTTCCTCCCCTGTGTGATTGTAGTCAGGAACTCCAGACATAAAGTCCTGTTCAAATTCACAAATTCTCCAGACTTCTCACTTTAGTAACAACAGCTCCAAAATAGTCTCAGAGGATTGTTCCTCACCCACTTCTGGAATTGTCTCTCATGCCTATGCTGCTACAAAAGAGCTCCAAGCCCAGGAAGCTGCATCCCCAAGCCAGTCCAGAGTCACCTTTTGTTCACTCTTTCTAAATAAGCGAGCAACTCACAGCCTCAAAATTTCACCAAGACCCCCATGCTGCCAGCGCCATGGAGACTGACAGGATCCTTGAGCACAGTCACTTTCTGCTTTGTTCTACTTGTCCCTACAGAGAGGGTGGCTCTGCCAGCTGGATTGGAACCCAGTGTGTGCAGCACAACAAGAGACCCCGCCATGTGAAGCAATCACATGTCTGTGGTAGAGACCGTCTTGGTTACTTTTCCCTCATTGCTAAGACAAAGTACCCAAAATTACCCAAAACACTCAAAATTAAGGAAGGAAAGATTTATTTGGCTTACAGTTGTGGAGCTTTCAGTATATAATCAACTGACTGCAAGGCAGGGTGGCATGGTACAGGGGCAGCACTTCAAGGCAGCAGAAGACAGCAAAGAGCAGAAGGTGGGGGTCAGTCTCTTTTCCTCCCTTCTATTGTAATCAGGTGACCCCGCCACACCCTCTCCATGCCCTCCTCTTACACAGGCTCTGGATGTTTGCAAAATGAGGACCCTGACTTCCTGCTAAGCCTCCTAGTTAAGCTTCTAAATTTCTCAGTCCTCAGGTTGACATAAAGAATCAACCATTACACTGAAAGAGACATTTTGGGGAAAACAATACTAAAAACACTTCTAGTTTTATACAATCTCCATCTCACGCACTTTGCATCAGTCTAGACCTTAATAATGAAGTCAGGCACGTGGCAATCATGAAGGTAACAAACAACATTTACAGTCCACGCTGTTGCACAGCTCTGAAGTTTGGCGAGTTAGGTAGCCTCAGTGCATTTTCATCTCAGGGTATGTCCAGTTTATGATGGATTTATCAGGACACAAGCTGGATAGTAAATCCAGCAGCATCTATATTTCCAGGGAAATTCTTTCCTCATAGTCCATGTCATGAAAGGAAACAGTAACACAGAGAAGAGAAATAGCCAGCCTGAACGTAACCCCCTCTCCTTATTCATGGGAGAGTATCATAATCACCTGTAGACCTCGATTGTCTGTGTGTTTGTCCACAGATGCCTCAGCAGAGCTCCATGGGACCAAGTAGAGGTGTTGTGCAAGACCACCTGGCACTGCCACCTTGGCAAGAATGAATGAAAGGCCACATGCGATTGGGAGCAGATGGCCTTGCATTTGTATCCAGAGTCTACTTATTACTGTATCACCTAGAGAGAAACATGACATCTCTAAGCCCTATTTTATCTTTGTGACGTTGGAATGATATGTCAGAGAGCTGACATGAAGGTTACATAACGATGTGTTAGGGAAATTTATGGGAGGATGATTCATAAAATGATGCGATAGAAGGAAGTTATTCTCCTTGCACTTTAAGCTCCATGAAATCTGGAACAGAATTTGTCTATTTGTTTCTTTTTACTACTGCTGTATTAAGATATAGACATAAACTAGGTACAAATGCACTTTTCTTTAAGTGAAAGTCTGGACTGTAAGCCTGACTGCCATCCGAGCCATAAAGGACTCATACCCTTACCATTTTGTTGCTTAGCCATTTTTAGGGAGTTTTCAGGACTGGTCCACAATGAGGCTTTGCATGTCACTTATCTGCCACCTGGAAAGGGAACCAAGCAAGGACCTGACATGCTCCTTGAAATGCATGTTCCAGATCACTGATGCATTATTCTGCTGCCACAACCCAGTCATTCAACCTTACTTAGCTGCAAGAGATCCTGGAATATGTGTTCTGCATCTGAGTCATTTGTTCAATAATAAGTGTTCTATTTCAAAATAAACACAAAGCAAAAAGGAGAAAATATGCTGGGGACAACCAGACATCTCTGCCATAAACATTATGATAAGCACAGTGATATTGGTCCATAAAAAATGCAACCAATACATTATTATTAAATTACTATTTTTCTAAAAAAATCAATATTTGAGACTCTTAGAAATTCTATCTCAAGCAAAGTTTTGGAATTATTTGATCTCATCAATCTCAGATTACCCAAGGCTAAGGACATAAATTGGATACAGGCATCAAGCATCTTAGCACATACCACTCAGTGTCCTTTCACACCTTCCAGTATTATAAAACCGTAACCTGCATCTGGCTTCAGAGTATTTGCATAGCTCCAAGGAGGCTGTGCCCTGATTCAGCAGGTGACCTCCAGTGTGGGCTCTCCTTAGCCCCAGCGATCACCACGTGTCTGTGGATGTACCTATTCTGAATGTGTCAAATAAATGAAGTCTTATAATGTATGATATTTGAATCTGGCTTCTCTGGTGTAGCATTTCAATATATTAATTATAAACTCAGCAACCAACCAACTTGATTTAAAAATAAAAATATACAAATGACTCAAATAGATATTTCTACAAAGACCCTATACAAGTGAGTAACAGGGACTTATGTGCAAAAATATTCAACACATTTTAGTCCTTAAGGAAATGCAAACAAAAACTAATTTATTTTTCAACAAAGTGAATCATTGTGGATAAAGTTTGTTTAATAAATATGGGGAAACTATGACTCTGTTGTTAGATAGTTGAGTCACAATTGCTAGATCCATGCTGCAGTTAATATGTGGGATTCACAGGGTTAGAGGTGCCTTTCCTGAAGGCAATCCAGGAGAAGAGGGCTGAGAGAGGGTTACTAGAGCATAAATGTGTAAGGTCCACTTACCACCCAGTCAGTTCACACATGTCCACGTAGTTATCAGTCTTCATTCTCCAATTAAAACACACTGCACTTCAGGGACCCAGTTGAGTACTACTCAGTTGCAGGATAGAGAAAGCTTTTATACAAACTAAAAAATCCCTGAGGAAGGTATCAGGAAGAGAGCTGTGGCACAGAGCAAAAGCAGCAGCTGCCCCTGTTCTGAGTTAGGTTTCTCTGGGATCCTCCATCCACTCAGCTTTCTTAAGTGACCAGGAAAGTGACTGTTCATGTCTGGTGGAGCAGCTTTATGAAAGTCAGTCCCAGTCCCCATGTGCCCCTAACACTTTCACTTTTGACTGTCAATGCAAAACCAAACTTGTTGTCCCCACTATTCACAGTAGTGTGTCTAAATTTAGAATGGTTTTAAAAATAAGAGGTGCTACCCAGAGCAAGCTAGCACCATTTAAATGAGCACAGAATCATTCTAGCTCAAACAAAATCTGAAGCTAGGTAAATGAGGTTTTATTCACCACTTCCTCGTGCTCCCACCAACGTGCACCTTTGGTCCCAGTGAGTTGTTTATAGTTCTCTCCTTTCACTTTTGCAAATGTTTCCGTAATAAGTTATTTCACTACCCCAATTATTAGCTTCTTTCAGGACTTCTGCTTCGTGGTGATGCTTTGCAGAACCCACCTACTGGGCAGGTTTAGAGGTGCAGGACTCTGCCCTGGCTCTGGGGTGTTTGAGGAGGAAGCAGGGTGAAGGCTGATACCCTGGCCCCCCTGTGTGGTTCACACTGGGGCTGATGCTGGCCAATTCCAGCCCAGTCTGAAATGAGTCCTCTTATGACAGAAGGGGCAGCACTCACCAAGGGACCTGACAGTGGGACAAAGCTCAGCAGCAAAACTGAACTTGAAATTTTTGAAATTTTATTCAATTATTTAAACTGTCACCAACAGTAATAATATATATATATATATATATATATATATATATATATATATATACATACACATATATATATGTATGTATACAAGGCAATACTGTTATACACACTTGTAAGAAAAAGTAAATCACACCCATCACCTTATTACTTGCTATTTATTTGTGCTGAGAACATGTAAGTGTTTAGGTTAAAAAAAAAAAAAAAACAGTGATACAGTGAGCATTTCATTCATTAACACTTTGCCATGACATGGGCTCCACCTGCAAACTCATGAATACAAGGCTTGGTTCTGAGGTTCCCTTCACCGGCTCAGCTTCAGACAGAGAGGGGGCTCCCGAGTCTCGCAGGTAAAGTCCGTCTGAGGTGCCTCAGTGGTTCTTTGAGAACCCAGGCCTCCACGTGGCCAGTCCTCAGGAAGGACAGCTTCTGACCCCGTCAAAGCTCTGGGGAAAACTTAGCTTCTGGAATTGGCTTCTGTTGGGACCTGGATGCACCTGCCTGGGCTGCTTTCAGCAAATTCTTCAGTGTCATGGGCTGGAAGTCCCACCTGAGAGAGGTCACAGGTGCTGTGAAGCTGACTTTGCATAGGATCAGCCTCTGGGTGCCATGAAGAGGGAGTGAGGAACAGAAGCTGAAATCATCCAGCCCATCTGTTGTGGCTTTCATCTGCATGTTGTCCCTTCCCCAGGCTCACGTGGCCTACAGGATGACAGAGCACATGTCCTGCCACCCTGCCACCGCTGGGGAGAGCCAGCACCAAACGACAGACACCTATTAAGACCACAGTACCCCTGAGGACTGTAAATATATGAGCTCGTCACAGCTGAGGGATGATCAGATTCCCAGTTATAGAATCCTGAGCAAACTAATAGTTCTTTTTAAATCCCTTTTGTTTACAAATGGTGTGGTCTGTTATGCAGTAAAAGTTAACTGACATGCACGATAAATATTTATGGAATGAATGAATAAGTGAATGGGTAATAGCCTCAGAGTATGCAAATAATAGACATCTGTGTGTACCTATTTACTTTTGCACACATATATAAACCAGTGTATTATACATATGGATCCCCTTCTGGTACAAGCCAAGGAAGCCCTATTCCCTATTAAAATATTCATTTGTCACAGGAATAGCATAGAAATTCCCGTGCTGTAATTATTGGCATAGATATTTATAGCTTTGAGGGATACAAAAGAGTGTCAAGCATTAGCTCAGGACCTGACTAGGAATGAAGGACTGGGGACACACCTGGGGCCACTCAGCAGTGACCATAGTTAGAGCGCACAGGAAGAGACTGGACATGGAACCAGGGAAATAAAGTGTTGAGAAGCAGCACGCCTGCCTCAGTCCATGGGAAGTAAAATCTGCACAACTGCCCCCCAGGAGTGTCTCATAGAAGAAGCCTGCAAGAAAACAAGGTGACTGGAACAGTGGTGGTGATTTTGGTGATGGTGGTGGTGGTCATGGTAGTGCTATTGGTGGTGTTGGTAGTGACGGTGGTTATGATGGTGCCAGTGATGGTGACAGTGGTAGCAGTGATGGTGATAGTGATGGTGGTGATAGGGATGGTGATGTTGGTGATGATGGGGGTAATGGTGGTGGTGGTGATAGTGGTGATGATAATGGTATTAATGGTGGTATTTTTAGTGACAGTGGTAGAGACAGTGTTTGTAATGCAGAGGGTGATGGTGGTGATGGTGTGGATGGTTTTTGTGGTGATGATGATATTGGTGGTAGTGTTGATGGTGCTGTTGATGGTGGTGGTGCAGTGGAGATGATGATGGTGGTGATGCTGTTGTTAGTGGTGGTGGTGAAGGGATCGGTGGTAGTGATGGCACTGATAATGTTATTGTTGTTGTCAGTGGTGATTATGGTTATGGAGACGTAGCAGTGATGGTGATGGTGATGCTGCTGGTTGTGTTGTGGGGGGTTGGTGGTGGAGTGATTTTCTTGCTTTAAACATGAAACTCATGGCAGATTCTCACACAGAATGTGGCATGGCTCAGAGAGGGGAGTTGGGCAAAACTCAGTCCACTCCCTAATAGTCTTAACAACTTCCACAAATGCCATCGATGCCAATGGGTAAGTGCAACATCATTGTAAGACAAGCCAATGGGAGGAAAGTCCTCACTGGTGTTCAGCCAATTACAGCTGTTTTCATATATATTCGGTATCATCTGGTTTTCTAATGTAATGCTGACATGTTGCCTCTGTCCCTTTTTCATTCTGTTTGGAAATTTTACATTAAATCTCCATTTTCTTCAGAAGAAAGAATTACAGTAATTCATATCCCTAGTAGGAAAATTACACAAGACTGAAGTATAAAATTCATAATTTGTCCATATGCATTTCACAAATTTTTCTACTTTGGTAGGCATTGAGCTAATAAAACCAATTATCCCTAATTTTAGGCTTCTAGGAGATATTTAGATTTCTCATTTTAATCATTTTTAACAAAGGCAAAAGAGAAAAGGGCATAGAGATGCCAAAGTGCACACATCCTCATAGGCTGGCAGGTTTGTTTAAAAGGTATCACTTAAAACTAAAACAAAAATTATACAAGCATTTAAAGCTCCCAATGCCACTGATATAAATTGCAGTCAACTGCTTATTCAATTCTCTTTCCCCAGGGAAGAGAGAGAGAGGGAGGAGGAAGAAGACAAACTTCTAAAAGGCAGTTTTCTTTGTGGAGAAATGGTGCTTTGCATCCTCACCTGGCAAATACATTCCTGCAGCCCCCTCTCTGCAGCCCGCCTGGCCCTGGCTTCTCTCTGATCAGCTTGCAGTCCCCTCCGATGGGCACCAGGGCTGTAGTTGGCCTCAGAGTCCTCCACTGAGGAGCCAACACTGCAATGCCAGGCTTCAGGCAGTGAGAGGTTCCATGGCTGATGGACCACTGACCTCATGGGAGGAGCCGAACCTAGAAGATGGGAGGAGGATGGGGAAGATCATCCAGGGATAGTGAAGCTGTGTTGGAGAGACAAGCACCACAGCGGGGGGCACTGCTTCTGCTGGGAGGGAGCTGAGCTCAGCTCGAGAGTGGCCAGGAGATGGTCCAGGGGGTAAGTCAGGAGAATACCACGCAGCAACCCCATACACCCTGCCGGACCTGAATCAGAGGAGCCTCGTCCACCTCATTCCTCTCGTCTGTTACATTTGGGTTGCGGTTTTCCATGCCTGCATGTGGGAAGTGTTGTTTGACATTAAATTTGCCTGGAAACTGAAGCCTCCACTGTAGTGAGGGGAAATCTATTTGTCAGTCTATTGACTGAGGCTATTTGGGAAAAGTTACCAAAATATAAACTATTAGAACTCTTGGAGGTAGGCTGAGGGTACTTTCAGTTTTTTAATCTTCGTTTTTAAACACAGTATGTTCTAGTTATTTCCAAGTGACTATAATCCATAGATTAAGTGTTTTTAAAAGAAAAGTGTGACAGTGTTTTTAAAAGGGGGAAGAATGATGGAAGATGAGGTTGCAGGTTGTTCTCTCAGAGGGGTGAGAACTCGTACCCCCAGCTTGTACTCGTGAGTCAGCCTCATAGAAAGTGACAGCTTCACCGCAGAGAGCAGCTCCTGTCACTTTAGATTTTCCTGGCTGAGGCCCACAACTCACAGACTCCTGGTCTCCTTCAGAGCCCTGGAGGCCTGCACCACTGTTGAGTGGCTCCCAGATGCAAGGTGTTTGCAGTAGACGGGCTTGGACACACACGTGGACCATGCAGTGAGGTTGCAGGCTTGGCCACCGAGTGGCCAGGATGCTGCGGTTCTGAGGTGTCTGGAGACCTGATGGGGAGGCGAGTGTTGGGGGCACTGCAGTGCACACACCTGACTCATAGTGGAGGTTTTTACAGCGTGACTCCTGCCAACAGGGCTGAGCCCTGCAAGCTTCTGTTTTGCAGTGTCGGGTTAACCCACCAGGCTTACAATGCGGGCTGTTTGGCCAATTTGAGACAAACACCTGAGAAAAACTTCTAACCACTAACGTATGACCAGGTTTAGTAAAACATCAAAGACCCGATAAGAGGTGACAGTGAGCACATGAAGCGATCTCCTCGGAAGCCACTCTGCAGAGCACAGGGTTTCTCAGGCGATCTGGACAGCGCTGCTTCTCTGCATTGCAGAATCCAGCGTCACTAAAGACGTCCCTAAGACGCTTGTGTTCCCTTTCACGGTCTCACTGTCTGCAGTGTGAGCACCTCGCCGTGAGCCGAAGTCTGGAGACACAAACTGGAAAATCCCAGAGGAAAACAAATGACACTTTACAAATCACAATCCCTTCCGTACATGGTGACCTAGAGGACCTTCCTTCCAGCTCCTTTCTGAGAACCAGCCGGGCCAGGGTCCCCCAGGGTCCCTGAGCACCAGCCGATACACTGTTCCCCACTTATGGTCCCAAGCACGGCAGCAGCTATGCTGGCCACTTTCTTACGCCCAAGTGGTCTTGAGGCATTTCCTACAAAAAGGCTGCGGAGGACACAATACACCGAACACTGAGCCACGGAATATTATTACAGTTCATTTTATAATTGTCCTATTGTGGTTCATCTCACACTGGGACTATTTTATAAATTGAACTTCATCGTGGGCCTGGGTGCATGGTTACACGGGACATACACACCATGCCCAGGCGTGCAGGGACCACCTGCGCCCTAAAGTGACCCCGCCACTGCAGGGTGGCTCTAAGGAGGGTACAGGAAGGGGTGGGTGCCCTCCAGGGCGGGCCGGGGGCCCCGAGGGGTGTTCACCTAGCCAGATAAAGTGAGGGCCTGGCGAAGGGGCCCATTTCCATTCCCCAAGTCCCGGGCTCCGCCAAGTGCGCCTGACCTCTGTGAATGTCAGGATTCGCGGCAAAAAGCTGAAAACCACTTATGCACACCACGAAGGATCGGATTAGAAGAATGAATTCTAATAGGAAAATTTTATAAATAATTTTTAAAGATTGAATTGTTGCTCTCCCAGCGCTCCCCTGGAGGCTCACTTGGTACCCCAAGTGTCATTCACAACCTGTATTTGGCCCCAATGGGGGGGGGCAGTGGGCGGGGCATGGCGTGGAGCTGGAATTTTCCAGCTCAGTTGCCTGTGCGCATGCGCTCAGCGAGGAGCAGGCGAGATCACAGGGAATGGGGGTGCTCAAGAGTATGTGTGGGGTGGTGGGAAGGAAGCCGTGGGAAAGAGGGGTGTATGGCCTCCTGCACACGTGTGTGGGGGGGTATAAACTGCGTATAAAGTAAAATACCATTTTAAGCCCAGTGTTTATTAATATTAAATTCCTGACAAGTTCTGCCACCATCGCCCTGTGAATTCCCTCAGAACAGCCCCCTCCTCCTGTTGGGAACAGACTTATGTGACTCCTTATGAAGCAGGGCTGGAAGTCTCTTTTCATGTTTTTATGAGTCATGATCAAAAGTTCAGTGAACGCCTTGGCCAAGCGCCATCCAGCGGGAAAGCAGACCAGTAAACATGCGACTGCGCGACCTCAGCCGCCCTGTTCACTGGATCTTGCACCGGGAGCTTCGGACTGTTCCCCAGATAAGCAAGGGAGGAATTCACGGGCCGGCATCAATGCAGAACAAGGTAGCTGCCACAAAGCAACAAAGCCACTCACCCAGGAGGAAGAGTGTCATTACGACCTTCCAGTACTGTGAATGACCAAAAAACCACTTTGGAAAATCTCACAGCGAGCTAGGAGTCATCATAGTAAAAACGGAAGCCAAGACAGTGAGCCCTAAGGAACCCCAGACTCCATCAGCAGGACTGCGTATCACCTGGCTGTAGTGGAGATGCTCACACATGCCTGGCAGGTGTGTGACAGAGACACAGGGATGTCCCCATGTTTCCCTGGGGTTGGGGTGTTTACTGCCCTCCAGATTAATCCCCGTGTATTCTGAATTGTTAGGTCTAAGAAGGTGAAAAAATAAAACCAAAGTAAACCTTTTCACTTAGCATCTCTGGGGCTTTATTCACAGAAGGACTCATGCCTTTCAGGACTCCTACGTTCCAGCACTTTTCCAGGAGCCGAGTAAACACTGGGGTAAAACAGAATGGGCTTGTGCGTGAGTGCATGTGCACTAGAGGAAGTTTCTGTTTTTCACATCTGCTCAGTGGGCTACAGGGCCAGCAGAGGACGTGCAGCGTTCAGGCCCAGCACTGTGGAATTCTCCACGTGGACCTCATGTAACTTCGGGGCCTGTGCGTCTGTGTGATTCATACAGGGCTGGGGTCTAAAGAAGAAGTCAGTCTCCTTACAGCTCCGAAAGGCCTCAAACCTGAATAAATCTGGGGAGCTCAGCAGCAGAGGCTTCTGGGAGGAGCATCTGGAGCAAATTCAGCCCCTCAGCACCTGGCTTTAAGAGGGGGGCTGCTGGACAGCAGAATTCATCGTGTTCTGACATAGGATGACCAAACATCTGCAGAAACAAATTTGGGTGAGCCCTTTCCAAGGGTGCAAATGAAACGGGACTTGTAGGATGCAACAGAGACAGGGCCAGGCCAGGAAGCCCTGGAGTTTAATTGATTTGTCTTCTGGGAGGTGAAGACGGGGTCAGGGTGACTCCCACCCAACGCGGGGAACAACTGTCACTAAGAGCTTATTAGAAGGTATCCAGGGACAGAGCCGAAACAAGCCCAATAGCAGGCATAGACTTGACCCACCGCACACGCTGACGGAATCCAGGTCCACACACACCACCTGCTGGGGACTAAAAATTGACGGCCAGCTTAACACCAGCTAAACTGAATCAGCACGGTGCTGAGTGTAGACGGCCCACCTGAGGAAAGTCGCCAATATATAAGCGAGACCTAGAGAGGAAGAGCACTGTGTTGTGAGTTCTCCTAAGTGCTGGTGTTTGGAGTCCTTAGTTCTCCTGGAGGAACTTGTCATGCTGGTTCTCCTGATAGGAAACCAAACTATTACCATCAGAGAAGCTTGGGACTTTGTCACTGAGAGTGACTGTGGTTTGCTTTGGGGGTGCTCTGCTCCCTAAACCAAGCATCACTTCCTGGCTCCGGAGAGGAAGCTGTTTAATCTCCAGGGGAAGCTGGCTTCCTGATATGAACCACACTGTTCTCATTAGAGGAGCTTGGGACCTCGTTGTCACTGAGGATGGCTGTGGTACTTTTCAGGGAGCCCTGGTCCTTATTTTGAGCATTGCTTCTTGGCTCCAGTACAGAACCTTCAACCTGTCGGCACAGATCCTTCACCCCACTAGCTTCGACTTTGTAACTTCCATGGTTGATCTTTGGGTCTTCCCATTGCAGATCCATAAAACAGAGTAGCATGGGTCACTGTTGTGGACTCTAGACCTCCAGTTTGACTCCTGGGAGGCATTGTCATGAACTCTAGGTCTTCATCTGACTCATGCCCGGCATTGCTGTGGGAGCCAGGTGCTTGGCTGGGTTTTTTTTAGGTCTTTAGTGTTGGGCAAAGATTTCTTGTATTTAACATTGGATGACCATCATAAAATAATTTTGTAAATTGTGTCCTGTATGTAATTGTTCTCCTTGCCACCCCTGACTACAACACCATCCTTCCTATTTCCAGTACCTGAGATAATTAACATAATACCACACCTTGATATCCTAGGCTTTCCAGGATATGTATTTATTTATGTATTTACTGTAGATCAAACCTGAACTACATCCCCAGACCACTTTACTTCAACACAGGGTCTTGTTAGGTCACTAAGCTGCTGGAGCTGGTCTAGAACTCATGATCCTCCTGCCTCAGACTCTGAGAATTCTGCAATTACAGATGTGCACCACCTTACCGAGCTGAAGCATTTCTGTGCATGAAGCCAGAGACTGCCGACAGGTGAGGGCAATTTACATTCCTGGACCCCAGAGTCTGCCCCTGGGAGGGAAAAAGAACTTCCTATACAGACATGACTTCTCTTCCAAAGGAGCTGTAGGGTGCACTGTCCAACACCTCAAATACCTGGGAGCAGGGGGCAGAGAAACTATGTTTCCTGCTTATCAGTGAGTCCTGTGTTTCCCAGATTTGCTCCCGACTAACAAGAGTCACTGGACTCTTCTGCTTCTCTTCACCTGATGTTGGGGACCTTGGAATCCACTAGCTCCATCGCTTCCCTTACAAGGCACGAGGCAGTTGGCAGAAGCCAGACCCCGGTCTATGAGGACGTAAACTTTTAACATTCCCAGACACTGAAGCCATGTGCAGAGCCATTGATAAATACTCTGAGTCATCCACAGTGTGATTCCCCAAGCCTTCCCCAAAGCCTGCTCTGGCAGATATAAAAATGCCTATTTTCTCAGACAACAGAATCCAGAAATTTCTCTGCTTTAGCCAGAGGCTGCTGTGGAGGTGGCAGAAATGTTAGTTAGAAGATTCTGAAATAGATCGACTTGGTTTGTTCTGAGGGGCACCTTTCCTGAACTTGGCGGAGGGCTGGTGCTCCCCAGGTAGGCCTGATGGATGCATTCACATGTTAAGTAAGACTAACAAATATGGAGTTTTACTGACTCCAGTGTATATGGAGCATAGCCCACTCACCTGATATTTCACACTTCTTGAATTAAGAATAATGGGTCCTTCTTTGACCATTTACTCAACAGGTAAAATAAAATACCAGAGTAGAAAGAGCTTTCAAAAATGGATCTGATGAATCCTTTTAGTTTGCTCCAAATATTTATTATGTTCCAGGGATTGTGTTGCTCACTTGGAATATAAAGGACCGATGAGAACCAATCATTTTCCTTAAGGAGCTTCTGTGTCAAGTAAACCAGCAAAAAAAATCTGAAAATGTAAAGATGCAGACCTTACACTGACAGGAGGGTACAGTGGGGCTTGGGCAAAGGGTACACAGCAGAGCTCCCCGTTCAGAGAAAGCTTCCTGGAAGAATGAGGAGCCTACTGGCTCAGGAGACATCAGACAGACCAACAGGAGGGAGACATTCCTGAGAGGGAGGCTGGGGGTGAAGGAAGGAACATGTAAAACAGCAGAGCAAAGTCCCAGACACACATGGCTGCTTTCCGTGTTACAGAGGGTCTGAGTTCTTGTATGTGGGATTCAACTGCTCTGAACTGGTTTCTTCTGGAATGGATCATGGTGGGGAAATGGCAGTGTGTGGTGCAGGGCGTGTTGATAGAGGAAGAACTAACACTGCAGGTGGGCGTGTCTAAGTTGTTGCTAAGTGACAAATTTGTTTAGAGTGTGGTAGTCATGAGTGGGGGATAACATGAGATCCACTACACTGGAGGAGTTTAATGGTTGCATTATTGTAGAGACTTAGGGGAGGCTCCTAGGTCAGATGCTTGCATGAAAACACGGGAAATGAACAAATAGGCCACTGAGGGAGACCACATTTCTCTAATCACAAAAACGAAGTGACCCAGGGTATAACTGGGTGACACCCAGGTGGCTGAAGAAGCCTGCATTAGGAGAGAAGCAGTCAGGTGAGCATTGTCAATCATCAGGACCTCCTCCTGCTGCTGCTAAAGACCAGCACTTCAAAATCAACACACAAGGAATAAGGCATCCTCAGTGGCATGGTGACATCTGATGCTTCAGGTCCCACTTGAGAGGGGACTGGGGTACAATGCAGGAAGAGTTTCAGCCAAAGCTGCAGAGTGGAATCCTAGCAAATGGAATCCACTGGGTGGTTTATGTGAGGGACCCCCTGAGTCTGTGAGGGCAGCAGCTTTGACGAGTCCTGTGAGCAGGCAGAGGCATCCATCTCTTACGGGGAAGGCAGGGAAACAGCAGTGGAACTGTGCACACACTGGTCCTGTGGGGAGACTGAGTCCCTCCTTCAGTTCTGTAGAACCAAGGTGCAACTGCTCCATGGGGGGCCTCATGGGCCAGAAATGTGGGCCCCACAAATCAGGGCACTGTAGTCTCCAGATGAAGAGCACCGAGTTGTTCATGGGCAGTGCGAGATTTTCATCTGGCTCTGTGTCTTCCCCACACCTTGTTTGTACGCCTCTATGATTATTTCCTATTGAGATATAACATCCTCAGCTTGTGTAAGTGGCAGAACCTCGAGTAAGAATGTCACCTGTTATCTGCAGGTGGCCTCCTTCTAAAAATAGTGCCCTTGACCTTTGGAATTAAAGGCATGTGTTTCAGATCTTGGCATGTTTCCCATGAGGAGAAAATCATTGTAAGAAATATTGTTTCCATCTGGTTAAATATCAAAGCTGTGTAGAGTGAATTTTATGTGTTTTCAAAAATGGTTTAGAATATTTAAATGTAGTTAATATCCTAAATATATAAAGAACTCTGATGCATGAGTAAAAAATAGAATATGAATTAATTACCATAAGAATTAAAAATGAATTGAAAAAATACTTTAACAGCTCCAACAACAAAGCACAATAGAGAAACTGTAAGTACTGACAATCTTTTCAAGCTCTACACAGAATTGCACATAAAAACAAAAACCTATAGTTAAAAAGGGGCAAATTTTTAGGGAATGTTACCACAAACAGCTGGAGAGATGCTACATTATTACACACTTTCAGTGCAGCCCTTGTGCAATGTTTCAAAAGCCTGAACCCTGGGTCCTTTCTAATTTAGCTGCATTTTTTATGTGTGAGACTTTAACTGCATGTTAAATATATGTCAGTTCAAATCTGCTAATGATGGCACTGTTTAAAATAAGAAACTTGGGAGTATACTAAGTGTCTGAAGATCAGGAAGGTGTGACGTCTGTGCAGAGGTTGCAAGCGGAGATATCAGAGAATGGACTTGCCCCCTTCAGGCAAGTCTCTGATGTAAAGGAAGGTTACCATGCGCCAGGAGGCACAGACACAACCATAAAGCAGACTCTGGAAGGCTGGCTGGCCTGGAAAGACCCAGACGACCATCAGCTCTGCTTTCTACCATGGCCGGAATGAGCTGTGGTTAAATACAACGCACTCCTGGGCCGGGCAGCGTTTCCCCTTCACACGACTGTACCCAGAAATTGCTTTGCCGCTATGGATCCTATAAATATTGGAGTTTATGTTTCATGGGTCACATAATATATTGTTGATGTACCTGGTGAACTAGTACCCAGCCATCAAAAGGAAATTATTGAAAGTATTTGCTAATAAACACATTCCTGATATAAAACATGCCCATCGTGTCACGAGTCATTACTGAAAGCTAATTGCTTTCTTTGTTCAAAATTCAGAGAACAAAAGACCAGGAGCCCTGCAGGGGAATCTGTGAATTTTGCACCTGAGTATTGGCACAGCTGCCAGTTGTTTTACTTTCTTCCTTCTGCAAATCTGCATTTTCCAAGTGTTCTGTGATTCCCACCTTTGCCCCTACCTGGGCTCAGTGCCCCTTCCCTGCCCTCCCGCAGCCTGTTCCTTGGATGTGATATCCTTGGCGTGGCTGCAGTGGTGTTGCCTGGCTGAGCCCGTGTGTGGTAATGGGTGAGGCCAGAGCTCGTGGGACAGTAGCTCACCTCTCTGGGTCTGCTTCCCTTATGCCCCAGTACAGTGAGACTCAGACACCAGACTGCAAGCATTAGAAACTTGCAAGATAGAACAGGTTCATTCAGTAGGAATACATGTTTTCCTGTTAGAGCACAGGGCAGAAAGAAAGCTGCTCTTGGCCCTCCAGTGTGTCTGACAGCAGTCCCGCTGCAGGGAGCCCCCCAGACCTAATAGGGGTGGTGACCCTGCCTCAGGTGTGTGAGCACCCCATCCTGTCCCGTGTGTTCCAGAAGGCCTGGTGCTGTTCCATTTGCCTCCGAGCTCCAGCCTCTCTGGACTTGGACCACAGGCTCTCCCTGTGCCTAGCACTGGGCTGGTAGCCCTGATGGCAGCAAAACCCATCCCATCTTCCTGCTTGCTTGGGATTGCGTTCTGATGAGCTGGAGGCACAGAGGATGCTCTTCCTCACCCTGGTAGATAGATCTATGACCGAAAATGCACTGTGACGTTTAGGACAGGAAAGGAAAATGTGGAAAGGAATAAAGTTTGCTCCTTTGTGGGGAAACATTTTAAAGCACCTCAATATCATTTTCAACCATAAGAAAAGTTCCATTTTAGTTATATATAACATCTCTTATTTCCCTAACAACAAGTCACATAGGAACCTTTAGTCTCTTTGCATCGGCCTGCTGCAGTGAATCCACCATCCTGTGCAGCTCTGTCCTCTGCCACTGTCCCTGCAGGGCACTCCACAACAATCCCCCTTTTGCTAATTCCAACTCACTTCTGAATCCAAAAAGCCTGTGTTTCTTTAAGCGTCCTTGGTGTGCACGAAGACCTTTGAGTAGTCCCTCCAGGAGCTAGAAAAGAGGAGGTGGTCTCCTGTCCACACTGCTAGGAGGCCAAGAATGTGGGCTGCACCTTTATCCCCTGACTCCCATTTATTTAAAATGAGGGTCATCAAACCACTGATGTGTGGACGCACACAGAGAAACGTACACAACTTCCTCTGAAACACCAGGCTTGGCAATGCTGACTCCCATCCCCTCTGTTTAATTGCTTCCCCTGTCTGGTGGTTTCTTTCTATTGAGTCCCTTGGAATTGTGGTCTTTGCTTTATTTTTCTAGAATATCTTTCAGAGCTATTTGGAGGGCTACTTTTGTTGTCATGACTTTCTTCAGTTGTTTTTTTTTTTTTTTTTTTTTTTTTCATGGAAGTATTTTACTTCTCTGTTATTTCTGGAAGTTAGTTTTGCAGGGTACATCAATCTGTGTTAGAAGTTGTTTTCTTTCAGAGGTTAAATATTTGATTCCAAGCTCTCCCTGACTTATAGGTTGACTAGTCTGCTGTGATTCTGATGGGCTTCCTTTTATAGGTGATTTGATTCTTTTCTCTAACAGCTTTTAGTATTCGGTTCTTGTGCTGAATTTTCTTTCTGGAATCTTGATTATTATATGGCTTGGTATAGACTTATTTTGGTCATGACTCATTTGAGTTCTGTATACTCTGCTTATTTGGATGTCAAATTCTTTTTCCATACTTGTGAAATTTTCTGCCATTACTTCTCTGAAATCTTTTTATGCCATTTTTTCTGAACTCACATTTTTATTGATATTTTTTTCATCATCTTGCAGTTGGATTGTCTTTCACGGTCCCTTTCTATTTTTTAAGAGACCTTCCTTTCTTTATGAATGTTAAACATGATCCTGTCTTCCAAGTCTGATACTCTATCTTCCTTTCATAGGGTTTTACAAACTTTGAATGGAACTTTTAATTTCCTTCATATCTATTTGAATTTTTTCATGGACTCCATTTTGTCCTATGTTGGACATTCATACATTCATGGTTTCTGTTATTTTTTTGGTGCTCCTCTTATTTTATTAATCTACATAGATTTGCAAAGCAAGTCCTTCATTATGGTCATCATCTCTTTTGTTAATCTCTCTCTCTTTTCTCTCTGTCTTTCTGTCTCTCTGTCTCTGTCTCTCTCTGTCTCTCTCTCTGTCTCTCTCTCTGTCTCTCTCTCTCTCTCTCTCTCTCTCTCTCTCTCTCTCTCTCTCTCTCCCTCCCTCTATCTTTCTCATCTGTGCTACTATTTTTGTTTTCTTCTATAGCTTCACATATATTTTTCACATTCCTTTTACTGTCCCAGCAGTGAATCCAGGTGGATGGCTTCTGCTTTTTTCTGTATCGTTGTCCCTTGAATTTGTGCTTGGTGGGCTGGAGGTCTGGATTACATTTTGCTTTCATATCTTATCATGTTCTATTTTTTAATTTTCTATGTTATTTGTAATTTTTTGTGTTAGATAACTTTATCACTGGTATCAAATATTTCCTAGGAAATGTCTATTCTTCCCTCTTTTGATGAAGCTGGCCAGGACCCTACTTCCCCCTTTAGTAGAGATGCTATGCTGCTATTTGGCTCAGCACCCAGTCCTTGGGTACCAGGCTGTCGAGGTGACTGTGACTCCAACTTACCAGTGTTATCCAACAAGGGTGAACAACTGATTTCAACAAGTATTGCATTTTGGCTAACGTAGTACAATTAGTATTAACAATATTAGCACAGCCTAGAAACTGGTGATCTATGGTTACTGCTAACTTTGAATCTCTAACCATAGGGCAAGATTTATAGCTGTGTAACAACATCTAGCACAGAGCTTGGGTTTTATGAAGTAGGGTGGTTTTATCCTGTGTAGCAGGAGAATTTAGGAGGGACAGGGGACAAATCAAAGCAGTATCTGAACAGACACATCATAGAAGCAAGACTGAATAACTCAAGATGACCGCCTAGAATTTGGGAAGCTGGAGAGGAGGACAGGAGAGAAAGAATGGAGGAGAGAGAAAGAGTTTCCAGGCAAAACAGAAAGACTGCACCAGTGTTCACTCACCTGTAAATCTCAGAGACGACTAAAAGACCAGTGAAGAAAGAGAGCGGCAGGACAGAGGAAACAAACCAAATGATAGAAGTCAAAATCTATACAACCACTCTTCCAAAAAAAAAAAAAAATTAAAAATAGGAGACATTATTAAAAAGAAATTCCTCCAGTGTCCCAGTGTGGTGTTTGTTCCCTAGTGCAAGCCAGAATCTGTCCTGAATAATTATGCCAGGTCTGCAGCAGGATTCCTGGGAGATCGGGACAGATCTTGGCCTCACCATTAACTCCTGCTGAACGGGTTGGTCGTAGGGCGAGGGGAGTGCTCGGTGTGCAGCTGGCCAAGGCTGTTTGCCTGCAGGCCAGCAGACAGCTGGTGATGCCTTGTCCAGCCCGAGCTGCCTGCCTACTTGAGCTTCAGGTCACAGGCTGGGGGCTGGGGTTGCCCTTGTCTGGTCCCCACCCAAACCCCTAAGCTGAGCTACACGTTTTCTCTTTGAAGGATGAATGGCAGGCTATGAAAAATTTTCCCTAACGGTAAAACCAGTAAAAAAAAAAAGAAAGAACACAGCCTCCAGGTGAAACAGAAGAGACACTGTAACAGTAATTTATTACAGGACACAAATGATTCTTTCGGATAAAATTCCTCGACCAGCCTAGGCTTCCTGGGAAGAAGAAAGGAAGTGAAGACACCATTCTTTCTGTGGAGGCAGCCACATCTATGAGCTGCAGATACTGGTTTGGACCCTCTTCTGTTTTAGGAGCTGAATGAATTAAGTAAATCAAGCAGGGGAGGGGAGAAAGCTAAAAGCACTGAATACTACAAGAAAACTCCTAGGCATCCCTCTCGTGCCTGATGTTAGGGAAGCTGAGGACTGAGATGCACGCAGCTCTGCACTCTGCCTCACCCCCAGTCCCCCTGCTCCCCCAGGCTGGCTGCTCTTTTACCAATGTTCTTCCCTGAAGGCTCCACAGACTCTAGTAATTGTTTCTTCTAAATGCATGGGTGGGAACCGCTACAGAGCCAGGCACGGAACATTCAGGAAAACTGTCATCACTTGAAAGAATCCTCTCTACTCCAGTGTTGCACAATTTATGGATGACTAGTATGACTTTTAGGAGTAATTTTTACCAGGAAGGCCTTTCCTCTTCTATGCTGACTATGGAAACAAAGCTTTGTGTATGATACATGATTCTATTTTATGAGAACATGTGAAAACTTTAGTGAAAGTATTCTGAAGGGAAGAAAATCCACCCCTGCGTGAAGGTGCACTTCAGTCTGATAAACTAGGGCGTGTCCACAAAAGACTGATGGTTCCAAATGTTGTGACTTGTAAGAGTAATTTTAAGGCTATTTTTGAATTATGTTCTGATAAGAAGTCAGGCAGCTTTGGGATCCCCCGGTACATGTTGGCTCATTCGTTCTTTCTGACAGCTCTAGGTTGTGAGCGTGGCTGTGGCCTCGGCTTCTGCAGATGAGGAAACCAGCACAGAAAAGTGAGCTTTGGCCAAAAGATCAGACAGACACTGAGAATCAGGAGTCGGGTCCTGGCAAGTCCAATAAGCAACTGCTGTCACAGGGTGACAACCACACATCCAGAAGTCTTTGGCTTCTTCTGAGGACAGAGGGAGACTGTGGGAAGTTCTAGGATGATCCTGGCTCCTGAGGTAAAGGAAAAGGAGGTCAGGAGGGAAAGGACTCTCAGGGATCCGCCCAAGTTTGGGGAAGAAGGAATGTGGGTATAGATGTTAACACCAGGAAGCAGTTAATTTACGTGGGAACCGGGAAAACCTGGTACAGAAAAAGTCCACTGGTTCCCAAGACATTCAGTCTCTGCTGTGTGTCATAGGCAGGGAGCCTCTCAGGTATAGGAACTGGGGAATGAAATGGAGCAATTAAGCAGTCTTTTATCTCCTCGAATTTATACTGTACTGTGTGAGGCAACCAGCAAGCAGGTAAACTGCAAGACATACTATGAGGCCGAGAAGCAGATGGTGAACATCAGATAGAGGAACTAAGACCATGGCTGACACTGTGATCCTGTGGGTTGCAGGGCCTTTCTCAGGAATGCCGTGGACTCTCTGTCCACAATGGCTGCTCTGTTTGTCAGAATCATCATGGCGGAAGGTGTGGGGAGCATGGCTGCTCAGTTCATGGCAGTCCGGAAGCAGAGCAGGGAGCAGAGCCCAAGAGGAAGCAGTGATGAATGTGATGCTAAGTTCTGAAATCAAGACCCTCTCCGGTTTAGTGTGATTCCAGGTAAGGTCCTCATGAAAGAAGAATCCTAGGACTCATGCACAGTTCTTCAGCTATCAATTTCCCTACCAAGCTACCTACTTCCACAGGGGCTAGACACAGCTGCACCTCCATGCCACACCGAGACACACCCAGAAGTATGTGCCACTAGTCCCCTGGGCAGCACTCACACAAATCAATCAGACACAGGCAAGTTAACTATCGTAACTGGAAAGCCCTCCCCCTCTCTGCAAGGCCGGTTTCTCCTCACACAGGAACCTGTACAGAGAACTGTCAGCTTCACAGAGAGGCCTCCTCTGCTGGCGCCAACAAAGCTTTTCTACCATCGAGTGTGCAGAGAGGGGCAGCATACGTGCAGTAGTGAGAAAGAGGGGTGTGTGGGGAACAAGGAGGAGCAGGAGCTGCCCATGCGGCCCGGCCAGTCCGTGAGGGATTCAGGACAGAAAGGTCCTGGAAGGTTTTAAGCACATGAATCATCTTCCTGGATTTATTAACTTCCTCACTGTGCAGTGGAGAATGGATTATGGGAATATATAGTTAGATAAAATCATGATGTGTAGATGTGAATATAAATCTCTTTTTATCTACTTCTGTAAGAGACAGACATGTATGTGGGTGGTATTTTCCTAGCTGTGTGAGCGACTTGACCTCAATTTGAGCAATGATGGATGTTTCTCTTTAAATTTATCTTCTTCTGCCATAAGACCCAGTTGATACCAGGGAGCTGCTGATGGCTGTGATTGTAGACTCTAATGTCAAGACACTGATTGGGTTAGTGGGACTTAGCGTAATGTCCTTATGTATGAGGAAGTACAGGGCTCACTTGCAGCTCTTCAGCTGTGTATTTCCCCACCAGCCTGTTTCCACAGAGGTGAAAGGATGGTCCAGAAGCCAGTATTCAAAGTTGCGAATCAGCACAGTTGCTAGATTCACATTTAAATTTAATTTGAAAAGATGTAAATTTTGGCTCAGAAAGTTTTATTGACTCTTTCAACCATTTGGGGCCATAATAGGATTCATAAAGAGGAGCCCCCAAAATACTCAACTAGGTGGACAGATACAGATTAAAATGCAGGTGTAGTGTAGATTTAGGGTAGATGTAGATGTCAGTGTCTATGGGGAAATATAGATACGGATGCAGGTATAGAAGAAATATTGGACAGACGCAGTTGTAGGGAAGGAAGACAGGTAGGTGAGATAAGTGTTACAGGTGCAGCTGTGTTTACAGTACGGAGCACAGACACAGAGAAGCTATGGCACAGAGCTTAGATTGGGTGTGGATATTAGATGTGGGTATAGCAGATGGACAGATGCATGGATACATAGACAGATAGATATGGTGTAGAACAGGAAAAAATATAGACACAGAAGTAATGCACTGTCTGTAACTCTAACTTAATAATTAATTGCCCCTGTATCTGTCCCAATGTTCCTGGCACTAGAGAACATGGACCCTGGAAATGGAAAAAAAAGATATATTATCCATTACAATGATCAATTTCCAAGATTCTCAGAGTATAAAATCCTCAGTAATCTGTGTTTGTTATTGAATTAAGAAACATAAATTAGCACAAAAGATTCAGAAACCACACAAGCCTGGCTGGGGAAGAATCTGCCACACAGACTTTTAGTTACTTCCTGGTCCCAAGTGACCTCCAGATAAAGGGATTGATTTTTAATTTCTGTCAGGAGGACCATATGGTGCTAATCCATGTTGACACTTGTAGAAAATTCTCCCTGGCACTGGAGCACCTGAATCTCTGGCCTTCAGAGAGAGGAGCTCTCAGCCCATGAGAGACAGTCCATGTAAGTGCTCATAGCATTGACATCAGATCCCTCTTCAAGCGTTTTCTGGTATGTGTGAGCCATCGCTTGCTTGGCTAGTTTAAAAGTCATCGGGAGAAAACACAGGCATTTCTAACAGGAACCCACATGCTGATCCTTGATGTAAATGTGTCAGAGCCACAAAAGTGTGTGTTCTGAAGTCATGGAAATACTACTTATTCAGTACAGATCTTTCTGAAAAATGTGACAACTCCTGGGTTCTTTGTCCTTACCTTGTGTGAATACCCATGGTCTGGGGTCAGAAAGTTCCAAAGGCAGAAATGAAACAGAAGATCTGAGCAGGAACCTGATTAAAGAAATACTCAAGAGACCCCTTCCTCTGGAGGCCAGAGGGTATTTGAAGGAGTTGTTAACATTCTAGAAAATATTTTTGTAAGTTACGTCCTCAGTTTTTATGATGAATGTGCTGGAATTGTGGGAAGCATATTTGATATTTGGAATTTTGTTTTCAGTAAAGCAGACTGAGGTGCATGAAGGGAAGACCTTGTTCAGGCACTAGGAGGTAGAGGACAACAACCTCACCCCAGCCTGTCTAACAGCGGTGCAGTCACACACCCTGGTCAGTGCCTCCTGCTTTTACAGTCCATGTGCTGCCAGCGAGGCTCACGTGTCCACACTGAGAATGGGTCATGCACTTGGAGCAAAGTGCAACTCTAAAAGCCTGCAGTATCCAATGCCACCGTGAGACTCCACCGACAAACTGCAGGCTGTCCTGGTATCCAGAGCTTTACAAAGCTGAATGACTGAAGAAATAAATATTCCGGAGTCTCAGCATTTATCAAAATCCTTGGACAATGTGTCAGTGAGAATTAATCTGTGTCTCTGAGGACTGGGGAGCCGATGAAGACGCGCTGAGCTGGTAGTAGTGCAGGGCAGTGTGAGCCGTCATCTCTCACTGACCAGTCCTTCTGTCTATAGTCGCATTTTAAGTACCAAGTGCAGTAGCCTAAGGTGGTAGCATGCGCTTCAGTCTATTTCTATGATATAGTTTTTGTACTTTCTGTACGAGAGTTATGCTTTTTAGGCTAACTGCGTATACCTGACAGCTAGTAAATTAATTTTATTAGATGTGGGTCTAGTCTAGAATATTTCTTAATAAGTGTGTGTTGAGTTCTTATAAATGCTGGGAATTCAGGAACAAAGTGAAGCAGGCACGCTCCTAGGAGCTAATCACATGGTGGAAGGGGATAGGAACATAGATGAGCCTGCAGAGTGACGCAGCCCAGTCCATGTCACGGTGCAAGTCGGGGTGGGCACCGAACAGTTCGCACCTGAGTCAGCTCAGACAGACAACCTCTCTGGTAGGCTGCATTTGATACAAAGGACCTAAGCAAGGAAAACCGTGGGTTTTTAAGGTCAAGTGTTTTTCTGTAAAATAAGTCACAAATGTAGAACTCCAAGATAGCAGTGTGCTTGGTGCATTTTGATGAGCAGCTGGAGCTAAGGAAAGGAAGGGAGGAAAGAAGGAAGGGAAGAATGGTGTGAGAAGGGAACAGAGAGAGAGAGAGAAAAGTAGCTCATTCTAACCCTGTGTGTGGGTGCTGGGCTGGGAGCCCTCCTTCAAGAGTAGGAAGGGAGAGGATGGAACATTTGAAAAAGTCTTCACTGTGTATTTTGGGAATTCTTTACTCCTTGCATTTTTGAATGCTGTAACTTAGCATACATTGTAATTATCGACAAGCTCAACTAACCTAAGATTTGCTGAGGTATGTGACTGTTACAATTCTCAGGTATCTAACTGCATAAAAAGAAATCTGAGGCTGATCCACATTTTGCGCAGGAACCTCTGATGTGTTCAAGAACTTAGATTCTCCCAATTGCCAGCCTGCACCTCCTAAGAGTCTAGATTCTTCTTGTCTCCATTTATCACCTACTGGCTGACATCAGGCTGTGTGAGGAAATGGAGAATAGATGTCACTCTCCTCCTGTTATGAGTTATGGCTTCACATGTCCAGGAACTTGCATTGTGCCTGGTGTTTTCCTAAGCACTTTACATATAATAAATCATTTATTCACACTGCAACTCCATTGGGTAGGAAGCCATTAATGTCTCAGTTTTGCAGATGACAGCATGGAGAAAGACAGCAGGTAAATAACTTGCTTATGAGAGAAGTAAATAAGTAACACATAAGGCCTGTCTCCAGGCAAGTGTCCACAGCAGGACACTTGGAGCAGACCGCAGTGACACTGGGATCTGAACTTCACCATTTATTTATTAAAAGAATGGTTCCAAGACAGTTTAATTGTATCTAAAAATGCCTTCATGGAAACAAAACACCTTCTTAAAATCATAGACTTTTAGTTGAAATTGCTAAAACACTTTGGAAAATTGCTTAGCAGCGTTACGAATCTCTGTACACTTGTATCCCCCACAGTCTTTAAATTTATTTCTAGCTGTTTACCAATGTGAATTAATATATTCATAAAAATGCATTAACTACCATGCTCACAGTAGGGTTCTCCATCGTCACCAGAAACGAAATTTCCTGGAGTCGTCAAGCACACCAGAAGTACATTGTTGCATATCTATGCACCTTAGTAACACAACAGAGAGAAATGTGTCATGCACAAATACAATCAGTGAGACATGGGTGGGTCTCAAAGACAGCATTGCATTAGAAAAAGCCAGTGCTAAGTACAGGGCCCATGCAAGCACAGACTCAGCCAGACGGAGCCACACCAGTGTTTTGTCCTCTGGAAGGGCAGTGAGTGTCCAGGAGTAGGACAGCTGGACATCAGATGTCATGCTCACGATTGTCTCTCAGTCCAGGAGTCAGTTGCATGTTGGGTTGACATTTCACTCCCACGCGCTTCCGTGACTGCTGCTGCCATTCTCTGATTCTCTGAGAAATGTCAGCTCTGTGCGCCTTGGTTTCCTGCTCATGTCATGAACCTAAAACGGACTTACGGATTTTAGATGGGTCTTTACAAAAATACATGTAAAAGAAATTGGGACTGGATTTAGCCATATCATAGTATTGCATGGTTCTGGAATTGAGCTTGCTTTGAATTTCGTTTTGAAGTAGAACCTGAAATAATACTCCACTAAAAACAAATTTTAATGGTGATAAAAAGGGCAGAATCTGCCCTGACCCTGAACACAGCTCTGATGCTCACATCTAGATGACAGTCACTGTGCACTGACCTGACATCCCTGCTAACCCTGAGGCCAATTCCTGAGGTTTTTTCCCTGGCTCCTCACTTGCCTCCTTGCGGCCTCCTCCTGAAGTCTCCGTCCCACCGTCCTTGACTTTTCTTTCACACTTTATTTTCTGGGCCTTACCAGCACTTTCACCACTTCCGAAATGCTTGTCTCTCACTCATTTTGATTCGCACTTCTACCGTGGAGATAAATCAGTGGTGGGTGTGGAATTCGTCTCCTTTTGTCATGAAGGTGATCTTAGTTGGGCCAGCAGAGAGCAGATCTGCTGACTGGAAGGCGGAGGAAGTTGCCTGTGCCTCCAGCTCTCTGGGGGGGATGGTGTCCAGGGGAATCCTCTCCATCTCCTGGGAACTCCGGGCCTCAGTATACAGCTGGGAGCAGGGTCTGGAGCCCACGGCCCTCTTCTTGTCCCCTGTTTCCTCCACACAGATCCTGGGTCCCTATCGAGGTGCTGGACCACGTGATATTGAGTCTCGTGTGGTGCCAACCAGTAACGGAAGAGGCACACAGGAGAGGAGAAGTACTCAAGTCAGTACATGATGGTGCCTGATGAGACAGAGATCGTAAGCACAGACACCACTGCCTGGAAAAAATCTCAATACACTGAGGTCCTTAAATCACTAGTAAAACCACTGGGCCCACAGCACTATTTCAGATAATTTTTCTAAGATGCAATTGGATAAATGTTCAAAAATACATGTCAGTAGATACTCATCTCAATGATTATATTATCTGTTCATATGGAAGACTAAAAGGAGAAAATAATTGATACTTTAGGAAAAATGCTTGGTGGTTTGGAAATATTTATGAACTAGTGGTAAACTTTAAAAGATCAGGGTCCAGTGAAGGACATGTGCTGCTATTGAAAAGTCCGAGTTGGCCAAAATGAAACAGTTTGATCTGCATAACCAATGTGTACTAATAAAACCTGAAAAGTACATCTATTTGTATAAGAATTACAAGGTTATATATGAAAATATAATGACAGTGTAGTGAATTTCAAGTGATCTTATCTTTCTCAAAGGAGGAGGAGATCAAGAGGTGGAGGAAGGAGGGGGAAGGAATAAAAAGGAATCAGAATAGATTGTTTAAGTGTACTGATTCCACAGAAGGAATTTAAACATGTATTAGTGAAGAAAATGATCTTTAAAAAGAAAAAAAAATGTGTATATATTACTTTCCTACAATGGATATTATGTTGGTTATACTCAGAAAAAGTACATGAGTGTTTTGTTCTTTCTCAAGAATGTATTTGGAAAATATAAGTAGTATGTCTTAATGATCTAAGTCAGCACTGGCAATCAGTAACTTTGCAAGTTTCTATTTTCCTTCTGAAATAAATTCTTTTCTAAGCCAATCAGCTTGAGATAAATAATAATGATTTCTGTCCACATTAACCATATTTCTATTTTAATATAGCTCTGGGTAAAAATAATTTAACTAACCAATATTTGACTAGGAAAATAATGTTCAATTATATTTCATTTATCATTGTTCTTAAAGTCAATGCAAAATGTGATGCCTTGAAAATTATAATTTTATGGGTAACAAGAGAAGAAAAAGAAACCAGGGCCCAGAGTCACAGGCCCATTTCTGGGACAATTTGTATATTTTTCATCTCTCTCAGGCATCAAACTTAACCCATTGTTCCTTCTAATGGCCATTTCTATCCCAACAGATTGTAAAGAAAGTTGAAACCAAAGCAAATGGAAATCACTTTGACTAGTGGTGAAGACACACACACACACACACACACACTTCACTGTCCATTATGTTGCACTTTTCAATGGAAGGTATTCGAAAGTAACTATATCTGTGCTACAGTGAGATTAATTTGTACCTTGAATCTATCTACATTTATCTGTGTCACTCCAAAAATCTTGCATTCATTGTAGCTGGTTGAAACTTTATTAAATTTTTTTTTCAGCTGTTGAATCAAGGCTCTAGTGTTTGTACTGAGGGATTGGTTGGAAAAATCACAATTTTCATGCTACATTTGAAGTTTTTCTGTTATCCTGGTCCTGGTGTCTCCTATTTCTTTGAAGCCTGGGACCGTCGCATAGGCACTGACAGGAAAGCTGTGTGGGCTGGAAGTTTGACGATTCTCAGCGGTTCCACGGCAAATCTGGGGCACAGTGATTAGCAAGCCACACCCCCAAATCTTCCCCTAGACTCTGAGCATAGGAGAGAAAATGCAAACATAAAGATTGTGTTTTTCAGTTCTCACCTTGGATTTCTACTGAGCTATCTTTTTACAAAATATAATGGTAGTAGTAACTTCACGTCCCCTTTGCTATTTGAGATTCATATTTACCTCACCTCTGTGATCAGGAGAAATTCAAGATAAGGCCACACTCACAAAGCCTTGACACTCAGACACCAAGATGGAAAGGAGGGCAAAATGGAAAACAACAGCCTTTCAAATCAGATCTCTGAACTTCTGATAATGTTCTGCTTTTTTTTTTTTCTTATTTGATCAGGGGAAATTACTAATGGGTTCTCACGATATGATGGGTCATTTCCTCTAACACGGAATCAACATAGTTGTTATTTCTTTCAGTCTGAGCAAATCATGTTTTGCATCAGGGAAAGTCCCTCAGAACCTGGGAGGACAAATTCCTTCCTAGGTAGAGGGTTGATATTCAGCTGCCTTCCAGTAAGCAAACATGCAGAGAAGTAAGGATGGACACACCAGAATAATACACTGTCTCTCGGGGCCCAGTAAAACGAGGCATTGGAGCACAGCTTTGTATAAAGGAAAAGCAAGGATGAGGTGATTGAGGCACTGTCCATGGTGCTGAAGGTGGTGAGCCTGCATCTGAACCCTGGAGGCTTTCCCAGCTTCTCAGGCTTCCCGAGACACACACTCCTTGTCCATCCTGAGTCCGTTCCTCCTGGCTTTAACGAGGACTGAAACAAGTGACCAGGCCAATTGTTCATCCTGAGTACATGCAGGGCTTTGATGTCCTGTGGCTGCACCACAGGGCACGTTCCTGGACTGTCCAGCAAGCATCTCTTTTACATAATCAAACAGAGTTTAGAAAAGATGAGAGTGTTTTTCTTTGCTTTTAGTTCCTTTTGATCTGTGTATACTTTTTTCCCACTGACACACCACAAAATGCTTCTGGATTGCAGGGTGGGAGTAGTAGGAGGCTTCAGCATAGCTGTGCAATCGTTCTCCGCGGGGTATTTCATCTCCGCAGGGTCACGTGTAGAGTGAGTGGTCACGGTCCATGCAGCACCTGGCACAACGCCTGAAAGGGTGTCCACTCTGCCAGTGTCACTGGCCAGATGTTTGCCAGAGCTCCTTCTATTTAGCAAGTGTTTCTTCTGAACCTAGATTTCCTACTTAGTGACTTCATTTTCATGACCAACTGCCATACAAATATGCATAATCAACGAAGAAGAAATATTTCAAGGTGGGATAAAAGACCAAATGCATATTTTCATTATAATGATAAAGAGCTTATTGATAACAAAATCTATCTAAAACTGAAGGTATTCTTTAGATAAAATGTTACAAGTAATTTGAAAAAGATGTGTGGAGAGGGCATGATGTGAGGAGATATAAGGAAGAGAACTTTCTCATGAACTTATTTCTTTGAACCTTGACTACAAAATAAAATATACCCAAGACCACGTTCTCTTATTGGCAGAGATGGCGCCAAGTCTAGGGAGGCTAAAAGTGTTGTGAAGGTCACACAGGACACACACCTGAGCAAAAGAATCAACTTATCATTGCTGAGACCTGATGCGAATGGTACCCTGCACTGTGGCTGTGGGCTGAATATTCAGTAATTAATCACAAACACAGTAGTTAATGTAGTGGATGCTCTATTGCAGGGCATCTCTACCCTGGCATCACTGATGTTTTGCACTGGGTGACTCCTCCTCACTCACAGGGCAGTATGTCCACTGACCTTGCTGGCCTGTGCTCACAAATCCTAGTAGCATCTTTCCCAGATGTGTAAGCCGAAATGTTTCTTGATGTTGCCAAATGTTCCTCTGGTTGTAGCGACAGACAAAGTTGGTGGTTTCGAAGCTCTGTGTGAGTCCAGCTGATTCTTTATAAAAGTGGCCTTGATAGTACACACTCCTTTAGGCAACTCAAGGGAAGCACTTCTGTCTCTCTCTGAGATAGAAATTTTCTTTCCCCAATAAGTATATTCCACCAAAAAAATCCACACACTTTTAAGTTCCATGACTCTTGGTCTAGCTTTCACTGTGACACTTGCTTTAACATTTTGGTGCTTTCTGGAAGCCAGGAAGGTATGGCACTTGGGTCTATTCTATGAGCTCACAGGGACCATGCAGGGCTCAGAACTCACAGGCCTCTGGTATAGGGGGAACAGATCAATATTTTCTGTTAAACTTCATCTCAAGAAATAGTGGAGGAATTCAAAGCTTGACCACTCCCACAAGGAATGCAGAGCATGACTGCAGTCATTTGAGGTGAAGGAAGTGAGGAGCTACATTAAGCATGTGTGTGTGTGTGTGTGTGTTGTTTTTGTGTTTATTGCTGTTGTTATAATTTTTGTTTGTAGAGTGCAGTTTTGAGAGAGGGGTCTGATGCCTGAAGATGACTCTTGTTTTCTTTTGCTTTTTAGACAAGGTCTTGCTACACAGTTCACCCTGGCTTTGAACTCACTATGTAGCCTACGCTGGCCTCAAGTGTCTGGTAATTCTCCTGCATCAGCCTCCCAAGTGCTGAGACTACATGACCAGTTCTCTGAAGATCATTTCTGCTTCAATTTTATCCAATGTGCCAGACCAGAAAGGGCACTTCACACACGCCATCTGCAACTGTCCATGTGCTATTTCCCTCCTTCAGATCTCTCTGAAAATGTCATATTTTTCAATTAGTGCTGGTGAGTTACCCTCTTGGACTCTTGTTAGAGAAATTTCTTGTTTGTGAAACATCAAATAGCAACTCAGAATTCAAGCCCATCACCAAACTCCTTAAATGTAAATTTACTAACAGAAATAAAAATCCTAGTTTCACTCAACTGGATGAAAATATACAATCAAATAATATGAAACTCAGAAGAAGGAGAATTTATACATGAGGGAACAGGATGAATGACAGTGACATCTCATTCCTTTCCAAGCAGGCTGCAGGTATTATGCTAATATATAATATTAAGGAAAATTAGTCCAAATAGAATGATATTGCAGGATGACTGAGTACCAGGCTGAGATTGAGAGTCAGAGACAGACAGAGAGACAGAGGGAGAGATGGAAAGAGAAAGAGAGACAGAGACAGAGAGACAGAGAGTGAGAGACAGAGACATAGAGAGGCAGTGATAGAAACAGAGAGATAGACATAGGGAGATAGAGAGAGACAGATGCAGACACACACACACACACACACACACACACAGAGAGAGAGAGAGAGAGAGAGAGAGAGAGAGAGAGAGAGAGAGAGGAGAAATGGCCCTTAAATAACACCTAAGGAAGTAGATTAAGTGCCTGACAACTAAAAAAAAAGAAATGGAAAGCAGAATGATCACTATGTGAGGTCTTAGCAAACCCCTCTTGAACTGGTATAACTCTGGTATCAAAACCACAGGAACACAAGAATTTTAAACAACATGATTACAGGTTTGATCCAAATAAAATATTTAGAAATAGCAGCCAACAATGACAACATGTGGAATACTTACGCAATCTGACAATTTGCTTGTCATCATCAGTCCAATCCTGGCACATTCCACAGGGCTGAGATCATAGAGCACAGGTGGTTGCTTCCTGTAGAATGGAAACAGGATGCTGATGATAATGATGATGATAACTGCAAAGTCCCCTAATGGACAGGCTTAAAGAAACAATCTCCTAACAGTACATGTACAAATAAAATCACACTGTGAATTAGGCAGAAATTTGGATTGCATCATTAGGAAATCTTACCTAGTGGCAGGCAGGCAAAGCCATACAAAGGATGAACACATTAGAGCAGGAGGCCAGACCTTTGGGAATGTGGGTGACCACTTGCTGAGGGCACAGACACAGTGGTGTCGGGGTCCCCTACAGATTCAGACCTGTTCCCTACCCCAGCTGTCCTCCAAGGCTCTGGGGCCGCTGCCCCAGAGTGGTCCCTTCATGCTCTGCCCACAGCCCAGAGAGCCAGAAGTCACTCAGCATGCCTTGGGAGGCAAGGTGTGAATGGGGAGTGAGAGGAGGGTGTGGACTGAACAGTGAGACACAGGGCCTGTGGTCCAGGGGACCCATTTGCTATTGATCTCCTGTCACTACTCAGGTCTTAGGATGTGGCGCAGCTTGATCACCCATCCTGATCCGACAGGTTTCACCTTGGCCAACATGGTTGATTGGAATTTGATTCTCTGTGTAAGTGTCAGAGCCTGGAGTCTGAACCCCAGAGCCTGACCTGAAAGTGGACTCACACAACATTCCACCGGCAGCTCCTCAGGTGGACACTCCTCTCACCTGGGTGCCTGGAGGCACTGGCTCTGGGCCACACATGTTCCTCGCATAAATACTTGAGGTATTCTAATGCAGGCCTGGCCAGGGGCTTCGAAATGGGGGCGTGATAGGATTACCTGCTTGAGGACCTTCAAAAAAGGAGCTCAGAGATGTGATAAGGTCCAGTGGACAGTGAGGAGGGGAGGACAGATGGGGACCAGAGTGGGGAAGAAAGAGTGAATCAGGAGATAGCAGCGCCTGGAAAGCCAAACTTTCCATGGGAAGGGACAAATGGTGATCTTGGGGCCCGGGGGTCAAAACTCACCCAGCCATGCACGTTAAAGGGCAGTCTATTACCACACATAAAATGGGAAACACAGATGCATTTGTTTTCACTCTGGAGAGTAGAAGGACAACATTTTCCACAGACCGGGTAATATTCTTGTCAATTTCAGCAAATGCATAGGATGCTTTTATTGGTCAGCACCGTGGCATAGAAATTTCTGCGGTTTCTCCACAGACCCAGAGCTGAAAGTGACTGGCTAACACTGACAGGTGGATTCCCTGATTTTTGGAACATGCTTGCGGTTTTGTTTTTTCCTCAGAGATGTTTGATGTTTCCTTCGTCTCTGGAGTCCAAGAAAAATGAGACCATCTTTCCTCAAGTCTCCTGAAATGAGAAAAAGGAGGAGGAAGGCAAATCGATACTGGGATCCTCATTCTTCCCCCTCCACAGGAAATGGGTCGGGGAGTGGCATTAGGAATCTCCGCTGGTGACAATCAGGTCATACGGGTGGGAGAGGCAAGAAACAAATTTGGGACTGAAATATGTTCCTCCCTTCATGGCTGAATGACCTGCTGAGATATTTTTAATTTCGATATTTAAGTCACAGTATCTGTCCTTTATAGAAATATATTTTAGATGCAACATTGAAGAAAAGCATGACCTTGCACAGGGAAAATGCGTATTTCCTGGTGCAGCTTTGCCATCCTGTAGAAAATGCCAAGGGAAGCCGTGGTTATATGTGACTTTTTCTAGCTCCAACAGCTTTCAGCCCTTTGTCTGTGATAGGATTCATCCTTGTGCCCATAACCAAGGAAGCAAAGTTGGGCCGGGCCTGGACACAAGACTGAATTATTAAGACTGGAGCTCGGGTGAGGGCACAGGGATACAGGATATGCAGACTGTTCCTGCAGGTGTTAAAAGCAAAGGTCTCATCATTCCTACCCAAGAGCCTGAGTGGTAGGTGAGCTCAGCAGGAACTGTGTGCTACACACAGAGCTCCTGAGGTCATGTTCCTGTTTGGATTTTTGAGAAAATTGAAATAAAAAAGATACTCATCACTATTTGGAGAGCACCTGTCCTGGTTGGGAACACGAGACAGCCAGACAGAAAGCCTGGAACTCATGGCCTTCTGCTTTTATGAAAAGGCACCTTGTGGTCATAACCCCCTCTCTGACCTGTGTATACTCACACATGCCCACATGTATGCTAACTCTGCCACCCCCATCTGCGTTTCAATGACAGGAAATGTTGTTAGCACCCAGCTTCTGTTTGCCTCCTGCTCTGGCTAGAAAACCACCTGATTTAACACAGGACTTAGAAAGGGCCACCGTGCTCAACCCAGAGACTTAGAATAGAGGTAAGACCCTGCTCCGGAATGCAGCACGCTGGCAGGGAGGAGATGACATACAAGCCCAGCAGGCTCTATCCAGGGTCAGGGTGACGCTGCAGCATTTGGATGCTGCTTGCTAGTGTGTGCTGTGCTGTGTCCACGTGCAAAGGGCTCTCACCTGGGATTCCCAGCTGGAAAGAGAGAAGAGCAGTCTTTCACGTCCTGGCTTCCTGCAGCTGAATCATATCCACAACACTGCCTGTGCACAACACTTGCCTGTCTCCGGAGACTGGGAAGATATTTTCATGTGAATGTAGCACTAATCCCATGGGCCCCTAAGATAAGAGGAAGTCCACACTCTGCCTAAACAGAGGCGCCTCTGTGGTTTCCTCTCATCTCATCACTTAGTGGCTTGTCATTCAAAGCCTGAAGAGCAGAGAGCTACACACACACCATTCTGGACAAGAGTGCATTCTAGGAAGGTGACAGAAGTAGCCCTGATGGGAAAGAAATGTGTCACCTCGTATGACCAATGAGGGCTGGAGAAGCAGATGAGGATGCAGTGATGTCTTCCTGGGGCACCCCGGACTCACAGCCAGGTTCCTCCCGAGACTGCTGCCTGCTTGTTAAAACTCTCAACACAAACCTGTTGTGTAATTTCCCAGAGAGATGTAGAAGTCGCTGTGGATGGTCCCAAGAACACTCAGACGCATCCAGTGTGGAGAGTCAGTGAGGATATTAGGGATGCCTTGCAGAGGGGCAAACAAACTGTGGGGTGCAGCCCTCCCGAGGGTGTCAACATCCCTTGCTAAGTTACTGCTTTTAGAGAGCTCTAATTAATTTCTGAAGTTGAAAAGCTGCTCACTCCTGTCAGACCGGAGTTATAGGTGTGAGCACTAAACTCAGCACTGTGCTTTTTACGTAAACTGCAATTTCCCACAGTTTTCACAATGTCACTGTCAAAGCACAGCACCCACACTGGACCTTCAGCACTTTGCAGGTCAGGAGACTTGGTGTCCTCATTGTAACTACTGAATTCACTCTTCCTGCTACCCTGACTCCCACCACTAAGGCATTGAAGTTCTGTCTTGTTTGTAAAAGCAATTCAATGATTTAAATGCCTTATTTGAAAAAAAGAGTAAAAGACACTCGAAGTCCTCACTTTTGTTTTCTTGTTATCCTGACTCCTAGAATCAAATGCTTTAAGGAAATTATGCCACAGTTGCTTTGCAGTGCTGCTTGTTTAACAGACAAGTTCAGTATGAGATGAATCAACTGCAGACCATTCATCCATTCATCCATTCATGTATCAAGATTCCTGTGGGGTCCACTGAGTCCCTGGAGCCTCCGTGGTGGAGGTCTCTGCTGAGAACCTGGATGTCATGTAGCTGACATTAAAGCGCAGTCATTCTGCAAATGAAACAGGAAAACAAACCACTCCAGGCTGTGGCAGACACTGGGCTGCAGAAGGTGATGAGCTGGCAGAGAAGGCCAGTAACTGGGCTGTCATAGTGAACAGGCAGGGATCCCAGGTGGTAATAAGGAGTCGATCTAAGGAGGGGAGTAAATAAAGAGCTCAGAGAGGACCAGAAGGGCTGAATTCCCAAGCCAGCACTGGGTGGGCTTCTTCTAAAAGTGTGACCCAATGGCTTGAGCACAGCAATTTGTGCCATCCTGCCAATGAACAATTAGCTATTCACTGATCAACCACATTTTAAAGAAACTATAACAGGCAATGCATATGGTGGGGTGATCGGAATCTATTCATTTTCTTATATGTTTCTCCAGTAATCCATCCCTAGGCTGTCACGTGGATACACGCATGTCCTCCTTAGATACTAGTGGCTTCATGGACCTAACCAAAGCAGCTTGGAGACAATCGTTTCAAATAATTTTTTTTTTCTGCCAAGACATACTCTTCTGCAAACCATCCACACATTGCTATCAGTACGGCAGGGGATTATTTTATGATAAGTTTCAACCATTTGCGATTTTATAGAAACTATTTTTGTCCACTTGTATCTGGAGGGTCAGATGAAAATCAAGCCTTGCCCAGGTAATTTGATAAATTAAGAATATATAAGCACATTTGCTCAGGGGTTGTGGTTCCACCTCCTTGCTGTTCATGACAATTTTCATTCCATCAAAAGCTGAGTTCGTTTCTCCTTGTCAAATACCTTCATTTTCCACCAAGCTGCCACAATATTCATCTTCTAATCTAAATTAATCCTGGTATTTCTGGAGGATTGGGTTCCACAGCTCATGTTTTATAACAAAATGTGCTTTACTAGAAAAGACAGCTGTGGAAAATCCGACAGAAATGTAGCAGTAATGAGATTTGCAAAGCACTGAGGGAAAACATGGAGTGAAACCCCATACACTTACTCATAAGAATTATAATGACCCACAAGGAGGTAATGACCCTGAGAGAGACCACAGTGTTGAGGGAATTTGAAAGAATTTGAATGATTTCTGGAAAGTTGGAGAGACAAAGAATGGGCTATATTAGAAGTACTTATATCCTGGGAAGTTTAAAATTGCCCTTTTAGACCTACTGTAAATAGCTGTGAATGACGCTGAAGGGGTATCTCAGTGGCCAGAGTTTTCCAGAGTCTGTGAAAGGCTTGATCCCCAGCACTGAAAAAGGTGCAGACAACAAATAAATAAGCAAAGATTTTCAAAGTTTGAAAAATTCACACTTTTGTTTCCAAGTTTTTCCCTTTCTATAAAAATGCTTGGTAAACTGTTAGGATATTTGGATCTCAAGAATGTGCCAGTTCTACAACTGTAAGGCAGTCAGGGGCAGTCTCCAAACCTTCGGAGGTTCCTTCCTGAGTTGACCAACATTGCACTGACAGCTTTTTTTTAAAATCTGCAATGGGAAAACCTTCCATGTCCTATTGTAATTTCCATACACAAGAGAGGAATCCAACTGCACTTGGGCCATAGTGAGACATTCTTAATAAAAGATCATTCTGCATGCACTAATCGGATCAGGATCATGGGTGCATTTTGCACTGTGTCAATCTTTACAGGCACTGAGGAGGCGGTGTTACTGCTCTTACAGTGGAGCAGCTCTCTGTGTGTCTAGCACTCATCCCCACTGCGAGCCGAGCTCAGCTGTTCCTCTGGTGGAGGAGCGTATGAACTAGTGGCAGCCCCAGTAAAGGAAAGATGTGTAGATATTGTTATTGTTTAGAATAACAATGTCATTTCTGCCTGTAATCCCAGCACTCTGAGATGCTGAGGCCGGAAGTTTTTACAATGGAGGCCTAAACATAGGACTCGATTTCCAAAATACAAAAAAGAAAATTCCCCCTAAAGTCAAAGGGCTCACATGTTGACCTCTAGGACTTTGGAAAATTGATTGCATCATGGGGACACTAAACTACCAGTGGGTATGCCCTAAGTATCTCAATTCTTGCCCTCAGCCCCTTTCCATCTCTGGGACTTCCTCCATGGATCCTTAACTTTCTCCCCCACACCCCTCAGCTATGTGTTTCTGCCTTGGCACACAAGAGACCATGGACTGAAAGCTAGGAAATTGTGAACCCAAGTGAGTCCTATCCCCTTTATATTACAAGTGTCAGGTATGTTGTTCCAGCAACACAAAGGTGATTGAAAGAGGTGTGCATACAAAAAGACCAGACTGTGCTGGAATAGCCCTGAGGGCAGGTTGCCTCTTGGACAGGAAGGTGTGTTTATACTAAGTGTGGAGAGATAGCAGAGAGAGAGAGACAGAGACAGAGACAGAGAGAGAGAGGCAGAGAGAGAGACAGAGAGAGGGAGTTGGAAGTACATGACATAAAGGTAGATAACAGGAAAATTAGAGATAGTCATATTTATTTAAAAGCACATTTCAGACTTATTTTGAAGTCTTTATTTCCTGGAAAACTATTATTCTTTTAATTGTACACTCTTAGTTCTTAAACATAAATGTTTTCATAAATGTATTTTGTTCTGTTCTCTAGAGAAAGGGTGGAAGCACCCTAACTGGCTGACATTCCCATGGTCTCCAATGCCAACCACAAAACTTCTTGGTACTTTGTAGACAGTAGAGTTCTTTCTCATTCTCCAAACTTGAAGAAGAAAAAATCCTTCTTAGAGTTAAACACATTCTTTGCAGTAGAACATATTCTGAGACAACATATGTTTTTGCAAAATTCTGTTATAAATATGGATCCAGCAAAATATTTTTAATTAAAAAAATGTGGGTAAAAAGAAAATCATTCAGCCAAAAAAGACAACTGGAATATATTGTTCTGCTTCTCCACTACTTCATTAAGCTTCTGATGCATTCATT
The DNA here is from genome assembly GCF_034190915.1 of Cavia porcellus. NCBI lineage: Eukaryota > Metazoa > Chordata > Mammalia > Rodentia > Caviidae > Cavia > Cavia porcellus. The sequence continues at coordinate 4,749,644 of NW_026947499.1, read as the reverse complement.
CATCATTGAGAGTTTTATTATTTTTCATATTTTATATGCTTAATTTTCATACTAGAACATCAAGGCTGTAAGTTGTTTTGGGATACTCACATGTTTCTGGCGTTTTGATGTTATGCACATGTGTAGAATTAGTGGTAAAAATAATGCAAACACTAACCCAGGGACAGAGTATTATCACCGGCCAGCAGCTGGGCTCCTGCATCCGGAATGCTGACCTATTCTGACATTAGCATGCCAGGCCCCTTGGTGGTGGCATCAGGAGGTTACATCAGATGTCATCAGGAGGTGAGGCATTGTTGGGCTTTGCTTCATGTCTGATGTAGGGTTTGGAACTCTATGCTGCTGCTGGAGCTGTGGCAGCCTGTGTGGGGGAGAATGGCTTCAGTCAACCAATCCTTACTCCACACGATGCATGATTTGGATCATGCAGTTCCTCTGCTTAGGACCATTTCATGGTTGACTGTGGCCTCTGGCTGCTACACAGTGTCTGGATGGAGCCCACAGCTGCACCTGCCATGCATGACCTCTTCCCTGGGTCTTCTCTCCAGTCCCCAAGTTGATCCCCACTACCCCCCACATCTGCCACACCCTCATCATCATTATACTCAGCATCCCAACATTGTCCAGAGCTGTGAACTCACCAAGTCCACACAGATTATTTGTGACCATGAAGTCCACATTTGTATACTTGTGTGGTTATTCAAAGACACGGACAGCATGGCTATCCGAGCTGTTTGAGGGACACATTCCACTTGAGGCCAAGGACTGCAATGCCCTCTGTCCTCCCAGGAGCTGCATTCCACAGTCTACTCAGTCTCAAACCTTTCAGTCTTTAGGTTTTCTAGTTTTGTTATCTAAGGAGCCACCCAGCATAGTACTCATGGTTATTTAGAGTCCCAGTGATGTGTGTTCTGGTTTGTCAGCTCACATGGGTTAATGAACACTGGGAAACTATTAAATCACACTTCTGGGTGTGTCTGTGGGGTTCCAAGGGTGACTGGCATGGGTAGCAGCCAAGTGAGGGGTGACTCCCCTGAGCATGGGCAGCACTGTCCTGTGGGTTGTGGCTCTGGTGAAAACAGAGTGGAAGAAGGAGGAAGCCTGCCAGCACTGGCTCTGGCTTCTTGGCAGCCATGAGGTGAGCGGCTTTCCTCCAGCATGCCCCTCCACCATGATGCTTTGCCCTGCTGCAGGAGTGTGCTCAGTGACCATGCACTAAAGACTCCCAAACCATGAGCCAGAATAAACCTTTCTCCTGTTAAGTCATTTCTCTTGGATATTTTATCGCAGTGACACAAAGCGAGTAACCCAGCCCCTGTAGTACAGGCTGTGATGTTCCTATGAAAGCACAAGCATGCTAAGTGAGAGTGCTGGCTTTGTTCAAGCACAGATTTTGGTGCTGATGTCCATGAGTTATATGCTAAGGAAAAATACAGATTAACCAAGTTATCTTCGAATATAAATGCACATAAAACAAGACTATGCATTTCTTTGTCAAAAAATGTAACCTAGATTTGCAGGAACCTCACCCTGTGTTTCCCCAGGGAGCAAAAGTTCAGTATTTGTTAGCTCAGTGTTTAAGCTGTCTTGATGGACGCTGGCTACTGCAAATGATGGGTACCAATGTACTCCACAATGTGTTCACACCTCCCCAGTTTCCTGTCCCAGCTAACCTGCTAGTTAGCTACACTTTTGCCTTGAATAAACCTTTCTGTCTATCTGGGACCTTTTCCCTTGTCCTCCTTCCATGAGTGACTGTCCTCACTGATGTCCAGAACATTCCATTAGTGTACTTTTAACTCCTGTCCCCATGCCTTCCTCCTGGTATTGGCATCTTGGCGCTACAGTGGAGCTCCCTGGGTCTACATGTGTAACAGACACTGCTCTGTGGACACTTCTTGGTCAAGAGAAAACTAGGACACAGGGTGCAGAAAACCCCCGTGGGCCCCTCCCCATCCTTGCGTTCAGCCCCTTACTGCTGTGATCATCTTCTATTAGTGGGATCCACTTATCACAGTGGTAAAGCAATGTTGGTGGGTTATTATCAGCTGACGCCCACAGGTCTCATCCGCGGTCACTCTTCTGTTGGGTGACAATGTCTTTTCTGTAGTGCTGTGGAGGCCACAGAGCACTATGCTGCTCTAAATCCCCCATGCCCCAGTGCTTCACCACCGCATCCTGTCCTTGACAGCATCAGGCCATTTTCTTCTCCCTATGGCTTACTCTTTTCAGAAGGACACAGAGTTGTCATCACCCAGCATGCCGCAGCCTTTCCAGGCTGGCTTCTTTCACAAAACAATGCCAGCTTTAGCTCCCTTCCTGTCTTCCCATAGCTTGGCAGCTCATTTTTAGAGCAATTTTCTCTCCGGGTGTCTGTGTATTATTCAAATGGAAGCCTGCCATTTTTGTCACCTGTTTGCCGGTGACTTCTTCATAAGTCTCTGTCAGGGTCACAAAAAACATTGATATGGAATGAATTAGTTGAACACTAACAAGAGTAGAACAGACCAGAATGGTTCAGAACAAAAATGGAACAGGACAGAAAATGTAGATCACCGCACTTAACAAAGTATAGGTTTTACTTCTCTTCTGTATGTGTATGTACAGATATTGAGACAGGACTGTATTTCTTACTGTGCACTTTTTTATTATGAGTTGTTTTTTGATGAGTTTAAAACTTCTGCAATCTACTCTTCTGATCCATACCTTTAAAAGATTTACATATTATACTGAAATTGGAGATAGGGCATGCATGACTAATGTTTATTCAGAAAGCAGACACATCAATAGGTAATAATTATTGAAAATAATAGTTAAATAGTAATTTAAAAATCATTTATATAGCATTTACCATTTTCTGGACCATGCATCTTACTTGCTTTTCACATTGATAAAACAAAATATTCAACACCCAAATTTAAAGGAGGGCAGGTTTATTTGGCTCACAGTTTGTAGAGGTTTCAGTCCATAATTGGCTAGCTCCAGGGCAGAGGGCCATGACAGAGGAGAGCACTTCATGGCACCCACAGTACAACAAAAGTAAGAAGAGGAGGGTAACAAGCCTCTTTCTGTCCCTTATGATGTGTGCAAGATACCTGCCCTAGGGCGGCCATAGCACTGACAATCTAAATCCTAGCCATAACTGTGCCAAACCAAGAAGTGGATTGATTTACTAATCATACACTCCAATCCCAGCATGACATACTCTAAGTTCAGCCACCTCTGATAAAACTCCATGACCACATGAGGCTTTGGGGAACATCTAAACAGAAATCGTAACATTGTTTCAAGTAACATTTACCTAGTGGTACGGTCAATATTTTTATTACTTTGTAGAGGAGCTATCTGGAACTCAGGGAAGAAGTGCAGCCCTCCTCAAGCCTACACCTGAGCTGGGATTGTGCCACATGTATTTCAGTTTTCTTCTTTATGACAATTCACACTCAATTCTGAGCAGTTTCATTACATCTGAAGAATAAGGCAAATCAACTTCTGAATGAGGGAATTATATTTTTATTTTAGGAGAATAGGATCAACCAATTCCATTATTCCATACTTTTTATTATCACAGATTTACCTCTAAGAGGCAGGAGGGTAATTTTTATATTGAGAAGATATCTGTCAAACTAATTAAACCCAGACTCTGACGTACGTTGGTCGTGTGGGAGAAAGTGCTGTGTGTGAGCCACAGTAATGACCTCAGATGTAGAACAAGATCACAGAGCTATGTCACTTACCCCATCTGTCCCTTTGTTCCTCACCTAATCCTTTAGCACAGCTGCATGACACTCACACTGTAGTTCACTAGGTATAAACCACAGCCTTGGACAAAGAGAAAAAGTGGCTCCTCATGGAGATCATGGGCAAATGGGAGAAAATGGATGGGGGGATAAACAGCACCAACCCTGATATGTTGGTTGCTGGTCTGCATGGAAATGAAGCAGGGTGAAAACAGAAGTGGTCTTTGCCGAGGAACCATCTCTTTCCCTGTGGGTGCCATTGGAGTCCTCTGTCAGGCAGGATAGGATCTCGCAGAGGGAGCGGGACTCACAGAAGTACATCCCAGGAGTGCATGCTGGGCTTCATCAAGGTGGGATGGGGATCCTTGGTCCATGTGCTCACTGGTCCATGTGTGTGCACTGTGTGTGGAAGGCAGAGCTCTAACATGCTCCCTCTGAGGAGTAGGCTTTTAGGATTAGAGAGTGGGGTTCCTTTTTTGTTTTTAACTTTAAATCTCATGGTTTTAAAAATATTCTACAGCACTTAGATTAAGGTTGGCCACTATAAACATTAAACAATTGTATATATTCTTACATCATATATTACTTTGATTCATAACTATTTGCTCTTTCATGCTTTGTTTTAACTTACCTAACCAGATAAAGTGTGAGCTGAATGTTTGTCAGCTGTTACAGTTTCCTTGTGGTGTGAGACTTCTAGATGATTCTTTGCTTTTAAAAAGGAAGTTGTAAATTATATGAGCTGCCATCCAATTTTGATTTCATAACTCAGTGATCTGGATATCACATACACATGAACACTTGATCACTTGTTTCTTTGCTGATGGTCTACAGTGGTCACCATGGAAACCAGGTGATATTTCCACCCAGTGTAGTAAGTAGCAGCTCATGTGGAGAGAAGGGAACAACAGTGCTGGCAGGCCACACTGGATCATCAGGACTGGGCTGGTTTCAGTTTTCTTATCCAACTGGAGGGTACATTAATCAGCTTTCGTTCACGCATCAAAATACATGAGATCAAAAACTCATACACCAGAAAGTTCTATTTGGGCTAATGGTTTTAGGGCTTTCAGTCCATGGTCTTGTGCTCCATTGTTTTGGGGCAGTGCTTCAAGGCAGCACATCCTTGATGGGGTGACATTACATACCTCCTGGTGGCCAGCAAACAGAGAGAGGAAGGCACTTGAGATACAAACCCCCCATCAGGATGTGAGCTCAAGGAGCTACTTCTTCCCATTGGGTCACACCATGCCCCAGTGACTCCACAACTGGGGATCAGTGACCTTCAGGAAGCACTGCAGGTGCAAACCATAGCAGGAAAAGGTGTGGCAGAGGCATCTAAGCACCACCAACATCTTCTGAGCTTCACAATCCAGTGGACTCTGGGGGCCACATGCTGAAAGAGGCTATGTTCCTCTTCCTCACTGAAAACAGGCTCAGCAATGAGAGGGCAGCCTGCCCGACCCTGAGAAAACCATCCTGTTGATTAACAGGGAGACAGCTCAAAACACAGGAGTCCACCTGTGAAGAATGTGGCAGACATGGTTCTAAACTTGAATGGAAGAAACCTTATATCACTTTTATTTTGAGAAAGCTGACACTGAAGGTGTAAATCTGAAATTTCCCCCTTCTCATGTGTTTCTGTCTACGTATCTTAATGTTTTGGAAAAAGCACCTGAATGGAACAAAGTGTGCTGCCTGCAGTCAGTTTTAGAAAGAGAATAAGATAATTGAAAAATTGTATGTCTTGCAAGATGTAGGGAAGAGCTACAGTCCTCCCAAGCCAACACTTTTTTCTTGCTTTTAGTCTGGGTTTTAACAGTAATAATTAGTGTTGTTGCCATGATTAAAATGTGACATAACGCAGACTTGGAGATTAAGACAGCTTGTGGGAAGTCCTTAATCATTTGGAAAGCATCTTAGTATATACTCAGGCATTTTTACATTACAATAAACTTTTACTATTTTAAGTATGCTGATACCTGGGTTCCTGGAACCTTTTGTTCATGAACAATTCTGCTCTCAGTCAGAAGCTTTCAGCAGTATTGTGCTTGGTTTCACACACTGTGAATGAGGTAATGACCTGGACAGTGTCCACATTCCCTAGAACTGCGGGATGAATTAAATTCATGCACTGAGGTGCCACTGTGAGTTCCTCCCTCTTAAAGTGGCACCAATGTGGAAATACAATGAATTGCAAAGTTTTCCAAAGGCTATTTGAAACATGCATCAAGCATTCCAAAAAGTGTTTGTCCTCTGTGACCACAGTTTCTCTCTGGGGCACAAATCCTGAGGAAGCTGGGCTGCCATGAGGTTCTGTTGGGATCTCTCCTTCCAGAAAGCTCCCTCTCTTTCTCTCTGGCACAGAGCGAGCACATCTCTCACCCTTAGTCTATGCTCTTATGTGAGATTGACCCCAGTCCCTGCTCCGCTGGGCTCACACCTGACGGGGTCAGTGTTTGTATCTCAAGCCTGTAATTCCGGGAGGAGGACTGAGTGAATCTGACCATGTCATTCCACTCTAAGACAACTGGTGAGAGCAGGGAAATATGCAAAGGTGCTTCGTTGTTTTGTTTTACTATGTGCTTGGCTGGAAAGATGTGATATTCATGAACAGCTGGGTTCTACCATCTAGAAAAACTCCAGTCAATGTTAAAATCCAAAGCATTGTAGTCTTGAGACAGTATGAATCCGATTTGCTCCCTGGTGTGTTCTTACATACAAGACATGATCATAAGCACAGTGGATGCTTGGTTAATGTAATTAATGTTAAATTAGTGAAGTAGGTGATAATCTGATTATATTAATTGAGTACCTACAAATACCCATAGCTGGAGCTAACCACTTCAGAATTTCTAAATTTTATAAGTCAATGTATTTTCTCCCTTTTATAAGTCAACTTGAGTTGTATTTTACATGAATTCCCAATTTCCAATGAATTCCTAATTTTAGTGGAAAATTCAAAAGTACATATTTCATTGATGTTCCTCAGCTTATTATGTATGTAAACTGTTGTGTATGGTAAAAGAACATGTCCCATTCAGCAGCCAAAATTCAACATATACCATGAATTTGATGAAAAATGAGTGCTTTAGTGTCCTTATCCACCTATTTCCCAGCTTCTGTGAAGAGGTGCTGTACACAGGAGCAGGCAGGATTCTCCTCACAGCCTATGGGTTTGCATCCAACTTGATTCCCATGTATCCTGCACTCCGTGCTTATGGCTCCAATGAACTAAATGATAGGATCACAAAATTTATTTTGACCGTTTTAATCTAAAAATCCTTAAGGAGGTTTAGAATGCCTTCTAAGACTGAATCTCCATTGAAATGCAGCTTAGGAACCTTATTGTAGGAGTTGTGAGCTAGGAGCAACATTAAAAATATGAAGAAGAAGAAATAATGAACCAACATCTCATGCCTCATTACCCTTCTTACTGATTTCCTCAACCCATCCCTGTGAAGCATCTGGGTGGACCCCATAGGAATCAGGAAGTGGGAGGCTGAGGAGTCAGGCAGCTCAGGCCTGGATCTTCTATGGTGCACAGTCCATGGGAAGAGAAGCCAGGCATGTGGAAAGAAAATGATTGTGGATACACAGGAGATACAGGAGTCTAACCCAGAACCAGCAACAAGGAGAACTAACTCCTATAAGTGAGTCAGAGCAGGTCCTTCTGTGGAGAAGTCCAATCCGAAATGCAGACACTGAGATGGGGAAGGTTACTGCTGGAGCCTGGAAGCGGAAGAAACGGGAATGCTTGGAGTGCACACACACTCCCACATGCATACACACACAGTTATACAGTCACACAGATCCACACACAATCTCATTAGCCTTAGATCTGTCTCCTGAAATCTACAATGAAGTGCTTATCCCTAATGTGATTGCATTTGGAGACTGAGATTTTAGGGGAGTGATTAATGTTAAATAATTTCACACAAGTGTGGCCCTAATCAACAGGATCAGTGACCTTATACTCAGAGGGAGAAACCTCAGAGTTCACTCCTGATGTACATAGAAGGAAAGGGTTTGCAGAAACCCAGACACAAAGCAGAGGAGAAGCCTTGCCAGGGAATGCGGCCACCAGCATCTTGCACTTTTAGGTGAGAACTAGGGAAGGGCATTTTGGCCCCTAAAACTATCCCAGGTATCAGTATTCTACTGTGATTGACCCGCAGACTACCTGTACACCTGATTCTGTGTGTGTGTGTGTGTGTGTGTGTACAAATTGTTTCTGCACACGGAAAACACTTAACCAGCAGACGTCACCTTGTCACCTTGCTCAGAAAGTGTCTTAGAGGAGATTGTGCTGAAACAGCCTGAGCAGACTAAAGCCCACAGGAAAGTCTGACTCTATTCCTGTTGTGCAAATGTGGTTTTCTGAGGACAGCATGTGTGTGAGTTTAGATGAACTGTCTCTGTCTGTCTGCATCTCACAGCTGCGGAGGACTCAGCTTGGACACCAGAGGCCACTACGGCTCAGAATACTCACCACGTGACCGCCACAGGAAACATGTGCCCACTCCTGTCCTGCAGTGCTGATCACTATACTGGGCAGATGAGTGATGGTTAGTTCATGAACTCAGAACACACTATTGGCATAATGTTAGAGCCATGCATGACAAGCACCCACGCTGGCTGCACCCATGAAAACTTCTAAGAAGACTCAGGTATTAAATGCCAGTTTCAGCAGTGACAGGGAGCAGGTGACACACCAGGACTCAGGCTTTCTGAAGCCCACTCTTCAGGGACAGGCGCTCTTTCTGCACTGGGACACATTCACCTTCATCTCTTCCACTTAACCCATGAGCACTGCATGCAGATGGAGAAATCATATTGCCCATGTGGGAAATGGGATTCCTTGATTTTCTTTATTCTTGGTTTTACCCTATATCATAGAAACAGCACACTGGTAAGCACGGTGCCAGCTTCTTAGTGCTAGCTTTATTTATTGTCTGAGAAATCAAATTACTGTAGATTTTCCCATCATGCTCCTCTCATATTGTCCAAATTAAAGGCCAATATGAGGGGGTTTTTTTGTTTGTTTGTTTGTTTTGTTTTTCTGTCTTTTTCCTTTTTATCGGTACCAGGGATCGAACTTACAACTGCCTGCTTGCAAGGCAGGCGCTTATGCCGCTGAGCTAAATCCCCAGCCCCCCAATATGAGTTTTAATTAGATGATAGCTCTTGACAATGTTAATTTATAGGGCTGTTCCTTTGGACCGACTAAAGCCGCTGTATTGCTCTGCCTGAATCTCTGCTCCAATGTAAGCTGACTGTAGGCTGAGTGACAGACCCGACTAGAAACTGTCATTCCAGCATGACTGTTAGCTTCACAACTGGACTCATGTGGCACAGCATTTTCCTCCCCAGTGTGGCTGTCTGAGATGTGTCCTGCAAACCCATGCCCAGAAGGAACATCCGGGAGGCTTCAAGACACATGCGCATTTATAACTTAGCCAAAAATGTGGACAAGGAGGCAAACTTCATAGGAAATGGAAGGAAACAACCAGGAAAGGACATTCCATGTTGACCACGATGGACTGGTTTGACACAGACCAAACCTACTCATGTTGCAAACATAAATACATACATATATACATACATACATATATACATACCTAAATGTTTTGTTGACATTAGCGACCTGCTAAGACAGTATGTAAGGGACCACCATGCCAGAAGGACCAGACACTTACAGGGCTGAGACTGACGTTTTCCCTTTTCTCTTCAGATTTGTTGGTCTGGGAGCGACACTGAACAACAGAGCACTGAGTCAATCGGAGACCGGCACAGTAAATACAAAGCAGGCAGGGCTGAGGGTCACACCTAGAGGTGAAACACAAAACACGGAATGGGGGCTGCCCAGGCATCAGGGCACACGCACAAGGTCTCTGCGAGTGCAGAACAGAGAGACCAGAGCTCAGCCTCAGGAGCCGCTTGACGTCTTGATGTCATCCCCATGGCAGAGAGAGAAGCTCCAGGGTCCCTGCTGAGGAGACCTGAGGTGTGGCAAGAGATGAAATAAGCAGCAGAGGGTGGGGAAACAGAAAAGCTGGATGCGGAGATCGTCTTGGACATTAATAAACTCTGCATGTGGTTCCATTCTGCATTCCAGTAATGAGATGCTACAAAAAATAAATGCAGAAGACAAAGAAGCTCGTGGAAGATCAGGTGGTCTTGTCACTGGTGATCCCATGCTCTGTTGGCAAAGACGTCCAGAGCGCAGGAAGTTCACAGCTCTGGGAACACCTGTGACATCCAAGGAGGAAGCTGTGTGTGTTTGCTCTTTCCCCTGCAGCCTGTGCAAGAGTCTGGCAGGGTGGCCTCTCTACAAGACAGAGAAGATGTTTAAACCCAGTGCAGTGGCTCACACCTGTAATGCCAGCACCCTGGAGGCTGAGGCAGGAGGATAACAAGTGCAAGTCCAGCCAGGAGAGTGCAGTGAGACCCTATCTCATATTAAAGAATAGAAGAGAGCATAGCCCAGTGTTCCCTGGGCCCAGTCCTCCAGGCTGAGGAGGAAGAGTTTTGATTGCACAGCTACACGGCACATCGTGGAGCAGTCCTGAAGCAGCTGAGTTAGGGAGCTTTTACCAAGCAAATATAGATGCTGGGGAAGCCTATAAAGTAAGAGAGTGGTGGATACACAGCTCCTTTCTGAGTTCAAATAAAATGGTGTTATTTAGCAGCAGTGTTATTTATCCAAGCGAAGCATCTCTCTGTCTCAATGTTTTGTCTATAAAACAGAGCTAATAAATAGGTCTGGCTTGAACACCAGCCACAAGGATTCAGTGGGCCAAGACCTGAAAGTTGTGAGAAGTCCTTAACACTCAGAAATCTCTCCAGGTGGTGCATTCACCACTAACCCTCAGTGAGTACAATCCAATCAGTTCATTTTAGCCACTTTTGATATTTGGTACAGCACAGTAATGAAAGAAATTTCACAGTAATGAAAGAAATTTTCAAACTGGTAGTTGGACATAATTTCCTTGAACACAGAGTACCACAGAATCCATCGCACTAGATGTAGACTGAAAATAGCACTGGAGGTCATTAAATGCAAGAAGTGTTTTTATCCAGAGATTCTGAGATTTACTGGTGAATGTTTAACAGCAGAAAAAAATGTCATATTTGTGTGTGTCAAAAAATGTCAGATGTGTGTCATAACTTACGGTGGTACAAATAATGTGTAAAACATCATTTTAAATTAGTTATAAAATAAAATAGGGTTTATTGTAAATTCCATTTGATACTCAGACAATGTTTTTGTTGATTTTTTTCTAGATTGGTATCTTGGTTAAGGAAAAATATATATATATGGAATATATAAGGAATATATATATATATATATATATATATATATATATATAAAATTTTATTTAATGCTGATCTGACCAATATATCACATCTAGGTCTGTTCTCCTGTACTCTCATTAAATAGAATAAGCAATCTACCTTTAAACTATTTTTAACCGCTTACATGTTTTATATTCACTGAATTGAATCCTCTTTCAGCTGCAGCAGTGCTAATTGCAAGAGTGCTATTATTTATGCTTTTGGGGTAAGACTGGGACATTGCTGCAGGGACTGGAACATTGTTTGGTTTTGCATTATGTAATAATGGTTATATTTAACAAGAAGCCCCCAAATTAGAGAAATTGGCTCTTGCAGGCTGGCAGGAGCTGGTTCTCAGCAAGCCCCTCATCCACCAACCTTTCCACACTGCCTGTACTCTGGAATATGAGAAGGCTTAGGTGTGAAAAAGGCTGCGAAGTCTTTTATTACCTTCATTAGTTTGAAAAGGGGCTTCTGCAATCCTCTTTGATGATGTGTAAATCATTCCTGCTCCTTCTTGGTTTGGGTCAGTCTCATTAAAAGAAAGTTAGATGCTGCACACTAATTACACACTAACAAGGGCACATTAGCTGTGGCATAGAAAGATTTTCCTCTGGATTAACTGATACCAGGTGACTGGAGAACTCAGCTAATGACTGCGAATAAGCACTTCTCAGCACGTGTTGACTAATGAGCAGTAAATCACAATACAAACAAACCCCACTGCTTGCGCAGAGAATGGAAATATCACTCTGCACATTTTCCATTTTAGATTTTGGAGGAAGCAGACTGAGATTTTCCCAGAGCCAAATCACCTCAAGTCAAAGTCCAGGTACATACACGTACACGTCTGCTGTGGGATTTTGGGCTTGTTATCCTCTGCCAGACTTCATTTCCTCATCTGTACAGTGGGGAAGGTGGGGATAGTACATAGAGCAGAGCCCAGAGCACACAGAAGGGGCTTCATTATCACACAAAGGACACATCAGCAAGAGCCTGGAATCTTACACTGGAACCGAAGAATCAGAGAACCTTTAATGCATGCAAGCCATGCTGACAGGTTAAGGGGAGTCAGTAAGACATGGGGAGCCTTACTACTCCCCCTGGAAGACGTGATTCCCAAAGAAATGGAGGCTCCATCCAGGGCAGTTGTGGGGAACCACCGGGAGGACCCTCCCTGAAAGGAGAGCAGCTCTTTCCATGTTGGATAAACTCGGCCCTGTCTCCAGGTACTGATACACAGAGCTGGCCGGGCCATTTCCTTTTCCTGTCAGTGGGCCTTACGCAGTGCAAATTGTGTTAACTGGGGAGCTGATGTGTCATCTCTGAAGCAAAGCGACAAGTCAGCGTTACCTCGTCTAGTGACCCTACAAATACGTGGTTGAGCCGTGGAGAGCCATGGTCCATGCTATCAGCTGGGACTGAGCCTCAAGGAAGAGGCTGTGAATTCTCAGGGCAAAAGGGATCATACATCAGAGCTGAGACACCGACCTCAGATTATTAATCACTGTCTCAGCTGTGGTGGGCACATTGCTCTCCCTGCATTTCTTGCTCTCTGTTTATCACAGAGGTGATCTGAGGGCTCCTACTAGCCTGGCTCACAGCACTCAGGTATTTCCTGTCGCTTTCACTGTCACTCATCTCCAAGCAATTCCCCTCATGGAGAATGAGTAAAACCTGGATTGGCGCCTGCGTCGTGTCGTTTGTTCTGGTGAACATCATCTTCTCCGGACTTTGGCTCCCCATAACTATCTATATCTATATCATCTATATCTGATAGACATATCTATATATTTTAGTGTCTTTATCCTCCCTTGGGTTGCCCTGGAAGTGGTGGATTGGAGTTAGCCCACTAGCATGGGCCAATGCCAATGCCGTGCACCTCACAGCAGCACCCCAGGGCTTAGGGCCAGGACTGGGCAGTGCAGACTTGTCCTTCCTCGGCCTCAGAGCCTCAGGCGTGGTCTCCGCTCGCACGGGAAATGATAACGCATCAGGGTCACATGACTTTCAGGGATGTTTTACACCATAGACTTCACTGCCATGGATGAAATCATCCTTAAGACTTACTGTGCACTTTTCCAACTTTTTAGTGATAAACACAGAGGTAGGGAGAGATGGATCGAGCAGAGTCTTCAAACCCATGATACAGTTTTTCACTGAATACAGAAAATTTTTAAGATACGCAGATGATTTAGCAGAGTCTAAGAACAAAATATCTAGAACGCACCCATCCATCCTTCACTCGGCAAGCGCTGAGGATACCCTTAGTTTGGGTTCTCCGCACACCGTGCGCCGAGGGCTGCAGGACTATGAAAGCCCCCTCCCTTCCTTTTAGAGCCACTGGCTGCAGGACCAGCTATAAATACAAACATGTGCCAGTCTTCAGGGAGCAGCTGCCTGGGGCTGGAGAACGACTGGGAATCTCCTAGGGTGATCCAAAGGCCTCCTCCAGTAAAGTGATGTCAGGGCAGGGACTGAGAGGAAGGGAGGCAGGTAGACAGCCCAAGGGAAAAGCGCTCCGGTCAGGCCAGACCCAAGCCAGGGTCTCATCCGTGCAGCAGTCTCTGCCTAAGTTTTGGCACGTGACTGCGTCTTTAAGGCTGCATCTTCACATTAGAGAAAGAAGGACAGACACAATCCCACGTAAGATGCAAAATTCAGCAACACAGTGGGCGTGGACGTCTAGGGGTTGCTCCTGGCCTGTTTTAAGAATCAGTGACTGTGCTGCTCTCGCTGCTTTTCCATTTTCAGTGCCCAAACACTCAAACCCTTGCCCTTTTGCTTATCACATCCGACTCCGTGATGACTAACAACTCAGCAGGATAGGGCGAGATTTGACAAGACTTTTGTGATAAAATACATGCATTTTCCTCCTAGAAGATCTCAGGCAGACAGAATCCTAATGTAACCAACACTCATAAAAGTCCTACTGGAAATGGTACTGTGTTCAGACACATCGCAGAAGTCTGTGCTTTAAAAAACTGACAACATGCTGATAACACTGATGCATTTCACCTGTGGGCCGCATTCTTCTGAAAAATTTTATCATATCTGAAATGAATAAAATCAACATCCTATTTGTATGAATTGGAAGAAATCTTTTCATCAGTCCAACTTGGCCTTCTACATTTCTTGTCATATTCTCATAGGTTTCACTGCAGAAAACCTAAGATGACTCTGTTGTGTTTCTTTCTTGGTTTAGTGGAAGTGTGAGATTTCTTCAACTTTTATAAAAATAGCTTTGCAGTATAAACAGGGTACATTGTTTAAAATTGAATATTCATTATTTTCTATTGAAAGTTTCAGCTTGTGTTAAAGGCAAGCTCTTTCAATATAATTATATTTTCCCTTAGAGGTGTCATTCAGTTCTTTAACAATTAAAATAGAGGAAACCCAGCATGGTGGTGCATGCCTAAAATCCCAACACTTGGAAGGCTGAGGCAGGAGGATTGTTGTGAGTTTGAGATCAGCTTGAGCTTCAAAGTGAGCTCAAGTCCAGCCTGAACTGCATAGTGAGACCTTATCTCAAAAAAGCCAAAAAGAAAATAATAAAAGAAAAGAAAAAGAAAGAAGTGGGAAGATGGTGATTTCCTCTCACTCAGAAGGGAGCTCTGCACAAATATTTGTACATCTGTGGATAAATACATGTAGTATATTTGTAATTTTAACTTTATATATCAAGCTATATATGAAAAGATAATCAGTTCAGCATTAGTTCTAAAACCAAATCCAAGGAATCAGTCTAAACATGTCAAAAAGAAGATTGTTTAAAATAAATTGCACTATGCCTGTTTCAATAAATATAGAGCCCTTAAACACGGGTCAGGTCTATTTATAAGGAAGCAGACAGACACTTTGATAAACCACTGATGGGAAAGGGCAAGGTGCAGGGGTTTTATGCAATACATATATTTTTGAAAGCATAATAAAGACCATGTGTATGGATGTGTCCATAAAGAACTCTCAGGAAGTTACAGGAATGAAACAGGTCTTATTCTTTTAGGACAGCATTTGTATTTGCACAGTGACAGTTGGAGAATGACTGTGGATTATCAAGCTTACCCACGTGGTTCCGACTTCAGTGCGTGTAGCTGACGTCATTCCATTGAGCAGATTAGCCCATCTCTTGGTGACTGTTAAGATCTGACAAGTGGCTTTTTCTCCATATCTGTGCATAAAAGTCCAGCAGCAGACGTTCACTGTCATGCTTCAGGGATTATTTGCTCTCCAGCACAAGGCCATAATGTAGTTTCAGGGATCTTGATCAGTTTCTCAACCTACTGTTAAGGTATTTGTCTGTAACAGGGTAGGAAACCTGCTTAAATTTAGGGGCTTCTACCTCAGTGACATTAGTGGAGCATGTGGAAACCTCCCTGCTAAGGGAGGGGTAAATATCTGGCCCGGCTTTATAAGCACTAACTGTTCCTGCAACAAAGGAGACACCGAGTAAACTCTTAGGGATTTTAGAGGCAACAAACACACATCTGGGGTGTTACTCTAGCCCATGTGCGAGTTGTCCCAAAAGGCTGTTAATGTTTTGAGCTGGGCCCAGAAGAGGAGGAGCATTTGGGCTGGTTGAGACCGCTGTGCCACCTACCCAGCAGTTTCCCCCGTGTTACCCAGCAGACTCAGTGATGTTACAGACAGCTGCTCTCACTGTAAGAGAGCTGCCTGCCTTCTAATGAGCCTTAGGTGATTCTCAGCCCTTAACCCTGAGCCACTGTTTTATCACAGGATCTGAGCTACCCATCATGAACTGGATGTTATCTGACCCACCAAGCACACAGATGGTGTGCATGGAAATCCTCCATCATCAGAAAAGGAAAAAGAAACTCTCATCATGTGGAAATTGTATTAGGGTCGGCCTGTGAAAACCCAGAAGGCAGAAGTGACATAAAGAAGTGACCCCTCTAAGGAAGGGAGGGAAGGGTTCTGGGAAGGAAGGAAAGTGAAAGAAAAGCAAAGCGGATCAAGGTGCAGTATGACCTGTGCCCGCTCCCCAGATGAATTAATGACAACAAATTTGAAAGCATGGAAAATGATCAAAAGAAATTTCTTTAAAAAATGGGAAAAAGTCCCATCTTGGTGAATGATTGTTTGCCTCTTAGGAATGTGAGCCACTCCAGCCTGGTCATATATGTACATACTGATATGGAATAATCCATAGGCACAGAGTTGATGGATTATTATAGTTTTCAAGACACTGGGTGTGCATAAATGGATGTAAACTCTTGGGCCTGGAGCATGTAGCGTTCACGGGTAGAGCTCTTGCCTCGCTTGAGCAGGAGCTGGGTTCCATCCCATGATGAAAAGCAGAGAAAGAGGAGGAAGTGAGGAGGGATACAGGGGAGTATGGCTGTGGTTCCGACTTGTCTCCTGTGATCCTCTTTACCCCAGCTCCATAGACCGGCTCCTGTCACTTAAGGCATGGGCTGTGCATCTGAGCTTGGAGGTGTGGAAGATTGAACTTGCCTTCATTGTTCATAATGGGCAAGGAGCCACGCCTCTTGGCATTGTAAGGGCTTTACTCCCCTAGATAGATGGATGCTTTCTCCCCTCCAGTACTTGTTCAGCTCCATGAGCAATTTAAACCTCAGCTTCAAGAAAGGAAATCAGTGATGGGGAAAATAGATACAAGTTGCATGCAACTTTCAAAAGTTAAACTTGAGCTGCATTCTCTAGCTGTTGCCTGGGCATTGTTCTCACTAAATTAATTAGTTATCCATGGAAATATAGTCCATAAATCCATTGTGGCAGGCACATGCCTGCATGGTCTCAGGATGTCTCCAGTTTAGTTCCCTTGTGACTCTAAATAGAATCATGAAAATCTGCTTAGTAGCATAATGAAAAGAAAATCAAGTTTGACTTGCAAATCTATTGCCATTTCTATGAACAGAAATAAAGCAATTTGCTTTTTGCAGAACTCAGAGAGGTACTCTCCTTTGTCAGTTCTGATTATGTGCCTAAAGAACAAAAATGGAACTGTGTCTTTGTGGAAAGACTGAATCAGATTGAGGGTCAGGGTTTGATGGATGAAGCCAATCAATGAATACAAACTTAGGTGAGAAAATAAGGTCAGTGCTTTCTCTTGCATCTGCAGTACACTGACAGCTTTTCTGTTTCTGTGAGTAGGGTTTTGTTGTTGTCCTTGCTCCTTTGGTCAGTGTGTTTCAAGCCTTAAGCAAACCAGCCCTGGGGCTTTGTGGTCCACTGGGGTGGAGACCTCTCTGTTTAATGGGTCAGCATCAGCCCTATTACCCTCTGAGTGCTGAGAACACAGGTTTCTAAACACAGGAGCTGCTGCTACATAAACCATCATGACATGTGCCCTTTGTTCCAAGTATCACAGAGACCTGGTGTCTGGGTATTTGTTGGAGATTACTATGAAGCGGCTCTGATAAGAATTAAATTTTACTAATTGGCTTTCTATGTTTATCTGGGAGTCTATCCTAGGCCTCGGCCCCTTGCCTGGTGATGGGAGCTGATTCATAGTAAGTGAACCTCTATGAATAACTGGTTCTGGCTGAGGCCTGTACTGGCCTGTGAGGCCAGAGATACCTTAAAGGGCAAGATCAGGCCACAGCTGCAGACACTCTGGCTCCAGCCCCAATTAACAAGGTAGAGAGTACAGCTGCAAAGATTACTCCTACAGTCTCACTTCTACCATGTCTTCATGATAAGACAGTGCTACTGAATTAACTTGATTCATCACTTGGAGACATCCTTGAAGTGACTGCCAAGGTCCTGCTCATTGCCTGCACTTTCCTCAGTTTCTCCTAGGACCCTTTGTCCTAGGTCCTAACATATGTGGACTGACCCAGAAAATCCTTTGTCTTTACCCTTGAAGCCTCAAGCTTAATTAAAGGGTTTTGACCCTCCTGGAGCCCAACAAATCATACAATTTGTCTCTTTCTATTTAACCACCACCGTATACTTGTTTGGGAGTTCAGAGATCTAGGACAGAACCCAATAGGTATTAAAGATGCTGAGATAGACCTGGGTAATCACGAATGTAGAGGTCTTGGAGGTTGGGAGAACAAAGAGATGAGTGACCTGTTTGTCAACCCTGCCCACAATTAGATACATTGCTCCCCACTCCTGCCCCTCCTTCTTGGAGTGAGATCAGCTGTGCTTCTCATGCAGAGAGGCCTGGCGCAGTGACAGGAAGCAGAAGGGAAATAATTTCAGATCTCTTGGTGGTGAATTGCTTTCCTATCAGCCTCCCTTAGTTCTGGTTGCACCAAAGAGAGCTTCTATTTGGCCCTGGTATGGTTTGCACATTTTCTAATTCACCTCTTTATGAAAAGAGGGTTACTCTCACTCTAGGGGATGTTTTTAGTATCTTCAGCAAGAATTTTATCTGGGCATTTATCTTGAGGCACCTCCTTGTGTTTTATGGTTATCTTTTATATTGGTCAGAATGCATCCAGAGAAACAGTAAAAATGAGTTTCACAGAAATAGGAGTTTCTTATAGAAATAAGCTGCTATTCCAATGGGGTCCTCCAGGTGGTGCTTTGATCACCCCGCCGCCAGGTGACATTTGGAGGTGTCTGGTGGCTAACACTGCAAGCTGCTGGTGGCTCTCAGCAGACAGGAGATGAGAGTTCTGCTAAGTGTCCCAGTGTGCCCAGGCCAGGTCACAGCCACAGGATGGTCAGGCCCTTCCTGGCAGCAGAGCTTAGGCCCGAGCCCTCTTTCCATGGTGTCAGAGAAGCCAGTCAGGCACAGAAGTCCACGGAGCTCAGAGGAAGTATTTCCATTGTTTTTGGAGGTCAGAGACAACAAAGGCTCAAGGTTGGAATAGGAATTGTGAGGTCCCAGAAGCTGCCAGCACCCTCGTCTTCACCTGCAGCTGAGCATGACCACCTTCAGAGCATGTGGTCATGGTGCTGTTTCTTCCTCATGAGCCCAACTGCATTGGTCCTCACCATACATGTTAGATGCTGTGGAAAGGCTCTGTGGTCCCAGGCTGCAGCTTGCTGACCCAATGTGACCCCACAGGCATCATGTTCACATCAAGCATGTCCAGTTTTCCCCTGTGCTGCTATTTCACATCACCCTTGTGTGTCGCCAAGTTGTCTATCCCTATAAGAAAATAAAAGATCATCAAATTAAAGTAGGGCAAGGTTATTTTGTCTCAGTTTTGAAGGGTCAGTCCCTCACCAGTTGACTCGACTGCTTTGGGGACATCACTTGTTCATGAAGCTTAGAGTGAGGACACACATTCGAGAAGCACAAGAAATTTGAGAATGTTCTGGAAAATTCCAGGAGCCCAGGCTTGTTTGTCCACATCTGTCCATGCCAAGCTTCAGAGCCTGTGGGTGCCCTGCTGCTTCTGTTGTCTGAGCCTCTGTGGTTCCTCTGTGGTCAGTGCTAAAATCATTCCTTACAGAGAATGTTATAACCAGACAACACGGGAGGGCAAAACTGCTTTCCTTATGACCTGGAAGTAAAAGAGGGAGACAGGAAGGGCCCAGGATCATCTGTTCCTTCCAGGAAGATGATCAGGGATGTGGAGACCTTTTTCCAGGTGTGCTCTCCTCAATGCTCCTCACCAATCAGTAGCACTACCCTGGGACCAAGCCTTTGCCACATGGCCCTTTGAAGAATATTCCAGGTCCAAACCACTCCACTTTTCAAACTGATAATCTTAAGCTAAGCAAAATGACTCCATGCAGTTAATTTTCACAGACAGGCAACATTAAGAAACAGAAAACATGGGAATTAAAATATGGTCGCAAAATCTGTAATTGAGCATAAATTGCATGCTTGGGAGACATTGAAACTAACTCTGACCTCCCAGTCCCTAGATTCATACTGAGTCTTTCCAGAGATACAGCCTCACAACATCCGGTCATCCCACGAGTCCTTGAAAGAATGTTCTGGCATTTGAGTCACCGTGAGCCTGAGTGAAGCACTGAAACTACTTTTTACAGAGAGAAATGGCCAGGTGATTAAATTTTTAACAATGAGATGTAAATGAGACATGTTAATTGAATTTCTCAGAAAGATCCTTAAAATGGCCCTTAGTTAAGCTGGTTTATTTTCCTCAATGTTTTCCCTTTTCTGGAGGTGGTGATACAGTGGCAGATTCTACAGAAACTAATTGTAGTAAAGAGACAGCTTTAAGGATGAAACCAGCTGTCAAAGACACCAAAGGGGGGGGGGAACTGGGCCTGAATACCAGGAAAATAAGGCTTCACCTCACTATACATGCATCGTCCCCTGCAGAATTTTATATTCCATGAAAGAAGGGAAAGCACGTGCCCAGCATGCCGACCCCTCTCCCGCTCTCTGCTGTTAGAAGTCCATGCAGCTCTAACCCTCAGCCTCTGAGCGTCCTGAGAATGCAGCCCCACATCTCCAAATTCAGCTGGAAGCCCCTTCCTGTTTCCCTTTTCACCATGCACCTCATTCCCTCTCCACCTGTCTCTGGGAAACACCATGAATAGATGACATTTCCATTCTCTCCACACTGCAGTTCTACATTATTCACTTGCAAAGACTACCTGAGACCTTTCCTGTGACCATCCTAGGTTAAGGAGTCTTGTGCTTTCAGAAAAAAGGGGGGGCATGTTTCATTGCGTGTCTCTAACTTACAGTGATCCCAAGGTCGTCCCTCTGAGCGCTCTGAATCTGTCTGTGCTGTAAGCACGCAGAGTGGGGATTCTAAGCAGGAGGACAGTTTTGTCCCCATGGAGAAATTCAGAAAGAGGCAGACATTTGGTCATGACCTGTTAGGGTCTGGGAAAAGCATTCCTATTGCAGCTGGTTGGAATACACCAAGGCATCTGCTAAATCTCCCAAAATTCACAAGACAGCCTTACAGCATGGAATTATTACGCAGCTCAGCATCTGCAGGGCTCAGTCAGAGAAACCTGGTTGTTTTATTCAGTGCTCTGTTTTGATTGGTTTTATTCTGGTTTTTGTTTCTCTCTCTCTCTCTCTCTCTCTCTCTCTCTCTCTCTCTCTCTCTGTTTCTCTCTCTCTCTCTCTCTCTCTCTCTCTCTCTCTCTCTCTCTCTCTCTCTCTGCCTGAGCGAATGGAAAGCTATTGTGAAGATAACGAGACATAGTATGGCAGGCATTATTGATGACTTCCTGTCCCGGTTTGAAGTTCTGTACCACTTTCACTGCTTTGTTTTGATTGACTTCATTCTGCTTTGCATTGTTGGGTTTTATTCTCTTTACAATAAAAAAAAGTCACAGGGTTTTACACTCAGGGCACATGTGATCATGTGAGATATGAAAAGCAAACACTTTTTAGATACAGTGAAAATGATTACAAATAGCCTTCCCATGAGTGGGGGACCCTGCTCCAGCCTCTAAGCTGATACCCAGGAAGCACAGGTCAGAAATCTGCTCATTGCTAACGAGGAAATTAAGCTGCTCCTCTGCAAAAGGTTGGGATTCTGAGGAGCTCTCGGCAGTGGTAAGCGGTGGGTAAAGAGACTCACAGTGAACTGTAATCAAAAGTTCTGAATTCCAGTGCAGAAGAGGTTAAGACTGGTTTGTAAAGATCACTCTGGATAATGAAGAGGGCGGAATCATTGACAGCTCTTCCTAATGTCTTAAATTGCAAATCAATGTTCTTTGTTCTGTGCTTTCATAAATTAACATATTCCAGAGGGGGAAAAATATCCATATGAGACCTTTAAAAAATTTGCAAAAATCAAATTCAACTTTTAAGAAACAAAACCTTGGTGTCACTAATATCAGATATGTTTAGAAATTAAAAGCAAAATACAATTAAACATCATGAATAGATGTGTGCATTCTGACTAAATATTAATACTTTTTCAACTAAGTTAATTTTATGGTAAAATGATAGCACACAGAAGTGTCAGGGGATTATCAATTAAGTATATGTTTGCATATAGGTTTCTTGTGAATTTTCTAACAGGGTGAGACAATGAAAGATGACTTCTCTCTCTTCTCTCTCTGAGTCATTCTGGTTTGGATCTAATATGTCCATCTAACATCTCATATTTTCTCAAGTTTATAAACAAAAGACCCAGTCAAAAAGTGGGCAAGTGAAATGAATAAACACTTTACAGAAGAAGTACAAGTGGCTAATAAATACATAAAGAAATGCTCAATATCATTGGCTGTGACTGAAATGTAAATTAAAACAACAGTGACATTCCATCTTATCCCAGGAAGCACATCATGATCAAGAAATCAAGTAATAGCAAATGCTGGTGAGGCTGCAGGAAAGAGAGGGCTTCTACCCTCTGGGTGGGCGAGTAAACTAATTCAACCTGTCCTGAAGTCAGTGTGGGGAGTCCTCAGGACACTAAAACTAGAAATCGCATTTGACCCAGCTATCCCACTGTTTCACTGTCTCTCTCATTCTGCGCTTGCCAGCTGCTGGGACCTGTGGTCCTCACAAACTGCTTCTCTAGAATCCAGAGAACACTTTTTTGTGTTAGAGGGGGATGACACTGGGGCCTGCAGAGATGTCTTCTTTGACATCAAACTCCACCCTCAGATGGTGGTGACACCGCTATTTCCTGAGCGTATAACCTTGAGCTGTGAAGATGGGCCGCAGGCATGCTGACCACAGGTGAGCATTTCTGCATTTTCAGACCCATGAATGTGGAATCTCTTCAATATTTTGGTGCTTCTTTAATGTCATTCAACAATCTCACCTTCCCTTCCACCTTGATTGCCTGCTTCTTTCTCCCATGGATGGCTCTAAACTCGGTTTCCAGGACCAGGAATGTGAGAGTCACTATTCTGTCTCCATCCTTGACTTCAATTCTTCTCTCTGAAAATCTCATTTCCATGACTCCCCTACTCTTGAAGGAGGAAGAACCCTGCTTCAGCAACATTTCTGCTGCTTCCTTTTGTTTTTATTTTTGATGTAACCTAGAACTACAGGAGTCAGAGAGATTTTCTCATTTATAGAAAACAAAGCAAAAAAAAAAAAAAAAAAAAAACAGTTAAGTAACTTGCCTCCTACAGCAGAGTCTGAAAAGTTCTAAACAAGAAATTGAATTCAGATTTATAGAGAAGATCCCAAGTAACAACCTGAGTAGTATCACCACATGAAATGCCCGCCCATCATGGATTCAGATATACGTACGTTACCTGCTGAGAAGGAAAACAGTGACATCATGGCCCCATTTCTCCATGGCAACAACTGCCTGGAGCCCATCCTCCCCCAGAGAAAGAGCACGGTACCTTTAGCTTCACCGTCACCAGGGTTCACTGCTTATTTACAATCGTGCCTCATTTCTCCCCATTTCACCTTCCCTGGAACCTGCCAGCATCTGAGTTTGCCTCCAGCAAGGGCTGTGTCACATCAGCTCGGTTTGTTTCTGTCAGGAGGACAGGAGGTGTCAGTAGTAAGGAAGCCTTCAGAACAAACTTCTTCATACTCAGGTCTTCCATGGGCCATGTGGAGCCCAGGGAATGTGGCACATCAAGATCCTTGGAGGAGCAAGGGTCTGCAGGGTGTTGGTGGGGGGGAACTGATGTCCTGAACACCTCAGCATCTGTTGTATGGACTCAGTAATCAATCTTATACCTTCCCATGGAGTGGAACTCAGGCTTAGTGAAGTCCCTTGCAGATTCTATCCAGTGCTTCACAGCAACCATAGCAATTCTTTACCAAAGCTTACAGAAATGATGGGATGAGGGTTAGCTTCCTAACTTCCCAGGTGAAGCTGGTGACAGCCAGGAGTCTCCCTGATAACAGCAGACCAGGGAACCTCACAGAACACCCTTGAGGGGGTGTAGTGCCACAGGAAAAGGAAAATACACCACAGGCCATTGGATCTCACTCTAGGAAGACAGAAAAGAGAGCCATTCTGACATCTGGAAGTCAACCAGTGCCATCGGCCACATCAAGAGAATGAAATCAAAGGCCACGATGCAGAAAAACTGTGAAGTTGAGCATCTTTTCATGGTGGAAGATCTGAAGTGATTTTTTATTTAATCCAGCAAATGTCATCTGCAAAAATTTCACTGCTTACAGCCACCTGATGGTGGCACACAGAACCTTTCCTGCTAACACCGTGAAAGGGACAGGTGTCAGCTTCTCTGCGATGCTTTCAACTCTGAGCTGGAAGTCACCTCTGCATCAGGTGATTAGGAAAGCAAAGCAAACACAGGTGTCCAGGTGAAAGGGAAGTAACAAAGCCATGGTCTGCAGACAGCGCCCAGGGTTGCCTTTAGAAAATGCTAAGAAATAAGTTTTAAAAACCTTTTCCAACTGACAGAAGAGTTATTATTCGACTCCGGAAGACCATGGCGGATAGATAGCAGCAGCCTCTGAGGCTCTGGGCAAAACCACACTTGAAATCTTGGAATGGTGCAGGACAGGAAGTCCCAGGCAAGTGGGGATATTCTTTGCTGACCCAGGAATGAACTAAATTAAGAGAAACCATTTGAAAACACAATCCTGGTGAGACAGCAGGCACCGATAAGGTCTCAGCATGGAAGATGGACCCGTGCCACTGGAAACTTCGATTTGAATTACCTGCAGCCACTGTTGGGTCCCGGTCGGCACAGCAGGGAAAGAGGCATGAAAGCTCGGAAAGTGGGAAGTGTTGAAAGGAGTTGAGAGCAGGACTGGCCGGGTGCCCTGCAGCAACCTGCAGTGAGTAACCGAATCTCTACTGAATCTCTCTATCTCCAAGCGAATTGGACCCTTACATAGAGAAGGAGGCTTCAGCGGAGGATATACTCGGACTGGGCAGACTTCCCGGAACGAGAAGCTGCAGTGACTTCAGTCACATATCCCCCTCTCAAGCAGAATTGGTGGGGAGTGCCTGGCCTGTGAGATGCTGCTGGCTGAGACCGAATAGGCTAGCCCTAATCAGGTCCCAGTGCCTGAAGGTGCACCCTAGAGGTGAAGCCTTATGGTAGGCTGACCTGGAGGGGCAGGCCCAGCAGAGGCTGCCCAGGTCTGTGTCTCCCTAGTACACTACAGTGGGAGTACACTGCAGTGGGCGGGAACACCTAGCCAGCGCAATTCAAACACACTGTGGCCGACAGGGAAGGAAGCTGGGCCTCCTATACATGCTTAAATATAAGGAACAAAGAATATGGGAAGAGGGAGCAACAAGAAAGCGTCCTCGGCCGCCAATCCTGAGAAGCACACAATAGCAGACACGGCACCAATAGCTATAAAGCGCTATCTCCAGAGCCTCATAGACGAGTTCAGGAATGAAGTTATTAATGACCTGAAGCAAGACATAAGCAGAATAGTTAGAGAAATGCTAAGCACCGCCCAAGAAAAAACAGATGGTAGAATGGAAGAACAGAAAAAAAGGGAGAATTGTTGGATGGAGAAGATAGAGAAAACTTAGAATACATGAAGCAGGTTCAAAGAGATTACCAGGAAACTAAAAAACTCTATCGAAAACTGGCATAACAGCTTGAAAGAAACTAAGGACAGATGAGCTGAACTGGAGGGCAGATTTGTAATATGAGAGCATGAAATGAAAAACTTCTTAAAAATAACAAAAAAACCCAAACAGCAACAATACAAAAACTAGAAGATAATAAGAGGATCTATAACTTAAGAATTAAGAACATAAGAGAAGAAGTGGGGAAACAAACAAATGGACTACAAAAGCTATTCACAGAAATAATCCAAGAGAATTTCCCTAATTTGGCAAATGGTAAAGATACTCAGACATATGAGGCATACAGGACCCCAGCAACCTACAACCCAAACAGAGCTACACCCAGGCATATAATAATCAAAATTCCAGAAATCCAATATAAGAACAGAATATTAAAAGCCTTCAGAGACAAGAAACTTGATCACTTACAAGGGAACACCCATCAGAATTCAGCAGACTTCTCGGCACAAACCATCAAATCATGAAGAGCATGGGGGGAAATAATTCAAGCTTTGAAAGATAATAACCTCCAGCCAAGATTGATATATTCTGCCCAACTGTCCCTACAAATTGATGGAAAAACAAGGTGCTTCCAGGATAAAGAGGAACTAGGGGAATTTGCAATCATTAATTCAATTCTACAGAGAATTATCCAGGGTAGTCTAAAGAAAGAAAATACCAAGATTCCAGAAATAGTGGCAGAGAGACCACAATGAATGGAGCAGAAAACGAAATGAAGAATGACAAACTGACAACAAATGACAGAAAAAGAGCTCAACAGAAATGAGGCAGAGAAGATCAGAAGGTAGGAACAGCAATTTTGGAGAAAACAAGACATCATAAAAGCTAGTGCTGAGTTAGTATCATCTTGTTTTGAAGTCCCATCATACGTGTATTCTTCAGTCTCCATTGGTCTTAAAAGGTTGTATCTTATTGGATTTTATTATATATAATAATATAAGCAAAAACTTTTATAGGCAAGGAGTTTATATAAAAACCATTATTCATTTTCTGTCAATTAGTTCTAAATACCCTGTAATAATGCCATTCTCTTGAATGGTTTTATAGTGTCGTGATATGTTTGGTGCTATAGTATAAGAAGTTATACGCAAAGATTTCAAGGAAAGAGACACTAAGGTAACTATTTTTATGTCAGGATATCTTGTGGTGACACACTGGTTTGCTTAAATGGTCATGATTTGACCTGCGCTGTTCTGTTGTTATGCCCTCTTTTATCTCAACCCCCCCTTTTTTAAATTATTCATTTTTCTTTTTATTTTTTTAATTGAGGGAAAAAATAAATAAAAAAAATAGCAGGATACATTATAGTAACCAACTTTGATTTCCTATTAACTTGATTTGATATCCTGTATTGCCCTCACCGTCTTGTTTTGATTGATTTTCCTCTATTCTGCTTTGCTTGATAGTACCAAGATAGAAAGTATAGGCATAACTGCGAAGACAATAAGAATCACTATGACGCCCATTCCGATTGACTATTATTTTCTTTTAAAATCCTGTAATGTCTCCAATGCTTTGGTTTTATTCTTTCCTGGTTAGTTAAATTTTATTATAACTGCCAATTCTTAAAATAGCAAGAGGCAGTGTGGTAACCATTGTTGATCACCTTATATTTAGTTTTACATTATCTATTATGTCCATCCTTTTGATTTGAATGACTCTGTTCTGATAGGTCGCATTTGGTTTTACTCTCTTCAAAAAAAGTAATAAGAACTGTGGGAGTAATAAAACTCAAAATGTGTAATTGTCATTCTACAAAAAAAAACAAAGAAAAAGTGCTCTAAAGGTTATAATTGCATATATGTTTAAGTGTATAAGATAGATAACCATATTACTGAGTGTTTTTTGGATCATTGAACAAAACTGTTTGCATTCTCACTGTTTGAAAGTCCACTTTAGGTGCTTCAATTTTGTAACTTGAACAATTATTTCTAAGGTGAGAATATGTAGTCTATTAACTAGTGATTTCTTACTGTTTATTTTTTAAATTTTATATTACTTGTACCCTTTTTCTGTTTTTTTTTCCTTTTTCTACTTAAATAAAAAAAGAAGAGTTGTTATTCAATAAGTTTTCAGGAGGTGAAGTTTAAAAAAATTGATTGTTTCTACATACTAGGTATGAATAGTATGAAAATTAAATCAAGCAAACAATACCAAACAATCAAAAAGAATAAAATACTTGAGAGAAAATTAATTAATACGTGAAGCACAAGTATGCACTCTGAAAATTACAAAATGTTCTTGAAGAAATTAAATTTCCTAGCTATGGACACTAGGAAAGAAAGGGAACCAAAAGACCTCAAGTTCTGAATGGAAAAGGTAAATCTTTTTTATATGCAAATATCATAATACTCTTATGCATAGAAAATCCTAAGCATCTTTGATTAAAAAAAATATCAGAAGTAGCTAACGAGCTCAACAAGGTTTTAGGATACACATACAATGAAACAAAATTCCATTTCATGTATAGACAGTGATTGAGAATTTAAAAAAATACTTCTGAAGAGAATAATATCTTTGAAAGAAGTGTAAACTTATACTCCAGAAAGCAAAAGCACTGTGTAAAGAAATGAAAGGTCTGAAACCTGGAGATAGTTCATGTACAAGGAGCCAAAGATTTATACCATTACAATGGCTGTAACTCTCAAACAGATCTGCAAGTTAAAAACAATCCTTACCAAAACGACAGCTGACTTCTTTATGGAAATCAAAAAGCAGACTGTAAATGTCAGAAGAAAATGAAACAAACCCAGAATAGCAAAAACAATTTGTGGAGTTGGAAAGCTTCTCTATCTCAGTACTTAGTACTAAATGTTAATTTAAAAAAAAAGTGAGAGCATCGCTGTCACATGGATGAACATAGATCAGTGAACCAGGAGTGAAAGTTTATAGATAAATCCCCATGATTAAAGTCACCTCACTCAACAAGGTCTCCTGAGCCTCAGGTGGGAGGAAATGTGGTCTTTTCAGTCCTGTAAGCTAGATATCTATGCAAAATAATGCAGATGGCCTATGGTCTCACACCATGAGAAAAATGAACTCAATGTGAATCAAAGACCTGCATGTAGGAGCTATAGACGTGCAGATCTTAGAAGAGAAGGAGATATGACCCTGTCTTGATCTTGGTGAGGTGGTGCCTTCTTAGATTGATGAGCCAAAGTCATGCACCTCGCCTTGTGTCTGGATGTCTCTCCCTGTTTCAGATTAAATGCGAACTTAGCTCTGCTTCAGGGTGTCCGTCGCTTCACATCTGGTCAACCCCACTTTCGGCCAGGAAAGGATGATGATGATGCCCAAATGACACAGCCTAGACAATAATAAATGTTAAGTTGGGGGCAGCTGCTGGGAGACACCCACTGGCCACCAGGACCAGCGCCTCGGGGAGCTGCCATCACCGGCCCCTCCCTCTGTGGGTTTCCATTCATGATGGGGCAACACTGTGCATTCCGGGAGAACTCGCTGGGTAGCCACAGTGAATCAGTGCCCAGGTTTTCTCCCTGATAACAGGCAACAGATGCTCGCTGCCAAGCAGGACAGATGGGCCAGTGAATGTACGAGGAGCCACTGAACGGCACATGGGAGAGGGGGAGTTTTAGTGTCTGTGAGCTGCGTCTCAATAAAGCTGTTCCAACACTTATTATCAAGGTGATTAAGTGGGGGAGATAATTAGTCTGTAATCGGATTAATAAGATAATCAAGTAAAATAATGTACCTAACAGCCCAACCACGGTGCCTGGGTTTTGTAAGCACTCGGTAACTGATAATCCCAGCACTTCTTTATCACCTCTCTCTTTTAGCTTCTTATTAGTAAGTTGAAGCTTTTCTTGTCAAAAACATACAGTGTGTCTGTGTTCTGTTTTAAGCCACAGAGTGGCCCTTCCTCACAGATGAGGCTAAGTTCAGTTTCACTTTTTCACAAGCAACTGGGGCAGAGGTTTGCGATGGATCCACCTCAGTGGGTGCTGAGGACCTCAGGGCACAGAGCCATTAGTGGGTTTTCTGATGCAGACTTTACTTTCTGAATATTAAAACAATTTCCTTTCCCTACAAACGACTGCATGTGATACATTGGTTAATTCCGATAGTTGTAGAGATGTACTTTGTTTATGGATATTGTGATATGTACATTAAGGAGTCACAGTGTATATACACACATGTGATGTTCATCCTCTTCATAACCCATAGCAGTAGTGGAAAACTAAAAGTACACTTGACAAATACCATTAAAATTAAAAAAAAAAAAAAATCAAGGCTTAACCCATCCAATGGTAGTCCAAGCTCATAGATCTAAATATCTAATACTGCAAGATAGCAATACTTCCTAAATTGTTTCAAAGATTCAGCACAATTCTTTTAAAATTCCAGGTGATTTATTTGAAAAAATTAATAAACATATGGTTAAGTGGAAATGGAAATGCAAAGATCCCAAACCCACAAATGGTCTAGGGAAGGAGTCGGGTTGAAGGAAGGACTCGGAGTTTTTCATCTCAGAATTTACTGCAAAGCTACCATAGCCAGGATAGTGCAGGTCCTGCGTGAGGTTAGACACACAGATTCACAGGATGGAAATGGGGGTCTGTAAGTAATGCCATGCATGAGGGGGAGGGGGATTTCACCTGTCACCCATGCTGGTGGAACTGCAACAAGGCTCAGCCACCATGGAGGAACTTTGGCCACTTTTTAGAAGTATTAAGTGTAGAGCTGCCCTCGCTGCTTCACAGGTCCACTGTCAGGTGTGCTCACCCAGGGGCGGTGCACACACAAACCTGAACAGCACCTGCATGGAATAATGCTCCTACTGATGTTCTCTGAAAATGAAGATCAATCACATGTTAATGACAAATGAATAACGAAAATAACATTCATCCACGTGGACAAACTGGCAGCTATCATGTGAGGGTCAGAGGCGAGATTCAAGCCCTGCATAGACTGTGCTGTCTGTGCAAAGAGACCACAATGGTGGACCTCAGAGGGACAGAGCAGATTGCTTAACGCGTGGACTTAAAAGGGAGCAGTGGTGGGACGGCTGATGAGCATGGGGCTTCTTCATAAATCAATGAAAATGCCTGCAAATCGATTTCAGGGAAGGTCCCCACACTCTGTGAATATAAGAATAAAAACCAAGCTTCACACTGCCAAGGATTGACTCTCAAGGTTTCTGTCATGTCTGCACAGGAGGAGAACACAGGCCTGGCCCTGGCTGAGTGACTGCAAGAACACAGCATTCAATAACGGATCAGACAGCATTTACTGCACTTGGATATGTATCCTGTGTGGCTTAGGCTGGCTTTACTTTTTATTACAAATTAAGAGTATTTAAAAAGACTTTTATACTTTCTCTTCAGAGGCTGGTTTTGACCACCTTATCCTTTGAAGAAGAAGCTCTGAAGTCTCCAGAAAAGTGGTAAACAATTTGCAAGGACACATTTGAAAAGAGGGAGTGAGCATCTGACATATCATTCTGTTTCACAGATTCAATTACTGGGTGAAACCTGGAGCAAAATTTATTTTAATGAAATGTTTTGCAAACCAAATCAGGGAAAAAAATTATATGATCAGCATCACTGTGCAATGATATTGAATTGATTAAGGCCTGTTATTAGTTCTTTGAAAATCAAAATGTTTGTGGGAATACAAGAAATCATTATAATTAGAATTTGAAGAGCAAAGAGAACTGAATTAAAATTACTCATCTTTTATTTATCACATACATTTTTCATGAAGAGATTATCCTTCTAGCCCAGGCTAATAGGAAGAAAACATTGTTGGATACCATTGTGGGGACCACTGGCCCATGACAATTTGGTGCTATTTTCCGAAATGGCATTTTTACAGGGGGTTCCAGAATGTGGGGTTTGCGGGCTGATTTCTTAGTCCCAGGCTGTCTTGTGAGGTGGTGACCCCAGGATGGCAGCCCCCTGCAGTTGGAGGTGCTCTTTGCTCCCATCCAATGAGCCCCACTTCCACTACAATGCTGTCAGTGTGAGGAGCCTCGGGGCACCACATGAGCACCCAGCACGGGAGACCCTGTGGATGCCCTTGGAGCTGTGGACTTAGTTGCAGGAGTGCGGGGTTCCATATCCACCAGCCTGAAGATGAGAACAATGCCAAGCGCTTAGTGGGCTGGACTTCTGAGTGGGGGCTGATCGCTGCACTTCCTAAGACCGCACAGCAGAGGAGAACAGGGAACAAAACAAGCACCAGTCTGGCAGAAACTGTGAGGAAGTCATAAATGTGGAACTCCACATGTGGCCAGGCCTGGCGGGCTCTGGGAAGCTGAGGTGGGGGAGGGAGGATCACAAGTCAGAGCACAACCTGGTTTCAGTCTCCAATAATGCAAAAAATAAAGAAGCGAGAAGGGAAGGAGAAGGGAGGGGAGGGGTTGCAAAGAAAGAGGAAGGAAGGAAAGAACGAAGGAAGGAAGGAAGGAAGGAAGGAAGGAAGGAAGGAAGGAAGGAAGGAAGGAAGGAAGGAAGGAAGGGTGAGAGGAGGGAAGGAAAGAAGGAAGGAAGGAAGGAAGGAAGGAAGGAAGGAAGGAAGGAAGGGTGAGAGGAGGGAGGAGGGAATTTCATAGCTGGCGCCAGCTAAGAGCAGATGAGCAGAGATTCGGTCTCCAACCCCATTCCCTTTCCACATGCACCACTGGATCTGTGTCCTTCCACAACAGGTAGAGTTCTCTGGCAGTCATAGAGAGGGAGAGGAAAGGGAGGTTTCAGGAGACATCTTACTGCTGGAATATAGGGAATCCGTCTGAAGGCCTTCTGTGAGGAGGGAGCTCCACCACATTTCGTTTGAACTGTCAGGAAATGAGTCCTTGTCAGTGGAGCAAACATACTGCAAGGGCTACATTTTTACAGGGCATGAAATATGGCTAACGGTTCATAGTGCATGCGGGGATTCACATTGCCTGCAAGAGAGCGGGCTCTTCCCTCTTCAGCCACCAACTTCATCAGGGCGCTCTCATCCGGGCACACAATGGCTGCGCTGTGCTTTACATTCAAAGCTGATAAAGCCTTTGCACCAACAACCTTCTTCCCACAAGGCTTTGCTCTTCTCCTGGATGGGGCTTTTTTTTTTTTTTTTTTGTAAAGTTTTTACTTGCATGCCATTTGGTTGAACCAGCTTCTGAAACATTTAACTACAAGAAATCAGAAAAGTATTTTTGCCTCCCCATCTCTGAAATAAAATAAGGTAAAGAAATAGGTGGTAACACAAAGGTTTACCACAGAATACTCCACCTTACCACAAAGTGAGGTGTGAGCTAGGATTCCCCAGAAATACAGAACCAACAGGACATGGACAGAGACACCAGAGTGGTTGTGGGAATTCTTTTGCTCATGGCCCACAATTTGCCCCCCACAAGCTGCAGACCTAGGGGACACAGTGGAATTGTTCATTTGAATCTGAAACCCTAGGAAGCAGGGGACAGGGAAATTCAATCCACACGCAGAATACCACTGAGAGCTGGGAGCTGCTGGTGCAAATTAGAAAGTTCGAAGTCCTGGATCCAGAGCCTCAGATGATGCAGGACAGATTAAGACAAAAAACCCAGCTCAAGTCAAAGGAGTGAATTCTCCTTTCTGCAGCATCTTGGCGCCCTCAGAGGACTGGAGGATTTCCAGGCACATCAATGAAGGAAAATCCTCCATGGCCAACATCTGCAATGCTAATGCCCTCCAAAGAGGACTCAGCAGCAGACATCTGGCCCTTCCTTACCTCAGCCAGGTCATCTCAGAACATTAACCTCAAGGGAGGCTCCCAGTCCACCAAGGCAGGAACACAAATTCCCACTTTGAATCTTCATGACTTCCATTTCAACTCAGCTCAGACACATCCACAAATACACATCAAAGGAGATTCTGACGCTTGGTCTTGAAAATCTTTCCATTAACAGAAAGCAAAATGAAGATTTGGGGAGGTGCCTGTCCATTAAGGGAAGTGCACGGTGGGAAGGGGTTACAGTACAAGGACAGGGTTGTGCTGACTTCTAATGTGAGTTTGCTGCCTGGAGAGAAACAGCAAAGTTGGAGAACAGCTGGCGTTTTTAGGTACAGGGCTTCATTCGAGAGCCATGAGCACCCAGTGGACAGTGGGTGCAGCTAACACCGGTACAGGGTCTGTCCCGCAGTAAAATCCCGGATGTGCAGTTTTCAGAGAGAATCTGCCCCTCTACTGACACATTTGGGTATTTCTGCCCTGCACAATTCTGCACTCATAGGACACCGATGTGTTTAGAGGTATTTTATGCTCTGATCTGTGGTTAAAAGGGATCATGATGTGGAGGGGCAGGGTAAGTTGGATTTGGAAGCTTTTGAGATGCGTCTCAGGGCATACACAGTGGCAGCTCTGGAAGGAGAAATTACGCTTCGGTGGGCAGGGAACGGGCTCACCTGGGTTGAAGCATGAAGTGGCCAGTGTGTTTTTGCTGCTGCTGGGAAAAGCCCTAGAATCTGCTCTCACCAGTGCTTTCAGCTTCTGTGGTCCAGCAAAGAAGGAGCTTTGTGCTGATGAGAAAATGCACCCTTGGGACATGTGAGAAACAGTGGTGTTGACTGGCAGCCTCTACCCTAGAGGAGCACTGTTCTTAGACTCTCGGTGCCTGGATATCT
This sequence comes from Cavia porcellus, assembly GCF_034190915.1. NCBI lineage: Eukaryota > Metazoa > Chordata > Mammalia > Rodentia > Caviidae > Cavia > Cavia porcellus. Next base: position 4,715,576 of record NW_026947499.1, on the reverse strand, counting down.
TTTCTGCCCAGATCTTTGCTCCTATGCAAACTCCTCCCTGCTCAGTTGTAGAAAGGCTGCATGCAGAAGGAAGTGACCCAGAAGCTCAGATGTCACCGTGAGAACCTCATCCTTTCTGTGACCCGGCACAGCACCAAAGCATTCTGAGATGGGAAAGCTCACAGTTTATTACTTTGCTTCCATGCCCCACACTTTGATCTCCACATAACAGCGGGTTTGTCTCTAAAAACAGAAGTGGGTCCTCAGCTGGTGTGTCCAGTCCGCCTGCAGAAGTCAGGCCTCGCCAGCCTCGTCCCGCCCGCTCCAGGTCTAGAGCCCTGGGCATCATCCTTCCCTGCCTCAATCCCACCCTTAAGAAAAGCATCAGGCAAACTTTACTTTGCTTCAGTTAAGCAGAGAATGATTTGCTAATTTCTCGCCACACTGCAGCAGGTGGGACTCGGCCTGTGATGTGGTCAGGACAGTGTTTATGGACAGGAAAGGGAGGAAGGGTGCAGACAAGGCCTGGCCTGTGCTTGCGTTACCTGACCAGATCTGTGAGCACCTGGGACTGAGACTGGCTGAGATTCTGCTGTTTGTCACAGCACTGAGCACCTAGCTCGGGTTTGTGTATCCGCCTGCTAAGCCAGGGTGCTGATGGTTACTAAGGACTCAAGCTCCCAGGCACCTTTCACTTTGCCTCTGGAAGTGGAAGTTTAGGTCTTAAAAGATCAGTGACACTCCACTCTGATGTCCCATTCCACCGGCCCTGTCCTCTCCTGCATCCCATTCCTGTGTTTCCTCTGAGGCACAAGCTGGTCTGCCTCTTACCTGTTTGCAAAGAGAAATTGCAACAAGAAAGACTGCTGTGGTTTCACCTCAGCTCCCCTGCCCACAGGACCTGCTCCCAAGGTCTCTTTCCCAGCGCTCTCTGCTTCCGCTGCCTGGGCAGCAGGTCTTCCTGAGCTCCCAGGTACTGCACTCAGTCCACTGTTTCTACCCTGGGAATATGGCAGGCACCTGTTCCCAGTCCTTAGGTGACAGCACCCTCACTCCTGTGGGTCTCTGGGAAACTCACAGGAGGTGGGGTGATCTATCTTTTCCCTTGCTTCCTTACAGGCGAATGCTCCCCAGTATACAGGTAAAGTGACATGCAAGTATTACTGGGTATTTTAGATTTAATCTTTCTTTCACTCCCTAAGAGACAGATACATGTGTCATTGCATTTTACAGATGAGAAATCTGAGACTCACCATTTGAACTAACATGCAATTAAAGATGAGGCACTCTAATGCCAGGCCTTGAAATCTCAACTGTTAGAACATGATCATTTTGTTTATTTGACAGCAGCAGTGAGTTAAATGGACCACAGCTGAGGGCAGTCTTATAGCGTAAAGTGTCCCCTGGAGCCCATGATCTGGCAGAGGCCCTCGGTCACCAACAGTGTCTGGACCAGCCGTGGTTCTGCAGGAGCTTGAACCTGGACTGAGCAGGCTGAGGGGCAGAAGGAAGTGGGTAAGAGCAGGGCTGAGCTGCGCTCAGCAGCATTCGGAAAATAGTGCGAGGCCACGTGTTGGGCCCATCTACACTCACAGGAGACCGCAGAGGCAGGCATGTCAGTGGGCACCTCAGAGGCAGTAACCACTCTGATCAACCCTCTGGGCCCATGCCAGTAGGACCAGGACCCTCTAAACACCTTACAGGCCTCACGGTCCACCATCTCACTTAGGACAGAGCTGTCTTACTGGAAATTGAGCTCCTTTCCTTTCCATTCCCTGAGCACAAATCCAAATGTCCTTTCCTGTGGGTGATGGTGCCCGTTGCCCTGCACAGAAGCATCATGCCTGGCACCCCAGTCTTTGCCTGCGAAGAGGCAGCCGGCTTTGCATCTGGTGTCTTTAGTGCAAATGGCAAAGGACGTCCATGACACATGTATGATTCTTAAACATGTATGGGACAGCATGGGCCTGCATCAAGAGGACTTGTGCATTGGGTTTGGCTCTGAAGGAGCCCAAGTAATAGTCCAGAACAATTAGTATGAAATCTCAGGAGGCGAGCACCAATATCCAGGTCCCAGCACACGCAGCTAGTGAGCCATGGTACCCCTAGAGGGCCAGGAACCCTTGCAGGGCAGGAAGGGTTTCCAGGTCCAGGGGCTCAACAGGACAGCAGTGATCAAAGATACTAAAAGGGGAAACTTGTCCTGAGATAGGAAGCCTCACCTGGAATCTCACTGTTTAGTAAAGCTGGATGTTGCTCCCGATGGAAGTTAAATTTTCACACAGACAACTTTGAAACGGGAAAGACTTGAGACATTTTATTGAACACTTCCATTTGTAACTTCTGAAAAGCATGGATATTCCAGTGAGGCATCAGACCTTTCTTAGAGCCTGTGACATAATTACTGAAGTTCCCCCTTCCAACTCCTGAGGTGGGTATTATGTTTCCAAACTACTTTGCACTCAATTTTTAAAAATGCTTATATGGTTAGACTTAGAGTTACAAGGGGAAATGGAGTTTACATTAGAAACCTCACTTCATGTTAGAAAATTAAGTGAATCCAGAGTGAGCCTCAGAGTTACAAGGTGTACCGAGTAAAAGAATTGTGCATGCACCTAAATCTGTTTTGCTTGTTCAACCGATGAAATTTTAAAATGCTATTTTGCATTCATGGATAAAGCAGACCAGATGTGAAGGGCTTTCTGGAAGGCTTTGTATGAAATTACTTATTTTGTGTATTTAATTTTAATAATAAAATGGCTGAGATGGTTTTAAAGAATGGAGCTGGCTTAAAGAATGAGGTCTGGAAACCCCAGGCTCCCCAGACAGGTGCTAGTGGAAGGTGCAGCTAAAGTGAGTGAGCCTGATTATGCACACACGTCTCCACTCAGTGTCAACTCCCAGCCATTTTTTATATTATCTGGAATTTAAGATGCGTGAATAATCTGTACAATCACAAACAGGCTTGCAAGTCACCGTTTTTGGGTATGTTTTTTTTCACAAAGAAATTTTCCTGCTCATTTGTATCACTTCTAGGTCTCTTATAGTTGAATCACCAGTAGAAGTAACCGGTGGGGATGTATTTCTGAGAGAATCTCTCAGCCTACAGCAGCGTGAAGCCCAGGACCTGAGCCCTCATCCCCAGCTTTCTGCTCACTGCCACAAATCTCCTTCTTCTCCTTGAAGGAAAGACGCTGCATTTCCAAACAGTGCTCCTTGTTCTGCACCCTTCCTTCTAATCTCTTCTGCTGCCCTCTCTCTCTCTCTTTACTCTTCCCCTGGTGTTTTGGACTGACTGTTGAGACACTTCTGGAAGGTTTATCAGGACTGTCATGAGCCCCCAGCCACTTTCCCATGAGTCACAGACTCATGACTGCCTAACAGATGTCCAGGAGACTGCAGGATCACAGTGATCCCCTTAGCACTGGCAGCTGCTATTCCTGGTTTGCAGGCAAAGTTTGGGGCCCTGGACTCTGAACTGGGGGTGGCAGAAGGGAGAAGAGGAGGCGAGAGCTACGGCTTTGCCTGGTGGTGTAAAAAGCAGCTGAAATGTGTGTGTTGTGTGTGTGTGTGTGTGTGTGTGTGTGTGTGTGTGTGTGTGTGTGTGTCTGTGAATATTCAAACCACGTTAACACTCACTCTGCCCTGTGTCCTTCTTCCTGTCTCTTTTTCCTACTAAACCGTGGAATCCTCAGTGCCGCCTGTGTGCATGTTTAGGATGTGCTCAACACAGACACCATCACTGAATGACTGAAAGGGAGGCTCCAGGGCTTGTTGTGGATGCTGAGAGCCTGTGTGTATTGCTTGGCTTTTTCTCAGCTGGAGCAAAAGTATTCAGGACCCTAACCTCATGGAAGAGAAGTTTAACTTGGCTCACTGTTTCAGAGGGTTCCGTCTGTGGTTGGCTGGCTTCAAGACAAAACCATCATGCCAGAAGGGCATGGATGAGAAAGCTACTCAGTTCATAATGGCCATGAACCAGAGCAGGGAACAGCAACAGAGAGGAAAGGGTTGTGTAAATAGGCCCTTAAGGTCATGGCTCTGTAACCAGCCAGACCCACCTGGAAGCACTGCTTTACTCACCCCTGGTTGGCTCCCAGGAGAGTCAAATTGACCATTCATATTGACAGTCACAGTGAAAGGGCAACTGTGCTGGGCCAGGAGGAGCAGGGGAACAAGATGTCTAGCCAGGTGCTGCTGTGGTCAGGTTGAGAGCAGCCTCCTCCCCAGTGGGGCCCTTGTCCAGGTGGGGCCAGAGAGGTACGTGTCCATGGTCAGCATGCTGGGGTTGGACCCCAGCTGCAGCTCCCTGTGTGAGACAGAAGCCGCTCCTTAGGTACCTCATTGTCTGCTGTGGTTTCTTTCATTTGCAGATCCATGGATCCAGGGAGGGTCTGGGCACTGAAGTCAGCTGGATATGGAAGGGGGAAATCAGTGCTCTTGTGGGGCTCAGGGATTCTGAGTGCACTCAAAGCCTCTATTTTACTGCAAGCAGAAGCTCTGGCAGCAATGTTTTGGAGAAGAGCCCTGGCCTGGAAGACGCAGGTGGTCGGTCCCTTTTCTCCTCCTCTTTCTCTCTCCCTTTATCTGTGATACTGGAAACGTGTTGTAAAAGGAGAACAGATGTAGGCATTCAGGCCCTGCTCATCAGAAGCACCCTCTCGCTCCTGAGAGTGGAAAGAATTCCAGCTGCCTGGTGACCTGTGGTAGAGAACCCAGCAAAGATGTCCTCAAAGCCAAGGAAGGTGTAAAGCAAGTGAATGAAGGCTTCTCCTGGAAGACCATGTTTTTATTACAGGAGAATATTAGGGTGACAAGAGCAACGGCATCAGTACCCACCACTCACTGCTCATTTCCTGGCCCAGCTTCTCTTCTTAGTTTTTTACTTATGGGGACACATTTATTCATCCCAAAACCCATCAGGAAAGTGGTTTTATCGACCATATAGAGGAGAGGGAAACTCACACACACTGCATTTCAGGACCTTTTCCAAGGTCACAGAGAAGGTCAAAGGAAGTCAGGATCCAGACCTGAGCAGCCCAGACCAGATCGGAGTCAGAGGAAGGAGGATGCTCATGAGGATTCAGGTCCCAGCCCTGTGTGTGTGCATGACTGCAATAGTCCTAATTTTTGCCCAGAAATGGACAAACAGACTCAAGTACATAATCCAGATAACAGCTGACCCGTGTCATAAGCAATTCTTACTCCTGGATCCCTGTGTGCCTACGATGCCAGCTCCTGCTTTCTCAGACTACAGCTTATATATTTTGCTAATACTGTTTAAAGGCTTGACCATATGTAGAGACACCCCAAACCCAAGAATCAACTCAGACATAACTTCCAAAGTGCGGGTTGATTATTTAGGCATCTTCTGCAGGAATTACTAACTCATTTTTATGTGAACAATGTCAGCACCATTCACCCTCATTGGGGAAGTCTTATAAATAGCAAAGACTGTAAATGAGGTTTAAGCCTTGGTAGAAGTTATTAATGGTCCCAGCCCTGACCTAATCAGGAAACAGATCAGCCTCAGCTCATTGGCAAGGGTGGTGGTGGATAATCATAATCATATTGCTCTATATTTCTCACCATTTGGATTTGGCAGCATTTGTGTTATTGTTATTATTAAGGCAGGGTCTTGAAGTGCAGTCAGGGTGGCCTCGAATTTGCATTTGTCTTCTTGCCTCAGCCTTCCGTGTGTGGGGTTACAGGCGTATGCACCACGCCCAGTCTGTGTTATTAGCATTGCTTTTTGCTATACAATTGGCTCAGTATACCAAGCTAGGGGAAATTGTTGATTGTCCTTAGTTTTGTCACAGCGGCCATGATGCGGGTTCATTGTTTTCATTGTCCATCCTGTGCTTCCCTGGGTGTCTCTGCCTCATCAAATAGCATTCACATTTTTAAAAATCTTTTAGCCAAATAAAATATGGTTGTAGATTGGATTCAGCTCATAGACTCACTCAGAGGTTTAATTCTAGGTTGGTTCATTTCTACAGTCTATGAGCACATAGGAGGAAGTTGTGTGTGTGTGTGTGTGTGTGTGTGTGTGTGTGTGTGTGTGTGTGTACAGGCACACACAGGAAGGCAGCTGGCAGAGGGCCTTGGTGCAAAGGCTGACTGAGGAGTCTCAGAGGGCACCAGCCAAGAGCAGGGAACTAAAGACCCACTGCTCAGCATCCGGGAGCCCTGGAGATGGCCCCTCACCCAACAGTTCACCCCAAAATAAACACAGGGGGAGCTGTTTGCAGAAGTGCTGGAGAAGTGCATTTAATATGAATATTTATCTCGAAATGACAATAAAAGTGCCAGCATTTTAAGAGCAGAAAGAAGCATAGCTGTGGATCTGAAGTTCTCTCCTCCTCTTGAAGGTGGGAGATTTAGCACAGTCGATAAGGTCTCTGGTTTGGATTTAATGAGGTTTACCAGCCCCACATTTGACATGTTATTTTCTGAGACTTTCAACTAAGAAAATACCTAGAGATAAAAGGTATTTTCCTTCAAAGAAATGCCATTTTGTTTTCATGTCTAGAGTATTTAATGGAATAAATTCAGAATACTGTATCGGACCTCACTGAAAACAATGTTAGAGAACTCCTTCCTTTGTTTTCAAAAGTCCCTATAAAGCTCTGCTTTTAATTGATGTTTGTCTGGGAAGATAAAAACATTTGCACAGATATTTTAATTTAGGGGACAACTAATTAAGGCAGACCTAGGAAACACAAGTCATGGTAGAAGAGAACATAGCACAAATGAGCCCGAGACTGTAAGGAAATTTACAGCAGAATATTAAGATTCCTGTAGATTTGTAACTCAGGGGCATTTCAGTTGCAGGGATTCTTGGTCATGGTGTCCTTTGCAGGTGTGATTTCAGTGTTCCTGGGAAAGCGACAGGGACAGATCTGGGACAGATGAGTTCCTGTGTGTGCATACGTGCATAGGGAGACGCCTGCAGGTGGCCTGGTGCAGTAGCATTTAGAGTGTCAGAGGGTGAGGGCCCTGTGCACAGTACTGAGGGTCTACCGCGCACAGGATGCCTGTCATGACTGTGTTGAACTTTTTGTTAAGAAAATTACACACTCATGAAAAATAGGATGAGGTCAATGGATCCCCTTTTTCTCAATTTATGTTTCCAACATTGATTAAATGACCATGCCCAAACATATCAAAGGGCCTCAAAAATTGGTACCTATTTGTTTTGGAAGCAGACAAAGGGACCCTAGAATTCACAGGTTTAGCCCAGATGTAGGAGTCTGGTTCCTCTCCAGGACAGGGAGGACACTGGGATTCAGGGCCCTTTCTTACTGGTCAGTGCAAATCGAGATGAAAGAAGTGGCTTATGACATCCACCCACATTCGAATGAGATGAAGATAAAAGCAGACTCCATCCCAAGCCCCGGTGCATGTGGGGCATTGCCGGGTCAGGGAATGGAACCTGTGCGCTTGGCCCCTGACAGCTTTCAGATGACTGGGTGCTTCTCCATCTGGAACATGCACAGAGAACAGGAGCCAGGCTTCACGTGCTCACTGAAGCCGCTTCCCCCCAAAGGGTCCTCCTCTCCCCAAACCTTGTGACCCACGTGTGCACTTGAAGTCTCGCATGGGGAATGTTGCTCTGTAACCTTGAGCCGTGAATTATCAGTGCCAACGGGGAAAGCAGCTGTCCACAGGGGCAGGGCTGGAAGTTAAAACCAACGCACATGAAAATCCACAGTGTCACTGTGAGTTTGTCAGATCTTTGCCAGCAGATAAATAATCAGAGTCGAGTCCATAATTCACCCCACTGTCACTTTTCATTGTACAGTTCCTGTTGATTTTTTTAATGGTGTTAGGCACTTGTCAAAATTAGTCTTCAGAATATCTCAGTTTTTCACATAAAGTAAAATATTTGAAATAAAAGATGCGTATGGTGTTCTTGATTCACATTTATTTTCTGATAGAGAAATCCAGATAAACTGGGTTACAAAATTGATTCAAGGATTTATTTTAAAATAAAACAGGGTAATGGTCTCAGCTCACTATGGGAGATGTAAGCATGTTTGTTCAGCTACTTATAAACCAAATACCTTTGGATGGATTTATAAGAAAACTTGGGGAAAAGACTATGTGGGTACAGGCAGTGGTCTGGTGTGCCCTAAGCAGAGAAGACAGTACATTCATGACATTTCATCTCGGCAGGGGATTAGGAGTCTCCAGTGTAGGGGGTGGGATCACAGGAGTGCTCACCAAGCATGAATTAGTCCCTGATTGCATGTCTGAATATGCTGTTAGGAGGTGGGGTTCCGCGCAGAGGTCACAGGGGTCTCCTTGTCCATCTCTCCCTGTCCTCTTCTCTGTACTCTGCTCCCCAGCAACCATGAGGTGAGCAGGAGAGGAATAACCTCTCTTTGGGGTATTCCTGCTGACTGTTGGCTGACCTCTCTGAAACCATCAGCAAAATGAAACCTCTCCTCTTTTGTGTTTGGGCATGAGGTGCCTTATTCTGGCAATGGGAAAGCTATGGTGTTAGGGACCCACCCTGCCTCTCACCCACTCTTCATCAGCCACTTTAGCTCAACTAGAGTCTGCAAGGATGCTCTGGTCCAGCATTTTCAGACTTCTGGCACATGTTCTGTCAGGACTTTTCCTCTGCACTCCTCCTCTGCAGCACTCATCCTCTGCAGTTTCCCCATCAACCCCACAGTGAAACACTTCTACACGAGAGGGAAGCGAACCCTTAAACTCTCTGCTGGACATCCCCTTGCCTTTTTCCACTCCTGAGCCAAAACATCTCAATGTGTGCATGTGTTTCCTTAATCAGCCACAACTCACTCTTCAGCTCACTGCTGTTCATTTGGCCCCAGTTATTTCACTAAAACTGTTGCCCAGGTTCTCCAACCCAAAACATAGCCTCAATTTTTATTTCATTTGGTGTTGTGGAAGAATCTGTAATTCTAAGTGATGAATGTCTTTTTTCTCTAAACTCTTCTCTGTTTTATTTCCACAGTTAGTATGTTAATGGCCCCCAAGCCCCATTCAATTATGGAATCAACCAAATCAAGCATTTGTGATTGGATCATTGTCTAGTGCTCAGATTAGTGATGCAAGTGCTATGGGTGGACACAAGTCTATGGGTGGAGCCAGCATACAACGTAATGTTGGAAGAAGGTAAGTATCTCTCTCTTTCTGGTTTGTGCCTTGCTGTTTGCAGCAGCCATGAAGGGCTGCCCCACCATGCCACCCTGCCTTGGAGCCAACTGAGTATGGATTGAAACCTGCAAGATCTGTAAGAAATAAACCTTTCCTTCTCTAACTTTGGGCATCAGGTATTTTGTCTCAGCAAAGGGTAGTAAGTAACTAAGACACAAATTTTTCTTGAATTTCTTCCCATATTCTTCTCTTCCATCCTCCCATCTCTTTACTGGCTCCTCATCTCCTACCATTACACCCAATGTTGGATTCCTGGCTGGAGTGCAGCTGGTGCTTATTTTGTGCTATTCAGTAGAATAGTGTGAGCACATTAATGAGTATAAACATAATCTGCAGACATATTGAAATGCATATTTCTTGTAATTGTGTAATATCCAGTGCATTAGAATCTGTTTGACATGTTTTTAAAATAAGCATGAAGAGAAGTGCCTTCCTCCCTGCTGGGGATATGGGATCATGGAGCCCTGGCCTTCCATTCCTCCCTGACTGCTGATGTTCTTATTTCCGTGTCTCCACTTTGTACCTCTCTCCTTGGCTTCAGGCACCTGGGAGTGTGAACCCACTGGAGAGTGATTGGGACATCTTTGATTTTCTCCTGTCCACAAATTAGGACAGTGCTCACCCTCTTCCTCCAAAATTGGCCTCCCAGCGTGGGCTCTGTGTTGTGAACCACAACCACCTGCATAGAGTTAGCCTTCGGCACAATGGGGAAACCATCCCTCATCTTTCCCTCTGTCTCTTTTCCTTCTAAGCTGAATATCAAGTTTTATGATTCTATTAACAGTCCCTTGGTGGATTAGAATTATTTATATACACTGGGAGCGAAGACCCAGACTTCATCATCCCTTTTTTTGTGATAATGGTGATTGAACCCTGAGCCTTCGCACTGTGCTTCTCCAACCCTTTTTTACTTTGCTTTAAGACAGGGCTTCCTAAGTTGCTAAGTTGCCTGGGATAAGCTCAGACTTTCATCGTCCTGCCTCAGCCTCCCGGAGTGCTAGAATTACAGATGTGTGCAAGCACACACGGCCGGCGTTTATCATGCCTTGCTTGGAGATTTCAAATATTCAGAAGGTCTCCACACATCTTTTCATTTCTCATGTATTCTACACTGTATCCAGAAGGAGTTCCCTTTCCTTTTTAATTGTCTTCTTTTTATACTAGTGCATATTTGCAGCACATAATGATTATTTTCATCATGGGGAGCCAGTGCATATGAACAACACATCTTAATTAGTTTTTCATTTTTCTTCCTTCCTCTCCCTCTGCCCTCCCTTCATCTCTAGTTCTTCTTCCCTTTATAGAAAAGACCATCTCCCTACATCCTGTTATCTTTCTTTTATTCTGCTCTCTAGTATACTTGGTTTTTCTCTTATAAGAGAAACCATGTGATACTTAAGTTTGTGTGTGTCTGGTTTACTTCACCTTATATGATGGTCTCAAGGTGCATCCATTTTCTTATAAATGACTTCCTTATGTTATGGTAGTACTTCACTGTGTGTGAATAACACTTTATCCATTCCTCTACTGATGGATTTATAGTCACATTCAAGTTTTATTTATTATGAGTGGATTGAGTTGCTTTAAACATGGGTATGCATAGAAAACTTAATATGGTGCCTTTAACTCTTTCAAAAATGATTCATTAGAAAACAACAACAAAAAAAAATTCTCATCTAATACTTTGAGAAATAGTTTACAATAATCCACCTTCTTCATATGGCTCTCCATGATCTATCCCTTGGTTAATTTCTAAGAGTCATCTCAAGCCAGTTCATTTCAATCCTGAGATTCTGGAGTGCTCCTCTGACTGATTATATTGTGCACCCCTCCCCCTTTTTACTCTGACTCTGGACCCCGTTCCCCGTCCCAGATCCCACAAAACACTCTCCATATTTGTTTACTATTTGCATTACCCTGTCTCTGGGCTCTCCCAGTGTGAACCCTGAGAAGGCAGGTCACTTGCCCTGTCTTTTATCTCCATAGAAGTGATGCCCGATCCTCATTTATGTCCCCAGTGCACCGTGCGGCACAGTAGGTCCACCTGTGAGCTGAGTGCCTCTACTCCCCTCTGTGGCACAGACGCTTCTGGACCATCTGGGATAGGATCTGCGCAGAGCATTGCTATTTCATTATTTCCAGTGTTGACCATAAAATGTGTCACTGAGAGTGCCAGAGGTAACTTACTGGGGAAGCCTGTTTATAAACCCAGTTTTCTTCATGCAAGCTAATTAGAAGGCTTTCCTGTGTATTTAACATAGATTCTCATAACCTAAGAAAAATTATTTTCTCATCAGGCAATCAAATATAATTTTACCTAGAAGAGCAAATTTTACTTCTGAAAATACATTGGGTCCAGAAGAAAGTAGATGCTGTAACTTACAAGGTCTTCCTTTTCGTCAGTTTATTCTAGAAAAAAATCCAAGAAGGAAGATTATGTTTAAGGGTGGAACTGTGAGAAAAAGACAGATTTTACATCATCATAAAATTTTATTACAACTTGAGGAACATAAAACAGGAAATATTCATGGCTAGCTCATATACATAAATGCATTTACTATCATATTAGAGAAAATAAGCAGGGTATAAAATTATATGCGCATTAAAGGGAAAAACATCTGTGATTATTTCAGTAAGTGCAGAAACGTTGTTGACAAAATATGGTGTTGTCCACAATAAAAGAAAGATAGAAAGCCAGGAGTAGAGAAGAAAACCCAATGCTAATGTGATAAATGCATCGTGCCACGCAAAGTGAAACAGAGAACAGCAACGCTCACAGGCTCGGAGAGCTGGGAGTGGAGAGACACCAGGAGACTCTCAGTGAACTAGAGCAGGCTGCCTTCTGAGTGGGGGCTGACCCTCTGCGGAAGGGGGATTGTTTCCCCAGTGCTGGTCACTGCTGATGCCCCAGTGCTGATCACTGTTGACGCCCCCGGTTCCTCCTCCATGCAACATGCGAGTCCTCTGGTCTCAAGGTGCCCATGATCACAGGTTTTCAGGGGTCACCAACTCCTTACCACAGAAAAACGAAGCTGGGGTTCTGGAAACAGGAACAGACACACCCTGAGCTGTCACCACCATTGGCCACCACCAGCACACCACCCAGGGAGGGGGGACTGTTAAGAAATTCTTTCTTGTCAAATTTGCTAGATTTCACACAAGCACAAAAACCAGAAGACAGGAGACTTCAAGGTGCCCCAAAAGGCTGAGGTGCTAAGCTACTGCCATGCTTCTCTCACATTTCTTCCTGCCTGTCAATTTGCATGCAGAGGAGAGCTGCATTTTAAAATCCTGCATCTTTACTTATTTCTGGCATTAAAAACAAACAAAGCAAATATGAAGTGCCTTGGTTTCAGCACTCTGATGAACAGCCTTGAAATACTCAAAACAAGGGAGAAATATCTTTCAAATTCTAATGGCAACCAACTTACATATAATACTTTTCTGTGACACACACAAGGACAGGGTTGAGCAGGGACATTTCAGGGAAGTGAGGTCTTTACTGTGCACCATTTCCCAGAAGCTGCTGGGCAAATGGCTCTCCTAATGAGGGGGAGGCCAAGCATGGATGCTCACGGTATCTGATCCGGGGGAACCTAGTGCCAATGCCTCAGAAAGACAGAGGGAGTCTTCAGGATGGGAGAAAGGTGCCCCTAAATGTTCCTAAATGTGTCCCCCAGAGGATAAAGGCATAAAAGCATCTAAGACTACAGAGACAGGTCTTTCAGGAAGATCAAATATATATAAAGAATTGACTTTTCTAAACAAATGGAAGATTTATTGCCTGAAGTAATCTTATAGATTCAAAACAATCCCATTGAAATGTCAATAGCATTCTTTGCAAAACTAGAAAAAAGCCCTAAAATGTGTATGGAAACATAGAAGGCTTTAATCAGCCAAAAGCATCTTGAGCAAAAAGAACAATGTTGGTGGTGCCACAATACCTGATTTCAAAACATACGACAAAGCTATAGTGAAAAAAAAAAATATGACACTAGCATGGAAATAGCTATGTTGACTACTGGAATACAGCAGGGTCAGAAATGAGCCCATCCAGCTATAGACATCTGATTCTTCACAAAGGGATAAGAAATGCCTGGTGGAAGAGAGGCTGGGAAAACTTGTTATCCATAAGGAAAAGACTGAAATTAGATCCCTAAGTCTCATAGGATACAAAAATCAACCCAATATGCACCAACCTAAATATAAGACCTTTGACTCTGAAGGTGAGAGATGTGGACACAGGAGAAGCTGCCCAGACATAGGCATAGGCGACAACTTCCTGAATGGAGCTGTGACTGCCCTATGTGCACCGGCAGGAATAAGACGAATGGAATCTGATCAACTTAGAAAGCCTCTGCAGCAAGAGGAACTCAGCAAAATGAAGAGGCGGTTCAGAGGGTGGGAAATCCTTTCCAGTACTGGTCTGCAGAGGACAGAGAGCACAACATAAGTCATGCAAAAAAATAAGTTCAACGTAACAAATAACCCAATAGAAATGGACAAGTGAACCCACAGGCACTTCTGTGAAGAGCACGCGTGGGCGGTAAGTGCATGACAAAAGTGTGCAACATCTTTAGCCATCAAACACAAATTAAAGCCACGCTGAGACTGCACCTTACCTCAGTCAGAATGACTGTCAACAAGAATGCAGAAATATCATACATGCTGCTGAGGACTCTGGGTCGGGGCACGTGGTGGGGAATCAGTGCAACCATAAGGGAAACCAATATAGAGGGTCCTCGAAAGACTGCAGACAGAACTTCCCCACGATCCAGCTCTCCCACCTCCTGGTACACCATGAAGGAACCAAAGGCAGAACACGCTAGAGATGACTGCATTTCTGCATTTACCATGGAGGAGTTTACAGTAACCAGGTTATGGAATTTTTGCAAAGGTGCCCATCCAAAGAGGAACAGATGAAAATGTGATGCACAGAAGGAAAATATAGTACTGTCCAGCCATAAAGGACAAGATGACTTGCAGGAAAACATTTGGAACTGGACATCATCGTACATGAATGAAGTCGAGCACAGAAGCTCGAGGGTCACCTGTTTACCCTAACAGTGGGCATTAGGGGGAAAAGGAAGGTGACTCGGCAGGAGGCATCAGGGAGGGTAACGGGACAAGGGACACAACAGGGGGTGTTTTATGTGTGTACGAAAATGCCTCCATTGAACCCAGAATCGTGAGAAGGAAAGGTATACTGATAAAATGAAAACAGTAAAGACATGGAAATCATAGATAGAAGAAAATGAAATGACGGGAGCACAGCCAAAGGGGCGGTGGAGAAATCAAGTCTCGGCTTCAGGTCTGAAAAAAGAGCTTCATGCTGTGGGGAGGGAAAAGGGAAGAATGAAATTGTAGACATCTTTGCAGGAAGCTCGCAGGCGGGCTGCACAGGGGCGGGACCTCTGAGCAGATCTGGGATGGACAGACAGCTAAGACTAGCAGTGGACTGGACCGCGTTCAGACCTCCCCTCCCACGCACTTGGGGAGACCATGGTGTCTCTCCAGCAGGACTGCTCACCTGTGAAGGAGGATACTCATCCCCTCTCGACATCAAGGGGAGACTTAGGAAAATTCCTCACACAGGCTTAGACAGAGGATGAGGTCCAGCAAACACGAGAAACTATAATGTTGTGCCACTTTGTGTTTATTTGTATTTATAAGGTGACTTTGAAAACAAAGCCAGAGTTTGAGGAGAAAAACAGATGAGTTTCAGTCTCTTTCCTCCCTCTCCTCTTCCTCAGGCTGTGAGAGACATTTGCATTGTGACTGCCATGGAGGGAGAAGAATGCGCCCGGGGGAGCGTTCATGAACATTATGAATGAGCCAGCGAGGGCCTCTGAGTGCAGACACCGTGCCTCCATGCCAGAGCCCAGGTTCTGTCCCGAAGAAGGGGCAGGTGCCCAAGGTGGAAGGCGGCTTGAGTTTGTTCATGTGTTCAGTGTGCGGTATATCATATCTCCCTATTCATTCTGATTAAGATTAACCATTTACCAGGAAGCACAGGATATTCACATTTAAATATTCAAAGCATAATTTGTCACAGCTTCTGATATTCTTTCATCTTTTATAAATGGTAGAGGAGGGTCTCAACATGAAACTGACCCACCCTGACTGGATATCCAGAGAGGGTCTGACTGGGTTCCTCTTCCAGATGGAGCCGTGTGGACGGCTTGGTCACACCCCCTGGGAATTATCCTGCATGTGCTTGTGAATCCTGTTTCCTGATTATCCTGAAGTGGAATTCCATCCATTTTATGCATGCGATCCAGGGATTGGATCTTAGACATTCTCCTACCGAGGCCTGCTCCTGTCCAGAAATGGATGAGCTTCCCTCTGACCGGGAAGCTCAGGAGCCCTGCTCCCTCTGGAGCTGTGTCACCCTATCCACAAAGCACCCACCCTTGAGCTCTCTGGTCTGTCACACAGGAAGGCTAATTGTTTGCCATTGATTTGGGGCCCGCTCTGTCTTTTGTTCAAAGACTATGGCAGACGCACCAGTTACCTTGCCTCTGAAAACATTGTAGGAACTATCTTTCCTTTGGCTTCAGATGATTTAAGTTCATCTCCTGTACCTGATCCTGTTTTGTTTCCTTGGCTACAGATAAAATCACAGCTCTTCACTATAAGGCGGTGTGCTGGGACGGCTTAGGATTCAGGCAAGTTGCTCTTCTCAAGGTCTAATCCTGGTTTAACTTTCCTGTCATGTGTGACCCCATTACAAAGGGGAAATGCTTCATGGCTTTTGTTTAAGGGACAGTGGCTCCACTGTTACACTGACCAAACACATGCTGCGTTAAAGGATATGTAACCAGTACACACATCTGTGTGCGTGCACATGCGGGTGCATGTGTGTGGCCTGCATTTAACTATACTAGGTGAAATACTCGCCATCCTAATGATTCATTAAAAAGACCACTTTGGGGGTGCAAATGATCCTGTGGTTCCCACCAGAGAAGCATGATATTTACAGTTGGCAGAATCTCCCAAATGATTCGGGTGAGTCTGTGCTAGACGAGGAGACTCTGAGAATAACTAAGATCCCTTCCCTGGAAATCTTTACATCCCACATGAAGGCACCACAGGCCTAGAAACACTGCCAGCCACGCCGACACGGGTGGGAATGATCAGCTGCAGATCGGAGGCCCCAGCAGTCCCGGCTGTAGCCTTAGGTTTTGCAGGGAAGATGAAGGAACCTGGGGCGTGAGGAGGCGAATCGTCCAGTTTGAAGGACATTCCTGTCAAGCTGGAGGAAAGCTACCCACGGCAGTGAGTACCAACAAAGAAGTGCCTTCAGGGCTCACACACTTGGTGGGACTGTGACACCCCAGACGACAGAATCTCACATGTTTCTGAGTGTAAAAGGCAGACAGACACAGATATGTGACCCAGAGTGCCCTGCAATATCAAAATGGCATGTGATCTGGTGGAAGGAACATGCCCTAACAGGCGGTGCAGGAGGACCAGCAGGGGAGGGAGGCTGAGATACAGTTAGAGGAACTGCAAATGATGGGTTTCTGCCCCTGTGAAATTTTCAGAGCCATCATGGCAAAGGAGCCCAAAACAACAGCATATGCGCTGTCCCCTCCTTCTCCCATCATCCCCAAAATAAACTTCCTGTCTCTTCCTTCACGTGCCCCAAGGTTCCTCCAAATCAGCTGTTAATGTCACCTGGCCCCCTCCCAAACTACCCCCAGCCAGACCTGATAAAAGCCCAAGCAGTCCTTTGTCTGTGCTGAGGAAATCCTGCCCTCTTCTGCAGCCCTCCTGAGCCTGCAGTAAAGGCCACTTTCTCTCGATCTCTCCCACTTGGTCTCTGGGCTGTGCCGAAAAACCTAACACAAATGCTCCTCCATGGCACGGACACACTGGGGCAGAGGGCATAGTGGGTGGAGATGGGGGTTTTACAGCAGGGCATGAGGTCTGAACTGACCTCAGTGGCTGTAAGATCCATGAAACAAAAGGGCCAGTCATGAACCAGGGTGCTGGGGCCTGTCTCCAACTCCACCAGGAAAGTCAGGTCAAGTGATGTCTTATAAACACTTGCATAAATTAAGTCATCTCTTTGGGGTTACAGCCTGAAGGTGTGAGTGGAGTGTACTGCACGTGAAAGTCTTAGGTGCTGAGCTATGGGAAATGTTTCAGGAACAGCACAAGAGTCTGAGGGAATTAGTTATATGGGCAAAATGTACCCAAATATACTACATACTTCTAAACTAGCTGGGTGGATAACTGCCACCATCTAGTATCTCTGCACAAAAAGCAAACACAGTGTGGGGAATGGGAAAATGGGAAAGAGGAAAATAAAAAGAAGGGTGTGGAGGTCCACACCTGTGATCCCAGCACTCTAGGAGGCTGAGGCGGGAGGACTGCAGGTCCCTCTAGACCAGCACAATGACTTAAGGACCACATGTTTCAAAATTTTGCACAATAAAAGGAATCACCAACAGAGTTAAAAAAAACAAACCACACAGTGGGAAAAAGTTATAGCCACTTGTCCCTCAAAGGACTCATATCTAAAACATGAAGAACTGTAAAAAAAGAGCCCTCCAGTTTCAAAGACCTAGTTCAGAAATGTGCATCTGAGATAAATACAGACTTCCTAGAAGAAATATGAACAGCAAACAGGTACATGAAACAGTATTCAGCATCACTGGTCACTGAGACTCCACCTCACTCCAGAAAGAACGGCTGCCATCAAGAAATCAACCAATATCAAATGCTGGAGGGGCTGTGGGGAAAGGAAACTTCTCTATTGTTGTTGGGAGTGCAGACTGGTAAAACTGCTGGAGAAATCAGTGTGAAGATTCCTCAAAAATCAGGATTAGAGATCCGGTTCAACCCAGCTATTGTCATTCTAGGTGTCTTCCCAGAAGAATTAAAAATATCATACCACAGTGACATATGTGTACCCAGGAACATTTGTAATATAGCTCAATCTCAGAAACAACTCAAATGTCCCTTCATCAAGGAATGGGGAAAAAAAAAGATTTTAAGAATGGAGTACTACTTGGTCATAAAAAGGATTAAACTCATGATTTTTACGTGTAAATGGATGCAACTGAGACCGTACTTACACATGAAATAAGTCAGGACTGTGTGTGGACATCACATTGTCTCACTAGTGTGAGAAGCTGAATGAATAAATAAGATCCAAAATGTACAACAGACATTGTGAATTAGGAAGAAACTGTTCAGGAGGAAGAGAAACTCATGGGGGAAATGGGAAAGGAAGGGAGAGAAAAGGGGGGGATACATATGTATATACACACAGAGAGAATTAAGGTAGTAACACAGCTAGTTTCTCTTAGTTCTGAAAAGAGAGGCCCATGCTAACGCTGGTGCGCAGTGTTTCCCGCCTCTGTCTTGCGCTCTGAATGACTCCCACGCAGACCACAGCATTCACTGTACTAAGTATTGTTACTGCTTTAGGAGCCTGTTTGGAAACTTGTTTGTCATTATTTTTACTTTTTTATCTTTAAAAATAAAAATCAAATATTTAAAGAGTGGAAAAAAGGCTGGGGATGCAGCTCAGTGTGAAGGCCCTGGGTTCGAGCCCTAGTATGATTTATTTTTAAAAGGAGAAAGAGAAGAAGGAGGAGGTGGATGAGGAGAAGAGGGGGAGAATGAGGAGGGGAGGGGGAAGGGAGGGGAAAGGGGAGGGAGGAGCCCCTGTCCGGAGCCAAGACCACAGCATGCTGCCTACGCTATCTGTGGAAACATGTGGTGGAATCTTCGAAACACATTTTTTTTTTTAATTTTTAAAAACATAAAGCATAAAAATGGTCTGCAATTTCAAAAAATAGGAAATTAACACTAGTTAACATATTGCATATTGTCATCTTGAAAGTAGTTGCTCTGATTATAAAAATTTAGGCATAAAAGATGATCAAACAACCAGACAATGAGAACACAAACTGTTCTTTTTGATGAACTGAACTTGGTAGTAGAGTTACCTCCTGTATGCATGTACACACACACATATGTATATGTATATGTATATGTATATGTATATGTATATGTATACATACCTATATATATGATCTTTCCCCTTGTCCTTTTCTCCTGTGCCCCATCCCTCTTCTTTCCTATTCAGCACTTTCCTTCCCTTTCGTAACTTTTAAGTGAATCAAAGAAAGTTCATACATTTTCGTCTGGATGGACTTGGTTAGGCAATAAAATGATGCACATTTGAAATTTTAATTTCTGACACTGAGCTATTTATCCTCTAATTTTAAAAAAAAGTTATCGGGGAGTTTTGGGAGGTGTGTTCTCATGTACTGGACGGAAGGAGCCCATAGTGTTGAGCGGGGCCCTGGCCTGAGGGAAGGACGCAAGCAGGATCTAAGGCTCCTGGGGAGTTGTATTGAGAGTTTTCTTGAAATGCAGTTTCCCAGAGCATCGGTCAGAGGACCTCGATTCCACAGTAGGTGCAGAGCGTGACATAAATTTCCCCACACTGCCCTCACACCTGCTGTCTCTGTGCTGTTGTCATGTGGCCACCTGCATCCAGAGGTGGCCTCCCAGAACCCAGCTCCCCTCCTTCTTGCGCACCCAAGCAAGTGATGCTGGACTCATCAAAGACAGCAGCTGGCTGCGGGCAGAGTCCGGGGTGGGAAGCCTCAGCCTCACCGCACCGGCTCTTCCTTATCCTCAGACAGGTAGCTTAAAATATTACCAATGCTGGGCGGGAAAATTCACCTAGCATTAGGAATAACAAGCAGATAACAAGGCAGGCTTAGGGGAGCAGGCTGAGAAGAGATTTGGTGCCCAAGGGGACACAATCAAGACTGTCGCACATTGAATGACAGCCAATGGTAGATGGCCGATCATATCCTTGCTGGCAAGGCGAAGGATCTAGACCCACAGCTTTGGCACTGAAGACGGCTGTAAAGGAAGGAGGAGGAACACGCTCACATCTCTGAGGCTGAGACCCAGCACCCAGGATTTATCAGGTGACACAGCTGAAGGCTTTCTTTTTACGTGAACTTGACCCAGATTTCCCCCATTCCCTCACTATTCCAAACATTCTTTGTGATCTTTAGGGGAGAGAATTAGAATTTTTTCCACTGGAAATATAACTTTGAAATAAAATGTCCTATGCATTTGGTAAGAGGTCAATGCAATTTTTGAAAAGAGATCAAATATAACTTTGAGAACAAAGTGTTCAAGTGTTTGCTCAGAAGAACAAAATGGTGGATGACTTTGAACACATACATAGAGGCTGTAGTGTCTGTTGAAAGGAGAGAAACATTAGGAGTTTTTAAAAATCAATTATATTCTTAAATAAATCACAAAGTGCTATTTGGAGACAGTTGCTCATGTGGGCATTTTCTATGACTGGTTCATAAATGATGTTGACTAAAGAGTTGTTAAATGAACCACAGCCCCCATGGATACCAAGTCTACAGCTGGACCACACCATAGATGAGAATGCTGCTGTTATGGTGTGACTCAATATGGGGTCCACTTCTGCATCGTCTCAGTAAGAGACAGAGCAGGGGTTGAGGGCTTATGTCCAGAGCACACAGCAGCTAAGTTCAGGGCAGCCAGCCGGCTCCTGCAGGATGCTCAGGGACAGCTGTATGCAGCTGCTGGTTCATCATAGCATCTTATAGAGAGCAAGGATGTGCTATTGTCCTGCTCCTGTGGTCTTCAGAGGTGCAGCTCACTATGTCAAGGAGCTGTCTATTTAGCTAAGGGAGACAAACAAAATAATACCAGCCTTTCTGAGGTTACTTTACACTAATTTATTTGTTTCCTCAAGAATGCCTCTCTAACTTTACCTAAGTGACATCATCTGAAATGCTACATAAACCGAGATTTTACTACTGGGACCTTGCTGCCAATTACCTGTAAAATAAAGGTCACAAAAATATCCTCATCATACTGATAGCATGAGGTGGGCTTAGACCATATTTGCTGCAAAACACTCACTATAATCATATTTCAAACTGGATGTCAAGATGAGTGACCTGAAAATTAATAGTGTTTATAATTATCTATTTGGCTGAGTAGCTCGGCACTACAATGGGCCAAAACCATTACCCAAGTCGCCATCACTTCAGCCAACTAACTGTGAAATAATGTGACTGCTGATGCTTCTTTACTGATTTGTGTGGCATCTATTATTCAAATGAAGTTAAATACATTGCTAATTCATGACACAAAATGGTTACACTGGCTTCAAGTTTGAAAAAAATTGTAACTCCAGCTTGTATTAACAGAAATAGAAAAGTTTCTTCTCCACTACTGATTGACACCAAGCTTTTTCTTCTTGAACCAGAATCTGTTTTTTAAAAACACTTCATCTTTTTAACACATTCATCTGGGCTACAGGGCAGAGCTTCCCCTTGGGACTGGTTCTGAGTGGGCCACAGGCTGTGGAAGGGGAGAGAGGACCCGGGATGGGGGACACGGATGGCCAGGGAGTGAGGAGTGAGGGACAGGGATGGGAAACCGTGCGGTGTAGGAAGCTGGGAGACCCTTCTGAGCCACTGGGGTTCCTTGGGACTGTGGTGAAGCAGGCTCTGTCCCCTCACCATGGCTTGCTGCAGAGGGATGAACCCCAGGGTGGTGTGAGAGGTAAGATTAACCTGCCACAGGCAGTACACACAAAGTGTAACTTATGAGAGACAGCAGGACATGCAGACCAGGGAACAGGGAGCGGGGAAAGGAATGAGGTAATGCCTTCCAGTCAACAGAGCACTCTGGTTTTGCCAGATAAAAGGTTTTGTAGGCATTGAGGGTGAGGAGGAGGCAGCCATGTGAATCAGTGAACTTGATGGGAACCGCACACTATGAAACAGGTTTGATGGTGAAAGTCCATGTGACGTGGATTTTACCATAATGAAGACAAAAAAGTCTCCAGTAGTGTCCAGCTTCAAGAAAGGAAGGAAAGCAGGGAGCGAGGAAGGAAGGAAGGAAAGAAGGAAGGAAAGAAGAAAGGAAGGAAAGAAGGAAGGAAATAAGAGACCTTCTTTCCCCACAGGCCCCCTCCCAGCATCTGTTATTGGTTGATTTCTTAATCCTGGCCATTCTTTCTGGAGTGAGGTGGAATCTCAGTGTAGTTTAAATTTGCATTTCTCAAATCACTTTCCTCCACGGTTGGTGTAGCTACTGTAGAAATCAGTGTAGAAGTTCATAAAAAAAAAAAAAATAGAATTAGAGGTGGTATTTGACCCAGCTGTTCCCCTTCTGAATATTTTTCTAGAAGAATTAAAATTATCCCACTACAGTGACATATGTGCATCCATGTTTATAGCAGCACAGTTTGTAACAGCTAAATCTCAGAAACAACCCAAATGCCCATCAATTGCAGAATGGATAAAAAAGATGTGCTATTTTTATACAATGGGGTACTAATCAGCTATAAAGAAGGATAATCTTGAGGCTTTTATAGATAAATAGATGTAATTTGAGGCCGTAGTCATGTGAAATAAAGCAGACTCACATATTTAAACAACATATTGTCCCCCTAGTGTAAAAACTGAAAGAGTAAGCAAGATGCAAAATGTACAACAGATAGTATGAAAGTGAAAAGGGGAAGAAAGTGCTCAAAAGGAAAGAACAACTGGGATGGGGGAAGGAGGAAAAAAGGAAAAAATGTATATACATACAAAATAGATAATTATACTACTAATGTATATTAGCTCATCATGATAATGGTTCGTGCGTGATCAATTTTTCATGCCATAGCTTGTAATCTGAGCAACTACTTTGAAGATAACAACACGGGATATATTAAGCAGTGTTAATCTATTTTTTTTTTGCTTTGAAATTGTGTACAATCATTTCTATTCTTCTTTTCTTTTTAAAATAAAAATTGGAGGTAGGGCCCAAGGAAATGAAAAGATGTGTTATTAGCTCAGTCCTCAGAAGGGTCCTCAGGCACTGAAACCTCATCAGCTCATGTGAACCCCTCTGTGATCTTGGTGGGGCAGCAGCTGAAATTTCTTGTTGTTCTCACCCCTGTAAAGCTCCTCCTCACAAGGCCAGGAGCCACACTACCCTTGTCGTGGGAGCCTGTCCCTCTCCTCACAGATTGACTGACCACTGCCACCTCCCAGAGCTCAGCTGGCCTCCTGGCCTCTGGGAAGGCGGTGGTCACCTCCTGTTCTGATCCAGCACCCATGAGGGCCTCTGGGAAGCCTGTGGGGTCCTCTTGTGTCCTCTCAAGGTTGCATTTGAACCTGTAGATGCTGATAGATGGCTTTTCCCCAGTTTCTGACACTGGATTGAATCTCCATGGAGATAGTCCAGCTACATGCTTTACTTAATCCTTGGCTTGCAGTACCTAGCACAGTAACTGCTCTTAGCTCACTGTGAATGTGCCCAGCATAGTACTGATGCTTAGTTCACCTCTAGTAGATGTCACCTAACCAGAAAAAGGAAGGGAAGTGAGAGGAAAAACCAAGTACTTCTGTCTGTGTCCTGGAGGAGGGTGGAGAAGCTTAAAGCCCTCAGCAGCCCAGGTCCCCGTGAGCAGCATTTTCAGACCCGGGTGTGGTGACAGTGCGAGGCACAGCCTGTCCCTGTCATCTCTTCTGGTGCCTTTGCCCCGCTAGGGGCTCGGATCTGAGCGTAGTTATTTCTGGATGCTCGGGTATCGGCTCCAGATTCCTGTTTTCACCTGCGCTGATCTGACTTCCAGGGAGCTTGGAGAAATGACTGCGTGCTCCATGTCAGAGAAAACACAGCGTGTGAATATCCCAAAGGCACGTCAGATGACCAAGCATGGAATCACACCTCCGGCAGGGTGGTTATTTACAGCCTTAAAATTTACTTCAGTGAAGTGGAGATTATAAATCTTCACATCAGGCACAGCCGAGCTCCTGGAAATTTCTCCTTTTCTGGGTTTTATTCTCATCTAAGTCATCAGCACCTGTTTTATGGTCACTGGATGGTACTTGTATTAACATTTATCAGTGCAAGACAAAGAGCTTTGATCTGTTATACTGAAGGGTGACCTGCTTATGAGCTTCCTGGGAAAATGATGGACCCAAGGTAGGACTCTGATATCATTACTAATATTTCTCCTCTGTACATGGTCAAGTGGCTTTATGAGTCTTGAACCCACACAGTGAGTGCTGAGCATAAGTGTGCTAATGGAGGCCATGAAGGGACATGGCTCCCATTTTAGTAACATCAGAATCGTAGTGAGACTCAAGCTTAGGTGTACGGATTCCGAGGAGGCTAAATTGCTTCACCCACAAATCAAATAATCAGATCCTGCAGGAAGCACTTTCATATCCAAGAGACCTGATCTGCAGGATCTCTGCAATGTGGTGAGATGCAAGAGCCTCTGACTGTATAGACACACGATGTGAGCTGAAGATCTCTGGATTCAAGTCTTCCCCTTAGCTGTTATGACTTGTGATGCACAAGTTCACATCAGCGGGTGTCAGTTTCTTCCCTACTAAAATCCAGACAGCAATTCTATCTTTCATGTGAGGTCAGGCAGAAAACTAAGAGATTGACCATACGAGTGAGTGAGAACATAATGTCGTCACTGAAATAATATTGGGAGGGGCTTTCATTTTCATCATGAGTGTTGGAAACATTCTTTCTAAAGCTATAAAAGCCCTAGGGACTTTCTTATCATTGTAGATTTGTATCACAGGGAATAATAGTAATTTGCTGAAAGTGTTTTAAAACATTGTTTGGTTATTCCCTACAATACTGTTGCTTTGGTTTATATCTAGATGTCCCTTCAAAACTCATGTGCTCAGAGCTGGGGTTTTGGGTGGTGCTTGGATCAGAGGGGTGTGATAGTGACCAGTGGACTACTCCATTGATAAGTTTATAGCTAAACAAGATTTGGGAGGTGGAGCCTGTTTGGAGGAGGTGGGTCACTCGGGTCATGGCCTGAAACACTCTTATCTCTCTTCTCATTCTTTGATCGCTGTTCATTGCTGACCCTGCCATGGACTGTTTCTCCTCTGCCATGGCTTTGTGCCTTCTCCCTTGCCTCGGAGCCAGCCAGTTATAGACTGGAACCTTTACAAACTGTGGGCCCCAATAGAACTTTCCTCCTTTTAGGTGTGGGTGTGGGATATTGTGTCATGGTGATGATAAGGTAACTAAGAACTGGTACAGCAAAGTCCACAGGGCGCTGAAAAAGAATGCTTGACTTTGCAGAACCCCGGATTGCCACATCAGTCCCCTGGGAGCCCCACAGGTCATTTACCTCTCTAAAGCTCTGTAAGCCCAGCTGAACTCTTACAAGGATTAAATTGGTTTTTCAAGTTCATTTAGGTACCAAATATCAGGTCCAGAAATACTGAGCTGCATAGAAGAGCCCCTCAAAGGACCGCCTCTGGGGAAAGTAACAATACCTTCATTATTGTCAAATCAGCTTCTCTTAATGAGAACAAGCCTCACTTACAAATGGGAGCAGAGGGTTAAAATCCATTTGCAAAACAAACCAGCTGACACACCTCTGCTGGAATCCATGGAGGACATTATTTTCCATGAGTTCAAAATTGAAAGCTCAATTGCAATATCACCTTAATTAGTAGAATCCATTCCTTGGCCAAGAAATTACAGAAACTGCACAATTGCTAAAATTGAGGATATCATCCTTGTAGCCCTTGTCAGAAGTTAGTGATAGATGCTCTTCCTTAAATGGGTTAGTCTTAAAATAGAAGCAGGTAGAATCTCATTCACAGAGGAGGTGAAGTGGATGTGTGTCTGGGCTGAAGGTGCAAGGCAGTGATGAGAAGTGGGTTCTGTTCCCAATGATGCTGTTATTGTAGGCAGCTGCTAGCTAGGAGACAGGAGCACGCTGTGCTTCATAGATACAGAGTCCTACAGGGGAGGGAGCTGGGTATCAGCTGGACTGGGTTTTATCTGCTTCTACTGGGCCTCATACTTATCATCCATTCAAGAAACAGTTATTGGGTCCCAACCACATCCCAGGGAGGAGATTCAGAGTCCCTGGACGAGCCATGCCAAGGCCAGAGGATACTGCAGAGTTGCTATCAAAAGCTCTCTGGAAGCAGAAATGGGGAGAGCAGGTCCTGTGCAGGAAATCACAGAGTAACTTCAGGCAAGAGCTGACTTGGAGATGACCATGTACATGGATTGGAGCTGATTGTGTACACAGATTGGAGCTGACTATATACGCAGAAGGCAGATGGGCTTCACCCTGCAGGCTGGGGCTGAGTCTCTGCAGGGTCCTGGTGGGAAAGGTGAGATGCAAGGGTGCCAGTCAAGGCCAGTCTGTGCCCTTCGCTGCTGATGTCAGCCACCACCTTTGAGAAGACAAAGGAGCTGGGTCCTACCACAGTTGGCACCCTGCTTTCCATCCACAGGGTTTGCATATAGGGTGCTTCTGCTGCTGCATAGGGCTCAGATGTTTTGGCAACAAAGGTTTTATTTTGTGTAAGTGTGTGTGAGGGAGGGGAGGGGGACTTAACATTGGAAAAATCAGATTTCTCTGTTCCCTTAACAAATTGGATGGCCTGGCCACGCACAGCGGCCCCCCACCCCCGCCGTTGATGTATCACATACAGGTGTAATGTTGGGGGATGTGCCTCCTTGGAGTCACATGGTTTATATTCTATGCTCAACAAGCAACTTGAAGATTTGTGGTGGAAGTCAGCCAACTACAGCGCAAAGATTAAAGGTGCTTGGCATGGCTGTGACGTAATGACATTATTTAGACTAGCCCTCAAGGTGAGTGTAGACTGGTGTCAATGAAACTTTATTTATAAAAAAAAGGGCAACTAGCAAATGTGGCCCTAGGTGAAAGTTTGGGAACCCTAGTTCCAGGGAAATAATTGTCCGGAGGGCCACCAAGTGCACAAGGTCCTAAGGGAAGAAGGGATTTTGTAAGTTGATGTGGCACAAAGCATGTTCCAGTGTCAGAGCAGACTCAGCAGAGGGACTTATTATCTGATACTACCTGTGCTTCAGATTCAGAAACTAAGTGGAAGGTGCAGGTGGGGGAGAAGTCATTATACCTGAATCAATTCTAATATATGCTGGATCTTATACTTTACAAAGTACTTGACCCAAACGGACACCCACACATATAGGGAATTAACTATCCATGAACTCGAAGCTGTTTTGTAATGCATTCATCCCAGGCCAGCTCACCCTTCTAACAGCATCTACTCTGTGATCATCTTCAACATCTCAGGCCAATGTTAAAGGCCTGAAGTCCTTGCTGGACTACAGTAGAAAAAAAAAAAAAAAAAAAAAAAAAAAAAAAAAAACAAGAGTTAATGAAATTTAAACAGGAAGTGTGTCACATGATAAAGGGAGCGATATGTATTATTGAGTAACAACTCGTTGTTATGCAGTGTGATTCTCTGAATACTATGAAAATGTATTTGAAGTCCTTTAGAATGCTCTCGGATGTTTTGGTAACTGATACATCCCATTTTGTGATGAAGAATTTAATGTAAAAAAATACACTCACATTACAATATTTTTATGGCTTATGCAAGAGGGCCAGGAATATTAGGTAGAACTTAGAGACCAGTGTCTCTCAAATTGACAGCAAGCTGAGAAGCAATAGGATGATGTCAGTGTAAATATGGTGGTGCATTCCTAGATCAAATAGGGAGAGGTCCACTGCCTTTCTGGCTCCTGGTTTAATTATTTTAATTACATCTGGGGAAAAGTTCCACCTGCCCCATTGGTTCTCTGCCTTTTTGCAAAGAGTGGGTGGCCCTCAAGGCCAGATCCCCAGGTTTCAGTCATGTCCATGTGCACTGCCTTTTGAGTTACCCCTGTGCAGGACACCTCCTCTTTGTCCTTCCACTCTTCATCCTCTCCTCCTGGATGCTGTCCCAGGTACCTGCTCTGAATGGAGGGCAGCAGCAGGCTTCTCAGCTCTCTGGTTTCCCAGGGGATAAATTGGATTGAAAGAGGGAGGAGAAGAAGGTCAATCTGAGGACTTCAGAGAGCTGTGTCCATTGAGGTGCTGACCTCCTCTTCTGAGTTGTAGTAGAGTTTTCAGCCACAACCCTGTGGGCCTAGGGAGGGGTTCCCTGCATCCTGTCCAAACCCATGTGCCCTGTAAATCAAATGAAGACAATGCTTCATTTCTCTCTTGTTGCTGGTGGTCAATCCCATCATCAACTTGGCTGCAGGAAGAGACTCCTGGAGGGTTAATGGGATCCTAAGAGCCATGGCTGACAGTAGCTTAATCCACTGCTGAGGTCATAGCTGGAATGGCTGTTAGCAGGTGAGGCCCAGTAGCCAGAAGTGGTCACAGGAATGTAACCTTGGGGACAATATCTAGCCCCTGGCCCCTCCCCCTGTGGCTGCTTCCAATCTACTCTTCTTCCAGCCACCGTGAGTTGAGCAACTTTCCCCCACCAGACCTTTGCGCAATGTCTCTGCCTTGGAGCCAGCCAGTGATGGACCAAGCTCAGGAGCTGTGAGCTCCAGTGAGCCTCTCCTCTTTAAGTTGCTAATTTCAGGTGTCAAATCACAGTGGTCAGAAAGAATACAGTGTCAGAACCTGAATAGTGCACATGCTAATGTCAAGGTGAATCAATGAACTATTTATATCCATGACATAAATTTTTTACAGTAAATGTTGACATTCTCAAGTGACCTTTATTGCAGATATTGGAAAAGTGATGTGAATTGTTCAGGTAATACACTAAAAATTTAAAATATGATTTGTAGCTGGCTGAATCTGGAACTCACTGACTTTGTCAAGCCAAGCTTTTATGTGACAGTGTTTAATTTACCTTCAGTTTTGATTTCACACATGGTAGCACTAGGGAAGGGAAGTGCCCATGTTCACTGGGGAAATAGTTATATAGCAAAGGCGTATTAGAAACTATATCTTCATAATCATCTAGACATGGTTAGTTTTATTATTCTGTATGATTTAAGCCTAACACTAATGATGTTGGCTGAGCAGAAGATAGCCTTGCCAAATAGGGTGAGCTCTGACAGTGACCACAGAAGAATCTGCAAACCTCATCATGTGTAGGTGTTCTAAGCTGAATGGAGTCCAACCATCTGGATGGCTTAATCCAACAGCTGCCATATTTCTCAAGAATCACCTGTCACAAACATCCAGCTGAGGCACATTTTGGTTCTTTTTCCTCCCTACACTCAGGGAGACAGAGGAAGTTGGCAGCCAGGTCACTGTCACAGGTCACTGGAACTCAAGGAAAAGCAAATCAGAAAATTGTGTTGCCGTGGAAGAGAATCCCAGCTGGTTGTGGGAAGTCAAATACTGTGTATCAGTGCTCATGTATCACATCACATCATATCGATCACCAAGTAGTTGTCTACAATGATGGGTGTTTTTATTCCCTCTGATAAAATCACTAGTTGAACCTATTCCCCCATGAAATATGAAAGGTTTCCTTCTTCCTCTTCTTCTCCTACTTCCTCTTGTTTCTCTTCTTCCTACTCCTCTTCTTCTTTCTCTTCTTTTTGTGGTACGGCGAGTCAAATTCATCACCTTGTGCTGGCTAGGCAGGAGCCTTGCCACTAAGATACAGCCCCAACACCGAAAGCTCCTCTTCTATAGATGGTGTAGAAGATATCTGTGGTCGAGATCTAACATGCAGGCTAAAACTCTCTTTTTTTTTTCTACTTTCATTACATTTTTAATTTTTTTTTTTGTTTTTTGTATTTTAAAGAGAACAAATCAGAACAAAACAGATCAGAACAAAAAGAGTGCAAGCCACCCAGGATTTCAAAACAAGACAACAGGAAATCAGTATTGGCTACCACAGTGTATCTTGGTTTCTTCAAAATAGTTGATCATATCGTACACACAGTAAATTTAAACAAGACAAAATAGTATAAAACCAATTAAAATGAAAGAGTAAAAGCATCACAGGCCTTCAGAACCAGACAACAGGAAAATCAACAATGGCTACCATAATATCTCTTACGCTCTTCAAAATAGCTGTCCATACCTTCACACATACTGAAAGTAAATAATACAAAACAGACTAAAACCAATCAAAACAAAACAAAAAAAAATCATTACTGGACTTCAATCATCTTGATGTGAAGTACCCAGCACCCCATTTTTTTTTACTGTTGAAGAGAATAAAACCAAATGAGAAAAACAAAATGGGGTCAGTCAAAACAAAAGGGTGAACATAGTACAGGCCTTAGAATCAAAATGTAAAGTGCTCTACGTGGTTACCATGTTGTCTCTTGTTATCTTCAAAACACTCTTAAAATTATTACCAAAATCTAAAACTGGGAAACAGCACAGATGTCTGGATTTCTAGAGTTCCCTGATGTCTTTTTTTCTGGTCCTTCTGAACTCAGATTCTGGCCCACACCCAGTGTTCATTCTCCTGATCCCCTTCTGATGGACCATGGGCCCCACTGCTCCAGTCATCACTTTGGAGGGTAGATTTAAATTCTCTTCCTTCCCTTCCTCTTTGATCATTCTCTTTTTGTTATTCTGGTGCTGGGACCTCAACACATTTTAGTTTGAGGATATGATGAATAGGAGATGCGTGAGACTGCCCAGGATTAGCCGTCTCTCAGATTCTCGGAGTTCCTGTCCATCAGCCCAGGTGGTCCTGCAGACCCGGAATCCAGTGGGGCTGGTGAAGGTGGCATCACTGGGAGTGCACCCCATGCACCCTCTCTGCCTCTGGGCTGCTGAGGCTTTGTCAGACTGATGCTGTTTTGGAGCTGTGCCATCTGGAGTTTAATCCCGTTCCTTAACAGCCATGTTTGCTGAGGTTACCTGAGTGAACTGAATACAATTTCCTCCTACATCTGTCAAGCTAATCCATTCCCTGCCACCTTGCAATGGAGTCAAATCAAATATAAACACTAATCTTTAATTTATAACAAGAATCTCCCTGTGTCTCCTGGGATTAGAAGGAAGGCTTTGTTCTGACCCTGAAGTGGATTCCGTGAACACCACTTCATACCAGTTGGCTCAGTGAGTTGAATAAATCTAGCCACACTCTCTACTGCTGGGCTTACTAAGTATCATAGAAATTTGAATGGCTTTAGTTTTTCCCAAGTTTTTTTTTTTTTAATCCTCCAAAAGAAATATTTAAGTCATTAGCTGAAGTATTCTTTGCCCTGAAAACTTCATTACAGAGGGGTTTAAATTATCTTTCATGTTATAAAGCAGCCGCCTTACCTTTTAAAAGGAAAGTCCTGTTTTCACGATGAAGTGAAGGCCAGATACTAGAAATTATTTTAATTATTGCCACTAAGCTGTAGTTATCACATCATGAGAAATGAAGTCCTCCCTGTGCCATCTGTGTCAGAGAATGTTCCTCTTTTTATAAGCGTGGAGGGCAAACTGCACGGGATCCAGGGCCCATGAATTGCCCTGGTAGGAAATGTTGTCTGTAACCAGTACACTGTGACATAGACAAAGTTCTTTGCTGGGTAGGTGGGTCTCTCCATGTCTCTAGCAGAAAGCAGCTTCACAGGACTTGAGGGGGAACAGGTGCTTCTGAAGTTCTCTGTCCTTGCAGGATCCCTGTCCTTGTCATCATCTGCTTCCAGCGCAGGTGCAGGCAGCAGGGTGGAAGCTATGCACACCTGTAATATACTGAAAGCTGTGTCCAAAAACACTATAGCCTGGTGCACTATAGAGAAGCAGCACCTACTTCCCCTTGTGGTCCTACAGCTGACAGGGAGCTGGGGCTCCTGTCCCAGCCCCATGTCTTGGGAGAGGGCCCTGCCCCATATCACAAGCCCAGGACAAAATCAAAATTCAGAACTTAGTTTATAGTGTCTGCTGAGTGGTTATTATTTCTACACCATCTCTAAGTGGCAAACTTGCACATCAGACCCTTGGAAGTGGTGAGCATCCATATGTTATATGGTTTTCACTGCCACCCACAATAAAGGCCTTAATCTTGGTGATTCTCCCTGCTCAGGCAGCAGTCACTGCGCTCTCTGTGCCCCTGCTGAACATCTTCATTCAGAACAGCACCTCTATATGAACACAGGGTTCCCTGAGGTGGGCTGCTGCATCTTCCCACTACAAGAGTAGACACAGGTGACCTCCATTTGCTGAGTAGCAGCTCATGCTGAGGAAAGTTGGAAATGTCCAGAAACTGAGATAAAAGAGGCTCTTGTATAGCTCGGCCTGATCAACCCTAACATTCCTGATGCTTTCACAAATGGGGAGGGAAGCCCTAAAGCATTAGTGGCTTAAATTAATGTGCAGAGACTAGATCTTCTTCCAGACAGGAAAAGCAGCAGCACTTTGTATGCAGAATCTAATCTGCAGCCACACAGCTGCAAGTGCAAACTCCCATCAGATTTCTGATAATTATCAGATACTAATAATGGCCCTGGACAAGAAGGAGTTATATTTAGAGGCACCGCTACTCTGAAATGAAAACACCTCTGAGCCAGATGCTTCTGAACAAGTTTGATGCCCAATATTTTCCCATCTGCAGCAGAAAAGCTTACTGGCAGGTCCTGCTATAGGTGAAATCAGAGGTGAACAGCGTCCTGGCTGAGGTCTCTGATTTGGAACTCAGGCAGCAAGGAATTCCACCTACTCTCTGAGCCTCGGCATTGAGTACGATGGACTCAGGTAGGGCTCTCTCTATTTCTGTGCTTCCCATCCTGATCCTGATTACTGGATCCAGAAATCTCCTGGGTAACACAATTCTCCCTATGTGATGGATCCACCTCCTCATGTGGTGTCTTAGAAAATACCTGGTGATTGTTCCTGGAAGTGTTTGCCTTGAACTCACGTTGTTGTTCACTGGAAACCCTGCACTCCTTGGCTTCCTTCCTTCAGGCTGTGCCTCACAGCTTTCTCCAGGCGCTCCCGGGGTCTGTCATCTCCCCTGAGAGCCACTTGATGCAGCTCTCACTACTCAAACGTCTATTTGTGAAACTACTTACACTTTGGTTAGTGCACAAATGTTGGCAGTTCATGGTGATTCTGTTCTTTGTGAGGAGCTGGTGTGGGCACATAACACTTGCTAACTGCTTTTTATTTCCTTCTCCTCCCTGCCCTCCTTCCATCATTAGATCCTCTTCCCTTTTGCAAACACATCTATCTCTCTGTTTCCTATAGTCTATCTTTTGGTTTTTTTTCTTTGAATTATTTATACTCTGGGTTTCTCACAGAAGAGGTGCAATGTGCTGTCTAAACTTCTGCGTTTGATTTATGTCACTCAGCGTTGTGGTTCTTGGGTGTATCTGTTTTCTACAAATGACTCAAATTTATCTTTGTTTGTGGCAAAGTGGGTCTCCTTGTGTGCAAATATCACATTCTCTTTATCCCACCATGGCTGAGGGACATGTGAGCCATTTCCAAGGTTAAGCTATTGTGACCTGTGCTGCCGTACACATGAAAAGTGTGTGTCACTTTGGGAAAGACACTGAGTTAATTTCCCGAGTGTCTCCACATTGACTCCTTCACTGCCATCCTTGTGTCCATGCCCACCCAGTTCTGAAGTGTCCTCTTCCCCACTGCCTCATGAGCCTTAGTCATTTCTTGATGGGAGTCATTCTTTCTGGAGCAAAGTGCAATCCTAGTGTTGTTTTAATTCACATTTCTCTGATGGCCAGATAGGTCAAACATTTCGTTTTCATGCATTTATTGATCATTTGTACTCTTCCTTCTGAGAAAGATCTATTTGTTTTAGTTGCCTCTTGTGTTATATTTTTCGGAGTTCTTTATGAATATTTTTATTTTTATAAATTCTCATTATTGATCCAGTGTAGGTGGTGTAGCTGACACACATCATCAGAATGGTCTGTGTTCACCCCTGGCTAGGGAGACATTTTAGTGGTTCAAACAGGTCTTTGGTGAAGATGGACCCAATTGCATGCTTACGTTCTAACTGATATTACAGTGCATTGCAGTGAAACATTCCAAACTCATTTTCCTGAGCTTTTAAATTCATGTTACAAATATCGATGTTACATTTACAAAGAGAGTAAGTTCTACAGCTGAAACCAAGTTTATCAGATACAGTCCCATACAACATGACCAGGTTGTGGTGAATGGCAGAGCTCACACATGACAGCCATCCCCTCCTCAGCTTATGTCACATCCTGAGTTATGCAGCAGCCTCCCTGCCTGTGGAAGTTTACTCTGTGACATCCGCATGGCAGAATCAAGAAAGACTCATTTCCTGGGGTCTCTTCCTGCCCGTAGGCAACATGTGACTTATGTCCCACTGCAGGGCAGAATGGACATTCTCACTTCTTTTAAAGTTATTGCATCAAGAATAAAACTGGATAGATGTGATATAATGCAGTAAGCTCTGAACTGGAATGGCCTCAAGTCCTGTTAAACACGGTGATATCCTTGGATTTGAGGATAATCATGGTACGGGGAAGAAGCCAGGAGTGCTGTGTGATCTCATTCATGTGTGTGATAGAAAGGAAAATGATCTCACACAAGTTAAGAATTGAATCAGAGGCTGAGAAAGGGGGGAAGGAGGGGTGGAAAAGATGGGTGCCTTCGGATGAGTCTCAGCTGAACAGGGACGTGAGCTCTGCTGTCCCACAGTTGGGTGACCACAGGCAATGGCATGGCTCTGCATGTTTCTAGCAGAGCTTGAAGACAGGATTCTGAGAATCTTCACCACAAAAAAATGCTAAGTGTTTGGGAAGGCAGATACACTCACACAGATTTGAACATAATGCATATGCACACTGAAACAATACCCATACTGCATAACTGTGTATAATTCTTACCTATTTACTTTAAAGAGATTAAACATTAATTATCTAACATAAATAAGCAAATGAAAGCATGCTGATAATGCTTAAAATGCAAAAGTCTCTTAAAGCTTTCAATTTAAAACCACAACCTAATATTATCTTCTAGGCTGTGTATTTTGAGACCACATTGCTAACCTGTCACCTCAGTATGCAAGATACAGATATTTCAAACACTGAGAGACAGAATGTGCTGCAGTCACACTGTGAGAGCAGAAGGGCACGGAGAGAGCCTTGATTCACTTCAGTATATTGCCCCTGCAGCCTACACTTCCTAGCAGGAAATAACCACCATGGGAATGATTTCACTGTTCCCAGGAACCCGGGGCACTCTTCCGAGGATCAGCACTTCCTGTTCTGCAGTGGTCAGACTTCTCTCCTCACCTGGGGATGGCTGCTTGCTGACGGGCATCTTGAGTGGAACAGGAACAGGAACTGTAAATGTCGCAGGGGATTATTCTGGATGCCAAAAAATCCACAATCCTTGTGTCATGCCGGTTTCGATTCTGTGCCTGCTTTCTTAGCTCAGCAGAGCTCTGTGCCTGTGTCTCTACAATTGGCACTGCAGACTGAAGTCAGGAAGTGGCTAAGTGGCTGAGTGTGACTGATGGTGGTCTCTGCGGCCCAAGCAGTCCACCCTTGCTTGGAACCGGAAGTCTCTCTGCTGCTCGTTCTGTGCTGAATTCTGTCTGCCCTTTCTGCTGTTGGGTCCTGTGTTTACATCACTCAGGTGTTCTGTTCTCTTCTAGCTGTCAGGTTTTCACTGCTTAAGGTACCGTAAAAAGATGACAGCTCATCACTGTTATTTCTAAGCCTTTTAGAAAAGTTTTCCTTTCACTAACTTTATCAAGCGCCTTAAACTAAATGAGAGATTTTCCAAACGTCATAGGACTGGATCTTTTTAATATTAATATTACCATACCTGCTACAATACTGCATACAAATGCCATCAAGAGTACTTTGTTAGTATGTTTTCTTTTTAATATATCCTGAAATATCAGTTATAATACATTCCTTCCCCCTGAATATCTGTAACTATAAATATATATGCACAATTTAAAATTTTCACTAGTGATTGTGATACATGCTACACTCTGGATCTTGAGTGTCCCCCAAAGGCTGATGTCTTGGAAGATTCTTCCTATCCTGTCCTGATCACTAGTGGGGCAGCATGTTTAGGGGGTGGGGCCTGGTGGAAGGAAGTTAGGTTATTTGGGGTGTGCCCTGGGAGGGGCATGAGGATTCTGGCACTTCCTGTCTCTCTCTGCTTCCTGGTCACAATGAGGGGAGCAGCTTTCCCCTCCAGACACTCCCACCAGGATGCATTGCCTGGCTACTGGCCCAAGTGCCAGGAGCCGAGTGACCATGGACTGAAACCTGTGAAACTGAAGCAAAATAACACTTTCATCCTCGTCGATTGATATCCTGAAGTATTTTGTCTCAGTAACAGAAAGTTTAAATAACATAAACTCAGCACATTTTAACAGAAGTCAGAATATTTATATATACTTAGTATCTCCTAGATATTAAAATCAACTACTGATGTTCAGATCCCCACAGCCTCTGTCTGGACCTTGCTGCAGGCTCAGTCCCTTCTCCCACTCGCTCCCCTTCAAGAGGATTGCTAGGAACTGCATAGTTTGGAAAAGCTCACCCTCACAAATACCCTCACAAGTAGCCACTCTTTAATCCCTTAAAAGCACTAATCTGTCCTGTGCAACTTTTTTCATTTCTGAAATATCACAGTGAAATTGTCTCATGGAACTCTTTGAGAGTGGCAGTGTATTCTTTGTTACAGCTGGTCAGTTCTCCATTGTATGGATAAATTGTAGTGGGCTCGGCTACTTTCTTCTTCAAGGAAATCTGGATTGTAGTCAAGTGTTTGGCGACCATGAGTAAAGCTGTCATTAGTATCTGTGTACATATTTCTGTTGGAACAGATGTTTGTCTTCATTTCTCTGAGATAAATACCCAAGATATGATGGCTAGGTTATATGATAATTGTGTGTTTAGCTAAAAACAAAGCAAAACAAAGC
This sequence comes from Cavia porcellus, assembly GCF_034190915.1. Lineage (NCBI taxonomy): Eukaryota > Metazoa > Chordata > Mammalia > Rodentia > Caviidae > Cavia > Cavia porcellus. The sequence goes on along the minus strand of NW_026947499.1, from coordinate 4,678,689 downwards.
CAACAACAAAAACGGTAGCAGAAACCTTTGGTAATTAAATGAGGTATTGTGCATTAAGAATGTCTAACAAGAGTCTGAGTGCACCATGCTTATCTTTATCAATTGTTGTTAGTATCAGAAGTAACTGTCATGGGGCTGGGGATTTAGCTCAGCGTCATAAGCACCTGCTTTGCAAGCAGGCAGTCATTAGTTCGATCCCCGGTACCGATTAAAAAAAAGAAGAAGAAGTAACTGTCATGAGGACCTCCGTCCAGTCATTCAAGGTATGTGCTGAGTCATTGGTCCCTAAATGGTGGCTGCATGTGGCAGCCAGAACACATTAGTTTTTACTTTGTCTCCAAAGTTAAACAGGAAAGCCCACAAACCAGCAACCAAAACAACAGAAACCAGAATGAACTGATTAGTCCGGAGCCCCATAAATGCAGATGCTGAGAACTGCTGTGGATGCCTGGACCTTGTGTCTGAGCTCAGCAGAACTGACAGAGAGAACTTCCCATATCCTTTCCTGAACAGCCTCCAGGCTTCCATGGCTGATGAAAACAGAACTGCTTAGCCCTGAGCCCAAATTAGTAGTGCTGCAGGCTTCTAACATGCAAGGTCTTGTAGGTGGTAATGTCCAGTAACTTGGTCTTAGTGAAAACACAGATGATTTAAATTACATTAACAGCTTTGAATGAACATAGGGCAGTGGTATTTATCAGGAGACAATCTAAACCCTTGGCATCTATCATTGGGTTAATATGTCCTCATTGTAACCAAAAGGAATTCACTCAGACTCTGCGGGTGAGCCATTGAGAAGCAAGCAGCAGAAATAAATAAGCAGTTTAGAACATGCTTGTTTCAAGCACTGCGGTGTGCACTGTGACCACTGCCCAGGTCCTCCTGCAAGACTGAGGTGCTGGTTCCCCATCCCTGAGCACTTGTGCCAGCTCCTGGAGGCTGAGCCAACTTAATGCTGCCCTCTGACCTCAATCAAGGACAGTTGAGAAGGAAGCTCAGGCTCCACTTCACTGCTCTCCAGGGATTGCCTGGCTGAGTTGCCTGTCAATCTCTCTCTGTCCAATCCTCCTCACTCTCACCCTTGTTACCCCACACACTGCACAGGACATCAAATTCCTGCAGATATCCTTCACCAGTGCTTTCATAGGTGTGTGCTTATTACTTGCAAATGAGAATCTTCATTATAAACACCTGGTGACTCTGACAGGAAATTTGTGGATCCACTTGAGGACCAGTCTGTACAACCCAGCTGTGTGTTTACACATGCAGCTAATCGTGCACAGGCTAAGCCTGCATCCTGGGAACCTGCTGGTCTCAGAGCTCAGAAAAGCCTTTGTGGACTGAAAAGCACAGGAGATCGATTTTTATTCGCTGCTGGCTTGGTGGGTGGGTGGACCATCTAATTAGTTGCCTCGATAAATTTTTAAATGAAGTATTTTTGTAACTTGGCATAAACAAATTACAATAAATGAACAAAAGAATCCTTTTGATTCTCACAGCAATGTTAAGCCTCCATCCAAATTTGGGAGACACAATCATACTGATAGCTCAGGAAGAACTTGAAAGACCAGGGCCAGCGTGGCAGAAGCATATCTAAGAGGAAGCTGAATTGCTATACACCTGCTGCCCTATACTTATGTGGGCGTGGCGTGGTAAGGGAAGGTGACCTCTTTGAAGCTCAGGGGTCAGAACCTCACAAAGCAGACATGACCTGGAGATAGGAAGAGAAGAGGGATCTGCACTCTTTGGCTTTCCCCTATTATCCAGCATGAAATAGAGTCAGCCGCACAGACCCAGGGTGCAGGGTACAGGACTTCCAGACTCCACTACTGAGAGCTGGATCTGTCATTGGGGGAGGGGCAGCACTTTGGTTCCCACTTCGCTCTCTGCTGTCTTTCCTTCCTTAGGTTCTCAGCTCCAGCTCTTTCATGTGCCATTACCCTGCTTTGGAGACCTAGCAATGCCGTCTGTCACTGTCACACTGGCTCTCATGCTTTGGTTAGCATCAAAGGCATCCAATCCATTTTGGCTTTGTGCACCCAGCTGGGACTGGCAGTGCCTTAGCACCCGGGAGTTAACCCAGTCTGGCCTCCCAGACACTGCGGGTATCTCAGGAAGGAGGAGCTGCAAACACAGGCATAGATTTTTCACTGTTCCTTTCCTAAAATGAGACTCAAAGGGTGAAAGATGAGGACAGTGGAGGAAGAGTTTGCTATTTTTAAAACAAGATGTTTTTCCCATTGTGTGATCTGTTACTTGATGGAAGAGAGAAACACAATTGATAAAATGGATTGAAACACATGGTACAGTGTTTCTCACTGAACCTCTATTTTTAACTGGAGCCACAATTAGAGTACTGATTTGATCAATGAATCATGATCGTGGCATTGTGTTTTTGACTGCCTTTTGGACTCATTGTGCCTAGTAGAACACTATGTATATACAGCTGCAGAAAGAAAAATATGTGGATATAATACACAAAGATAAATGCACACATATACAAATACCATTGCAGAATAAAACATATGTGTGCAATTGTGTTGCTTCTCCCATTTGTCTCCTTCCACGGCCTGTTGTAATTGAAGAGAGACAGCATTCTTCCCTGAGTGAGTGAGATGGGCAGAGTCCAGGCTCTCAGCATTGTGTCCTACAGAACATATCACGTCTCTTCCAGGATTCTCGTCCAATCCACATTATTAACAACACTGGATGCTGGTTAGGATTTATTTTGCGAGTACAATTTTGAGGTGACAGAGAAGAACGGGACTCGGGTCCCTCATTCATAGTGTGGCCGACAGATATCCCTCTATCTTTGTTGGGTTTCTGAGATAGTTACAGGCAGCTGAGTTAGACAGAAATATTTTATGCAGCCAGACTGGGCTGGGCCCTCAAAGGAGCCAGTGCAGAAGATGAGATGCTTTGCAACTATAGGGGAGACAGACACCTCCACTGTGGGCCAGGCTTCAAGACAAAAGATAAATCAAATGTACCCATACTTCTTGAGGATAAGCACCAGAAACTGGTGCCCTAACTAGGTCTCTATTGTGCTGAGGAAGCCGGGTGTCACATCCTAACCCCCTACAGGAAGAGTCACTTTTCTATATTCATGGCTGCTTGTCACCTGACTCACTTCCCCATTTGTCCCCAGTTCAATCAATTTTACCTGAGCAGTTAATCTTACTGGTTGATCACAGCTCTGTCCCACCTCACACCTACCTTAGACCTGCCTCAATTTGTGGTTTTGCTCTGTAAAATCCCTAGGAGAGGCAATCTGTGGCAACCCACCTGGGACCGCTTCTGTCTCTCTGTCAGACAGAAGCTTTCTTTTTCTCAGTAAATGTATTCTGCTCTTAACCACCATTGTTCCTAAAATCCATTCTTTGATTTTAGAGAACACAACTCGTACTAGACACATAGGATGTTGGGAGCTTTGTTCTTCTCTCAAGATGATCCCAATAAATAGAACACCTGTCTTCCACTAAAAGAGACTGCGTTTAACTCAGATAGAGGTCTGGATAGAGGTTTCAGTGTGCAGCTCCTGAGAGGGATTTCTAACCCTGAGCCCTGGAGCTCATCAGTCTTCCAAGCTGGCCTCAGACAGTGAGTGTCCAGGGCCAACACCCTGTGTTCCCTGCAGCAGAGGAAGCTAGGCATCCTCCCACCTATCTCCTAAGCAAGCACCCCGGAGATACAGAGTCAGTGGGGCGCACCCCATTTTATTTTCCCCACATTCCCCAATCAGGGGCTCCACCATGCTGCCCAAGGATGCAACCCCCCAGCTTGCCTGGCTCCACCCAGCCGGCAGGACTCTCCTGCCTGGCAGCACCCTGGTCCCTCCTCCCCAACCCTAGCCCTCTGATCAGACAGCATAATGAAGGCAGCTCTTACAGTAGGACAAAATAAACACATTTTGCAAAATCATTCTTTGTTGCTCAAGAAAAGCTAAGGAAATTCAAAGGGTTTTGCTACATTTAGAACAGACCAGAGAAAGGCTAGGAGAGGCAGATAAGCAGAGCAAAGAGGTGAATTAATATTTCTGCCCATTGTCCTTAAACCTCAGAGCTCCGTTGGTAGCATTTTCATAAGGCTCCTATTGGCACCTAGAGAAAAGAGGCTGACATGCTAGGGATTTCCAGTCCCCAGACAAAGGGGACACAGCAGGCAGCTGGCCCAGCTGCTCAGCAGGCAGCAGGGCAGGTGGGTTCAGCCTGTGGGAGGTCCTGAATTGCCTTCCCTCCCAGACAGTGGGTTTCTAACAGGCGGTTCCTGCTCACCAAATAATGTGCTTGATCTGCTCTGAACTGTCACCCAACCCTACAAGCTACACTTTTGAAAGCCCCATTTTATAGGCAACAACTTAAGAGTTTGGAAAGGATAGAAAAATTACTCCAGGACTCTTCCCTTATAGAAAAATGCCATCAGGATGCCAATCAAAGGGCTGGAACCCCAATTCACCCTTCTCACCTGTCTTGCCTGCTGTGAACAGGAACCTTCTTTTTACAAAGTCTCAGACAGCCACCAGCCTTCCAGGAGGAGGAAATCCCTTTATATGCAAATATAGCTCCAGGATGCTGTTTCTAGAAAGCCAGGTTCTGCTGCCCCAGGCTTGTTTTCTTTTTCCATTCAAATCTCTGGCTGCGCCTTATTGCTGGCAGGTAGAAACCTCTTTCTACTTGGCTCTTTGCAATTATTCTTTGAACTGCCTTAGCTGAGAACCGAGTTCTCATCCATAAGGACTGCAAATGCAACACTGCAGCTCTGCTTAGGCCGGCAGGGAGTTCGAGTCTGAAGATGGCAGCACTGTGGGAACAATTAAAAACAGGATGGTCTTTCCCCTCTTTCTTTTCTCCTTCTCCCTATCAGGTGCTCTTTCCTTTCTGGCACTTTCTTTCCCTTTCATTATCAAAATAGCCAGTGTACATGTTAGAGCTCGTTACTCTTTCAGTTTGTTTTGTTTTAACACTAGGGAGGCAATAAGCTATTTAGCCATGGTACATAACTGTTCCACTAAGGTCTCTTAGTTCATCAAAAAGAACAGTTTGTGCTTGAATTGTTTGTTTGTCTGATCATTTTTTGCGTGTCAGAATCTTGTAGCCTGAGCAAATGCTTTTCAGATAACCATATGCAGTGTTTAAATTAGTGCTAACTTCCTGCTGTTTTTTTAAAAATTCTTTATTGTTTCTTTTTTTCTTTTTAAAAGAAAAAGGAATTAAAAGACGAGATGAATGATTGATTCTACTTACATTGGAAATACTTTCTTCAAAAGCTGTGATATGTGGAATAGGCAAACATCTCTTTTTTTTGGTACCAAGGATTGACCTCACAACCTTGCGCTTGCCATTCAATCACTTATGCCCCTGGCCCATGGCAAAGATTTCTTAAGTTTAGTTCACGAGGAATATAATGGTAAATTAGACACCATCAAAATTCATCAAAACCTGCTCATCAAAATACATCATTAAACATAAATTTCACAATCTGATCATGTTATATACAACATTTCATCTAAAATACAGAAAGACTTCTAAAAACGCAATAGAAATAGAGACATGCCCCTATATATAACCAATACCTTAGATTTCACAAAATACAACATACATATGGTCAATAAGCAATTGAAAGATGCTCACCCCCATTAGTAGGGAGATGTAAACTGTAACTGTAAGGTGACACCGCTGCACACCCACTAGAGAGACTCATGTTTAAAATACAGTGTAACCAGGAACACTGAGTGTAAACAGCTGGATTCCTCATACACTGAAGTGGACCTTTATAAATACCACAGTCATTTTGGAAATTATTTTGCTATATATTAGAAAGTTACAGTTATCTTGTGATCTGGATTTTGTTCCATTCTAGATATTTATCTTTAAAAAAGAAGAAAACTTATTTCTATAAAAGTTTGTGGTGGGGGAATATAGTTCAAGGTCATAAATGCCTACCTGGCAAGTTCAAGGTCCTGAGTTCAATTCCTAACACCAAAAATATATATACGTACAAAGATGTTCACAGCAGTTTACTTATAATATTCAACAACTGCAATTAGTCCAAATATTTATAAATATGCAGATGCAAACATATAATGTGGAACTGCCACACATCAAAAAGCAGCCAGCACTGAAAAGAAAGGAATTATTGATACACACGGTAACATGAATGAGTCTCCAAGTCATCTAACTGAATGAAGCCAAAGTCAGGTGGAAAAAAAGAGGACACAGAGTATGATTCCAGCATGTGTGAACCTAGAGTTCGTGATAGAGCTTAATAAATTATTGCCTACAGTTGAGGGCACCTGATCAAATAGCCCCTGGGTTTCTATGACAAGGGACATGTTGGCATCTTTTTTGGGGTGAGAGTTTCATTGCTGTATACACTTGCTAAAAACACAGTAAATTGTATAGTAACTCTAATGTTTTATTATACGTAGAATAGACCAGTAAAGCTGATTAAATGCTATATTGATGAGAATACAGGGTCTTATCTCTTTCCAAGGAGGAACCCTGAAGGTCAATGCTGCTTTGTGGAAATCATTTCTATCTCCTACAGTGCTTGGAAAGGTGCATTTCTTGGTGAAAACACTGGGGTTGGAGTGGCAACTTCTCGTTTCTTCTGGGGTTGGCTCTCATGTTCTGTCTTGGAGAAGAGTTCCTCCTTCCTGAAGAATGCAAAGTCACCTCCAGGCTGAAAGCCCATGGCAACACAGAAAACAGCGACTTCTGACAGAGAGGCTGGGTGTGCACACCCGCACCCCTCCACCCATTGGTGATGGCATGCAGGCTGATCCTGGAAGAACCAACTGCCAGGGGCCCTGGAAGTGACAGTGATGGTCCTTCGTCCCCTGGAGAGGGTCTATAGGAGCCTTGACAGGTTGTCAGCAGGTAGATGGTGTTTCTGTGGAGACTTATGTATTTTATATGCATACACGTATCCCTAGATGCAAATACCTGTGAACACACTCACAAATGCATACACAAGTGATGTCTTCATTCATCAACTTAATTTGTTCCACAGTTATGGAAAAGATGTCTGTGGTCGTGTTCACCTCCCAATGCAGTTTGCAAACAAAAATAGAATTTTGCCAAACACTTCTGCTTGAGAACCAAACTGTTCACACACAAAAGCCCAGGTGCTGCTGTATACATGTTACACAAACACACTCTTAAGTACAGACATATACGCTTGTGTACATACATGTACTCACATGCACAAACATATCCACTCATACACACATTCTTGCTTTGCATGACAGTGCACTGTGTCTTGGATGTCCATGGCTGGGTCGCTTTCTCATTGCAGAAACATCCCAGTGCATAGTTAGCAACCTAAGGTGACCACAGCACCCCTGGGTGTGGTGACATCAGGCTGCCATTCTCTGTGCTGGAAAGGTGTGTGTGTGTGTGTGTGTGTGTGTGTGTGTCTGCTCTCCATGAACAAGCATGGACAGGGTGTGCTCTCTGTCTCTGTGTCTTTCTGTCTCTCTCTCTCTATCTGTCTCTCTGTCTCTGTCTCTGTATCTCTCTCTCTCTCTCTCTCTCTCTCTCTCTCTCTCTCTCTCTCTCTCTCTCTTCTGTGCGGCCAGCATCACTGTGTCTTGGGCAGTGCTGATGAGGGAGGGATACCGAGCACTGAGAGTCATACAGAAACTCCTGACCTGCTTGATATCTGAAACCCCAAGATCCTGTTCTCTAAAATCCAGGAATGAAATCTAGGAACAAAGGATGTTAACAGTAGAAAGAATGCACTGAGAAAGAAAACTGTCCAAGAGAGACGAAGAGGGCTGGGAAAGTGCTTGTAATCTTACTGGTGGATTACAGATTTTCCCACCTCAGACCCACCTCACATCATGGTTTTGCCCTGTAAAACTCCCTTCAGAAGCATGATCCTTGGCATCGCAATCAGAATCAGAACCAGTTCTCTCTCTCTCTCTCTTCGGCAGAAGCTTTCTTCCCCTAGTAAGTAAATTCTCCTCTTAAACTATTTTGTTCCTAGAATTTATTCTTCAGTTTTAGAGAACACAAATTTATAACTCCCGACCTGCTGCCCAAGAGAGAAATTAAGAAAAAAAAAAAAAAAAAAAAGCAGGATCCTTTGTCACGATGGTGAGATTTCCCATGTTCACCACCCTCTCTTCTCCGCTCCCTAATCCCATTTCCCAAGCACAAACAGGGAAGCCTGCTCTCTGTCCAGCCTCCTTCTGATGCCTTGAGTCCCAACAGGAGCAGCAGCATTTGTGAGGGATCACAGCGGCTTTGGGTTCAGAGTTGCATTTCAGTGGGGGCTTGGCCTGGGAGAGGCCAGCAGCAGCTCCCCAGTGCTGCTCTTGGGGGTGGGGTGCAGATGCAGATGCAGTTCTTTAGATGTATGCAAGGTGCTGTCTACTTGCCAAGCTCAAGCCACTTTGCAGGGCTGGCATGATCAGCAAAACACATTTAACAGCCAGATAATCTAGTCACAATGACAGGCATATATTCAGAAAAAAATTACATTACAGGGAGATTTGGCTGTGAATAGTGGTTGATGAAGTGATGTGGTGAGGGCTCTTTCATTCTCCTCTGGACACACAAAGGAGGTGCTAATGAGGGGACTGTGGGTCAGCAGGGTGATAAAGAAGCCACATCTTCAGAAAGTTTATGTATTCATTGCTGTTGTTTGAATTTAAATGGAGGTAAATAGAATGAAAGGATACCTGCGGGGACTTCAGGAGTCCTTTTCACATCAAAGCTTGGAAACTCATTGCTCAAATAACCCAAGCAGCGTTTAGTTTGTTGAAAGTATTATAAAAAGGGGGCCCAGTCTGACAAAAGATTGAGAAGCACCTTTGTGTATGTGTTTAAAAGCTTATGTGTGGCTGCTGTTGAATTTGTAAGTAGGTAAATCTGCTGTCTGTAAGGGTGGAGGACTCTGACTTTAAAAGGGGCCCTAGGAGGTGCTCAGGGCATTTGCAGTGGAAACACATCTGAGTGACAGAAATGTCACCATCTGTAGACTAACTTGGGGCAGCAGCAATCATACAAGCGGGCGCCTCCCTGTCTTCAAAACCGACCCTGTGGTCTGTGATGAGCCCATGACTCAAGTGTGTGTAGCTGGAGCTGGAACTCAGTGAAACACACAAGCAAGCGCTCTGACACCGAGCTACAGCACCAGGCCCAGCCTTGTTGGGAGGTAACTGCTCATAACATCACCCAAGCTGGTTTCAAACCCATGGGCTCCCATGATCTTCCTGCCACGGCCTCTCTAGTGCTGGGCCCTGAGGGATGAACTGCTGTGGCTGGATCATCCCTTCACTATAAGCAACGCAATCTGCTAATATTTATTCCTGTGCCTTCTATTTAAGGAGGAAATTCACAGCCAATGAAGGGCTTAAATTTAATTAGCTCCAGTAGTCAAGTCCTGCTGTGCTAAGTGAATTTTGGAGTGTGGCAGCCAGCAGGGCAGGTCTCTGCAGATAAATCGTAATGTTCTAACACAGGTCAGAGAAGGTCTACCTCATGGTGATCCTGTTAGAGACTGAGTTAGGGCCCTCACTGCCACTGAAAACCTACTTATTTATTGCCAAGTTAGCACTGACATTACACCCAGCTACTGAGCTTTTAGTTCAGAAAACCATGGCAGCGTGGCCCGGGCACTGCCATAGAGGACCCTGCGTGGCTGCTGTGGCTCCCATGCAGTGGGTTTGCCACCACTGATCTGCATGACACACACCAATGCAATTCCAGGGCGGTGGCACTGGGAAGTGAGGAGTGGACCCCTCAGTGACAACAGCCAGCACTGGCTTGAGGGTGTGGGCTGTCTCAGAAGAGACCTCAGACTTCTCCCATGAAACTGGACCTCTCCCCAGGCTGCCAGGAGCACCTCACTGGGGACAAATGTGGATCCATACACCGAGGTGCATAGGAGGCGGCTTCCACTCCCCTTGCTGCAGTTCAGCTGACTTCCTCCCTAAGTCCTCATCCCATTGGCGGTGTTATAAGGTGAAATATAAAATTCCTTCATGTGTAATACTATCTTCTCACACCTTTGTCCCCGTTCATCCCAGATGAGACCCTTCCTGTGATTTTGGAGATAAATGAGCAAATTCCTGCTTTACATTTCTCAACTTCTAGTCTTAGGGGCCTTTGTTATTCTACTTCTGTAGGACTCTGAGATTAAACTTATAATATATCCTTGAACTGAGTTCTCTGTGTTTTTTTTTTTTTTTTTTTTTTTTTTTTTTTTTTTTTTTTAACTGATTTTCTATGTCTTTGGTCAATCCAGAAATCCCCCAAGTTGCTGTACCTTCCCTACCCCATATCGGGAAGATGGCGGCCACTAGAAAAAGCAGGGTGTTGTGGGAAGGAAAAGACGGAACGGGGAGCAGGGAGGGAAAAACTAAATAAAAGAGAATAGAAGGAAGAAGATGGAAACACCGGCTTTTATAAATGAGAAGAGGAGGAACAGTTGAAGGTAAGGAGGGGAATAGGAAGAACGAATTAAGCTATAACATGTATAGGTAAAAATTCTCTGTGGTGAATGTGATTGATATATATAAAAATGCTAATAAAAATAAAACAAAAAATACATATTTTAAAAAATCAGAAGTGACAAGTGTGGGTGAGCATGTGGAGAAATGGGAAGCCACCATTTACCATGGAAATTTAAAGTGGTGATGCTGCCATGGTGACCCTGCCTGCTGCCCTGAGCTGCTTGCATTAGCTGTGACCTTTCTGTCCCCCCAATAGGATGCCTGTTCACTCCCATAGGAATGGTCCCAGCCCCCGTGTGCAGCCTCAGTCTTTCCCAACCTCTCATCAGTGTGCATGAGTTCATGGCTGCTATGGGGGAATTATGCATCACTTCCCTTCCTGTGACTGGGGAACCCCAGGCCCTGTGTTGGGACCCGCATGTACCCATCTCTAATTCCCTCTTTCGTGGTATGGAGACTCGGGATCTTTTTCTAGGTTCCCAGACTATTGGAGGGAAACTGTCATCTAGCCACCATCAGTTCAAGCTGCCACCTAACGTTATCTGATTTGCTCTCAGGCTCTTTCTTACCTACCCCTCAGCATGCAGAGTTTTTACTCCACAGAACAGGAGAGATTCTGATGAATCAGTTTCTTCTTGACTATGGGTTAGAGCAGAACCTAAAAGCTCAAGACGACAAAAAATCTTGTACTCTCAAAAATATAGTTTTCTCCTGAAAATAAGCACTGAGTTCCACAGTTCTGTTCTGGACCTTGGAAGTGGAGATGTTCGTTTGCATTCCTTCTTCTGTGCTGCCATTTGCACAGTAAACCAGAAGTCCCTTAGCCTCTTGTATAAGGACACATGGGGGAAATGCACACCTTGTCTAGGGTCTAATATCATCTCGATACAGGTGTAGCTGCTTGACCGCCTGCAGGAAGGTGCAGGCTAGAAGACAGCAAGTTCCCACAGTACTGTTTCATGCCCCACTTTGGGGAGCTCTGAGTCTACAAGGAGGCCTGGCTGACCTTACTGTGTTTTCCCTAGGGTCCCAGATGCTGTGGTTAGTGGAAGAAGCATCCTAGAGAAAGAAAACCTAGAGTGCTCCCAGAGAGATGATGGGTGTAATAAAACAAGCCTCCTCCTCCCCTAGCACGTGTAATATCCATTTAAATATTTACTTAGAGCAAATACATTTTAATGAATTTCAGTTAAAGTTAAATCAACTCATTAAGCCACATTTAAGAGCTCAGAAATATACAAGGAGCTCTCGGAGAGACTTGTTAATCTCCAAGTCAGACTGAGTTAAATCCAGAGAAGCCGAGTGGGTGGAGGGCAACGGCCTCTCCCCTGGACCATGAGGCTCTTGGCGGTGTCCATTGCAGAACGTATGCACAGGTGGTGACAGTGCCCGCATGCAGGTGAGGAAAGCAAGGCTCCAGAAACTGAACAGCTCCGGGGACCTTCAGCCAGCGGTGCTGAGCAAACCGAGCAGCATAGCAGAAGGCGCTCAGCCCAGCTCCACACAGAGACTCACACAGCAGAATGACTGGTCTCCATTTGCCGGCCGACTTGGTCTCTTTCCTGCCCTCTTCACTCAGAATGACTGGTCTCCATTTGCCGGCCGACTTGGTCTCTTTCCTGCCCTCTTCACTCTGCTCTGAGGCTGGAGATTGCTCTTCCCCTGGGAGTCCTAAAGCAATCACCAATCATCCAGGAGCTGCGGTAAGGAGGGTTCTGCCTTTGCACAATCACATCTCCCCGCCCGAGGTATCCCTTTCCCAAGACTCTAGCACTGCCACTGGTGATGCTGGCCCCGCCCAGTGCCTTTCTAGGCTTAGGGCCCTGAGAGAACTTCCCGTCTTCAACCCCTGGGATTTTCCATCTCTATTGTCCTCCCTTAGCCCTGCCCACAGCTCTGTAAATGGTCCCTGCCCTGGAACTCCCCAGATTGGGCTGCTTGGGTGGAGGATGCTGGTGCTTCTGGGCCACCAGGAAAGGGCAGCCTGGGGGTTCCAGGTGGCTCCTTGACAGCGGTGGGCCACGTTGCTCTCCTGCCATGTGTCCTTCCCTTTAGATTGTCATGCACGGCTCCAAGTGGGACTGATGAGGTGTGGACTGAGGCTCAGCCAGCTCAGACCGGTTTTGGAGACTGTAGCCTTCCTGCTCTGCTTCCATGGGCCCAGGGCACCTGGTTTATTTCTTAGATTTTTCTTTCCTGGATATGACCAAGAAATTAGTCTTTACACTGCGGTACTTAGGCTTGAATCCAGAGCCTTTCCTGCTGCAGCCCAGTCCACTCCCTTCCTGAGAAAGCATCTTATTCCTTTGCTGTTACCCAGACTGAGTGTGAACTTGTGATCCTCCTGCTTCAGTTTCCCTGAATAACATTTTTTTTTTTTTGTACCAGAGATCAAACTCATGACCTCACAATCGCCAGGTTTTTTTTTTTTTTTTTTTTTAATATATGATTCCTTAAAAAGTTTTATCATTTCTGCTAAATACAAATCCTGAGATCTTTAGCATTAAAATGAGTAAAAGAAATTAAAAAGAAAGGGCCCAATCCTTTCATATCTAGCTGTGTATAGTATTAGCATTGGTGTATGCTCTTTTAAAGTTCCCTGAGGGTAACTATGTATTGATGTGCTAGGGATGGAAGATATATTCATATTTTAGTAAAACATCAAATAAAGCTTTGCATATTGTTCTGTGATTTGCTTTTAACAGTTTATAATACTCTGGGCAGCATTTCATACTATGACACGCAATGACACCTCTCCTACTCAGAATAATACTTCTATTCTATCTGTGGACACCAACAGATAACTGCACTCATCTGGAGATGATCATCTGTGCAGTTTGTGTATTTCCTCCCATTAACAAAATACATACAGAAGTGCATTTCATCTGTGCATGTATACTTGTGTTTACGTGTCTATTTATCTGCCTGTCTCTTTAGCCTGTGTGAGAATCCTTCTACAGATCTGTTTCTGGAAAGTTAATTGTGAAGTCAAAGAGCAGATCACTTTTATTTTTAGGGAATCATCACTTGGGCCAAGAAACACCTGACTGTCCTGGGGAATCTGCTGTCCTCTGTCCTCAGCAGCACTGAACGTTGTCATCTCTTCTATTTTGGATTCCCCCAGCCCCTGCATCGGGTTCTGCAGAGATCAAATTGTATTTTGATGAGATGTGCCTTTCCATATTTATTAACAAGTTTGAGTCCTATTGTTTACCACCAATCGTGCTTCCATGTCTGTTATTTGTGTATCAAAGAACTTTCTGTTGGATTTTGGTTTTATTTTTAAGTGTGTTTTTCTGTGAATGTTGGTGACAGAAACACTTTACTATATGCGTTAGAACTATATTTTCAGTCTGCCCCAGAGCCGTATCCTGGATGCAGAATTAACTCCAAGCTCCTGTTTTTAACTTCTACACTTCATACCTCGGGGTTAAAATTTCCACCTGAGTTTGTCTTTGTGGAAAGAACAAAGCCACAAGGCACTGCCTTCCTCCTTCTCTCCATCCGTAGCCCGCTGCTGAAGAGTGATTGGCTCACACCCTTTCCTGGCTGCAGCCTGCTCAAAAGAGCGGAGCCCTGCACAAGGACTCGGACACCCTCCCAGAAGTACCCTCTACCCCTGTTCTGGACCAGGCTCCCTAAAGCCCTCTTCTGCCACCCCAGGTGCAGCAAGGGCCATGACTCCAGCTGCTTATTCATAAAAGCACCACACAGTGAACTGTGGGGTCTGCCTGCTCCAGAGTGAGTCCTGTGCCCCTTGCCCTGAGCCTCCATTTGCCTCCCTACTGTCTCATTCTCCTCTGGCAGGTGATGGTGACTGATGTGCAGGGTATTTGTAGCTCACGCTTTCCTGTTCATCACCCCAGACAGGAGGCTCCTTGCGTTCCTGCTCCCAGAGGTCAGAGTCAGGATCCTGAGTCAACCTGCTTACCTCTGCCCAGGAAGGTACTGAAGGACCTGTGATCAGTGAGTATTTGGGACCAGCCCCAGAGTGGGAGGACTGAGGGTTAGGGCATCTGCCCCCTCCCCAAGTGGGTGCACACACAGACATGCACACATGCACAGAACCTGATTCCTCAAATAGAAACAAGCAACTTTCAGCCAGAAGAAAGAGTGCTGACTGGCAAAATCCAGCAGATGTCCAAGGCTGGGTCTGGTTTCTTTCCCTATAGCAGACTCATTCTTTTCCTGATTCCTGTGTGTGCTGAAAGTACAGCTGCTGATTGGCTCTAAATTGGAAACTGGGCTCTGACAGGCACTTGACTATTGTGAGTCAGTTCCACTCTGCCTTCTCCTGGCATCACTGTTACAAAGGTAGGAAACCGATTACATTCCAGGAGAGGAGGTTCAGGGTCAGTGTGGCCAAGGTGATCTGTCAGAGTGTGAACTTTCTCTTCCTGGTCTCACCGGAAACCTCAGCAGGGGAATCCCCATCTCTGTTTCTGTGCAGCCACCATCTGCTTCTGCCTCAGCCCCAATTCCGGGCACCATCCACACAGCACGCACATCATCTGTCATCCAGCCCAGCTCATCCACGTCCCAGAGAAGGCAAGGAGTGCAGGGACCCCTACACATGCTTATGAATTCAAGTGCATCTCAAGAAGGAAATGAACAATGGGTTTTAAACTGCAGACTCCCTTCTAAGGTCTCCATTTAGCACAGCAACATACTCAGGAGAACTTAAAGTACAATGTGAGACTTGTATCACGCAGGAGATACTTGTAGAATTTATAGAAAAATCTCTCCTTTTCCCTCTCCACAAAGGTGCAGGTAAGACAGAATCTGAAGGGTACATTTTTGTTTTTCGAAGATTTTCTGTCATATGGTTCCTTATGCAGAAGCCACTTCACCGTTCTATACTGAGGCTTCTCTGAAAAATTGCGGGGGATGTGAGCAGGACCGGTGGCTGTCATCACTGCCTGGGCCACAAACTCTGCCCCCGGGATCACTGCTCTCTGGTCACCCTTCTCCAGAGCCTGTCAACCTCTTCCCCACAGTTCTGTGAGTCTCAAGAGCTGGGACTGCGGACACCAGCCATGTCCTTTGCGTGTGCCAAGCTCTGCCAGTAGAGGGCACTAGAATGAGTCCAGAAGAACCAATAGGAAGAAACTCACTGTTTCCTGTTTCCTGTGGTCTCTTCTAGCAAAAGCCAGCAAAGCGCTTGGTCTCTTTCTTTTTCCTCTCTTTTTTCTAACGGCTTCACTGAAATACAATTAATGCACAGAAGTTCACTCATCTTTCATGTACACCACTATGAATTTAAATATGTATAACCTGCATTATTATTGATGTAATTAAGGTAAACTTACCTATATGCTCTAAAAATGTCCTGTGTCTTCTTGCTCTGTCTTTCTAGTTTGGGAGTTTTTGTTGTTGCTGCTGCTTTGTTTTGTCTTCCCTGTTTATTAAGAATCCTTACCTTGACATGCATCCTCTACAAATATTACCTGCAAAACACTGAGTTAACCATAGACTCTGTAGAGCAGGGTTCATCTCTAGGTCTTATTCACAAAAGCTGAGAGATGGCAAAGCCCAGATATCTTTTTTGTCCATCTTTCCTGCAGTGTGACCAGCCTCTCTCAAGCCCAGAAGCACCAGCAGCACTGAGATAGCACCATGCTCACTCCCAACTTCTGGCCTCCAGATCCTCCCAGGATCCAGCTGGGAGTCACCCCAGCCTCTCATTTGTTTTTCTCTAACCCCAGGGATCTACTTCCTATAATTACAAGAACTTTTATCCCATTGCTTTTTTTTGTCTTTTCAGCCCACCAATAATCCCTTTCATCAAATGTATGTATTATGAGCTGGGGGTTTAGCTCAGTGCCATAAGCGCCTGCCTTGCAATTACACAGTCATAAGTCTGATCTCCAGTACCCAAACAAACAAACATATGTATTAACGGGTCTTCAATTGACCACGTGGCTTGTTCTATTTTGCTTGGACTCTTTCAGAATGATACCCTTTGGTGTCAGTCTGCACTCTGCTTGAAGAAGAATCGCATCTCAATGTGGTGTGGAGTCCTCACTCCACATTGCTCGACTAAGAGCAGATCATGTGAGACCAGTCTCTTTATCCTATCAAGTCTAGTTTCTTCTCACCTAAAGAGCATATTTCTCAGGACTTAGCTTAAAGACTTGGGACATGGGGCCTCTGCCTGCCTCCTGTTGGATGTTCCTTGCTTCTTAGCTTCCTCTGGGATATGCCCCTCGTGGGTGATGCCCTATGGCAGTGAAGAACATAGGGCTTGGAGCCAGAGCTTGAGCTGTAGCTGAGTGCAGGTTTTGCTTCATTTGAGTGAGGAGGACAGAATGATCTTCTCCATACCTTAATCTCTAAATATGCAGATTATTGATCGATGGTACTGTTAGGAAAGATAAATGAAGTAAAATGTGTAAATCTTTTAGCACGTTCTCAGCACCAAGTCAATGCAATTATACTTTATTGAATATCAGTGTTTTTGGTACTGCAGGCACAGTTACCACAGTCATAGCTGTAGCTCACATGAGGGATTTAGACTGGATTCTCAGGTAGGCGACATTCTCCTTCCATAGGCCTGGAATACAGGTGCATTCTCTACTTTCCCATTGTGAGAAATCACAGTAGAGCTGATAGCACTTAATTTGTGGAAGATAAGAAACCAGAAAGACCCATGGTGGCATCTAAAGTAACTGACACACCACACAACAGGATCAAAGACTAGGAGCAATGGGTGAAGTTGGCAGAAATGTGTACAGCTCAGCAGCAGATCCAGCATTCCCACAAGTCTTCAAGGATCCACTTTACCCCCAGGTTTCTAGCATTTACCTTAAAGCATCAGGCATATCTTGAAAGGAAGAGCCCAGAGGTCTCAGGCTCTGGAGTCTGACAAGCCCTCATTAGGACTCCAGCATTTCCTCTGATTGGCTGTGTGAACTGAACACATTACCGAGTCTCAGCCTATATGAAGTCTCTCTTTCCTGCTGTGTAAGACAGGGAAGGTGGCAGCACCTCCCTGCTGGGATGCCTGTCAGGATCACAAGAGTGAGGCACATCAGGTGCTGGGCATCGCAACAAGGGCATCGAGGCTGCTCCATGATTACTAAATGAACCATAGCTGTGTACTCCAAACTCCCAGAGTCTCGGCTATAAATGACAGCATGCAGATTGAGCTGTAGCAAGCTAAGTAATGATACAGCACATAAATATTTTATTTTACTGCAGCTTCTTACGCAGCATCAGGGTATTGGAAATCTTCCCTAGAGATGCATCAGTTTATGCCCTCCATTAAAATTTGGGGCTAATTTTAAAGCATAACACATAAGCCATCTCCCACAAATGTATTTTTGTGGGATATTTTTTGACCAGAAAAGATTTGCCATGAGCGAAATGGAAGGATGCTGTTGTGAAGTTCCAAATGTAATAATAGTAGGGCTGAAGGGAGTAGGCAGAGGCCAGGGAGCTGGAGCTCCCAGCTGGGTGGTGCCCAGTTTCTGCCAGTGTCCACCCCCTCCTTCAACTAAATGGAAACCATGTCCTGCAATTGTACCTGAGGAACCGTTTCTCCAGGACACTCTTTCTTTGACCTTTGGGCATATTAGTCATCAAATTTAAATAGACCCGGCTCAGCATAGCCCGGTTAATAATCTTCATCACTGGCTTTTCTTTTAACAACATATAATCTTTTTTTTTTTTTTTTTTTTTTTTTTTTTTTTTTTTTCCCGGTACCAAGGATTCATCTCAGGACCAGGCAGGCACTTGTGCAGCTGAGAAAAACCCTCAGATCTAATGATATATATTCTTGACTCCCTCTCACATAACTTTTGTTTTTATCTTGTGTTTTGGTTTGATGTTTTAACTATTTATTTGGAATAAAAAGTATGCAAACAGATCATGAACCCAACAGCTCCCATTTTCTCAAGTCAGTAAGATGTGAAGCTGTTCTGGTGTTTAGCATCCATGACAACAGTAAACAAAATATGGCAGATCAAATTTAGTTTACATCAATTATTTGTGGCCCACAGAAAGTGCAAGGATACTGAAAATGCTTTCAGGTGACTATGTAGGTGAGAATACTGTAACTGTGATGCAGTGAGCCGGAGTCTGTGGTAATCACTTTCTGACAGTTGTAAATGCATTAATTTATGATAGATACACACAGTGCCCTCTGTGCCTGGGGCTCAGCAAACCAAATCCAACTCTGAGAAGCACCTAGAAAAGAAAAACATGCTCTGAGAAAAGAGTGTGGGGGGAAATCAGTGAATTTAAAAATAAATACATTTGCTAATGTGAGTGAACTTGACAAGGGGGGAGGTCGCAGTAGGACGCTTCCTCCAGCTCAGTAAGGGACATCAGGCTTACTGCTGGGACTGCTTATCCATGCACGTTTACTGTTAGTGTCTCCTGTGCAGTGGATGAAAGGGAAGTTTAGTCAAAACCCTCAGGCACAACTGGTGAGGAGCTGTTGAATAATGTTTTAAGCATTAAACATATAATAAAACTTCCATAAACATCATACGCTGTGTAAGCTGCTGTGCAAATGAGTTTAACATCCTTATTTTTTGAGGTTTACTGATGATCTATTCTGGAGGTGATGGAATTCCATTTAATCCACAGGAAATAACTATGGAGACTTATAGGAATTTGGTTTCCATGTCATGATGTCAAAACTGTTATCCAAGTAAGAAATGATAAGACTAAACATGCTGCATATGGTATTTGATAAACCAAGCCTGTATTTATGCATCATTCCTGTTTTGTTACTGAATGACAAGAGGAGCTGGGGAGAGACTTTATAAGTTTTAGCATTGAAAATAAATTGTCTTGTCTGTACACGTGTGTGCTTGGGGTGAAAGTCCTCCTGGGGGAGAGTAAGAGGGACATTGGTTGTTTGAGCTCGTGGAACGAGTAGACTGTGTTAGTGCTGCAGAGTGAGAGCAGGATTTCCAGCTCAAGGGCAGCATGCTGGCTGTGCTCTCAGGGTTCGTGCTGCTTCCAACACACAAGAGACATCCTATGTGCATATGGTTCTGCCCAAGTCATATGCAATTCAGTGCTTCATTTCAAGAGTCTGGTTTCCAAATACATACTGGTTCAACTTTGTGAGGTGGCTCCTTCACCTCTGAACTGCGCATTTTGGTAGAGCTCAGCATTGCTTGTGAACATTGTCAGAAAGGGTTAGAAAGCACAGAACTCATTCACAGTGGTGTTGGAGATGGTACCCTTTCGGGGGTGGCCGGGTTGTGAATGTAGAGAATGTACTAAAGGATGACTGTGAATTCTGTGTGAGTCATGGATTAAACATTTGCAGTAGTTACCAGGAGTCTCTATTGCTAGGGGCATCTCACAAGCCTGGTCACTGCATGATGGAGGCATTCAAAGATAGAGCAGGGTCTGGGGAGTCTGCTGCTGCTTGAGCTCTTGTCGGTGTCGCTCCCGGCCAGCAGGAAAAACACACGACAGATTCTGACGGTGTGCAACCTTGTCTTTATTTGTCTCCGCGTGGGCCCCGCGAGGCCTCCGCTCTGCCACCAGCCCTTTCTCGCCGGTGGACTTTCTCTATCTCTCTCTGTGCTTCTCTCTCGTGGTGGGAGAGGCACTTACTTTTATAGGGTAACAGTGGCCAATCAGTTCAAAGCGCGCGATGCGGGCTGATTGGCTAACATCAGTTGTTGCTAGGCAGACTATTCTATTGCGCGGGCTGCTTACGTCGCCAGGGCAATCAGGGGGCAGGAAGCAGGCGCCAACTTGGCTCACTCGATGGGAGGGGTAATTTAGCTCAGGCTTTGCTCCTTCCTACAGGCCTTACGTCCGCCAAGTAAAACGACCGGTGTCGGCCGCGGCTCCCAACATCTCCCCCTATTTTATTTATTTTGAATGAATGTATGCATCGCAGCCCGCCCTGGATCGAGTGCAGAGGCTTATGCCCTGTGTTGAGGCCCACCGTAGGCCCTTGGCTTGGACCCTGGTCGGCCGCCCCCGGGTCCGCCAAGGCCTTGAGACCCTCGTCCTTTTTCCAGGGCCAGGAGTGAACTGGACGGAACCTGGATGCACATAGGCATGCACTCATGCCCCTCCGTGTGATCCCCTCGGAGAGGCATCTAGATCTGGGCAGATTCTAGTAATCCAGCGGCTTTCGTGCAGTATGGGGTAGGGCCTGGCTTAGGTCGAGTCGTGCTGGGGAGGCACGCTCTTACCCGTCATTGACTCACCTACCCTGCTGTGTGGTGTCAATAGGGAAGGAATGCGGAAGACCCGCCACACCTAGACCTGGTCGTAGGCCAGTCGAGCGAGCCATGCGTAGGCCTGGGGGTCATTGTGCCCATCACGGGCTGCTGCCAGGGCCGCATGGGCAACCAGGCGTACTTGACGCCGGGCCGCCGCAAGGCGCCCATTAATAAATGATGTAACCCATCGGAGCAAGCATGGTCCTATAAGCAGGAGCAAGAACAAGGAGCATAGAGGGCCTAACAAGGGTAGCACATAGGGGAGCAAGCCGTTCCAGGCCCCCAAAAAGGGATTGTCCTGCAGTTCTTTTAGGGCTCATCTTGTTGTTGGGTCTGCAGTTGGCCTCTGGTGGAACAGGCCTGATCTTCAGTCGAGGGACTTGTCGCGTCAACCTCTCTGGGACCCACAATGGTTCTCGTCCCGGTTCCTGCGGAAAAACACAAACCGCGCCTCGGTTCCAGCTGATTACCGGATCCGGGCCCATCCATTGTCATGCCATAGCTGACCGCGCCTTTGGAGGCAGGCCTTGGCTTACTCCCCCTTTTTATTTTTTATTTTTTATTTTTTTTATTTTTGGTCTTTTTCGTTTTTTTTTTTTATCGGTACCAGGGATCGAACTCGCGATTGCCTGCTTACAAGGCAGGCGCTTATGCCGCTGAGCTAAATCCCCAGCCCCCGTTTCCTCGACCGGCGTTTTTCTCAGCCTGCTCGGCAGAGTAGCCGCCCATGAAAATACCGTCCGCCCCGCGGCGCAACATCATAGGACGGCGGTCGCGACAGAGTGGAACGGGGCGTCACTTCCTGTGCCGGCTGAGAGAAGGGAGGGTCCCCTGTAGCGGCCTCTCGGCGGGGAACCGCTTCCGGGAACGAGTTCCAGGGCGGAGCAGAAGGTTCTGTCTCCCTCCCCTGCCAGGGGGCGCTCAGAAGCTCTCTGCTTTTTCATAAGCCTAGCTGAGCGGAGCGCAATTCGCGGCGCAACGCAGCGAAAGAGCCTTGCGTCTCCCCATCAAGCGACTTAGCCTCCTGACAGCTGGTCTCTTTGGCCTCCTTGCCATTCAACTTTCCCTCGTCCTCGGAGTCAGACGACTCCAAGGCTAGAGCCCCGTCCTCCTCCTTAGCATCCTTGTTCCCCTTGACGGACCCCTCTCGGGAGCTCCCTGACTGGGCCTGCTCAAAAGCCTTGCGTGCGTCCATGATTTCCACGTCTCTAACTGCCGAAGGGAACCCCTTCCCCTCCCCTTCAAGACACGCATGTATCATTTCCCACAGGGGGTGAATAGCCGGTGAAATATCGCCTCCCAATTCCGCCGAGGCGAGGTCCCCGCCTAACTTCTCCCATGACGGCAGGTTTAAATGCCCTGTGGGTAAAAACCAGGGAGCCACCCTATCTACCTCTGCTATGAATAGTTCCAGTGTTTTTTGACCTACCCTGAGGTCTCTAGCTTTTAAAAGCTTCCTAAGGGCCTTTACCAAGGGCCGCGCCTCCGCGCTCGGTAAATTACCCATCCTCAACCTCTAAGGGCTGTTACTCACCTCGTGTGACTTAAAGAACCCGTCACCTACGCGTGAGCCTGAGGGGAGTCTAAAAGCCCTGTAGGTGTGCGCCACCCAGAGCCCAGGCTTATCCCCCACTCACCTGTCCGGCAGCACCACGCTGGAGCGTTGCACACCACCGCCGCGTCTCGGGGTTGATCAGTCCCCGTACGGGCCACCAGATGTCGGTGTCGCTCCCGGCCGGCAGGAAAAACACACGACAGATTCTGACGGTGTGCAACCTTGTCTTTATTTGTCTCCGCGTGGGCCCCGCGAGGCCTCCGCTCTGCCACCAGCCCTTTCTCGCCGGTGGACTTTCTCTATCTCTCTCTGTGCTTTCTCTGTGCTTCCTGTCTCGTGGTGGGAGAGGCACTTACTTTTATAGGGTAACAGTGGCCAATCAGTTCAAAGCGCGCGATGCGGGCTGATTGGCTAACATCAGTTGTTGCTAGGCAGACTATTCTATTGCGCGGGCTGCTTACGTCGCCAGGGCAATCAGGGGGCAGGAAGCAGGCGCCAACTTGGCTCACTCGATGGGAGGGGTAATTTAGCTCAGGCTTTGCTCCTTCCTACAGGCCTCACATCCGCCAAGTAAAACGACCGGTGTCGGCCGCGGCTCCCAACAAGCTCTTTCTTTGCAAAAGGTGATGCTCAACCCAGAATCTTCACCCAAATTCACAACAGGATTACTAATGAAAAATTACCCCATCCCCATCTCCCAGGAGGGTTCTCAGCAAATCCTAGTGACTCCTGTGAACAACATAGGATGACCCAAGGCTTTGAGAGTTCATTTACAGCATTTGGATAAGTAGCTGTGTGTTGCATTTAATTCCTTTTGTCTTAATGAAGGGAAAAACTAAGAAAAAAACAACCCTTTTCCCCATGATGCAATGGGATCCCAGCCAAACATCTGGAATAGAGAGAGATTCAGTAACTGAAGGAACGAGAGCAGACTGCGTGTGATTTTTTGTAGTTCAACCGTCACTCAGCATAGTGGGGAGTGTCAGGGATAGCGTTTCTTTTTTTAAATGAAATACATATTTTCAAGAGAAAGTGTGTAATTTGTGTTGGAAAATTCACTTTTTGAACATTTAAATTTACAGCAATTGCTATAAATAATGTTAGTCCTTATAGCCATGACTTCTGGAGAGAAATGGCATTAACTTCCAGTATTTTCCTACATGTATATTCATGTGCATAAAATATTTTGCATCATTTTCCCCTTAGCATTATATTCTAAGCATTTGAATGGCCACTAAAATGTCTTTGGGAACAGGATTTTGGCTTTTCAGCTTTCTGGATGACTGGTGCATATGCACTGCAGTAGAAATGTGAAATGTGTTATGAAGCAAAGACAGCCTCTTTCCACTCTTCAGACCTGGTGCTGACCTCGGATCCCCATGACTGCCCTCTGTACAGATGTGGATGTGGTGCCAGGGGTCTGGTGCCCAGCTCAGGTGATCACTCCTGCTGTGGTCTGAGTGCTTCTGAACTCCCAGAATTCATTCACAGTGGTGTTAGGAGATGGTGCCCTTTCGGGGGTGGTCGGATTGAGAATGTAGAGCCTTCATCAGGGTTAAGCAGCTACCTTCATCAGAGGCTGAGGAGCCCAGAGGCCTTCCCCTCCACCAGGCAGGATACGGGGCAAAGACTCTAGTTAGGACCCAAAGCTTCCTAGGCCCTGGAACTGAGGCTCCTTGGACACTGAGTGTCCTGCACCCCAGTATTGGACTTTCCAGCCCTCGGAGCTGAAAGGTTTAAGTTAGTGCTGTTGATACACTTGCCAGTGTAAGGTGATCATTCCACACCCTGAACTTAGACCCAGGGACAAACACAGAGGGCATTAGGGCCTTTGGCTTAATGTGTGGGCTTTCATGGAGTTGAACAAATATGTGTATTTGAGTCAACAGGAGTGAATCGAAATGGAGGAAAAATTGTTATTTTATAGATTTTTGCCCTGCTTTGCCTAAAATCCATTAAACCACTGGCATTTCTCATGGCTCTCAGATAAGTCATACAGTTAATTTTTGATAAAATATTTTATTTTCATTGTTTACATGAAAAGTTAGAAACAATCAATGTTACTAAAACATGACAGCTATGTCTGAGGGCTAATTTACTGAAAATTATACAAAAATATTGAAAATCATTACTTTCCACCATAATTTGGGTCTGAGTTCTTTTCTATCTATATGTAAATGGTGGAATCTTTTGCCTACTTTTTACAATCTTGTGGTCTTGCCTGTTTCTTAAAGTTAATGAAGTTCTGAAAAGATGCTGAAGATTTGATAGCAAATTGGAAAGATTTATTTCTGAATATAAACTTTGCTACCGTGGAATCTTCTCACAGATACAAAGCTACCATCTGCACTCTGGTATTTAAGGATAAAGCATTATTTTAGTATTTACCATTAATAAAATTTATGGATTGTCTTAAAGTCCAGACTTCTATTTTAAATATAAGTGCAATTCCTGGAAGTACAGCCAGGTAGCTAAAGCTCTAGCTCTGTCTTTATTCCCAATCTTCCCTCTGCATGAAGAGATTCGTATGAATTTTCTCTTATATGCTTGGCATTTATCTGGGTTTGATTATCTATATTTTAACTGTAATTTACTATCTCTCTGGGAGGGCAGTTTATAATTAAAATTATTTTTAATATTGTGTCTTTAGTTCCTTTCTGCTTAATGAGAGTTTATAAAACAATTTGGTCCTCATAGGGAGAACTCAGACCAAGAAAAGTTCTGTCTAGGGCGAGATTTCTTTATTTTTAGCATTTGTGCTGCAGGACTGAGTTTAATTTAGCAAATATGTTTGCAGGGCTTAGAAAGGTGGGTTTGAACAAGGAAAAGTGGCTGTTAGCCTGTGCCTGCGTTTCCTCACTGGCATTCAGGCTGGGGACTGAATGACCGCATCCTGTCCTCAGGCCAGTCAGAGGCAGCCAGTTGCTCTGCCAGCCTCCTGCTGTGTGCATCAGTTGGCCACTGGGCATGCTAGGAACATTCAACAAAGCCTGCAATTCATTCCCCTCCCTCTTCCTCAGCCTTTCTTAGGAAACTGACTCCTTCCCAGGAAGTGCAGAGGTCTCTGGACACGAGCAGTGCCAAGGCTCAGATGCTAGTGAGCTGCATACGACGCCGGTGATTGCACCTGCATGGGTGTATCATGATTCCAATCTTCCTCTAGTTGTATTAGGAACCCAAGAAAATTGCTTCACAAGACAGAGGACAAGAAAGGATGACATGTGGGTAAACATCCGAGTGCATGGTTCCCCAGAGCTTCAGTCCGTGAGCACAGCTTGTAGAACTCTGAGGGACAGAACAGGAGGGGTCCTTTCTTACAGTACCTGTCCGTGCTGTTCACTGTGACTCCTCACTTCTGATTCCATGGTGGCTCATTGTTGGGATGTGTGGTTGGACCACCCAGAAGACAGGAAAGCTTGTTTTTCATTGTGGGCACTGCTGCTGCCCCAGCACTCAGGGCCTCTCGGCAGCACAAGCCCGCCCATCTGACCTGGGTGGTCAGACCTAAGCCCCATGCAAGGAAGGGAAAGGGAGAAGGCAGGATTTTCTCCCCTCACGTCTTTGCAGGGTGCTTTCATATCAGCTGCCCCAGCATAATACTGGACACAGAGGCAGAGCCAGGCTCCAGCAGACACTAGAGGAGGAGGACACGAGACTGA
Organism: Cavia porcellus; assembly: GCF_034190915.1. Classification (NCBI taxonomy): domain Eukaryota; kingdom Metazoa; phylum Chordata; class Mammalia; order Rodentia; family Caviidae; genus Cavia; species Cavia porcellus. The sequence continues at coordinate 4,652,811 of NW_026947499.1, read as the reverse complement.
TATGAAGATGAAAGATCACCTGACAAGGAGCACTGCACCTGTGCTTCGGAGATGGAGGATGAACCGAACATGGAGATAAAGGTGAAGGAAGGCCGCAAGGAGGAGAGACCCTCCCCCAGGCTGGGAAAGGCAAGGGAGGTGGTGCAACAGCATCAGCAGTGGCTGGAGAGTGGGGTGAGGATCCCCAGAGCACACAGAGAAGCAAAATTGTCCCATGGGTGTGAGACTGTACTTTTTTTTTTTTTTGTAAACTGGCAAGTAGTAAATATTTCAGTCACATCAAGTCATGTCTTTTGTGTCATAACCCTTCAGCTCTTTAGGAGATTGAAAAGCACGCATAGAGAATATATCTGTATCTGTATTTCACATGTCTGTGTCTCTATGTAAAACCCATGGATGTGCTCTAAGGGGACTTCACACACACGCATGATGCTCTGTGTTAGGCACACAGGCCGTAGCCTGCCTTATTCTGTCTGAAGATGAAGATTATGAAGCTAAGTGAAGTTACCCTAGGACTCCATAAGTAGAGTAAGAGCCTGACCTGTGCTGTTATTGGTTCTCTCCACTTGGTTGGATTCCAGAGCAATCTGTTTCCTCAGTGACATCATTAATTGCACCGTATTTGCCTGCAGTGTTCTGGGCTCCAGGTGATATTTTTGATGTTTATGAAGATAGCAACATCAAATATCCATGTGGAAAATCCAATTGTGTTAGATTCCATTGCAGTACTGCAGTTCTTGTATTATTTGATTCAACCAAATTTCTGACTTACAAGCATCACATAGCATCGCTGGCTATTTTGCAGAGAATGGAAATTCATTGCTGCGATATTAGTCAGCTCTTAGTCTCCCAGGAGTCCAGTGGGGAAAGGTAGGCTTGAAGAGGAAACATGCTGCAAGGGATGCTGGGTGTTGATCTCCTGAAGGTATCAGAAGGGGTAAGTACTGGGGTCACCCTGTGTCTCACAGAATGGAAACCATTGGTAGAGGATGACAGGGTCTGATGCTGAGCCAACTCACACTGTCACCAGTGCAGAGTGACACAGACTCCATCCTAGGCACCAGCCTGCCAGGAATTACCCACCTCTGTATCGGTCAATGTTCTCCCAATTAAGAGAACCAATGGGAGCTCACAGGTAGAAGGATAGATGGAAGGGTCAATGATAGACAGATAGACAGATGACAGACTGGTGCTAAACAGCAGGGCCTTGCTCAGAACCCCTCTCCATAGTGCCACCACATTGCAGTGTGGAGTATTACATTAGCAGGGTGACTGAATTCCAGCTCTTCTCCTTGGCACCCAGATAAGACTTGACTTCTTTTAAGCTAGACAATCACCTGCAAGGATTGTGAGCAGTTTGCTAGGAAAACAATCCACCAGGGGAACCCTGCATTCTCATGGACTCAGAATGCATTTCCTGAGCGATTACTTGGTGATGGTGGCGGTGAGGTTCAGTGCTTTAGGGTTCTGATCCTCATGGGCCCAGTGGTATGTGCCATTGGCTGCCTGCATGATGACCAGTGTTATTCACGAGCCTGCTGGTCAGGCAGGTGCCCCAGAGAGCAGGTCATGCAGGCTGGAAAGTGGAGTCCAAACCAAGCCGGGCAGTTTTGTTCCCTGTGTCTGTGCTTGGTCTTGGAGTGAGTCTATTAGCCTGTTTGCACCTAGGACTATGATTGGGATTTTCTGATCTTCTGGGGTGGAGCTACTTTGAATACAAGAAAACATAGAGGAAAATGTTCTCTCCTGCTTGCACTTTCTTGTCCTGGTTAATATGGATTTGCATAGGCACCCGATCCCAGCAGCTGCACAGGCGTCTCTAATCTCAGATGACAGTCAGGGCAGTGACCTCACACCTCAGGCTGCAGCAAGGCCACCTCTACAGGCATTCAATCAAACGTGTTTATTTTACATTTCTGTTATTTCAGTAAGTTTCTCATGTTACCATTTTCCCTAATAGTCAAATAAAAATACATCTCTTAACACAATCTTTTTGCTTACAAGTTTAAAATGCACATTGTTTATAAGTCAGGCTCCTCAGTTCTATGCTTAGGGTGGGTAACTTCTACTTGATCAGTTTCCTCTCAAGTGCAATTAAAGTATTAATTTTTAAAAGAGTTGTTTAATTCCCATCTTATTTCTTAGACGTTCACAAAGCAACAATAACCAAGCTCCGTGTGTCCTTCCCTTCCTAACACATGACCGGAGGAGGGCCCTAATGAAATAGTGGATACTCAGAGACATCTATTGTGTAGAAGCTGGAGAAGCCCATTTTGCTTCTACTCAGTGTTAAAAGTTGCTACCGAGCATGGAACATTGCAAAGCAGGGTGCATTTAAGCCCAAGCACAAGAGAACTTTCATGTGAATAAGCAATGAGAAGACATCCTTCACATTGAAATGCTTGCTCCCCACTTTTGATGTATGAAAAACAAATACCCAGCTCAGGCTATAGTGATCACTTATGTTTGATTGATTGTATGTCTACAAGAGAGGGATGAAAAAGGACAAAAGTGTTCTAAAGGAGAAAGTCACCAACAAGTTATTGATTTGATTTAAGCATCCGGAGGCAGGGCTGGCAGGGCTGGAGACAGGCAAAAGTAGGCAGGCTGCCACTTCCCCTGACAATAGGAGCTCAGTATCACCAGCTCCAGTGTCAGTGTTCACCAGTTGAATATTCTGGGGGTTTTGCACCGAGTCAGTCAGAGTTTTCACAATCCAGGCTTGAATAAGACTGTTGTATCCTGCACTGCACTGGGCCCTCCAACTATATAACTTGTCCCAAATTGCTGTGGGCATGTTGGGTTGAGCTTAGATCCTCAAGCTCAGTTTGGATATTGTGCATTTAGCCAGTTGATCACGGACAGGGGGTTCTACTTCCGGTTTCTAAAAGAGAAGACACCAGAGGTCCCGCCCAGTAACTCTAGGTCATATTCTGAGGACTAATAGCAAATAGCATACAGTTATCACTGCATGGATTTTGGACGTGGCTCTCTGCACTCACTTAATCCTGGAAATTCTTTTGGTTTTCCCATGAGAAACAAGTGGAACATCTGTGAGCTGCACCACTGTTCTCCACTTCACCTGGACAGTAATGACAGGTGGAGTTGGCCTCAGAGCTCACAACAGTTCTGAGCATCATGCCTTTTCCAGAAGGCTGCTATGACTCTGCTATTGTATCAAATCCGGAAGGATAATCCCACCACCCAGAGCTAGGCTGAGAAGCTTCGGAAGGTGCATGTGAGCAGGATCAACTAGTGATATCTGCTGCGATGCGGACTCTGGAGTTTCCATCGCAGGAAAGGCGATACGTCTGTCTGCTCCTCCTGTGCCAGCCATGTGCAGTCCCCAGAGGATCCCTCTGCTTTTAGGTCTCTTCTGTTATTCCAGACTTAGACAGTGTTTTTAAATGTCCATTGTTTCAGAAGATATGCCTAACAGAAATCTTAAGTCTACTTTTTTTTTTTTTTTTTTTTTTTTTCCTAAGAGGAACTCATTCTTTTCTGGACGTAAGCATGTGCTCCCTTTCACTGTGGGCAGTCAATCATCTTGTTCCCACTGCCCCAGCATTCAGGGAGGGGTACTGAACCAGGTGATCCAGCATAGCTAATCGGCAAGGCTTCTCTGCCTGCCCATTGTTAGGAGGGACCCCATGTTCAATAGGACATCAACCCAACCCCCAGCAATAGCTGGTTAAGGATGTGAACACTGACCAGGAGCTGCACCGTTTCGAATTAAATTTTCTTGGATTCACATAAAGAGATCATCAACCCAAAGAATCTGCAGCCACAGGGCCCTCTCTTGCACCCAGGTAAGGATCACCTTGAATTTGTTGCACATGTGATAATCCTGTCTCCAACCATGTTCATACCTTGAGTCACTCACCAAAGTGACCAGGGAACAGCACAGTTCCCCTCACCGGGAATCACCCAAATTGCTGGTAACTGAGGTGGAGGGGCTGCCTCCGAGGGCGCCAGAGGGAACAGCCAACACGTGCAGGGGCTCTGTAATTCAGGACTACCAGGCTGGGTGCTGCTTTATAAAATACACTGTGAAGTTTTGTTCCAACTGGGATAATTTGATAAACACCACACATTTAAGCCAAGCAATAAAGGGCACAAAATGTTGACAAGTGGAGTGTAGATTCTGGAGACATGAGATGATTATTTGAGAGAGCAAAGCCCAGTGGAAGGCCAATGCACACAGAACCTTACAGGCAATGAGTCCGCAGGGGTGGCCTTGAGTGACAGGACAGCTGCAGCATTCCCCTTCCCCCTTTTGTACAATAAAGAAACTGTGAAAGGTAAAGGACCAGAAGAACAAACTGGAGTGCACCTTTGGAAAAGAGGAATCACAGTGGCTTTAAAGTTAAGGCATGGGCAGGAAGGGCACAGCGAAGCCCATGGTATCAGCAGCAGGGAGCCGGGCAGAGAGAGCACCCAGGAGACATGGTGGTGGGATGCTTGACTGGGTGCTGGCTTAATTCAACGTTGCTACACCAAACACGTGTGGGACGACTGACTCATTCCAAGTAGCCCAGGAAAGTGAACGACTGTAAGATCTGATAGGAATCAAAATGGTGTTCAGCTCGTGTAGGACATTCCTACCTTTGGAAACCTGTGACAAGATTCAGAGGGTAGAAATATGGTGGTGTTTGTAGTTTTTCTTGAAACAGTCCAAAATAAATAAATAAAAATACAACAATCTGAAGCTTATCTGACTTTGGGGAATGTGTGTCAGTTTGTTTGTTATAGTTTCCCTTAACCTTCTTTTGGTGTCTGAAAGTCTTTAAATTTTATTAATGAAACCTTTTTTAAAAGGTAACTGCAGCTCATGTATTGGATGTTGAGAAAAGAAACCAGAGAACCCTCCGGTGGGAATGGCGCAGGCTTGGAGACTGTTTCCCTTGCTACATAGTTCTGACCGAGGTTTTGTCTTTCTAAAAGATGCTGCTCTTTCTTTTTGGTTGTTAGGACCTTGTTTTTGTGCACACAGGGGTGACGCAGTGTCAGGGATTGGATCACGGTTAATCTGATTGGCTGGGACCCCATTCTTCATGGCCAAGGGCTCCCCAGGCCTGTGTATAACCAGAGGTCAAGGGTGGGACAGTCCTGCCTGTGAGGTCCAGGGACATTCCAGGGCCCTAGGATTTACGGTGCTTTCCTAGGGCTGAATGCTTTTAGGCCAGCTCTGGGCTTTCTGTATAGACAGAACCTTGATTCCCTCTTGTAGTTACTGAATTAGAATATGCATTTCATCAAGAGTTAGGGCAGCCCTGTTTTATGTCTCTGATTCTCAAAATTTGTCTATTCTGGCATCTCTAAGAAACATCAGGATTGTGGAAACATTCCAGGCTCATTCTTTGAGGTGCATAATTTGAGAGTCACTCATTTCTGTGGCTGGGGAGGCTATAACTGGAGACCGCATTCTATCTCCCTTGAAAAAGGGGGAAATTATTCATTAACCAGTCCTGCATTTCAACGTGATAACCTGGGAAAGAAGAGACATCTGCAGCAAAGTGGCCTCTGTCATTCCAGCTTGCAGACATCCCCACTGGCCCCTTCTTCTTGACTGCATAAATCACTTTGTGCCGGTGACTTTTGTTCTCCTCTTATGGACAAATAGAAAAGAACATGTAGCTCATCATTCTTTCTCTCCCTTAAATAAGGGATCTTCCAGGTCCACCTTGGGTTGCTTCACTGGCAACCTCTGAGTCCACCTGTCACTGTTTTCCCTCCCATGCCGTGCCCATTAGGGATGCTGTCGTGGACTGGGACTGAACCGAGCTCTTTCTCCCACCAGCACACAGTGAGGTTTGGACTCTGAAACAGCTCACAAGAACTCAGAGAGTGAGGGGTGAGGAGAGGCAGAGATTTTCACCCAGCCCCTCTTCTGGGTTTAGGACTGGTAATACCTCATCTCTCCTTTATCACCGCAGTGTCTATTCAGCTGTTGTATTCAGGTTCCGTTATTAATCAGCAGCTGAGTTACTTATTTCTTTAATGCACTGATCACACTCCATCCAAAAAGAAATAAGACAGAAAATGTGCTGTGTTCTTGAAAGATGTAATAAGTCCATTTTATCCCAAACCCAGAACACAGCCAACTGTGGTCAATGACAATCTGTGGAGTATGCTTGAGGCCCAGGAGTGGGGGAGACACCATGAGTGTTGATTAGGTTTGATGATGGAGAAGTTCTCAAATGCAGCCCTTGAGATGTGTGCTGGTCCAAGTAATTGCACCTGCTTGAGCTGCAGTGGCGTCTGTGGGTCAGAGTTTTGTTTTCTTCTCTGTTTTCCTCTTTGAAACTTCCTGGGGGCCCGAGTGAGGGAAGAGAGGGAAATGGTCCTATCGCTTGGCTACTTATGTTTGTTTATTTATAATTTCTATGAGAAAATTAGTTATAACTGGAAAGAACAAGAAGATTATCTTTCCATGAAAGGTTAATACTCTCAGAGGAGATGGATGATTAGTTTTTATATTCACCAAAGCTTGGGAAATAATGCCAGGCGTCTTACCTCTGCACATTTCGCATTATCTGAACAAAGTTTCTCAAGCTTGTTTGGCCAACAAAGTGAGCTGAAGCTGTTATTGAATATAAAGAGTCCTGGCTTCTCATGAAGACAGCCTGGTTTATTAAGTCTGGCTCAGGATGCCTCCTTCCAGAGCAACTGGGTGCCGTTGACTCTGAGTTTACACCCGGCAAGGCTTCCTCTTCACTCACTCTACCTGGCACCAAATATTTGAGTCCCTGCCTTGTGCCAGATCAGTACCACGGTCCCAGCAATCATTGCTTCAACTCTATCCTGAAGTCTTCATGTGTGATTGCACTTTTCAGGTCCTGAAACCCAAAAAGGAGCTACTTTGAGCAAAATTTGGCCATCTACAAGAGGGAATTTGAGTCCCAGAGACACTGCTGACACCACCAAGGAAACACACGAATGCTAAACCACCCCTTGGAATAAGAGTCTTAAATAAATCATAGGAAGCTGTGAAGGGGCAGCCAGAAGCCCTGGCCGCATCTAGGGTTGCCGTGGAGACACCAGGTGTGGACACCTTTTGAACAGTGAGCTTTGTAAAAGTCATGGTGAATGCTTTTCCCACCTAGTGTCTAAGAGGAAGCACTGGGACTCCACCTCCACACCCAAACTGTGGGCACTTCCCAGCTGTATCCTCACAAACCAGTGGTCCCTCCTGGGGCTGTCAGGGATTTGAAAGTCACTAGAGCACTGGAATATTCATAGCAGATAGCAAAGGAAGGCAGCTCCAATGATAGGAGAAGCAAGACTCTTCCCAGTCTCATTCTGGGCCCCTGGCAGGTTTATCGTGGTCATTTAGATTTGTTCTGCTCCAGGGTCACTGACATTTATTCTGCTGGATGCATTTCTCAGTTGGTAGTTCTTTTTTGTCTTCTGAGGTGATGATAGGTTTCAATGGCTGGAAGTGTTCAATGCTGAATATTTGTGGTGTTTCATTCCTTTGTTTTGCTCTCTTTCTTATAAGGCAGAGAAGCAAGGAATGTGATATCCATCTGACACTGTGCTTGTGGATCTGATATTATGCACCCAGGGATGAACTTCACAGATCAACCTCTCTGATCTACTCTGAAGCAGAAGCTACACCAGAACTACAACTCTGCTAAGGCTGTGTGGATGTCCCCCCAAACCTCATGCACCATGGGAGCAGGCTTCTAGAATTTGTGGTTGATTCATGGTCCAATGCTGGGACTATGGGTGTACATGCTACACCAATGGAAAATGTGGCCTGCATAGAATAGGAGGGACAGGATGAGAATTCTTTACATTCTTCCCTTCTTGCTCTTGCTTCTTTTGCTGTCTTTCACTGCCATGAACTGTTACCTTGTTCTGTGCCATGAGCCACCTTGCCTTGGAGCCAGGTGAGTATGGACTGAAACCTCCACAGATTGTGAGCTAAATAAGTGTTTTCTTCCTTCATTTTGGGTGATGGGTACTTTGTCTCTTTGATGAGACAAAGTACCAACACAAGCTCTACTCTTTAAGCAAATGAATATAACCAGAACTTCACTATTAATGCTCAGCTCCAGGTTCTGTCTCAACAAAAAGAGAACTGGCACTGTGTCCTTAGCTTTGAAAAGGAAATGCCGGATTCTGAATACAGGGGCTGTGGGTCCCAGACAGAGTGTCCCACAGTGCTCTCTGGAGGAGCCTCCCTCCGCAGAGGTTCCTTCCCTTTCCTGCTGCCAGGCAGCCTCATGGTGGATGACTCTCCATGATGGTGATGACAGTGCAAGGAGTCCGGGGGCTGTGTAGACTTCCCCATCACAGTGGAGTCCCAGCCATGACCACTGAGCACATCTGGACTGTGCAGGACAAGGTGGCTGATTTCTATGGTGGGCTCTCCTGTCATATGGCCAGTGTCCTTATGGGAAGAGAAACACTGGGCCCAGAAACGTGCCCACAGGTGGAAAAATCATTCACAAGGAGAGAAAACAAACACCTGCATACTGAGAGAAGGGCTTCGGTCAAGACAGCACTGCCCACAGCTTGACCCTGGTCTGTAGCCTCCAGAACACTGTGCAACCAGGATCTGCATGGCTTGGGTGAGTCAGTCACCTAAGCCATGCATGTGGAGAGGAAATTAAGAGCACTTGTGAGGTGCACAGATAGACTGCACCAGAACTTGTGGCTTCCTTTGTCCTTTGCCCCTAACTGGGACCCTTAATTGTAAAATATTCACGCCTGCTCTTCTTTCACTGCTGGCTAACGGGACAAACTCACGTCACTCTGCACTCTGCCAGCACACAGCCCTGAGTTCCCACGTAGTAATGGGAGCCACAGGATGCATTTTGTACGAGCTCTTGTTATTTTTCATATGATTTTTCAGCTGTGCAGGAAAGTATACAGACATATGCAGGCTCTCTGCTGCATGATTCCTCCTGGGTACTCAAGAATCAGCAGTGAGCAAAAATTTCTGGACCCCTTCCATTCACACAAAAATCTCTCTGTCTCTCTCTCTCTCTCATGTGGCACTTATAAAGTACACTCTTGAAACACACATACATCATAGGGTTTACTGTTGATGTTACAAATGACATTTAATACTATAATGGGAAGACTTCATGAGTCCCTTAAAGCCGGAGTTGTTATTCTGTGCACACTCATACAGTTCACATCTGATACCATGTAAACAATTACCTGCATCTTAACAGCTAACAGGAAGTTTTCCTTCAATAATGGCTGTATCCTGGCCTTGTTTACATCTTTCTCTAAACCTTCGAAGTCATAATTTTGCGAGCTTATATTCCCCATGAAACATAAATGTGACACACGCACTCATTAATTCAAACTCCTGGTTGACACAATGTATCAACTGTAACACTAGAAGCCAATATTGTTGTGTTATACCTCCTTTCTCTAAGCGAAGAAAAAGTAACGAAATATGAGGAGTGGACAGCCCAGGAAGGCCAAGCATACAACACCCCACACAGAGCAGGTGTGCATGTGCCCCTCTGATAGCCAGCCACCTAGGAGATTTGCACTGAGGCCCAAGAAAAGGGTACACAGGTGGAAGCAAGCCTTACTCCTGTCAGACTCTTCCCTGCTAGGGTTGGACACAGACAGGGGTCTTGAGCGATGCCTAAGCAGACAGCAGGAGGAGAGAGGAGCTGTCTTGTTGAAACACAAGCTCGCAGACCATGGAAAGGATGACATGAGTGTGTGCACATGTGTATGTGTGTGCGTGTGTGTGTGTGTAAAGAGAATGGGATATCATCAACAAAAATGCATTTCAGCTTCTTTGTCTTTAACTACCATATTCTAGCTGACTTTTTAAACTTTATTCTTTACAACAAATATATATGATTGTATGACACAACAATATTGGCTTCTAATTTCAAAACCTCACAAGCTAAGTGACAAGGTGTTACAGTTGATACATTGTGTCAACTTGAGAAGTTTAGAAGTTTAAGTGAGGGACTCAGCAGGGAACCAGGATCCTTACTTTGTAGATATCCTCAGCCTGTGCAAGAGGAGGGCAAAGAAATTTGTGAATGCCACACCTGCCCTGGGTGTAGTGGTGGTGATGACCTGGGTAAAATATAAGGGATGAAACTGAATATGAAGGATGACTTGTTTCCTCCCTCTTTTGCTCTTGTTGCTTTTGCTATCTTTGCCACCTTCAAGTGTTTCCCTCTGCCATGCCAACCTGCCTGGGAGCTGCTGATTATGGGCTGAAACCTCCACAAACAGTAAGCTAAATAAATATTTCCTTCCTTCATTTTCAGTGTTAGGTATTTTGTCCCAGCAAGGAGAGAAAGTAACCAAGACTCCAGGAGATGATGAATGAATGGAATGATGACCTTCAGGGTACCAACAGTGGCAGTAATGTGACTGACTGTGCTTAAATGCATGCCGGACTGGTGCCGCCCTCACAAGGCCTGTGGGGAAGGGGCAAAGGAACAAGTGAATCCCTGCATCATCAGCGATGCACCCAGGGGGCTGCAGCCCCTGGCATCCACTGGCTGCCTTCTGCGTGCCCCTCTCTTGGTACAAATTGTTGAGCACTGGAATGTGTAAGGGTTAAAGTGCTGAGCACAGTGCTCCAGAGACAAGAAAACAACCGAGCTGAGGCAGCAAGGACTCGAGGTCCCAGAGCTAAGACTGTCTACTACCAACCAGAGAGATGAGACAGTTCTCCCAGTGAGCAAGATTTGCTTTGTCCTGTATTCTGTTTCGCAAGACCTTGCTCAGTTTCCCACCATTACCTCAGCTTTCCCCTTTCTCTTTCTCTCACACTGCCCAAACATGCTGAAATCCCATAAATACCGGATATGCAAGGAAGTCTTTCTCTTAGTTCCAAGAGATTTTTGACCTTCCTGGACCCCACACCACTTTGTTTTGATTTAATCCTTTTCTGTAAGCTGGTCCCTAAAATCTGGAGCCTGATTAGTTCCTGATACCATGTGTCACAGTGACGACCCATGTGGCTTCCTGTGTCCATGGTCCCACCAGCTGCTGCCTGGGGTGAGATCAGCCATACAGATGAGTTATCTTGGAGGAGGCACCGGGGAGCTTGGTGGGCGTTCAGCAAAGCTGTCATTCCTGCTCTGTCACTCAGTCTGGAAGTAGCACTTCCCTTGTGGCTGTTTCATGTCAGGGTTTGCTGGGTCCCTACTGAGCCACCAGGAATCAGGAAAGGGGACAGCACACCAGGGGATAGAGCATATGACTCAGAGAGTTCATTTGCTGAGGGTGTCAGGCACCACAGACTTGATTTCCCTTGAATGTACTCTTGGTCTTCATGGAGCTTGGTGGGCCAGGCTTTGAGGATTATGTGACAGCTACAAAGCCTGAGAATGCCACATGCAGAGTATCAGACTGCTCCACACTCACCATGGGAGACAGGTGAGGGATCTAACTAAATTTTCTTTCTGTCTCGTGGCTGTGTGTGCACTCATGGCTTCTACCACGAGCATGGAAATGACCCCAGGACACCATCAACTGTGTCCTTCACACAGTGCTACCGGCCCATCAGCATGCACTGGAGTGACCCACGGAAAGAATCAGTCAAGTGCGTGTTTTCTTCCTACTTGAAGTGTTTTGCTCAGCAATAGAGCTGCCGCTTGTATTTCATTTTGCTTTGCTTGAGACTTGTGTTTTCAGTCACCAGTATTTCTGCACTGCAGTGCTGACGTTTGCCTCTACCACACCACAAATAAGGAATAAGAATCTGTTTACCAGCATTTTGAGGGGCCTTTCTTCTGTTGTGTTCTGATATTCACTTAAGCCAATAAATTTCCTTTAGTTGTACGTCTTTATGTGCTTTTCAGAGCTAATGGAGTATTAGTTTACATTCCTGCTACACTCACATATAGATCATGATGTATTTACATGAGTAGGAAACTATAACTTTCCCCACAAAACCTCTTTAATATCTCTTTCAATGAATGTACTACAAAAGTCAGCCAGGCCTTCCTACAGATACTCAGTGCTAAAGGGAACACTTGACACTCTGATGTGCCTTCAAGACTGGCAAATATAAACTGCAACTGGCTCTTAAGAGGCACTGAATAACTGAGATGGGACCAGCAACTTGCTGCACACAAATGTTTCTTTGCAAAAGTATTTCTTTAGCTTAAAAAAAAAAAAAAAAAAAAAAAAACCACCCTAGTGTTTTCCTGGAACCCAGGAGTTGGGGGGCAGGGAGTATGAGGGTGTGGAATCAACACTCGTCGTTCTCAAATTATTTCCATCATCTAAATATGCTCTTCAATTCTTGCAGCTTAGCAATTGCTTAGTTATGCTGAAGTTGATTAGAATTTTACAGGGTCCTTCTCATTTTTCAGGAAGATTCCAGAAATTCTGCAGAATGGCAACTGCATGCAAAACTATCATTTCACCATTACAAAAAAAGTCAAGAACCTGCTGCATTACATGAAGAGCCCTGTACTGGACATCATCCACTTATTTTTTAATAAGCTCTGTGTATAGTGAGGTGATCATGTTGCCTTTGTAATGGACAGGGAAGTCTGGGCCCTGCTGCCTTGGTTAGGCTGCAGCAGTGTTTCCCAGAATCCCTTCCTGTTTTCTTCCAGTAAGGAGTGGGCAGCAAAAGTACTTTCCACAGGATTTGGAAAGTGGAAATTAAACCACAGTCACTCTTCCCTGAAAGTCTTGGTGGGTTCAGGTGATGCCAGAGAGCCCTTGAAGTTCCAGCTGATTCAAACATGCCTCTTCTTTCCTTTGTTCCACACCCTGCCTTTCTTGCTCTCAGCCGGAACCATGGCTGGCTTACAAATTTTCCAAGTCATAGCCACGTGCCTGACCCCAGACCTATAGAGGAAAGGCGACTCTCCAAAAGCTTTCTCAGCACAAAAGTCTGAGGTTCACTCTGCAGCTGGACCATCCTGAGCCAAGGTTTTCCTGGGGCACAGTTCACTCTGTACCTGACTATAGGCCGAGAAGCATTTAGCTTAGCTAAATAATCTGTAGAGAAAAAGAAGCCATAACATGAAGGAAATGCACTGCACCTTCCCCAGTGCTGAAATAACATGGTGATGGCAAATGCTCCTCTGAACTTCAATGTTTTCTAGCAGCAGGAAGAGAGATGATGTGATTGGTTAGCTCATTGGTTCTCAGGTAAGCACACTTTTGACAGTGTCCAATGGCATTTTTGGAGGCAATGTGTTTAACTCCTCTAGAAACTGTTTTCCTTTGATTTAGGGAAAATGCTTGGGAGAACATCAGGCAGCCTCAACAAATATGGGTGTTAATGCACCTGAAAGAGTTTCATGTTTGACATTCCTGGACCTTGCTCTCCTCACTGGTAAAATGGGGAGAAAATTATTCAGTTGCATATTATTCACTTATAACAAATAGTCAAGAAGCCAAAACCGCTGGAGAAAGAGAGATGGTGGGGGCAGGGCAGAGAGGGGAGAGAGGAGAAAAGAAATCCCCACGCTGCTTCAGGAGGATGAAGCTGTCCACCCTCATTTTGTAAGGGCAGCTATTCCCAAGGTCCTGCCCACCTCAGGTCAAAGATGACTTGAAAAGTAAAAGATATAATTTGTTTAAAGCCTTTTCTGCTCCTTGGACCTATCAGAATCCTTGACTGGTGGAGACCCTTTTGATTTGGCTGAGGTGTTTTCACAGCTGCCCTTGAGCCACTGTAGCAATGGAATCAACTCAGAAGATCAATGACTTGCCTTCAGGAAAACTCTGGTCCAGGACTCCTGAGGTGTTGTGCTGAGGTCCAGGCTTCATTTCACTCCTGTGCTCTCTTAGGCTTCCTCAGGGGTGGGTGAAGCTGGAGCCCAAGCTGTGCCCTCTGTCACTGTTTCCTTTCTCTTTTATTCTCAGCCATGGGAAGTTTCTCCCACCCCATCCTTTTATGCTCTCCTGACTCTGAAGCCCTGGTGCTAGAATTTGGGCGGCTTTGGTGACCAGGACACCGCCAGGCCTCTTTTGAGGCTGGCCATCCTGTTGGAGAGATGAGGAGCAGGAGAGCTGTGTTGGTCAGGTGAGGCTGGCCAGCTGGAATTTAGATGCTGCTTTTGGGTAGGAAGTGGCATTGGGAGAGGGTCAGACTGATTCCTGCTCCCCTGGATCTGTGCAGAATGTAAGTGCTTAGGTGACAGCGAAGAGAGTGGGCAATGGACAGAAATGCTAGGTGATAGAGGGTTTGAATTGCTCTCATATAATTTTGCAAAGCCAGAACCAAAGACAAGCAAGGGCAGCAATGACAGGAGCAATTTTTAGTGCAGAGCCTCTTCTGCCCTCCAGAGTCAGCACAAGTCGTGATTCAGCTTGCGTGTCTGATTTATTTCACTAAAGTTATGGTCTCTGGGTGCATTCACTTGTCTAAAACTGTCTCAAGTTTATTTTTCTTTAGAGCAGTGCAGTACCCTATTGTATATAAAACCACATTTTATCTGTCCAGCCATTGACGGGCATCTGGGATGTTTCCAAGATTTAGCTATGATAAATACGGTATGGATACGTCACTACAGTGTAATGCTTTTAACTCTTTCGAGAAGACATTTAGGAGGGGAATAGCTGGGACTATTCATGTAGAATCCCTAATCCTAGTTTTTTGAGGAATTGCCATACTGATTTCAATATGGTTATGTGGGTTGAAGGGAAGGGAGGAGAATGGGGAAACAGAGCAAAATTAATATGTGTACAGGTATAAATTCTCCGTGATGAACGTGATCATTATGTGTGGCAAACACCAGTTAAAAAAGGGTTAACACCAGCAACTGTGCTAAAATCTAAAGCAGTAACGAAAAGCGAAGAGGGGGCAGTTAACCCTGGCTTCTCTCCACAGTTTCTGGTGTGTTTTTGGATGATGGAGTCTTGGCATACACATGAGCACATGCGCATACTCGTGACACTCACGTGTGCATCTACATGCCTAATAAATACATATTCTTGCTCACTGTGCTGTGGGAGTTTTGCCCTTGGTTTTCTTTTCTTTTTCCCTTCTGTTTTAGTTAGGGGTTGTACACAAAGAACAATTAAAATCGGGACATGGAATTAATAATATTATTTTTGTAATGATCACCGGGAATTAACACATGCAAATGCAAGAAATCTATCTGCAACACCAAAGACATATAAAATATTTAGTCAAGGTCTGAATCCCACAGCAATGTCCCACATGAGTCCAGATGAAAACCCAGAGCTCATGACAGTGCCTCCCATGAGTCCAACTGGAGGTCTAGAGCCCACAAGAAGGACTCATGCCAGTCTCTTTTACAGATTCATGTCAGGAAAGCCCAAAGGTTGTTGGTGGAGACCAGAAAGTCCATGCCGGTGGGGTGAAGGAGCTGTGCTGGTGGATGAGGGTTCTATACTGGAGCCAAGAAGTCACACTCACAACAAAGACCAGGGCTGTTCTGAAAGGCACCACAGCCATCCTTAGCAACATGGATGTCCAGAGTTCCTCTGATGACAAGCACAGCTGTGTACATGCCAGGAAGCTAGCATGATGAGTTCATCCTGGAGACCAAGTGGCATATGTCTTCCCTTTGAGAACCAGGAAGCAATACTTGATTTGAGGACCAGAGCTTCTCCAGGAGAACCAAAGCTCAAATAGCAACACATAGGAGAACCCATAATACCTCAGAGCCACAACACATTAATGCCTCAACCCTCAATGCCTACTTGCGCTGGCAACTTTCCTCAGGTGGAGCATCTTTGCTCAATGCCATGCTGATGTAATCCAGCTGGGGTTAAGTTGACCACCAGTTCTTAATCCATAACACTTTCATAATGTTGGATTACTAATTCCCAAAATCATAAGCTCCCTGGATCGGCAAGACATGACCAGCACTCTGGATGTGAAGCAGTGGGGGTCATTAACCCTTAGTGACCCTGTGGCCCAGAAGCCTGGAAGAGAGGAGGACAGAGCCGCTCTCTGCTTGCTGGTGCCTGGGCTGTGTGCAGGAGGCCAGGAGAAGCTGGCACATACTGGGTTCCCATGTTCTGACCATGGGTCCCATAAGCTCGCAGCTCAGCCCAAGCTCATGCCTTGAACCCTGTTCTTTCCTTCTCAGTTCTGCACCCCATGCCAGCCTTCCTCAGGGTTTCCCACCTGGTGCCAGAGAGCCACACCAATGATTCAACCCAACTGCAGGCTGGCAGAGAGCCCAGTCTGGGAGCTCAGGGAAGCTGGGCTCTAGGAGCTCTGGGAGCTAGGGCTGAAGCTGCAGATGGTGGCATGGAAATAGTTCTCAGGACCTGTGAGCGAGCTATGTTCCGAACCTGCATGGCCCAGCAGAGGACCAAGCAGAGTGGGGACTCATGAGCCCTTGGGTGGGTGTCTCCCCAGGCTCAGAGACGCAGTCTCAGCTGAGGTGTTAGGATGGATTCAGGGTGGGACATGGGACAGGAGTGCTGGGTTCAGCCAGGACAAGGCTAGGCTTATGGGTCCGAACCTTCAGGGCAGGAATCCCGAGGGGCACAGGTCTGTGGGGTCCTCTTCCCTCAATAGGAAGATTCCATGGGGCTCTGAGGAACCCACTGCCGATGTACTGATACACGGATTGATGAGAGCAGGGACATAGCCAGGTGTCCTGAGGCTGGAAAATGTGGGGTTTTGGGAAAGGGCATGGGGACTCTTTGTTGCCCCTTGTTCCCCAGCATCCCTTAGCTCCAGCCCCCAATGGGCCAAAGTATGTTCCAGGAACAAGTGTCTGCCTGTCTTTTCCCTGGCCTGTGGTCTCAGAAGGAGACACAACCTAGGCGGAAACACGCTTAAGGAATACCTTGGGGCATGGAGGGGAGTGGGGTAGAAATAACCCCTTTAGTCACAGGGAGAGTCATCCAGTGTGCTCTGAACATTGCTGTAGGAAGGCCTTGGGGCTTGGCTCTGAATGCAGGGGCCTAGGAGAGGTGACTTCAGAACAGAAGAGGTTTTCTGGGAGCCCTGATCTGACACTTTGTACCCCAGGTTCCTGTATAGCGTCAGTGCATCTTTGTTAAAGAACTTGGATCTCACCTGCATCCTGTGCTCTCAGCTCAGTACCCCAAGTACAGGAGAGGGCCCAGCGGCTGCTACTCCCACCCATATGATTGCTCTATATGGCAAGGTCCAGCCTGGAGCAGGGCACTCCCTGGGGCACAGGGCACAGGACTGGGGCAGAGGAAGGTGACCAGGTCTGGGGGCAGCCGATAGAGCCATCATTTCAGGGGCAACTTACACAGTGCACGCTGTGAGGGTGGCCTGGAGTGAGGCCTCCTTAGTGCCCTGATGCAGCTGCAGCTCTGCTGTGGTCTCAAGGTGCCTGTGATATCTCAGGAGGTCTTTTCTTTCCCTGCTTTCTGCCAAGTGGGTGGAGGTCTGCAGTGTCCAGCTGTGCCCCAGCAGGGAGGGTGGGGTGGGTTAAATTCGCCTTGTGACCCAGACTTTTGCCCTCTCTACTCCTGCACCCAGGGCACTACTCTGTCCCCAAATAGACAGCTTCGAGCCTCCTTCCTATAGCTTTTGGCTTGGAGCTCTTTCAGCCTCCCTCCCACAGCTTTTGGCCTGGAACTGTTCCAGCGCTGCTGGAAAACTATTAAGAGCTAAGTCCTGCCAACTTAGATGAAAGGTAGCATTTGCTTTTCAAAGGTCTCATGCAGCCTGACACCCTGGGCAGATTCCCTCTCTCAGAAGCTGCAAGAAAACAAACCAAATGTCTCTGCCCCTGCTGATTAGAATTCAGTGGTGCTGTTTTATTCCAAGGATCCTGTGATGAGGGCAGAGATGGTACAGGAAGTAGCAGGCCCCTTCTCTCTATTGTTTGAAGGGGTGAAGCAGGGCAGGACAGAGGCAGGGTTGTTGAAGGTGTAGTGGAGACGATGTCCCCAAAGAGGTGACTCCAATGAATGATGAGGGAGCCGTGAGTGTTTGGGAAGCAGCTGGTCAGACCAGGTGAGGAGAGGACCCAGAGACAGCTCCAGCGAGCTCTGAAACACACATTTATACCCTATTGTCCAGTTTCTGACATCCCCTGACCACGTCTTCAGTCTTTCAGGATTGCTGCAACCCACTTACACATTCTATTGTCCATTATTGCCCTTTTTAGATGTGACAGGACAGGATGGCAGGAGGAAATGTGGGTATTCAAGCCCCACGTACCCCCACGTGACAGGTGGGGTGCAGAGAGCAGTTGTGGCCCCCGGGACAACTTACTATGCGTGTGTTGAAGTCGCAGAACTGTATGCTCGCTCCAAGAGATTTTGCCCCAAAGCAAAGGAAGAATGTACATTTTTGGGTGGGCAAGTCCGTTAATACTCAACCATAGTACTTGCTTCTCACAGGCAATGTGGACTCTCCCATCCCTGCAGTTTCCTCTGGAAAACTATCTGGAACACGCTGCCTGTGACTCTTCCCTGCCAGTGAGGGTTGAGGCAGACAGTGAGCAGCTCGCTGGAAGTATTGAGTGGACACAGTTTAGCGTGTGTGCCATTAGTAAGATCACGTGGCTTTTTCTTACCTGTCCTTGTGGAGAATCTCAGGAAGTGGGTGGCACTGCTGGTTTTCCGTGGCCTTTGCTTCTCTCCACCGCTCACTCAAAGCAGCCCTTGTTCTTCAGGGGCCAATGTGATCTGCTGAGGATCCCAGCCTGCAGGGCCCTTTCCGTAGTTTCACCCAGGGCTCCTCATCTCTTGCTACCTCTGTATGTTTACTCCGAGAAAATAACACGGGGGAGCACCTGCCGTCTCTGGGTGTTAAGGTTCACCAAGAATTTTTCTGTATTCTACCTTAAAACTGCACCTTCTTGTTTTGAGTATTATTTTTATGTTAGCATAATTTTAAACTTACAGAGAAGTTGCAGAAAGACTACTAAAAGTATGAGGGTACTTCTCATCCAGTTTGCCCTTTTATTAAAATTTTGTGTTGCCACAATTTGTTTTTCAAAACTGATAAATTGATGGTAATACATTACAAAGAACAAAACTGGACTTTACTTGAATTTCACCAGCTGTTTCACTAAGATCCTATTTCTGTTCCCAGGGCCAATGCAGGCTGTGCCTGGTGCCCAAGAGTCTGACCTTAGCTCCTCTGGCCTACAGCACTTTTGCAGTATTCATCTGTTTACTGTGCTCTCAGGAGGCATGAGGAACGCTGGCCTGTTATTGTGTAGTCTGACTCTGTTGCTGGATTTGGCTAATAATTTTCTGGTGGTTAGAGTGAAATGAGGGATTTGTTTGTTTATTTCATAAGAAAGCCACAGAAGACACACAGCCACTAAGTGAAGCTGGACCTAAAACTTCTCCGAGCACTGAGGTTTGAAATTTTCATGTCATGAACTACCCATGTTTGTTTTTTCAACAATTTCAAATAGGTCCAAAAAATCTTGCCATTCACCTAGATTCCAATTCGGCATTTTGCTGGGCATTGAAATTAAAAGTATATCACTTTCATGTTTTTGGATAAAAATAATTGAACTGACAGAGAATTCAGTAGTACTCGGTTGTACTTTCTCACAGTGGTGAGAAAGTGGCTGCTTTGTAGTTAGAGGTGAACTATTATAACCTTTAGGTCTATTTTAGAGTGGGGATCACAGCGTAGAATGTATGAGGTCTTTGTTTTCACTCTCCTCTTTCTCTTTTCTTTCTTTCTTTCTCTCTTTCTTTCTCTTTCTTTGTTTCTCTCTCTCTTTCTTTCTTTCTTCTTCTTTCTTTCTTTCTTTCTTTCTTTCTTTCTTTCTTTCTTTCTTTCTTTCGTTCTCCTCTTTCCTCCTCCTTTTTTTCCTCCTGTTCCTCTTCTTCTTCCTCCTCCTTCCCCTCCTCAACCTCCCCTCCTCCTCCTCCTCCTCCTCTTTTTCCTCTTGTTCTTCCTCCTCCTGCTCCTCCTCCTCCTTCTTTTCTTCCTCTTTTGCTGTAAACTTTTTAACTGTCGTAGCTGCCTGGATCCACTGCAATGTGCTTGGCCCTAGAGAAAGCGATGGAGTCAGTCAGTGAATCTGTATGACCAGCATAACGAAGTCACCTTCTGTATTTCTGTGTGTTCTTAGCTTCTGACTTTCACTTTCCCTTCTGAAGGGATGGGGGTTTAGTTTGATCTTTGTCTTAGGTTTGCCCTAAGGTGACCACCTGGAGATGTGAGGGACACCCACTTACCCCCTTTCTGTCTGCTGTGGGCTGTCCTGGGCAGTAGCATATTTCCCCTTTGATTTTGGTTCCTGCTGTGGCCCTCAGTCCTCTGCTCTTGGGGTCACCACACACATCTTTTGCCCCTCCATCCATGCATGGTGATGTGCTCCCAGGGCTACCAGCATCAGCAAGCTTTCTCGGAGCAACTTCTTCAGCAGTCATGTAAGCAGTGTCTTAAATGCCTCTGAAATTCTCAGAACAATTGGGCTTTAGACCAGCAAGCAGGCTGGGGGGACAGAAGAGAAACAGGAGCACATGGCCCTCCTTGCTAGCGTTTGACACGTGCCTAAGAAGTTGCTTTAACTGTGTGCCTTCTCAGGAGTAGGTCAGTCTGTCCTGGACACCCTGCTTCATGACTTAGATATTGGAACATTTCCTCGAAAGTTTAGAGATTCCCTTTCCTATTAGACAAAATGTGATTTATACTAAGACCTCCCTGGGTGAGGGATTTGTGAGTCTGTATGAGATAATGCTGATTAAAGTGCTTTCAGAAACATCAAGTACTGAAAAAAAAAAAAATCCCAGCATCGTGTCTCGTAGCAGCAGTGGAGCTGGAGCCCGACCTTTCTTCTGTCCAGGTGGAGGTGAGGTGATTGTCAGCGCCATGCTTGTTCTAGCATGTTGGAGCAGGTTTTGATGGTGCACAGATGCCTGGCTGGGTCCCTGCAACTCAGCCCATACAGCGCAGCTTGACAATAGCCGACTGCCACAGGATGAGCTGAGGATGGGGTAATGGGTGAACATGGGGTCTAAGCCCTTCCCTCCATGGGACGAGGACAGCACAACTTTGGTGGAGTACACCACAGCTTCACATCCATCCCTTGCAGATAGCATCTAGCTGTGCCCGTGAGTCTCCTCTGATGGTAAAACTCAAGAACAGAAAGGCAAATTTTGTTTGTTTTAAATCTGGCAATTAACATCTGTTTTGCTTACACTAATGGTTTCTCCAGGGAAGGGTACATGCATTATTAAATTTTGTTTAAGGAAAGAAACATGTTTTGCGTTGCTTAAAATTTCTTTGATTGCAAAAGATAAAAAGTCTACCCAACATGGCTTCGACAGAAATACAAATTTAATGTCTTCTATAAATAATGAGCCCAAGGCAAGAGAGGCCAATTCTATTCAGTAGTCACAATGGAACTGTGTCTTGGGCCCATTACTAGGACAGGTTCACGGAATATTTTAAAGTATGCTAAAATTATGAGAAAACTATAATAGTAACATTTGTATGGGAAAAGGACCCTAATGGCAAAAGTATCTGGAAACTCCAAAAGTCATACCATAAACTAGAGGGCTGGGGTTGCTTTTAGAGTTAGTTTATTGTCAAATATGTCACCCAAATCCTTTGAATTTTCCCTCTGAACACTCTGCAGCTGCAATCAGCCCTTCTCTATCTCCTACCCTTATTCCCCGGCTCAGTCTCCCATGACTCCCATGTCCTCTCTGTCTCCCAGTGGTTCAAACCTTGTCTATCTCAAGCTCTTGCACCTGTTTTTTCTCAATCAGAAATGCTTTTCCTGCGATAACTTCCTCAGTTCCTTGAAGTGTGTGTTTATCTTCTCAGACTTTTCTTTATATACAAAATGATGATAAATAAGTGGAGGATGAATGCACCAATCCAGATTGCATGTCCTCAGAATGTCAGAGCCTCATGGAAAGTAAGATCTGTTTCCCAGAAGTCCAAAGGAGGCCTTGTTCATTATGATTGTCTCTGAATGACCACATGGTCCAAATTTGAATCAATCACTGTGAAGCCAGGAAATGACCACTGAAATTTAGCTTTCTACACTAATCAGAATTGCATTTCCCATGGGCAGAACTAAGGGTTTGCGATGGACAGCTTTTCATGGTGTCATCATGTAAAGTTACCAGAAATAAAGTAGATTTGAATTGATCTGCAAAGCAAAAGGAATGGGTGTTTATTACCTTATTCTAGACTGTTTCACGGTTAGCTTCATGCCTGCATCTCATTCCACACCTTGGTGTATTTTTCAGGAATTTTACTATTGAACAAATTTTTCTCAGGTAGAAATTTTTTGTTTGTTTAAAAGTGGCTTAAAATTAAGAGTAATGAAGTGGGTTTGTAAGGGGAATTTACAGGCATACAGAAAGGACAATGTTTTGCCACAACTTTAAAGGAAATAGTTCTGATGAGAAGGGGAAGAGCTGTAGGCATCTGCTTCTGTAACTGAAAAGGGGCTGCTCTATCTCCGTGCTGTGGCAGGGGGATCACCACTAGGTGTGCTGAAGCACTTAAGGAAGAGATCCCTTACCAGTGATATTTCCAGTACCTAAATCTAACACAATACAGACAGGCAAAGTACACCAAGGACTTACACACATCAATAAGGAAAATGGAAAGCCCATGGACAGACTTGGTTCATCGTTCAATTTTAGGGACTGGGTCCCTGCAGTAAACATTGTTACACTGTGATCAGAGATGGGGAAAAATTGCGTGCTTTCCCAGAGACCCAGGCTGGGGGAAATGTCAGCTTGAAGATGACTGGGATTCTTCTCCCCAGCACTTGAAGCCTACACTGTCAAGTGACAGGTTCAGTGCAGGAGACACGGGGTTCTCCGGACATTGGTGGAGCACAGTGGGTTTGCTCATCTTCTGCTCTGAGAGACAAAGCTGCTCCCCTACTTGTCCATTACAAATTCAGCTGTGGAAGGAGCCAGAAGAAGGACAAAGAACCCTGGAGCTCTCCTGTCTCCTGGTGGGTCTGTCCCCTTAGGAGTCTACTCACAGTCCAAGCACTGGTGCCAGGCTAGGTTGTCAAGCAGACATCTGTGACTTCTTGGATCAGGACACTGGGTGAGAGGCACAGCACACAGCCCGGTCATTGAGGACTGATGCACAGGAGCCAATGTGGTATAGTGGAATGGAGGCTGGACAGAGGAGAGTTGGGGCTGAAAACGTGACACTGTCACTTCCTGCCAACTCCAGGCTTAGACCATTCATTTAAAAATTAGTAGGGTTGAGTGAATGAGGTCCAAAGGCCACGCAGTAGTGAAGCCTTGTGTGTTTCTTTGGTGAGTGCAAGATGCTCTTGTTATGTCTGTAAGTCCAGGGAGGACAAAGAGAACTTTGGAAGGAAAAAGTTGAGAGATGGCAGCCTGGGTCCTTTCTCACCACCCTGCTGATCCTGTCACTATTACTGCTGGACCAAGAATCCATCTATCAGTTACTAGAGCTGGTGACAGCCCCCAACTTCTGCTTTGTCATCTGTGAAATGGGAATTTAATAGCATTTATTTCATGGAGTTTCAGTTGTATTGAATTTGGCATTCTGTAACCTGTAAAATGATAGCTATTTTCATGTTGAATATATTTTTGTACAAAAATATGTGATGTTTTCAGTAACATTCCTTCTGATTATTACTAAGCCAGAATCACATGGTTGGGAAATAATTTATTTACCATTTTCATTTCATTTATGACAAACTGTTTCTATGTATCTTGCAACGGTTGATACATTATGCCAACTTGAGAAGCATAGAAGCTTAAGCAATTCAACACTTCTACATTGTAGGGTAGAGAGGACATGCCTAGGGTGGTTGTCTACACTCCAGGATGTTGTGAGGGATGATTAATTATGTCAACCTGAGAAGTTTGGAAGTTTAACTAGACAACTCAGTAGATGAAAAATCTTATGGAGACAGAGAGACCTGGTGAGCACCAAACTCCCCACAGTGCAAGGATCCCAGACTCTGTGTTTCCCTGAGAGACTAGTCAAGGCAGACAGAAGAACCACTGTGCTGAACACAGCCCAAGCAGCTGACTTTAGGGTTACAGCAAGTAAGATAGCCATTACAGACATGTGTCTGCTGGTGTTAGTTACACAGTAATGTATTAAGTGATCACATGCATCACACACACACACACACACACACACACACACACAAATACACACATCACAGATTGGAAGGGAAGATTTGTGATTGAGGTTTTGAGAGCAAACTTTGACCTCATTCTATACATTTCCTTATTTCTTGAGTTTTCTGCAATAAGAAAGCATCATTTTTGTACATAAGAAATGAATATTAAAAAGGAAAATACAGTACCTGACTATTTGCTCATTGAAGCAACATCTTCAGACTGAAGCTGATTTTGTGGCTGGATGGAGCTGCATTTTTGTGACTAGTTCTTATGATGAACTTCATGTGTGTGGTATTCTGAATCACACCATCGGAGAAGTCGCTGCTGCACACTCTCAGTGGTGGCTGGGTGACTGGCCTTTCCCTGTGGCTAATCTCTGACTTTTACATTTTATACCTTTATTTAATATTTGCAAAATATAACTGATTGAATTTATGACATTTTATATATTTATTTGCATTTTTGGTTATAATTTAGTTTTCAGTAGTTGGCTTATCTTCCCCCTCTGCTTTGACTCAGAAGAACAACTTATTTTTCTCTTCTTTTCTCCTCTCTTTTCTTCTCTGCTCCCCTCTCCTTTCTTCTATCTTGTTCTCTTCTCTTCTCTTCTCTTCTCTTCTCTTCTCTTCTCTTCTCTTTTCTTCTCATCTCTCCTCTCCTCTTCTTTTCCTTGTGTTTGACACTTAGTGGATGCTTTACAAGTCTTATTCAGTGGTTTCCACTGTTTCAACCTGGAATGGCCCCCAAAAGTCTCATGTTGTAAGAGGTGGGACTCTTGGACAGTGATTGGATCACAAGGATGCTGTACTCACTAGCAGGCTAATCCATGATGAGTGCATAACTGAACGAGCGGCTGGGAGGAAGAAGTGGGCACTGGGGGTGTGAACTGGAAGGGTGTGCCCAGGTCCTGGCTCCTCCCTTCTCTATACGCTTCTTGGCTGCCATGAATTTAGCATCTTTTTTCTTTTTTCTCTACCATCTTGTTCCTGCCTTGGATCCAGCCAATCATCAGCTGAAACTGTGATCCAAGATAAACCTGTCCTCTTTTAACATGTAGGTGTAATTTATTGTGTCTAGAAATGGGAATGTGACCAACACAGTGCATTTTATGAGTGTATTAATGAACGAGAGTGTTAACTATACTATGGTCTACCTCTTTAGTTTCTGTTCTGAGCAAAGGACTGCAGTTCCACAAATGCACTTGCCTGGGGTTGGTGGAGACTGAGACTGCAGTGTCTGCTTTGAGGCACAAATAATGAGACTGCAGACAGTGCAGCCCCTCCAGCCTGCTCATCGCTGCTGAGTGGCAGTCATGGGAGTGGCTTCCTCAGAGGAGTCTGCCCACCTGTTTCCTGGGGTGCACAGTGCCCTCAGGGCATATGAGCCTGGATGCCTGCACTGCCCGTGTTCCCAGGCATTCTCACCTGAGGCTCCTGTCCACCCCACCTACTGCCCGGCTCCCCTCATCCTGCTGCACGGGCTTCTGGGTCCATGGCTTCTGGGTGGCTCTCTGCACTGCTCTGGGTCACATAGTGAAATTGCACTGCCCTTCACAGCCCGCAGTCTCTGTGCTGTCAGCTTCAGAAAATGAGGGTGTGCATTATTCAGTCACAGAGTCAGAAGGGGTTATTCCCAATTTTGGGACAGTAACCTAAAATAACTCTTTGTTCCCTTTTTGATGATGCTTCCTCCCAATATCTAAGGAAATTTCAACTCTTAATGGCAGAAAAAAGTGGTCTCTTGTTGGACCAAGTGTTCAGAACTTGCTGCCTATGTCACAAATGTTGTGTTATTGGTCTTCCAGTTTGTGCCCAGCCTGAGCAACTGAGCAACTCAGTGAGTCACTGTCTCAAAATTTGAAAAAGGAGGAGTGTGTGAAGGAGTAACTGTGTGAAAATACCGATTTCAATCCCCAGTACCTTTGAAAAGTTCTTAGCACTTCCCCGTGACAGATGCACAGTCTATATAATGTAGCTGGCTAGTAGTGTGCGGGGCCATCTCAGCCAGCCTGCAATTGATGCTCATCTGAGTTTGCAACCAGCACCCACAAACACAGCAATGCTTCAGTGAAAATCATTACAAATACACTTTGTATTTGTGTGGTGGGTCTTTAAGGTCTGACCTGGACAAAAGGTAAATGTTGACACATTGTCAAATTGCTTGTTGGTTTTCCTTCTCAGGCACAGTCTGTTTGCTTTAAGAAACTTGGTGGGGAAAGTTACAGGTGACAAATAGAGGAAATATGCAGTCAGACCAAAGAAGACGCCAGGTGTCCTGGGTATTCTCCATTTGTGCTCATCTGTGTCTACTTAGGATTTCTCTTTACTCTGTTTGGTGCCCCGTGAGCAACCAATATGGACCTTGTCATGTGAAGGATCAGCCACATGGCACCCAAAGCTGCCTAGCGGGAGGCTCCCGTAGCAGTTTGGAAAACAAAAGGAAAATGATTGGTGAACGTGCATTCACTTCTTTCCTGCTGCGGCAGCTTGGTTCTGGCTACAGCTGTGTCCTTGCAGAGCTACATCCCTTGGCCGCTTTATGGCTGTGACTCCCAGGGACCCAGAGGTTCTGTTGGCTTCTGTTGGCCCTTTAGGCTCAGGAGTGATAAGAGTTTGGGGCTGGGGCGGCTTTCTGCAACCCTCAACAGAGCTTCTTACTTCCCTTAATCCTAAAGTGTCCTCCTCACACAACTCCTGTCCCATAATCCATTGGAGTGGAATCTCACTGTCTGCGGGCTCACTCCAGACGCCAAAGAGCCCAGACCTCATCCTGTGGACCAAGGGCAGGATGAAAAGCACCTGAGCTCTGGTGCCTCTACTTGGCAGGAGTGCCCTGCCTAGCTGTCAGGAAAATGGACAGATCCTGCTGTGTCACACACACAGCCTGGTGTTAGGACACATGAAAGGATGTTGGGGGCTGAAGAACACCACGCCCCCTCAAGAGGCCCTTAGTGAACAGATCTCCCTATTTTAATATAAAGGCATTTTACATGTTCATTTGATAATTCACTGTAATTACCTGAAGGAATTTGTGTGAGCATTTGAGGTGCAGTATTGTTGAAAATTTGTTAAAGATCTTAATTCATTGAGATTTCTCTAAGTGGCAACAGGACCTGCCAACCTGTAGCCTCCTGAAAGAGATTACCTACGGTGCCACACATTTTCCACTTGGTTGAGCAGCAGTGAATTACCGGCCTTAAGCTGCAGTGTTAAAAGCCAGAAAATCTGTGAAATAGAAGAGCTGCGTTGGTTTCATCTAGCAGACACACAGGAAGTAGGCAGACTAAAATGAGAGTAGGTGCTGAGAATTAGGGATTTCGGGGAATTGTCATCAGGTGCTGTCAATTCTCTGAAAATATGTTGCAGGCTGCAAAGGAGATACTACCCTGAAAGAAGGCAAATGAGACTTTGCTTTTCATGGTTATTCGCATTTTTGTGCTCTCCCCGCCTCCTGTGACTTGAAATAGGGTTAAATACCAGTTTCAGTCACAGGGCAAGCCACACACAGGAGCCCCATCAAACATTCCTTGCTGTTACTTGGTTATATTTATTTCTTAATTTGCTTTTAATAATGGCAAATATCTTAGTGTGCAAAGGAATTACAATGATAAGGTTAAAATTCAGGGAGTGCAAAGTCCAAGGAAGTCTCCAGTGGCTGATGTCAAGGTGCTCCCAGGGCTGCATTCTTCTAGGCCCCAAGGCTGATAGATTGACTTTCCAAGGCTCCTGCACAGCCCTGCCTGTTCTCCACTGAGGGACCCTGTCTCACGTTCGGGGGCAGCAGCACTGTGCTCCTGGTAACACCTAGCAGGACGGGGTTCAGGGCGCCTGATGTCTGGATCCCAGATAATTCAGGCCTCAGGAAGGTGAAGCTTTGCTCACAGCTGTGGACTCTCTTCCTGCATTAGAATCCACATGCGTTGTCTCAGAGTTTGCATCTCGCCCGACCAGTTCAGGGTGTTGATTTTGGCCTTACATGCTGGACGTACTTGGGTCACTGGAATCTTCTAGAGATAGGCCTTTGCCATTCTCCAAAAAGAATTCTCACCAACTACCTCATCTCCACTGTGAATGGGGAAGAACCTGTAGCAGATCTGTGCCCTGGAGTGAAGTGTTAGTGCAGGTGCGAAGTGTGACCGAACAGTACTGTGACTGCTGACATGAGAACTTAAAATGTTTCTCACAGTTAGAGACGCTTTGCCGCTGAGCCCCATTAAACACTTTGCTCTTGCTATGACTCACATTTCCTGTCATTCCTGCCACGGTTGGAAGCAGTTCCAGGAGTCCTACTTCCTCACTGTCTTTACAAAGTATGATCAGAAATGCAGGGAATTCTTCTAAAAGGTGTCACCTGACAGAAAGTCAAGCTCCCAAGACACAATGGCTGTCAACTTGCAACTTCTGGCTCCTCCACAAATGCAAGTTTTGAGTCAGTTCAGCACACTGAAGCAGTCAGACAGTATAACTACAGACTCTCATGGAAGACAGCTTCCAGAACTGCTTCAGAAAGTGGCAAGAACAGTGGGAGAAGGGTGCTTACAGTGATGGGGAGTATTGTGTGGGGAATTTGTGGCATGAGGAGCAAAACACCCGAGGCCATCAGCTCACGAGGAGGGACGGTTACTTTGGCACATGGTTCAGGAGTTTCAGTCCATGTTGTTCCTTCCAGCGCTTTTACACCTCTGGGTGGAGCCCAGGTGAAGCTGTCCACTCCCTGGCGGCCTGCAGGAGAGAGCACCAGAGGAAGTGGCCTGACATTCTCCAACAGGTCCTGCCTCCATCACTGCCATTGGCTCCCAGCAGTGCCCAGTCCTGGGAACTGCACCCATAACACACAGCCCTCTGGGATCATCTTCCAGGGAGGGCAGTGGCTGCCCACGATGCTGCGGGTGGAGAAGCGAGAAGACAGCTTGAAGGAGAGCGCTTCTCCTGTGGCAGAGCGGTCAGGCCTTGTGAATTTCATTGTAATTCAAGATTGCTTTCCCTTGTAATAACATGAAGGCTTGGGCACAGGAGGGATGAAGACGGAGTCTTAAATGACATCATGGGCAATTCTGTGAGTGGGGTAGTTCCACACCCACGGCAGCTGGACTCTCAGATATGGGCTCACTTGTGGACCAGGTTCCACAGTCCTCAGCATTCTCCTGAGTGGGGCTCTCTCTAAAAGTATGGGGATACCTAGGTTTACAAACATTTCTGTTTGCAAAATAGTCCTTCACAACAGAAGTTTTGCAAAATTTTGTCTCTGTTTATTAATTCTACATTGGGTAAGAAGCATGAATACAACCATCTTCACACACCCATGAACAAAACCATTCCACAGTGAAAACTATGGAATAAATCAAGCTTGGGAACCGAGGTGCTGCTGTATTGATAATCAATTAATAAATATCCCTTCACTGGGAACTATTCATCAGTTGTGTCAGATCATAAGTGACAGGAAACTCAAATCAAATTGGCTTGAAAGAGAAAGGCATTTATTGTCTCAGGCTTTGGGATATGCTAGCTGAGATTCTAACTGGGTGCAGTGGTTCTAGTATTTTTGCTAAGGTCTGTATTCTCTGCTCAACATCAGGGGTGACAGGAGGAGCCTGAGCCTGTGTCCAGGGTGCAGGGCTGTTTGTTTATAACCTGACTTAGTAAAGTGAGCACACAAAAGCCAATGAAGGTGACGGCCAGGGCAACGTTAGGGATCAAAGTAGAAAATGAAAGGCTTGAGCAAGGATGCAGTCACCTGCAATACCTTAGTAGAAAACATCACAATCTAGGCTTTAGAAAACGTGTTTTCCATACCCATATGACTTTACAGCAGTTCTGAGAAGCTGATACATTTTCATCTAGTGAGAGACAACATGGCGGGGCACAAGTTCACAGGTTTAACTCTTTCCACCATTCTGGCTGCAAACTGAATCGAATTTCCCTGTAACGTCAACAGTGAGCCTAACCATTGAATTTGATTCAGTTTGTGACCAAGATCATAGGAAGACTTCAGCCCCTGAACCAAAGAAGCACTTGTAATTCCTTTGTGGTGTAGAAATAGTACCCTGACCACAGGCTTAGGAGACAATTAGTAAACAAGAAGGAAAGATTAACATAAGCATATTCGCATATTCGAAGTTGAAGACTTGACTTTCCTTAGTTAAGCCTTAATAGTCCGAAATCATACTGTATATGTGAGATCCATCTTACTGAAAAAAATCTACATGAACTCTAGCTTGTGGCATGTAATTAAAAGATACTTGCAGTGAATTTTCAAGCAGCCAGGTTTCTCAGATTTTAGTTTGCATCTGCCTGTTCTGGTTAATCAGTCTGCCAAGCATAACAGCCACTTGGGCTGGAAGCATTTAATCCTGTGTGAATGCGCTGATCAACAAATCTTAGAAAGACCATTAAGGCCTTGCTGGCAAAGAAATGTCTGCCCTAGTGTAGTAATTAGGAAGGATCTTATTACAATGGTTTAAAGGAACTGATTGGACTAACCCCAGGGCAAACGAACTCAAAAGGATAGAAGTATCAAAATGGAAGTATCCTTAACTCTGGATTCTAAGACATGTTCTGGAGTCTGTGAGTCCCTTTCTGCAAGAAAACGTCAGGTTTGGACCAGATTCCATGCATGCCACAGCAGGGTGTCACTGACAGGGCCCCACAGTCCTGAGAAGGGGAGGGATGCTGTCAGCCACACAGCTCCTCACCAGCTGTGGTAATGTAGGGGTCCATCACCTTGCTAGTTATGTCAGGACTGGATTCCACTTCCCTCAGATTTTAATAAGCACAGTATTGCACAGGAGCAGGATATCTCATAAACCTGACCTCCTGACAGGCATGAAGGCAAAGTTACTTTGCTCTGAATTTCAGGAATATCTTTCAAAACTCAGAAAGAACCACGCTGCAGATAAAAAGGACATGGTTTTGAGTTATATTTTAATGTTCTGTAAAAAAGAAAATCAAAGGCAGGATATGATGGGCCATTTTAAGGTGATTTGAAGCTTCAGAATCTGTATCTTCACTCTCAGTGTGAATCTGAAAATCAAAGATCAGCCTGTGCTGGAGAGTTAGAGCCCTGAACTGTGGTTCTTTCCCCAGGACGAAGTAAGAATAATTCTTACTCGACAGCAGAGAAGGAAATTTCATCTGGACTCCACTGTTGGTGGCTCCAAGTGTAGGTGACCCAGCCTGAGGGCTTTGTGTGAGACGCCTTGGCAGCACTGGGAGGAGACCTCACCATGTACTGGGTCAACCATTTTTAGGCTGGGTGTGTTGCGACAAGTCCAGGGTTGGAATCTCAGCCAGGTCAGGGTCTGGTGGACCTGTCCACACACAGGAGGCAGAGTTTCAGCTCTGATCATGTTTCTGAGGCACCCAGGCACAGTAGAAAGCATATGGATGGTCAGCCATTGCTCCACCACAAACCTGGCTGGCACAACCTGAGCAAACTGTACAACATTTCACAGCCCTGTTCATCACCCAGACTTTGAAAGTGCTAAGGCTTCATCCATGAATTACACGGTGTTAGAATGAGAACCTCTCATGGGATCATATTGGCATCTACCCAGAAGAGTGTCATTCTATAGAGGAATCTGACAGGAAAAGTGGAGCTCCTGATTCTTTATATAAGTAAGTGATGGTGGTCAGCCTGGGGACAGAAGGAGGATCTTCACAGGGGAGATCTCCCAAGGTTCCCCATTGCATATGGGGTCAACATTGGCAAAGAGAAAGCAAGGTCTTGGATATGCTGTTACCATATATGAGTTAACTATGCAGCGCGGGGCAAGCATAGTTCTCTGTGTTTAGTCATGGTTGCATAACTGTATCCTGCTGTGTGCCTGCATCAAAGAGTGGGGTCACGTCCTCAAGTGTCCTCTGATGCCTACAGCTTTGAAGCATTTTTCAGTGGCTCCTCACAGGTATGAGTAATTTTCTTTAATTTATACAAGCTGTTCTTCATATACTTGACTCATACTACTTTCAAAAAATTAGAATAATAACTCTAAAAATAGTTAAGTGAAAATGTATAGAAGATACTGTTTTACTTATTATAAAGTAAACAGTAGCAGTGACACTAAGTGCATGTAAGAATCTGATTACAGAGAGGCAACATTAATGTATGACTTGTGGGTTCCACTTGAATCTTGTTACCATCAAGCAACGACTTGTCAGGGGAGTTGTTGTTTCAGAGTGGAGCAGTGTGTATCTTTATAGGACAAATGAGACTTCACTTGTCTGCCACATTTATTTAACACTTCCAATGGCATGACTTCCTGGTCAAATTCCCACAGGGTATTTAGCAAGAAACTTCATTCTTTTTTTTTTTTTTTTTTTAATTTTAAAAAATTTTTAGAAGCTTAAAATTTAAAAAAAAATATTTTATTTGTATTAAAAACAAAGCAAAAGAAAAATCATACAGAATTTAGAAAACTAGCTTTTGGTTTCAGGGCTGGTTTTTAGCCCACATTGCTTTACCATAATGTTGGCTGAATGTCTTCCTGAGCACAGCTGTGCTTCTCCAAATAAAGTATTGGGAGAGAGAGAAAGAGACACAGAGAGAGAAAAAAAAGAGGGAGAGAAAGAGAGAGACAGACAGAGAGAGAGACAGAGACAGAGACAAAGAGGCAGAGAGAGAGAGACAGAGAAAGAGGCCTAGAGACAGAGACAGCGGAAGGCAGAGAGACCTAATGACTTTGTCTAAATGGCACACACTATTACTTGTTTGCAAGAAGACTGTCACTAATTCCTAGTCACACTGCAAGGAGAGGGCTTAATGTACACATCACATTTAGACAGGAGAGTTTGTTTTAAAGAAGAATTTGTGACTATATTCAGAAAACACTGACAAAGCAACAAACCACAAAATCTTGGGAGTTTGAAGCAGTAAGATTCGTAGATAGCTTGTTCACATGCGGGTCTCACGTGTCCCCTGAGGTTTAATGCAGAGGTGTGGTTGCTGTGATCCCTTGGGTGCAAAGATAAATGACAGCCATAGCTTCAAGTATTACAGATCTCTGAGGAAGAAGGAGAAGGAAATGGGAAGAGTCTCGAGCCATTCTTTACAGATCCCCTGCATTTACCATAGTAAGAGAATAAAAGTTAAAATCCACCTGCCTATGTCATGAGACCTAGGAAGAGAGCCTGATGGAATCCAACACCGCTTCAACATGAAAACAGTCACTAAGTTTGGAATACAAGGAAAACTCAACTATCTCTAAAAATCCCACAACTGTCATGAGTTCTGGTGGTAAAATCCTGAGGTAATTTCTATGAATATCAGGAATAAATATGAATATCTACTCTGATACCTTCTTTTCAGTATTTGGCTGGCATTTCTTGATCAATGCAAGAGGGATAGAAGAAGAAATAAAAGGATCCACTTTGGAAAAAAAGAAATACATTATTTGTGTTTCATGTAATATGATCTTAAAAAGTTATGCCAAATAGATTAATTCAGCACATAAATTATTTCAACAAGAATACAAAATCAAAATCAAAAAATAAATATTTGAACAACATACACTACCAATGAGTGATTAAAAATGGTCATATAAGATATTTCCATTTTTATACATGCAAAGATATAATAATCAGAAATGAATTTTGAAAAAGGATATGAATAACTTGTGTACTCAAAACCACAAAACATTGTCAAAAGGAATGAAAGATTTAAATAAGCAAGGAACTACAACCTCAGAATATACATTCTTCTCAGGTACACAGGAGATTCTTTAAAATAGAACATATATTAGCCCATCGAACATACTTGAATAAATGCAGAGGAACTGAAATTATCCCATGTATATTATCTGACCATAGTGCAGTGAAACTGGAAATCAATGACAAAAAAAAAACCACCAAAACCTCCAAAACACATGGAAATTAAATAACACTCTCCTGAACAACCAATGCATCACAGATCAAGTTAAAGTGTTAGGGCCGACGCCGCAGGGAAAGAGACCCCAAGGACTCAACTCTTGGTGAGGGAAAAAAGTTTATTTCCATGCGCATGGGGTCCTCCAGGCAAACAAGTGCGGAGGGCCACGAGGGGAATTTGTGTAGGGTTTTTAAGGGTACAAGCGGGAGGCAAGCAAGTTTACAGAAGCAAATCGCATTGGTTAATTTTGAGCAGCATAGGATTTGGCAGAAATTGATTGGAGGGGTTTGGGGTTGAGTAACCATGGAGACTGGGGGTCCTAGCCCAGTCACTATGTGCCCAGAACAGAACAGTTACTTGTCTTACTTATCTCGTTGAGACAGAACGACCTTGCAGGTGCATTTTTTTCTTTTTTTTTTTCTCTGCTCTGATAGCTCTGGGGAGTTAGGCATTTCTTTCTGCTCTGCTCTGATAGCTCTGGGGAGTTAGGGAGTTAACCCTTTCATTCCCCGCTCTGGGGAGGGGGTTATAGCAGGGGGGTCAACTCTCACAAAAGTATAAATTAAACAATATTTACAAACAAATGAAAATGCACATACAACATACTGGAAATTATGGAGCACAATAAAAGTCGTCTTAGGAGGGAAATATATAACAGTGAACTCTCACAGCAGGAAAACAGAATGAGCACAAATAACCTAATGATGTACCTCAAACTTCTAGAAAAAGAAGAATCTGAAGCTCATAGAAAGGAGAAAATTATAAAGATCAGAGCAGAAATTATGGTAATTGAGATGAAGAAAGCAGTACAAATAATTTGTGAATAAAAGAGTTGGTTCTTGGAAAGAATAAACAAACTTGATAAACACTTAGTCAACCTGAGCAAGAAAAGGAAAGAAAAGCTCAAATTTATACAGTGAGGAATAAAAAGTGTGAAATCACTGCAGATCCTATGGCAATTCAGAATATTATCAATACCTGTTTCAAAACTTTTTACTTGCATAGTCTTAAAAACATAGAAGAAATAGATTTCTATAAATGTATGAATTATCAAATTGGACTGAGAAGATAAAAATTTTAAATAACCTAATACCAGTTAATGAAATTGAAAGCATAATTAAAAACTCTCCAAAAAATATCAGCCTAGGTCCTTCTGGATTCACTGCTGAATTCTACAAGAAATTTAGACAAGATTTAGTGCCAATATTCTTTAAACTGTAATAAAGTTGAGAGGGATGCAATTCTCCCTAACTCATCACTGGAAACAAGTAGTACTCTGATACCAAAGCTAGAGAAAGACCCAAGCAAATGAGAGAGCACAGGCCAATCTACCTAATGAACATAGTTGCAAAAATCCTTAATAAAATGATAACAAAAAGTATGAAGCAAATCATCTAGCAGATTATGTACCATGGCCAAGTGGAATTCATCCCAGGAATGCAGGACTGGTTCAACATGTGCAAATCAATAAACAGAATATAACATATCAACAAGACTAAAGACAAAGATCACATGATTATCTCAATACACACAGCAAAAGCCTTGATAAAGTCCAACATTCATTCATGATAAAAACCCTGGAGAAAATCAGAGAAGATGCTCTGTACCTCAATCTGATAAAAGCCATCTATGACAAACTAACAGCCAACATCATACTAACTGGACAAAACTAAAAGCTTTCACTCTAAAATCAGGAAAAAACAAGATATCGACTATCAGCATTCCTATTCAATATAGTTCTGGAATTTTAGCAAGAGCAATTAGAGAAGTCAGAGAAATAAAAGGAATATGGATAAGAAAGGAAAAAGTTTAATTATCATTATTTGCAAATGGCATGACACTCTACATTAGAAAACCCCAAAAATTTCACTGAAGAGTACTAGCGTAAAGAAGTACATTCAGCAACATAGATGGATACAAAGTCAACACTCAAAAATTGATATCATTTCTATATACAAGAAACAAATTTTCACAAAGAGAGAAATTAGGGAAACCACCCCCTTTACAGTAGCATGCCAAAAAACCTGAAATCCTTAGGAGTCAGTGTGATTTTTTACAGTCATAAGCTTACAATAAAATTCATATAATAACACAAGTAACTCAGAATTTCCAAAAAACTTGAAACATAGCAATTCATCCTCTGGAGAACCTCTACTTTTCAATGGAGATTGTGTTGCACATCTGTAATAAGACAGTGTGATGTTGGCCTAGGTCAGAAAGATCCATGCAATAGAATTGAGCATCTCAAAGCACACTGTTAAATTTTCATTCATCTGATATCCAACGAGGGAGTCAGACGGATTGATGAAGGAAAGTAATCTTTTCAACAAAGAGCTGTGTGACAATCACATATCCCCGTGCAAACTGATGAAAATGGAGTCCTTCTGTGTTGGTAACTTTCAGTACTGTGGTGAAATACCAGAGAAAAACAGCTCAGAGCAGGGAACGTATGTTTCGGTTCAGAAGCTCAGAGGCTTCATTCCATAGTCAGCGGCCTCTGTTGCTTTCAACGTGTGGTGATGTAGGAGCTTGATAGTAGAAAGGCAAAGCTTGGCAGAGGAAAGCTCCTTCCTTGCCTCTGGTGACCAGGAATCTGAGACTCAACCAGAAATAGAGAGCAAAGGACAAGACATGGTGTCCAAGGCCATGGCCCATGAGCCACTGCCTTGCATCTGATCCTTTTCAGAATTGTTTACTGCCATCAAATTCTGAATCTATTGGTGGACTACTACACAGATGAATCCAGAGCCCTTAGGATACAATACTTTCCCAAACGCTAGAGCTGCAGAGCAGATGAGCCTCGTGGGGGACATATTATATCTAACCATAAGCCCTTCCTTACACCACACAAAAATTAACTATAACGAGATCATAGACCTAAATTAAAGAGATGAATCTGTACTACTCTACTAAGAAGCTAGAAAATTGAAATTTTCTTTCATTAGGCAAAAATTTCTTAGGCAGCATGCTAAGAACATGGTCCATTAATGATTTTTTAAAGTAGATAAGTTGAATTTCATTAAAATTAAGAACATTTTGGTTACAAAGCACAGTCTAAGAAAAGGAAGAAACAACTGACAATTTAGGAGATAATGCTTGCAAATCATTATCTGGAAAGACACATTTCAAGAGTGTATAAGGAAAGAACTCTCACAGCTCAGTAATAAAATATCGGTAATCCAGCTTTTTAAAAAATGCATGTCAGGTTTTGTAAATGCTAAATAAGCACATGGAGAGATATTTTGCAATGAATTCATCATGAAAAAACATCTATCTTCTGTCTCTGTATATCTATCTATCTATCTATCTATCTATCTATCTGTCTCGGTATCTACATCTATGTATCTACATCTATCTGACTCTGTATCTACATCTATCTATCTATCTGTTTCTGTATCTATATCTATCTATATATCTATCTGTCTCAGTATCTACATCTATCTATCTATTTATATCTGTATCTACATCTGTCTATCTATCTATCTATCTACTTGTCTGTCTTTGTATCTCTATCTATCTATCTGTCTGTCTCAGTATCTACATCTATCTACCTCTGTATCTACATCTGTCTATCTATCATCTATCTATCTATCTATCTATCTATCTATCTATCTATCTATCTATCTCTATCTCTATCTCTCTATCTAACACATAGGGATGCCCTTGGCACCTGCAGAATGGCCTTATTAAAAAGACAGAGAAGTGCTTCTGAGGATGTGGACAGCCTGTAGCCCTCACTGACTCATGTTGAGGATGTGAGCTAGTTCCACAATTTTGGAAAAGTTATTTGAAATTTTCAAAAAATATTAAAAATAGAATTATTATGGTGCTCAATAATTCTAAGCATCTACATAAGTGAAAATCAATGCCCACATAAAATCTAGTATATCATTGTAACTAGTGTTATTACTTATACTAGCTGAAAAGTGAGAACAAACCAAACTGTACAATAGCAGATTACTGAATAAACAAAATGATAGAACCCTATTAAAGACACACAGTGCCCCGAACTGCTAAAATGCTAAATGAAAGAAGTTCCCCACTAAAGTTTGCACCCTGAATTATCCCATCTATGAATTTCCACAGGGAAAGTCTGCAGAGACAAAAGGTGAATTTGTGGCTGTCTGCAGCGGCACAGAGGGAGCTGAGTGGGATGGAAACTGACTGCTGGTGGGGACAGGCCCAGCTGTGGGATGACACAACCCCAAGGCTCTGAGTGGAAACACTGACACCCGTGAAGGTTGTATTTTCCTGGGGAGTTAGAGTCGGTCAAGATGCTGAAAAAGCAGCCCTGACATGATGGGACCCTGGGCTGGAGGAATGGATGACTGTGGTCAGGAGGGAGGCCGCTGGGCAAAGTCACACAGGCCCTAGGATGTAAGGTTAGAGAGCAATGAAGGACCAACGGGGCCAAAGCACATGGGCGCTGACTGTGATGTGCTGAAAACAACACAGACTGAAATCAGCCAGACATTTACACTGGAAAAGCATGCTGTGTCCAGTTATTGTCCTTCCCTGTTTCCCTATAAACTGCTTAGCCCTGGAACAGTTCCTTATCCAAGCTGTTTTTCTTGTGCCTTTCCATGGTACTGCTTTGCCTTCTAAATAAAAGCCAGAGAGAGTCCTTGGTTAGAGGATTCTCCCTTGAGACTCCCTAGTGTAGAGCCTCTTGGTGTTCAGACCAAGCACTGTCCCTGAGTAACCCTTTCATCCTCTGCACCTCCAGGGTTGCACCCTGTGACACTTTTAAAAAGTGGAAATTGGTGCCACCTGAAAGTCACCTCAAAATCCCTTGGCTGTGATGGCTTCCTAGGCCCAGTCTGGCAAACAGATGCCCAGAAGCATAATTCTCCTTCTTCCTAGAGGGTACTGGGGTAAAGTTAGTGTTTTAGTATCTCTACAGTCTGACCTATCCTTGCTTTTGTTTTGATTCTAGGGATTGAACTCAAGACCTCATGCTTGCCAAGCAGGTGCTTGTGCCTCTGCTGTGGTGTATCCCCAGCCCTTCTGCTTGCTTTTTAATGATCTCCTGCTCTGGAATATATGCTCAAGGCAACAGAGGCTATTCTATCCACCACAGTGAAACTTTGTGCTCAAAGCTGAGCCTGACATAACCAATGCTCAATAAATACTTATTCGACATGCTAATGCATGTGCCAATTTAGAAACTATTATTAGTCATGCGTGGTAACTTTGTGAAGTCCTCACAAGATGAAAGCTTGTGTATAGATGACCTGGTATCATTTTTGTCCTTTGTGGGCACCCTGACTTGGATATATTAGAAAAGTCATAGCTTCAAATACATGCTATCCTTTTCCCTGTAAGAAGCTCACACTTCTCAGACTGTAGACCTGACATAAAGTTCAGAAAAGCTCTTTTTGGTCAACCTGGACAAAGAGAGAGGACAGAATACAATTGCCTTGAACCTCAATGGATTTTTCAAAGAAACTATGACTGAATGCCTGACCTGGAAGGTTCAAAGCCAGTGCAGAAACTGGCTTTTTGAGTATCAGATTTCTGAAGTCAAAACTTGAACCAGACTGGTGCTTTGTTCTATAGCTTTCTGCAGGTCTTGCAAGGAGAAAGAAAATTTTCACATAAGAGGAAGGTCATCAGAGTGGCTTCCAGTGAGTGCCACTGCGTTTGTGAGGAAATCAGAGCAGCCTCACCATCAGAGCAGGTTCCAAGTCTTTTAAGTCCATTGTTTTAGGCTTCTGAATTGTCTTCAACCTGGAGTCCAGGGACAAAGGGCATTTTCCAGGTGCTGAAAAACACCAAACTAGAGATGCCACTTGGTGGGTTTCACATTCATTCCTTGGAGCTGTGCTTGGTGAGTTATTTCTCACAATAAGACTTTCAATATGAGTGCAACCCTGAGCACATGGATCATCCTGCTGGAAGCGGCCTGGAATTCTGAGAATAGTTACTCAAGGTATGTGCTTGATGATTCTTAAGTTGTATCAACTTGAGAAATTTAGAAGCTTAACTGAGTGACTCAGCAATTCTGCTTCTTAGGAAGGACATGCCCTAGGGCAGATGTTTACGCCCTAGGATGTTGTGATGTGTGATTCATTGTGTCCACTTGAGAAGTTTAGAAAGTTAAGTAAGCAACTCAACAGGAGGCCAGAGTGCTCACTGTGTAAACATCCCCAGCTTGCGAAAGAAGAGGGCACAGAGATGGTGTGCTTGCTACACCTGCCCTAGGGTGAGTAGCCTGCATACAATAAAGGATAAAAAAGCAGCTTTCTCCTCTCCTCTTTATTTTGTTTTTGCTGCTTTCACTGTCTTCTGCTGCCATGCAGGTTACCCTTCAGCCAAATCACTCTGCTTTGGAGTCAACTGACAGTATGGACTTAAACCTTCATAAACTGTGAGCTAAATAAAGCTTTCCTTCCTTAATTTTGGGCATTGGGTATTATGCCTCAGCAGTGAGAGAAAAGTAGCCAAGACAAATGACCATCTCCACTCTTTGCACCTTGCAGCTAGTGACATGCAGACCCCTTGCAAAACAGGAATATTATTGAGAGATCTTTGTCCCATGGATTCCCATGTTCTCATTCATTCATCTTGCTCATATTTCTTCAGCCAGACCAAATTACTCTCATAATAAAAATATAGCTGGTGTGTATATATCACATACAGCAAGAGGAATTATAGGGATTTAGAAAAGCAAAAATTTGGGTTTTATAAGAACACACTAGTTCCTTCTAGCCTTATTAGCTTAGAATAACCAGTATATGAGAGACTTTTAAGATTGTTACAAAGATTATGGAGGTGCAACAAATGAGATGATGTAATAGATGATGGACTTTAATTCATCACCTTTAGGGGAACTCATACTTTCAGGGAGAAAGCTCTTCATTTAGGGAGATTTATCCACTCTGGGATTTCAGAAACACTCAAACTCCATTCCTGAAAATTCTCCCTGTCTCTGAAGAGAACTGAACATTGCAAGATGTATGATCTGATTTCTGATAGTGTAATTTGGAATTTGAGTGTTTATAAAAGCCCATCCTAACTTCTCTGATAAATGTTTAGGTCTCTTCGTGGTGGATTCCCTGCTTGGGTTTGTCTTTATCCAACACAAAATGCTTTGCGCATGGTCCAGACATGAGAAATGAATATTCAACTCCATTTATTCCATAGATGATTAGTAGAAGGCAGCTTCATGCAATCTCTCTCTCTCTCTCTCTCTCTCTCTCTCTCTCTCTCTCTCTTCTTGTAGGTGGTGGCATTTCTGAGAATCCATGAGCTCTGGAATGACTGGGTACAAGGTTAATGACTTACAGGCTTGGGTAGAGCTGGTTGTCACTGTCACTGGTGTTAGACTTAGGGTCAGGGCATGCTCATGCTCATGGTTGAGAGATGGGCCCAGAGCAACTGTATCTGCCATTAAGCCTTGGTGCTTTCTTGCCTGTCTTGCTGTCTCACATGTAATCCAAGTTGTCTTTCTTTGCCTCTTCACTGTAACACCTCTTCTCATTTGGCTGGGGTGATCGCTCTTTTTAGCAACAACTATTCTTAAAGCAGCCATCGGCTCAGGGCGCTGTGCAGCACTTGGTGATATAGATCTACCTTCTGCCACATAAACTGGAAAGAAAGCCTGGGTGTTTTCGGAGGTCTCTGCTCCTCAATCTAAACCTCACAAAAGAATATGACATTCAATCCAAGGGGAGGATCTGGGACTGCTTTTTGTTTGTTTTTGCTGCAACTTCCTTATTTCAAAGAATAATGTTTAATTGCAGAAATAATATTTTGGAGTCATCAAAAGCCATTGGTAATTTCTAAGGTGTGAGCATCATAAAGCACTTTCTAAAATCTGGAAGACTTCAAAAGTAGATCAGGAACAGACAAACTTTAATATTTATAGACTCAATTACATGAAAATGGACTTTAAGTAAGCCAGTTGCCCACATTTATAGGGTATCTTTTCTCTAGCTTCTAGAATACAACTTTAAAAGTACCTAAAAGTAATCCTGAGTTAATTTGGTTTTCCTTCTGTGCTGTGTCTTGGCAGAGTTCCCACAGTTGGCTTAGCTTAAAAGTCAGAGAGGAGAAGGAAAAGCCCAGTGTGATTTAGCAGGACTAAATGGCCAATATCAAAACATCATGCTCCATTTCTTCTCAGGATTTTTCATATCCCTGGAGCTGGAGAGAGCTTTAAAAATTTCCTCTTTCTTCATTATGATATGTTGTCAAGGTAGAGCCCAGCCACCAGCTCCCAGTCATGCTAAGGGTAAGATGATAGGAATTTTGCCACTGCAAAGTTTGAGAGTGTCTCTGTACAGTTCAGGGTTGTGTGTGTTCTTTCCAACCCAGCCCTTCCTCCAGCCCATGCACAGCCTCCTCAAACAGTGAGAGTGGCAAGGGAGAGGAACTCTGCACATTCTAGTTAATCCTGTTCCAGGCTGATGAAAGGAAAGTGAAGTTTATAATCACACCTGCTGTGTATACTGTAGTTCACGGTTTCCTTTCCCACCCTGTAACTTATTGTGTCCCCAACAACTAGGTGAGGTCATCATTGTCATCCCAAATTCCAGCCTCCTTGAGGGTGAATCATTGCTCACGACACCTAGATAATTAGAAGTAGTACAGCCATAATCTATGATATGCTGGAGGACTACAAAGGTGGTGACAAACCTTAAGTATGAGGGATTTCATGCATGTGGTCCTTTGATGTTAGCATGCCTGTAGCTGAATATGAGAGAGGAGCATGCCCAGTGAGCCAGCTTCAGCCA
The DNA here is from genome assembly GCF_034190915.1 of Cavia porcellus. Lineage (NCBI taxonomy): Eukaryota > Metazoa > Chordata > Mammalia > Rodentia > Caviidae > Cavia > Cavia porcellus. The sequence continues at coordinate 4,610,212 of NW_026947499.1, read as the reverse complement.
TGAGCTGATTAAATATCTTCTTTAATAGAAAGACTTCCCAAATCTCCTGAGTAAATAACTCATCCCAGAGGACATTCAAAGGACACCCCAAACTTAAGCTTTAGTGACTTTGCTCTGTATAATAATTTTTGTTGGGGTGAAGCAATGTGGGAATGCTTTTCATTCTGTTAAATATTTTGTTTAAGCTGTCCCTTTCACATTTATGTGTTCATGTGATGAACCAAGGTCAGGTCACAGGGCTGAGGCTGTGGCTCTGAGTCTTGTTTGCAGTGCCATCTTTGGCACCTGGGGACTTGGATTTTAAGAGGGACCCTTAAATGCTGAGAGTGGCACTTGCACCTGACTTGTACAAATGTTGTTTATTTAGGGCACCAGCTTTCCTTCTTGGAGTCTGGGGTTTTCCTGGGTATGAGGCAGAGGACACCACGTTAGCAGCACCTAGGGTTGTCTGTGGCTGTTGAGTCTCTGGTGGGCTTCCCTGGGCAGAAGCATCACACACATCTTGCTATGATCTTGTGGCTGGAGAATGCTATGTCCTGAGTGTTCCTTACAGGAGGGAGTGATCACAGGAAGGCTACACAGTCCTCACAGATGCTCGCTGTGTCTTTTCTCTCATGATACGGCTATGCATCACTTTTTTGTAATGCATCTTAGCTGTAGAAAAACTACATCCTGGGTCCTCCACATGCTACCCCTGAATTGTAAGCATAAGAGAATTCTTGAAACATGGCACCGTTCCTCAGACCAACTGGCTCCTTCTGTAAGATGTTGGTGAACTTAGTAGTTCCACTGGAGGATCTTCTGTCTCTTCCATTCATCTTGCCCACAGTGTTTAGAGCTCTCCCATCATGGTTTGCTACACAAATCTAGAACGAAAAATTGGGATCCAAAACTGAGTTAATCTAAGGGAATGGTCCAGTATATTCACTACCCCTTCTTAGACTGTTAACAGCTATCTAGTCCTATCCCCAAATTTCCATGAGCTGCAATTTCTACTATGTGTTAATTTGGAAACAGGGACTTTGTATATGCAGTTAGTTCTCAGTCCTGAAGTGGAATCATCCAGGCTTTAGCCTCTCATTCAATACAATGATTGATGTTCTAATAAGAAGAGGGGAGAATGCACAGACATACAGGGGAATGAACCTACGTGATCACGGAGGCAGAGACGGAGTGATGAAGCAAAACACCCAGGAAAGCCTGGAGCCACTAGACTTGGGAAGAGGTAAGGAGAGACTCTGTGTGGAGAAGAGTGAATAGAGGGTGTGGTCCCAGGAGTAAGTTTATTTAGATTCTCTGCTACTCTGATTCACTCAGCTGGGGGTAAGTGTTTGCAAATCTGTGGATAAAAATAGGCAGATCCTTAACTTCCCACTACAGCACAGTCTTGGTTTAACGAATGATCATGTATCAATGTCATCTCTCAACTCAATTCAAAGAACAAGATTCAGCTTAGTATGGTGGCACACATGTGTAACACCAGCACTCAGGGAGACTGACATATTCAGGTTGCCAGAAGCGAGCCATGTGATCACATTGTTGGGTCTAGAGCAAGGCCCGTCCAGCAGGTGTCCAGTCCTGGAGCTGTTCCCGGTTAATTGTAGTACAGAGCTCTGAGACTATTCCACTTCAGTGTTCTCATCACAACACTGAGATGAGGTCTCACCCTTGCAGCTCTGTGTCACACCCCCCTCTTATAACTAGGTGTAAAGATGCAGACTGTGCTGGGCTGTCGCTGCTTCTCCATCAGAGAGGCCAGGGCCCACCTGGTCCCAGCTTTCCTTTTACATGTCTTGTCTCCTCTGAACCTCCTGTTGGACCTTCTCAGGACCCTGCTGACCACTCAGGTCACAGCATATAGGTGAGAAGGGTAGGACAGAAGAGGTGAAACTGATGAAATCCTCAGGATCGTGAGTAGCCAGCCAGACATGGGGTTCCACACAGAGCATGAGAGTAGTTTGCAGAGTGAGGTTGGGGTGCTGATCAAACTGGCCATCTGTCCAATGTAGTCAGCACTGTCCCTGGTTGCAGCCTCTCCTGTTCCCACTTCTGTGTTTTCTAGGTGGGAATTTCCTCCCACCGTCTTGGAGCAGAATCTGGCAGGGATATGGATGAGTCTGCTACATCAGAGCTCCTGACTTATGTCACCCCATGGGGACCCACATGCTGCCTCATGCACTGGCCTCGCAAATTCCCCCACTGCTGCATGTGTAGTCCTGGTGTGGGGAGAATCAGCTCCGTGGGCCCCATTGCCATTATTGTTTGGAATCTCCCATGCCAGTTTCACTCCATGATCTTAGAAATATTTCTTATTTAGGACTGAGCTGCAGACAGATTAATCTGAGCCTAGTGGGCAGGAGCCTGTGCTCTTGCTGTCCTCTTGGCTCAGGATGGAAATTGCCTGCAATGATGAGCTGGGACCAAGATCTGTATTAACTTCATTATTCCCAGAGCTGGGAGATATTTCAGCTGCTTCCCAAAATTCCATGAGCATGCTGATGCGAACTTTCATAGGCACTCCTGCCCTGTTTCAGAGGAGGATGTCATGTTGTCTCTAGGAGCTGCTGTGGACACGTTGATGGCCCAGAGAGATTCCTGGGTGCCTGTACAGGACTTCTAGTTGCAGTGGGGCAGTAGAATGCCTGCCTTCCCCTACAGAATTAATCCAGATGCAATCAGAAGTCAGACAGCACTTTTGAGCTTAGAGCCCAGTAGGTTTAAACATAAAGAAGATGCATGGGATGGAATCAGTAGCTAGACAAGGAGCAGGGAGACATCCCAGGGCTGAGATGGATTTGGGTCTTTAAACCATGGCAGAGATGGGAAATAGAGACCAGTCATCCTCACCTGAAGTGGCTCACACAAGGAGAGCTCAGTGGACCAAACACCCTGAGTCCAGCTTCAGGCTTGGGTACAAGTGCTGAAAGTTGCAGTTTCCTTTCTTCTCTGATCTGTGGCTCTTCGCTGGGGGTATTTCCTGCCAGTGGGATGGGTTTGGCTGTATTCATGTTAGGATGTTTCTTCCAGGACTGTTAACCTGATTTAGAATTGGGCTTCTGGGCTGGACAGACTGATTGATAGGATATGGGGATTGGACACCTATGATTTCAGGAAGGTCCTGTTTATTCCCAAGCTGTTTACAGAGACCCAGGAAAAGAACTAGTGCCTTCAGTCTTGTGGAAACCCCATTTCCTGACCCCAAGGGCCTGATCTCCACTTCTAACCTCTAGGTTTTGACCCTCTCTGTTTTTTCAGCCTGGGTCCCCGGAGCCTGCTCTGGGATCATTTTCCTGTGGAAGGTGAGGGAGAATAAATTGCACTAGACACTGAAATCTGCTGCAGTTTTGCATAATCTGGATTGACCAATGGGCAGTTCTTGAAATTTAAAGTGATGAGTAGCAGTTCTCTACTCTTCCTGTGAAAAAATATTGCAAATTGAGGCTCGAAGAGAAACATGGATTTCTTTTCTTTAGATTTGGAAGGACAGAGGGCCAGTACGAGTTTCACTTGATTAATATTCAGGCGCAGGCAGAGCTGTGCCTCCTCTGGTGGATGCTGGAGCAGAGAATGTGTTTCCTCTTCTAGTTCCTGGCATCTGTCTAAGCCTATGATTTTTTTCTGTTTTGTGTCTTCAAAGCCAGTAGCTCTCTGGCTTTCCTCACATCAACGTCATCTCTGTATCTGAAGAACATTCCCTGTTTGTAAAGATCCACGTGGTTCTACTGGATATAATTAGATAATCCAGGATAATCTCCCATCCCAGGCCCTGTGACTTAGTTGTACCTGCAGGGCTCCTTTGTGTGTTAGGCAGCAGATCCTCAGGTTCTAGGGCTGAGATGGGGAACCCTGCTCCCTGCTGCCCACAGCTCGCAGGGTTTGTTTCCCATGCTTTTTATTGATGTTTACGTTTTACTTAAAATTTAATGACAAGACATACAAATCATACATTTCTTTTTACTAAAAAGGAAATCCATAAGGATAACTGCCAACATTCCTGTGTAATTGTTCTAAAATGAACCTTCCATGCAAAATGGGCATGACTGTAACATCGGTGTGTTTTTCTACTCGAATTATTTCTGTGTATTTACATAGGACTATGAGTAGCTGAAAGCATCTTTAGGGTATATTTTGGCTATATGAACAACTATTAAAATAAAAGATTCTACTCTATAGGAGTTACTTTTGCATGTAACACATTTTGAGGAATTTTCCAATCTTTGTAAAGTAGCTTTATATTATCATTCAAACTACTGCATTCTGTTTTATAACACAGGAATTATAGCAGATACTGAGTTTTCTTTTACCGAAGATCATTTCACCATATTTAGTTTTTGTCGCCAGGATGAAATGCAGTCATTAAGCTTCATGGGACACGGTGTAAACTTTGCCAGCTGGTGGCCTTTTGAAGCAAGGGTTGGGAAGGTTTTAATGTGACTCATGGCTTATGGTGAAGGCTGATTAGTGATCCAAGGTTAAGCATTGCTGAATACATGCACCCTGGTGATTGTGTGTGCTAACCCTAGTATGCCCGTTCTCGTGATGGTGCTTATATGCTCTGTCATTACTTAGCATGTTTGAAAAAAGAAGCATATGAAAGTCAGCTTCCAGAGCATGAACTGGCATCAGTTACATCACTGTCCATATTCTCATAAAGCTGCTATGTGTATATTTCTGGCTGTGACAGATTTTTTGTTTTTCACACTCGGGATTGAAGTCACCATCTTGCACTTATCAGGCAGGTGCTTATGCCACTGAGTTAAATCCCTGGCCCGGTGGATGGTGTTTGTCAGTGACAGATTTCAGGTATTTCTATGGCAAGAATGTGACTCCACACTTTTTAAACTTTGTATCAAAGCTATTAATTTTCATGCTGTGTTTTAAAAATCAGCCACGGGGCACCTCCATTTATTTTATTGAAGTTCATGAGAGCATGGCCAGTCCAATACATCATTTATTTCTGTACTGCATTTGCTGCTTTTGTTCCTTAACAACAAATGGAGCTCTTGGGGCAGAATCTGTAGGGCGACAAGGCTGAAATATTTACAATCTGGCTTTTTACAGAAGCAGGGACCAGCAGTAGTACATCTGTAAAGACCATTCTAGACCTTTTTAAAAATTTTTATTAGCTCTAGGCCTGCAGGAAAACTGCTGAGATTTAGAGTCCTGGGTTCAAGTGAGGCAGAATAATTCAGGCTACTGTAACTCCTTGGTGTATTTCGAGGATTAAGTATGAATGTTTAGATGTAGCTGACTTTTCAGGTGATACAACAAGAACTTAGTCAAGTGCAAGAAATTCCTTGCATCACTAACTCTGTGTGATTTTGGACAGGGGGTAAATTTCAAACTATCTATCAATAGCAATGTCATTGTGTCAGTCAGCTTCCCTTGCTGTGACAAAATACCTCACAGGTCAGCTTGAAGTAGGAAAGGTTCATTTTGCCTCATGGCTTCAGTGTCTTCCGTCCAAGGTCACTTGTTTCTGTTGCTTCTGGGGACCGTAGTGGGCTGCACAACATGGCGGCAGAGGAAGGCAGAGGGAAGTCGTCCAACACATGGTGGCCAGTAAGAAGGAGAGACAGGGAGAGGGAGAGCTGGGGCACGAGGCCACTCTTTCCCTGCTCACCTCCCATGACATTCTCCTTCTGACCTGGCAGAATGGCGAGAAACAGTCATGGAGCCCGAGTGCAGGTGCAAGCAAGCTTCACTGTGGACAAAATCCCACAGAATGGAGAGTTAAAATCCCCAGAGGAGGAAAACAGCAGTGTAGATTCAGTTTGTCCTGTTTCTAAAAACAGCAGGTACTTTCCAGACATGCAATGAACAGGTTTTATACAACCCAGGTGGAATCAGATGAAAATCAGGAGGTAATTTCAAATAACTAGGCATTTCAACATTTCTCAGAATCTTAAGGAAACAGAAACTTACATCTAACATGGTGCAGCTTCACAGGGTGGCATCAGAGGCAGCTCTTTAGTGAGGTTCCACCCTCCACAGCTTCCACTGTCTCCCAATGGTCCATTCAATTGTAAATCTGTCAGTGTTTTAGTCCATTAATCCAGGTGTTAAGCACATGGATTTTGGGGGTACGTTAATGGCAGAGCTCTTTCCAATCTTAATGAGCTGTAAGCCAAGGCACAGCTGTGACCTCTGGCCATGCACCAGCCCTGCCTGGGAACCATGGAAAGAAGGCCTGTAACACAGCTCCTTGTGTAGAGTATTCCAGAGCTGGGGAACATCCTCTGACTAGTCCTTATTCTGTGAAATGTCAAAAGATGGTTTTAGTTGTAATTTTGTTCATTTTATTTTTGATATCTATGTATTTTAGTTCTTACTAGATACATTATGGGCAGATACATGGTACAGAACAATTCTTATGTGCTTTCAGTGTGGCTCCTTAATATCATTCACAGGAACGTCAGGCTTATCCCTCTATATTACTCGACTTGCCTGTCATCAGAAGAAAGTATCTGACACTTGCAATTTAAAGCAAGATAAATTTATCGTGGATAACAATTTTCAGTGATTTCAGCACATGGTTGGCTGGCTCTAAGGTAGAAATGCCATGGGGGAAGGGCATGATGGAGTGAATCTTCAAGTCAGGAAGCAGAGGGAAGGGAATAACCAGGGAAAAGAACAGGATCTTCCAAATCTTACTCTTAGTAACTAACCTCCAATGAGGCCGACCTCTGAACACCACAGTCACTGTGGTGAACCTGTCCACTGCGTGATCCACAATGAATATGGCCCCCCACCATCCAATCTCCTTCAAGGAGCCTTGTTTCTGTACACATGAGACTATCAGGGACGTTTTAGATCTATATCATAAATTTTCTCTCAAGTTGCTTGCATAGTTACATCCTTACTTTTGAGTTTTTCTCTGAAAACCCTTAGGATTCACAATTTTTACCCAACCCCATGGACAAAAGTTAGTTTCTTTTTGACAGACCCACACAGCATGTGGTTCCATGCATCATGTGTGAGACAGTAAGAGCTACATTGGCCCTGGTCACCTCCCCTGACTTCTAACTTTGGATAGAAGGAAGATTACACACTTAAATGATATAATAAGCATTTTAGTTAAAATAGTGCACATTCTAAAAGAAGCTGAACAAACCTAAAAACATGAGAGCAAACTTCCTCAAATCATAACAACTTAAATCATTTACTAATACTAGAAAACCCCAATTTTGTGCAATTGAGAATATTTTCTCTACCAGGACATAGTTGTATGAATGCATAAAGAAAACAGTCTATTTTATATATGTAATTTCTTATTAGTACAGGCTTGTAGCACACAATGTTTACATTCCTTGTGGGAGATTGGTACATGTAGTAATACACCATAATTCCATTTTAAATTTCCTTTTCCTTTCATCCCTGGTTGCTCTATTGTCTCTTGATCCTCTCTGTTTTTTTATACATTTGTAATATACAATGTTTACATTATTTGTGAGGAATTGGTTATTTTTAATAAATGTATTCTGCATAATATTCTTTATGAAATATACTTACTCCATTGTATCTTCTACTATGTAAAGCAAAAGACCAAAGACCTAAAATAAAATTTCTGGAATTCAAATGAATATTAGTAGACTTCAAATATATTGATATGCAAAATCATTATGGTAAAATTAAAGGTAAAGACTACAATAAGTTTACTGTTTTTTTTTTGTTTTGTTTTGTTTTTTGTTTTTTTTTATAAGTGCCGGGGATCAAACTCATGACTGCCTGCTTGACTGCCGGCTTGCAAGGCAGGCGCTTATGCCGCTGAGCTAAATCCCCAGCCCCATATTTACTTTAAACAAGCTATCATTAAATCTGCTCTTTAAAAAAAAAAGTTTTAAATGCCTTGATTTTATTTGAGCTATTGGTGTAGACTAAATTCTTTTAGTTTTTTTTTTTTTATTTTATAGGAAAAAATTAAAACAAAATTTCATAACAAATAATAGGAAAATAACAGTAATTCATATATTGTGTATTTTTATCTTTAAAGTAGTAACTCAGAGTACAAGATATGGACACAAAAATTCTCTGATCCATGTTAGCACAAACCTTCCTTTTCAGTAAATGAAAAGACACTGGTAGAGTAACTAATTTGATTTTTTTTCTTTTCTCTTTGTTCTTTGCCCCTTCCTCCCATCCTAGATCCTTTTTCCATTTGAACAGTTTCTTCCCATTTCACATTTTGAAAGATTCAGATACTTCCAGGCTCTCCTACCTTCCAAATGCCTCTACTAGTGATTACGACTTGCACGGATTTTTTCTTAATTAGCATAGCAACATGTGCAAACAATAGTGAATTCCCAATACCCATATTCATTCCATGTTAGCTCTGCACAAAACTTATTCTGCCTGCCTGGGCAGAGCCCATGGCTTGTTCTCCTCTCTGCCATCCAGAGATGTTGTAAGTGTGTTATTTGTCTAGTAGAACTCTAGTGAGTCCCCTCAAATCTATGGAGAAGAGCTATGGTCTGTTGATTGCTTTACTGTTACATAAGTGTATTCATGGGTGCAAACAGGAGCTCAAATCATAGCTTCCATCTGCTATATTAGATTGGAATTCTCAGCATACTTTTACAAAGTAAACCCCCCATAGTCATAAGAAATTTCCACTCAATGACATGCTTGTTGAGCTCCTTGAATCTTGAGGCTCCAGGCCCAGGAATGGGAGCGAGGAGTCATCTCAGGTGCTGGCACAAGTGAGATCATAAAGGCCCTGGAAGTGTTGTCTGAAGATTGAGAGAATCCTACTCTCCAGCATAAACATCTCTAATGAGAAATGAGAGGTTATCTCACAGTTAAAGAACCCCACTTGGAACACCGACACCCTCGGGAAGTTACTCTGTATTTATTTCCTGTGTTAGGTGTAGAGGTGCCAGTTAATTTCCAAGTTCAGGAAAAGGGTGAGAAGTGTTTAGAAACCAAAGAACAAAATTTCTTGATTTGCAAGCTTTTTCCATCTTTCTAGAAATATGCCTTTCCCTTAAAAAAAATAAAAGCTCATTTATTGTTGATGACTATAAAAGCTTTTTCCTCTCTGGGGAAGAGAGGAAAAGAGAAAGAGAGAGAGACAGAGAGAGAGACAGAGATAGAGGCAGAGAGAGTCATTTAGTGCAATGTACTGCCTGGGCAGTCGCAAACCTAATGGAGCAGAACAGTCTAATTCCTCAGAGATTCATGCAGCCGCTCTATGATTTTACCACATAGACATGTCCCAGGGGAGTCTCTAGGGGAGATTCAGAATTCTCAGCTGAGAGACAGTTATGTGAAAAACCAGGCTCGCTGCTGCAGGTAGATGGGGTGACTTTGTCAGAAGAGACGGCTCCACTGTCTCCTCTGTTTGCTATCTGTCTGTGTGGCACATCGTGGCTAAGGGACGAGGGAGGATGGTCCCCTGAACAGTGTCCCACAAGGCTGTGCTCTATTTGCACACATCTGTGTGATAGAATGGTAACAGCCTGCTGCAGAACTTGATGAGATGTCAGAGCTAAAAAGGGCCATTTCCTCAGGGAAATGACAGCAAAGCATAAAGGACCATGAAACCTCCAATCACCAGTAATCTGTCTCTGCAGAGGTCGGATTTTAATCTGGCTCTGAGTTTCTCTGGGGTCCCTTCTCTCTGTTTCTAAGCAACTTTCCCCTTTATTGGTACATTGTTTACAAGGTCTCATTGTTTTCTCCCCATTCACTGAGGGATAAAGACGTGTTACTCTAACCATAGGATAGATTGACATTCTCAAGATAATAATTCAACAACAATAATAATAATTTCACAACTATCTCTATTTACCCCTTATATTGTACCTTTAAATTCTACACTTTTTCATATTTCCTGGCCTGATCTTTTGATGGTGATGATGGTGGCTGTGGTGGGTTCTTTCTGTCTTGCTCTTGGCACATTGAAGGTATTCAGTAAATATTTTTCAAGGAGTGAAAGTCTGTAGTTGTGAGTGGTGACTGCTTTCTTTCTATTCATCTGTCTCCAGGAGACAGACTTCTGGTTGGCTGGACCTCTGCAGGCCAGCACCTTCAACGTTTCCCTAGGGGACCTCACCAGCCATTTTGCAGGGATTCATCCCCCTGACCCGCACAGTAAGTGGTTCCTGTGGTCCGGGAATTACGGCAGCACTGATGTCAGTGTGCTGTGACTGCTCTGCTCTGGGTCAGCTCTTCTGCATAATTAATGAATCCAGCCCCATGCTATGCTCATTAGCCATTCACTCATGAGTCTCTTCATTATTCTATTCTCTGTTTACCGGAGAATGCACCCAACAATATGCGAAGCATTGATAAAGGAAATGAAGGTCAGACCCCTCAGCGTCTTCCAGGGTGGACTGTCAAAAGGAAAGGATTATGAATTTGTCTCTGTGATTGGCAGGGATAAGGGTTAACTTTGGCCATAGTGCCAGAGGCATATTGCTGCCCTCCGGATGCAAGACAGACTGTTTGCAGGTGTGCATGCTACTGATTGGACTACATGATTTAAGATTTCTCACATTGAAAACCTAGCACTACATATTATGAATGTGGCTGTATTTGGAGACAGGGCCTTTGCAGAAGTACATAAGCTAAAATGAGATCATTAGCATGGGCCACAATGCAGTCTCACTGGTGTCCTCTCAAAATAAGGAGATCAATCCATGCAGTGCACCACTGCAATGCATGTCTGAGTGAAATGGCACATAAGGTCACAAGAAGTTACAGATCTGCATCCTAACAGAGATGCCTCAAGACACCAAGAATTCTCTGGTCAAGTGAAAGTGTGCTTCCGATGACAACCCTACAGCTGCTCATTTATGGACAGTGACCATGTCAATAAACACATTTCAATACTTACTACGTTTGCCAGCTGGAGGTAGCACCTAGTGATTGCTTTGTCCACTCTGAGCCTCTTCCATTTGTGTGTGCATTTTATGATAGATTTGTCAGTTCCTGCAGAAAAGCCAGCTGGAATTCTGATAAAGATCATATTGAGTGTCATATTGATTTGAGGATTTCTACAATATGAAATCTTCTACTCTCTGCAAAGGTGGGCTTTTCTACTTACTTTTATCTTCTTTAATGTCTTTCAACAATAGATTCTAGTTTTCAGTGCAAAAATCATGCCATCCTTTGTTAAACTGTTTGCTGTTGTTTATGGAATTGAAAACAAAATTGACTTCTTCATTCTACTTTTGAAATGTACATAGCCAGAACAAATAAACACGCTTGATTTTGTGCATTGGTACTGCCCCTGAAATTATACTGAATTCATTCATCAATCCCAATTTTCATGCCTGCTTTCCTTCAGTCATTTCTGGCCAGAAGTGTCATTCAGTGCTGGAGCACACATGAGGCCCTGGGTGGAACCCCAAACCCCTTTCCCTGCAGCAGATTCTCCCTGCACAATACCCTATGAACCCAGCCAGTGGAGACAACTTCAGTTTCCCTTTCAACCCTGAGGACTCGAGCTGTGGCTCACACCTGTCTTGCCTGAGCTACACGCCCAGCCTGGAGGCATTTGGAGTTATGATTAATTTTCTCCAGTTCTCCTGGCTAATCTGTCATTAAAAGCTGCAAAAGCACTAGTGGGCATGCAGGTCCTCTTCCAATTCCCACATGCAGTCTGGGGCCAATTCATCATTTGGGGTCCTGGTGAGAGTTTCTCCTAGCTGCTTTGTTTACCTTTCCCCTGGGCCATACTTTGTATTTGATTTCTTGTTGTTGTTCAGAAACGGACTTGAAGAATAAAGTAATGTGACAGCGCTGGACATCATATTGCCTCCGACGTCCTTTCCTGCAGAGACAGAACTTTTCTCATGCTTAGAGTTTGCCAAATTTACACAGACTGTGACAGGGCTTTTCCAGGGAGCTGGCAGAAAGACAAATTCAATGCTGATGATCATCTGTGGGTTCAGTTAATGGTAAATGTCTTTTACAGGATTTACTTACTTTCTTATTTATTTTGCAAAACTGAACTTGAAGCAGAACCATCATCCTGAGATCCATCCTTAGCCCTTTTAGACTTTTATTTTGAGACAGGATCCCACCAAGACACTAAGTTAGTATATGGGGATGGAGTGTGCAACCCTCCTGACTAGCCTTCCAGAATGCTGGGTAAATCTCTGTGAGCCACCACACTCAGACTGCAGGGTTTATTTTTGATTGAATAAAGAAAGGGTAAAATAAATCTCTGCGGGTACTCCAAATCTAGCAGCACCATTGGATAGGGCGACTGTGAGCTGCCATGGATGCGTCCTTCCCGGAAGTCCCGCAGAAAAGCCAGTGAGGGTGTATATGCACCCTGTTCGCCTCGGGTGCTGCTTGGCAGCTCTTTCTCACCAACACAGTAACTCCTGTGTGCAGCACAGGGATGTACCTAGACCCCAGCAGAAACGTCTGTGAGGGTACAGCTGCTTCCACTCCGCAATCAGCAAGTCAGCGTGCAGGAGGAGGAGGACAGCCGCTGATGCTCTGTGCAGGCTGCTGAGGGCTGGACGGAAGTGGCCAGTCCAGTTACCACTTGGTAGTTCTTGGAGATGTCAAGACTTCACGTATAATTTTTATGTAACATACACTTACTTCACAGTCGTCTGCTCAGTGTCTGCAAAGTGTCTGCTGAACCGTCTATCATACACGTCTGGTCCACAGCGACAAGTGGGCTTCAGTTTTTCTTTTGTCACAGTACCTACCTTCCCTTTTTAAATTTTATTTTTAAAAAAGCGGACCTGAATAAAAGGTAGAAAAGATACAGAATTTCAAAAAATTGAAGGAAATTAACACTAATATGTGGCACATTTTTATTTTAGAAGTAGTTGTTAAGGTTACAAGGTTTAGGCGCAAAACAAATTATCAAACACTCAGATAATGAAAGCACACACTGTTCTGGGGGATGAACTAACAGATCAGTAGCAAAGCTACGCACCTTGTGTACATACATACATACACATGTGTACAGATGTATACATGTAATCTTTTCCCTCCCTCCTGCTATCCTTTCCCCTCCCCCAGGATGTGTGCACCCATGTTTACAGCTGTACAATGTGTAATAGCTAAATATTGGAGGCAACTCAGATGCCTGTCAGTTTTGGAAAGGACAAAAAAGATGTATTTTCATACAATGGGATGTTCTTCTATAAAGAAAGGTAATCTTGAGACTTTTATAGGTAAAGGGAGGCAACTTGAAACCATACTCATAAATGAAATAAATCAAACTCACATTTATAAATGTTGTATGGCCTCCCTAGTGTAACAACAACAAAAAAAAAAAACAACAAGCCTGAAAGAGTAATAGATCCAAATGCACAGTAGCCCCTGTGACGATGAAAGGGAAAGAAAGTGCTCAAATGAAAGGATGCTTCACTTATCTACAGCGAACACTCACTCACTACAATGAAGCTGTAAAGAAGCCCGGGAACACCTGTGATGGGGGATTACTGGGGTCCTGGTTTTCTCGGCTGCTGTCTCCTCCTCGCCTGTACCCGAGGCTCTTCTCTTCTTGTATCTCCACACAGCCTGAACTTCGCTGTCTCAGCCACCAAAAGGGGATCTCAGTCTGATACAGAAGTTCACCTCCCACAGGGCTGGTGTCCATTGCTGCCTCTGCGTTTGCTCAGCTCCGTGCTTCCATGAAGGCTCTGGATTTTGGCTACACCGTGGACCCTTGTGGGGAGGGGGGTATGAGACAGGGCTTTGTGGTCTCCCCTGGAATTTAGCTGCTCTGGCTTGGAAATGAATCACACGCTCTCCTCCCACATCAGCTGGTTTTAGTCACTCAGTTTTCCCCGACCATGAAGTCCCACGAAATGGCCACTATAGCCATGGTGCTAAGGAGAACTGGACATTGCTGTCTGCTGCAGACTATGAGTGCTCGTCACTTTGCTTCGAATGCAGAAGCAGCCTCCTGGAAGGCAGCTGAGTTCTCTTCACTGCACACTGCAAGCTGCGCTCTGTAGTTTCAAGCTTCCTGTCTGTGCCATCCTCAAGGAGGGGAGGTCTGTGAGCAGGTAAGATGTCACAGTGGGGAGGGGACACTGTGTGCGAGGTCCTGTAGTGACCCCAGGACAGAGTCCTGTGAAGTTATGACAGAGGCAGGTGAGACTGCAGGCCTGCAGGCCCCGGGGGACCATGCAGAGTGTGTAATGGTGGAAAGTGACCAAAGATGATCTTACTGCACACGTTAAAGCATACACCACACTTTGTTCTGATATACACATGGGTAATAAATATCACTGCCACCAAGCAAGTGGATGCACCCATACTGCACGTAGCCCCCAGTTACTGTCCGCTGGGGTGAGCACCAGCTCTCCACTCTCTTCAAAGACTTTTACTATGTAGTGCAGCGTTACTGATTGAGGTCACTGTGAAGGACACTAGGTCATGAGGCTTGCTCATCCTATGAAGTGGTGTCTCCTGACCTTTGTCTGAATCCTTCTTGCTCCTTCCTCTTCTCTGGTGACTGTCTTTCCTTCTCTGTTTTTGTTCTTCAGCTGTCTTTTAGAGTCCACAGAGAAGTAGGAAGACCTAGAAGTGGGAGGAACCCTACTTGACCTGACGAAAGCTCCTTAGACTTTGTGCTGCACCATGCAGTGAGTCACTGGTGGTCAATTTTATGCATGTTAATAGGGGTCCCTTTTTGGCCAGTGGGACACAGATTTTCCCAAGGAAGACAGGAAGAATACACCGTTTTATGCTGCATGTGGAACAGTTCTGTAGAAGGCAGCCTTTTTCAGCTGTTGTGATGTATTGTTTATCATTGCAGATCTCAGAAGACACTCATCATGATAATATGTAGTCTTTGGGAACAGCTGTAAAGAAATAGCAGGATTAGATTCCTTCATCAGTGAGGACCGAAGCTCCTCCCTGGCTTTGAGACCCCAGCATGGAGGACACTCAGACCAGAACCACAGCATCAGGAAGCAGGTCGTGCTCTCAGACTTGCAGACCAGCCCCGTAGCAAGCTGTCTCCAGAGGACAAGTTCTGTCACTGCTAGAGTAAGAAGGATGGAGACAGGAGACAACGCACCACCCAGGCATGGTGGATTAGGGGTGTGAGGAAATTCTTGGGGTGCATCTTGGACTCTCCTGAGCATGTCAGAGGCACTCATTCACAATCCTCCAAGGGCTGCAATTTCCCCAGTTCTCACTTAACCCTCTGATTTCAGCAGGTTCCCCAGGGCTCTCCCACACTCTGTGCTCAGCAAGTGATACACACCCCACCCGTAAGGTGCTGGAAGTGGTTAGAAATAACTCTCCACTCAAACTGTTTTTAATGCAGCTCAGTGGCTTTGAGTGTCAAGTGACACAACCACAGAATTAAGGTGAGTGTGCTGGCTTGGAATGTGGGCTCCCGGCCTGCGGACACCTCAAGCCAGGCTCACTATGGGTGACGAAGTAACAGGAAACCTTCACCCTGGAGTTTCTATAACTGTCCTTGGGCATCTGTGATCCATAGGAGCACCCACACTCATTCAAAACACCCCTGAGTGGAATGGTCCCTGTAACTGTCTTCCCCATGTGAGTAAGGAAAAGACTGATAGATGCATGAGGAAATCAGCACTGCTCTTGGAGTCAGAGAGGCCCACAGAACACTCACCTGGGCCGGGCCAGGCTCCTCCTGGGTAATCCAGCGCCTGCAGAGGGGCTGTGTAAAATCCTGGTACAGATTTCTCTCCTGAGACGTCAGCCTGCCCCTCTGCTCAGGAGGTGGCTCGGTCTGCATGTGTCTGAATACCCCGCGCAGCAGGGAACATTCGGGAATTTGTGCTAAGCGTGCAGTGCTGTATCCACGAGAGGCCTTTCACATCACTGACAATGCAGACGCAGACACCCAGCGGGACACTGTTACACCAGCTGGCAGTAAAGTGTCATGTTCAACCCAGTCAGTGATTTAGGATACTGTTTTATCATAGGGAAATGTCTTGAGGAAGTAGCTTTAACCTGTAGACTTTGACACATCACCAGTGTTCGTAACTCAGCATTGGAGATAGGTTATTTCCTGAATTGCCCCAGAGTAGTCCTGCATAAAGCAACATTTAGCACACATTTACAGAGTACTTCCTGTGTGCCAGCGACTGTTCAAGGTCCTCAGAAGACAACGAAAAAACAACAGAGCACTCAATCCCCACCTCTGCAAAGCAGAGGTAAATTTTAAGTCACCAAGGACATGGCTTATCTCGGGGTGAGGCAGCTTTCTGTTTTTGTGACAAAATACCTGGCATGAACAACGCAACAAAGGAAAGGTTTATTTGGAATGTGGTTTCACAGGTTTTGGTCTGTGGTCAGCCACTTCCATTGCTTTTAGACCTGTGGCAGGGGAGAGCTATCACCTCAGACAGGTGCGGTGGAGGAATATTGCTTACCACAAGCCCGGAAGCAGAGACAGAGGGAAAGTGCCAGAGAGGAAGTGCTGTGGACCAGCACTGTTCCCCAGGCCAGGAGCTGTGGTCTCTCCCTTCAACTGGGCCTGCCTCTTCTTCCCCTCACCTCCCAACAGCGCCCTGACACTTGATCTCACCAGTGGATTATGCCCACTAAGTAAATTAGAGGCTTCATGACCCAGTCATATCCCAGGTCAAATCTTCAATTCAGTGAGCACTTTCTTTAAGGGGGAGTCACATTTCAATCCCAAGCACAGCAGCACATTACAGTAGACAGAAATCCAACATATGTGGGTGGAGGGGGCTGAGTTTCATGATAGAGCTTGGAGAGGCTGAGCAAGGACTCTGAAGGGAAGGAAAGCTGCTCCAGGCTGTTGAGGGTGCAACCGAAAGCCAATAGTGTTGTTTTCGCTGATGTGAGTGGGCATGAAGGTAGCGCCCAGCTTTTTATCAAGATGGCACTAAAGGCAAAGAAGGAAGCCACTGCCCCTCTCAGAGCTGAAGCCAAAGCAAAAACTGTGAATGCCAAAAAGGTGGTACTGAAAGTCACCCACAGTCACAAAGAGAAGACCTTCCCATGCCCCAAGATGCTGTAGCTCCAGGGACAGCCCAATTCCTTGGGAAGTGTGTCCCCAGGAGAAACAAGTGTGACCACTCTGTCATCATTTTGCTCCCCCAAGCACAGAGTCACCCAGGAAGAAGTTAGAGGACCACAAGCCACCTGTGTTCATTGGGGACATGAAGGTCAAGCAGCACTGGATCAAAGAGGCTGGGAAAGAGCTCTGTGACCTTGAAATATCCAAGGACGATTCTCTGATCAGGCCTGCTGGAGAGAAGAAGGTTTAGGCTCGACTGGCTGATGATTGCGATGCAATGATTTGGATGCTGCCAAAAGGTTCAAATTCTCTGAACTAATTCCAGTTGGCCGATTCTAAACACACACTTGTTTTCCTGACTATTAATAAGAAGCTTGTGCTCAGGCTCCATCAACTGATCGGATCTTTGAGAGCCATGCAGTATGCATATCCACTGTGGAAACCATGTCCTTGCAGGCCCGGAGAGCAAGTGGAAAAATTCCAATAGTCTATTAAAACTCTCAGAGAGGGTACCCTGGAGGAATGGCATTGGGTAAGCCATGAGCTGGGCCACTCCGCAGCCACTGGTTCCAGCCAAGAATCCATTCAGGCCACACTGAAACTCAGCAAGCAGAAGACAGGCTCACTCTTTTCTTGTATTTAATATTTTTTTAGACAAGTATAACCATGGATCAAGCACTAGGAGGAGATCCAAGGGACAAGGACTGAAGCAAGTCATGAAGGTCCAGACGGCTCTCCATTAACAGATCCTGGACTCAGCAGCCCGCCGTCTGGCCAGCTGTGGACTCTGGCTTTGGAGATGACCAGGGTGGGATTCAGGGAAAGGACAGCTGGCTACACTGAATCTTTCTGGGATGAGTGTCCAATTAACTTCTCTTTCTCTTCAGTGTGGTAGAGCCTGGTTTGGAGAGCAATTTCCTATCCCAAGGTAGATAATTGTGCATGTGTCTACAACCTCTCATGGATGTCTACACATGAGTGCTCACATGTCCCTCCTGAGTCGTCTGCTTTTCCATCCCCCTAGAGTTGCCGTCAGAGGGTGTCAAGGACTCTTGGGCCTTCCAGGTGACCTGAGGCATGGTTTTTGATCTCCCCTTTTTTCTCTGGTCTGCAGTCTGTAACTCAGTAGCCAGCACTGTTTCATCTTCCCCTCAGGAGAGGTGACAGGTGAATCCAGAGTTTAAAACATCAGCAACCACATACATTTCCTGTATAAGACTTTGATGCTGGTAGAGCTAGGCACCCTGACCTCAGGTAGAACAGATGCACAGAAAATGAGCAAGATTTAAGATTAAGTTTTTACAGGGGAATTTTACCAAGCAATCTGAGAGAAGCTTGCAGGAGAACGGGGTTTAGAAGGCTGTCTGCAGAGGGCTCTGAGAACTTAGCACAAATTACACTCCCTGCTGTCTCAGTTTCGAAGGGAGGTGAGGTTGCACACATCATACCCTAAAGCCAGAGCTGAACTATAATATTCAGAGTTCAGACAGCGGTCACTGATTTACCAATGGGATGGGAGCAGTGAAAAGATGAGTTGTTTGTTCTGCATCTTTGCTTTGTTTTGTTTTTAGCAGCATGCAACTCATTCCAAACTTTTGGCTAGGGAAGATGAAAGGGGAAGAATGCTTTAGGCTCCCTATAAAAATGATGGTAGAGGAACCAGGATTATTGGGTTCAGAGAACTTCAGTGTTAGACAAAAATGGTGTTAAGATCAAGCTTTCACAGATACCAAGACCTGGTCCACTGTTAACCCACTCATTTGTAAATCCTGTCAACTATCTATCAGTCATCCATCAACCCATCTGTACACATATCATGGTGTGTACCTGATGGCGTATGCACCCACCTGTGCACCCACCATCTGTATGTCACCCACCTACCGACCCCTGCATCAACCCAGGCTTTCACACGTCCACCCATGTATGTGTCTTTGACAAATTGTGTTTGTTTTCTTTTTTAGGCACTTTCATAGGGACAAAAAGCACAATGGTTAACAACACAGAGGAGTTTGTATGTTCCCAGATTGCTCTAGAGGAGGAGGCAGAGATTGGTCAAGGAAATATATGTAATGCATGAGGTAATCTGACACACAGTGATAAGTGCTCTCAAGAGATAAAATGGCACAAGGAATGACAAATTGCCAAGGGAGAGTAGGTGGATGGTTGGGAAAGTCTCTGGGATGGATGAGAATATCAACACCCAGTAGAGAAAGGCAGCTGCCCCATTACCTGGAACCCAAGGGAGAGCCTTGCAGGTTGTACACACAGACCTGGAAAGCATTCTCCAACACACGTGTGCAGGGAGCTGGGGTCAGGTGGCTCACGCAGAGGGAAGGAGGGGTCATGTGTGAGTAGTCGGACAGGGGCACCTCATGGAGCATGTTGTGCCCTGTGGCCATCACATGATGTCTCAGCAAAAGCAGCTTCTGGGATGCAGCCTATGGAGACTCAAAAACTCCTTCATCTTCTTCTGTGCTGCATCCCCGTCCTGCAGGAAATGCAGTGTGTGTGAAGTTTGTGCAACTGCACTTCTACTGCCACTGCTCAGGCCTGCGTCTGTGAGCACCTAGATCACTGGGGTGGGGACAGCTCTAAAGGTTTCTGCTCTGTGTGTGAAAATTTGCCAGCTTCCAAACCCTATTGGCTTAGCACCAGCTTCATCCACAGATTCAGGCAAGTCTCTGCTGTGACAGTCATGATGCCAAGTGGCCTAACCCTGCATACAGCACCTACAGAGAAGGTGCCAGCTTAGATACTTGTTTACCACAGAAAGCAGGAAGACAGGGCGGTACTCTGAAGCTGGCATTTTGGATGCTCTTAAAGGACATCCCTGAGGCTGAGTGGGTCTCATTGTGGTAGGTGTGAGTGGACCAAAGGATCAGCAAGTGAGAGGTCTCCGCAGGGGCACTGAGGAACAGATGGGAGGTGCTCCTGCTGTGACAGGGACATTCTCACCAGGCTCCAGGGCTGCCTAAGCCTGGGACTCTCCAAACCTCAGCTTCCTCACTTGGAAACGACAGCACTGCCTTCCTGTCCTTGCCTACCTCCAGGGTCCTTCAAGGCCCCCTAGATGTGAAGGTGATTTGAAGTCTTGGCTTACTGTGGAAAATAAGACAGGGTTCTTCTAAGAGATGAAGGTGCAGGCAGCATAATTAAGACTGGAAGCATGCACAGCAGCAGCCCGTGCATTCAGGGATGTGGGTTGAGTCACAGCAAGCCCAGGGAAGTGCTGTTCCCCTGAAGGAATGTCCGTGTCTAACTGAGGTTTATGTTCTCAATCAGGCGGCGACAGGATTGCTGCCCAAGCTGCTTGGATGCTCCCCTGGATCCACTAACAAATTGGGGAAGAGACCGAAACATTTGGTTTCCTTGATATTAAGAGCAGTTGACAACAATCTGGAGCCAGGCAAAAGCTCTGAGTATGAGGGAAGCCCTGCTGTTCCCTGGCTTTGTGTCCTGGGATGAGAAACAGCAGCCCCAGGTTTCAGCAGCTTTAGGTGGAAATGTGGGTGCAGGAGCTGATGTGGAGCTGGGAAGGGATGCAGTGTCCGGGGAGCCCATCTGTGTGCTCCACAAGGCGGCTGCAGGGGCAGGCAAGTGGGCACCCCCTGACGGGTTTACCTGTGTCCTGAGCCTGTCTTGAACCTATGACCAGAAGCCCAGGCACTGGCTGGCTTTGGTTCCAGATCCTGCACACCACTTCCGGATCCGGTCGGCAGTGGGCAGGTCCAGGGGCTGAAGGGAATCAGACAAGCAGCCATGGGGCAGAGCTCACAGGTCTGGGCCTCACTGACCCTGATATGAGCATTGTCCGTATCCTGAAATAACCTTTCTTGCTGTGAGGCTCAGGACCTGAGCATTTCCGCACCACTGAAATCCCATGATGGCCAGGACAGGTACAGATTAGATAAATTAGAGGTACCATGAAATTCCGGAACATTGGGAAGCCTTAACTCCCTGAAACGGGTGACCTCAGTCATAATTCACCAACATTTAGTCATATTTGTTGTCTTCATACTAAAAACAGCTGAGTAGTGTAAACACGCACTTGTAACGACAGTGAATACAAAGGTACAACATTACATCAGGCCGTGACACTCTTCCTGATGGCCTTGTAGCAGGGTGGGCTGAACTCATGCATTTCTAACCTGAGCTCCTCCTCTCCAAATTGAATTTGTTTGTGAGCCTCAATTCCAGCCTCCAAAGAAATAAATAAACACCGCAGAGTTTGTATTTTAGGCTGAATTAGTGACAGGCAGTGGTGAGCAGCATTGCGGCTGCTTCCCCATCATGTTCTTGTTTTCCTTCTCCCCAGGGATGCGGCAGAGTTACCACCCTGTTATCGAACACTGTTCAGTAACTGACTCTGTGTGGTACCCAGAGGCTGTCAGGAAAGGAACTCAGTCCAGCAGTTTCCTCTCCTCCTGAATCCAGGTGTGCATGGTGGAGAGGGCGCTGTGAGGGTCGGCTTTTGAGAGAAGAGAGCTCCTCCGTGGAAAAGCTGAGGACTCTTTCCTCTGGTTGGGAGTGCTGAGCCTCTCCACCCAGGATGGGTCTGAAAGAACCTCTGAGACACTTCAGGTTAACCTCACCAAAGCTACAAAGATTCTGTTGTACAGGAAAAATACGTTTTTAAAAAACCATTGCAAAGCATAGTAAGTAGAGCTAATAATATGTTTCAAAAATAATCACAATTTTTGAATGTTCTTACTATAAAAACTAAGTGCATGGAATGCTGGTGTTAGTCTGTTCAGTTATTCCAGAGTACACAAACACAGCAGTGTCACGCTGTACTCCATGAACACATGTAATTATTATTTGTCGAATTTGTACATACACATATACAGAAAAGGGAATCCAGACATTGGGAAACTATTGTAAAGAAGGAAAAGCAAACGGCTTCCCTAACCAGTGAAGTATCTGGTAAAGGATAGCTGAAGTTGCTTCTCAATCATGGAGAGGAATGACCTTCACATGTGTTTTGTGTTTTTCCTGTAAGACAACAGAAACCTATTTCTTACCTTGCTTTATGGAGCCATGATACACAGTCTCAGAACAACACAATGGAACTGAGTGTTTTGCAATCTGAAAGAAACACTTTCTAGCCAGCACTGTATATTTCTGAGCCCTGCAATGCTATCATAAATGCCGGCATGCGAGGCAGAATTAGTGTAATAATTTAGCAAAGCATTTTGCTTGTATTTTCAGCCGAGTGAATGGGCTTACTCAGGGATGGAGCGGCTCTCCCTAGCCTTACAGTGCACCCTGGCAGGATTCACTGTGAGGAAAGAACTAGAGAAAAGCAGTCACAAAAAGGTTTCGGAGGGCTAAAAACAAACAAACAAATAAAAACTAAACAACAAGAAGAAGAACAAAACCACACCATTCCTTTAACTTTGTCCATAAAGACAGGAACCCTTCTTCCTTGTATATTTACATTCCGATGGAAGTTTTTAAACCAGTAAACCCTGCTGAGTTGTTCTAGTCTTCATTTTGGGGCTGGCACATTCCAGGCCCAGAGTGAAAGTGGGGGGAACACTCAGACTCTGTTTCTTCCCTGGGCTGGAGCCTCAGGACCCTCATCCTTGCACTCAGTGAGAGGCCCCAGTTCAGCTGATGAGCTCCACCCCCCAGGGTGCAGCTTGATGAGTAATTCATGTGCATCTCTGCCTCGCAGCCCATAGGAGGCTTAAAAGCAGGGAGCCGAGTTAGACCCTTGCTTTCCTGCTGTATGTACGGGAAGAGATAGTCCTGTACACCGTACCCACACAGGCTTCAAATGAAAGGGTATTCGTGGAAGCCATCAAACCCCCCCCCCCCCCGAGTAAATAGTGTCTAAGCCTCAAACAGGACAGAACTGGCATGATAATCTCAGGCATGGGTGCAATTTGTGAGGAAGGAAACGGGGTGAGTTTAGGGTCACTGCTGGCACAGCTCCTGAAGGCAGGCTCCTTTCTCAGTGGTCTCTGGGTTTTCCCCTATAGCCCTCATAAATTCAGCATGCAATCGCGATTTATTTTGCTTTTATTGTAAAAGAGTTCTTCATGTGAATCCCTTTCTCAATGCATTGTCAAGTGGGCAGAGCAGCGTGGTTGAATATAAGCAGCATGTTTTATCCAGGGTCCCCAGAGCTCTTTAATCAGGCTTAACTGAGACCTGAGTTCCTTGGCTGGCGTCTCCTCTGTTCTGTCTCCTCTGTTCCCGCTAACAAGCATTCCGCTCTGTTTCTGTGACTTTGACTGTTTTAGATAGCTGCACAAGCGGGGGCCTGCAGTACTTGTCTTCCACCAATAGCTTGCTCCACAGCATCATCCCTTAATGTTTATGTCTTCACATACATGCAGAATTTCTTGCTTTTTAAAGGCTCTTTCCTCACTCAGTGCCCAGTGGACTCCAGCCTGACTCCGTTATCCTGGCTATTGTGGACGGCAGTGAACACAGAAAGGCTGATGTCCTGCTTTCAGTTATTTGGATGAAAATCCAGAAGCGAGGTTACCAGACAATATGCTACTTCTGTTTTTTTAGTATTTTGAAGACTTTCCATGCTGCTGTCCAAAGTATCTTTACTGCTTTAATTTTTCAGCATTTTAGATTCCCGCTAATTAAGTCGTAGAGCTCCATGACCTCACCAACACTTACTGCCTTTTCAAGTTTATTAATGACACTCCTTTTAACAGCTCTGTGGCGATATTCACTGTGGCTCTGATGTACCTTTGCCTGACAGTGACACTGAATATGTGTCACCAGTCTGTCTTCTTTGAGAGATGTCTGGGGGGGGGGGTCTTCTGCCTCTTTATCAAATTGAGTTATTCATTTTCATTGCTATGAGAATCAGCTCAGCTCTGGCCCAGGATCACAGTGCCCAGGGTCTGCATCACCAGGCACATCCTGGTAACTTCCAGCAGGGCTAATTCACATTTAGAGCCATTAGTGTTGGCTTGGATTTCATCCTTGTATGCAGCCCCCAGAGTGTTCCTCTCAGTCTTGCTGGATAATCGGGTTTAAGTTTTAATTAAACAGCTGGCATTTGCTTGCTTGCACCGGGGTAACTGTGATGCTGTGTTACATTTTCATCTGGCTTAGGCTGGATAAAAAGATTCTCTCAGACAACAAAGAAAAGCTTTCAGCAGGTTACAGATGTAATTAGGCAGAGATTCCCCAAAACGCTGGCAGATTCATGTACAGGAGAGAGATGGGCTTTAAACCCAGAAATCCACTCCTCAGTGCTGCAGCCCCATTGTGAGAATAAACCGGGCCTGGCTGAGCTGCTGGAAGCTGGGAGCAGGAGGCGGGAAACATTTTAGGCTTTTGTGTATTCTTTCTTTCTTTCTTTCTTTCTTTCTTTCTTTCTTTCTTTCTTTCAGTCTTTCTTTCTTTCTTTCTTTCTCTCTCTTTCTTCTTTCTTTCTTTTTTTTTCTTTTTTCTTTCTTTCTCCTTTCTCCTTTCTTTCTTTCTTTCTTTCTTTCTTTCTTTCTTTCTTTCTTTCTTTCTCTTCCTCCCTTCCCTGTCTTTCTCTGTCTCATTCTCTAAATAAAATTTCATGCACATCAAGATGTTCAATTCTGCCTCAGAACTCCCTGGTGACCTCCTCCTCCTCCTCCCTCTCTCTTTCTTTCTCTCTCCACCTCTCCCTCCCTCCCACTCCTTCTCCTCTTTGCTTACACCTTTATGCTCCTCTTTTATTTGGATTCAAATAGTTTCTGTTGACATGTTCCCAAGTGTCCTAAGCTTTTCTTCTGTGCTATCTAATCTGCTCTGCATCCTTTGATCTCAGTACAGTTTTCATTTCTACAAACTTAGTTTAAAAGTTTTATTTTTCTTTCAGCTCTAATTATTTCTGGAACATTGAGGACAAAGTTGCAATCATGCCTTCGTGTGCTCTTTCCTCCTTATGAATCTGTACTGAGTTGATCTCTAATGACTGTTTTTCTCCTCTATGCTGGTGCTATTTTCTTTTCTTTTTAAATGTCTGGTAGTTTTTGTTGGATGGAAGACACTGAGGATTTACCTTGCTGAGTGCTGGATATTTCTAGGTTTGTATAAATATTCTTACAGTTTGTTCTGGAACAAATTTAAGTTACTTGAAAATAGTCTGGTCATTCGGAATCTTGTTTTATAATTTGTTACATAAAAGTGGAAAAACTTTTAGTCTAAAGATAAATATTTCCCACCACTGAGGCAAGCATCTTCTGAGTATGTTACCACTTGCCTCATAAATCACAAGCTGAAAACTTAGTTTGTAGTAATTAATGTAGTTTCTCTCTGTTGGGTAAAATGTCTACTGGGGGAAAACAACTCACATTTGTATCTTTCTGCTCTCTAATGCTTAGCATGGTGTTTCTGCACACAGCTTATTAGTCAAGATACTTTTTGCTGTAAATGGCAGAAAATTCAATTGACACTAATTTAAAGGAAACGTCCCATCCAACTGGCCTTCCCGAGGTAGCAGCTGCGGGCAAAACTAGGCCCGACACCTCAGATGTTGTACACTAGGACGTGGCTCTCTGCGTCTCACAGCTCCCGGCTTCTTCACTTGGAACTGGTGCTCAGAAAGGCAGCACAGTCTGCCTGGACAGGCTTCTAGCACCACCCTCCTGAGCCCTCAGACTCTAGAGAGCCAAGTGGAAAAATAATGTCATATGAACTTCCTCCAAAATAGTTCTAGCCATGATTTGGTGCAGCTGCATGTTAAATATTTAATTTCTATCAGATCACATGATCACAACTGATCCAGTCACTGTGATCCAGGGAATGGAAAATCCTCGTGTGTGTCTCAGCAGGCAGGAGTCCTGTGCCCAGTCTGAAACCTTTATCAGTGCCATGAGCCCTACCAGGATGCACCCACGGCCACCGGAGGGGGCACCTGAAGGAGATCCACGCACTGCTGCTGAGATGTGGAGATGACTGGCTCTATCCTGGCCTGATCCTGGCTGCTCACAGGCATGGATTCAGCCCTTTTGTTCCCAGGCCCCAGGGACACTCAGCACAAGATGCTTCTTCCCCACTCATGTCTTTGTCCAATCATCTTGTTACATTTTTCTCATCCCAACTCCCCGGCACCTTGATCCCACCTTGGTATTCCTGGTTAACCTCCTGCTTCAGCCTACTGAATGATTACAGGCTTGTACCACCTTGCATGGCTATTTTTAACTTTCTAAAATCCTCTGCTTTGGAAGTTTGTATGTCTGATGGAGGTTGGGGGGACAGTACATTGCTAGCGTGAAATTCTACGGAGATGTTTATATTTGCTGATTGCTCCTCCTTTGTTTTTGGTTGTGTGTGCGTGTGTGTGTGTGTGTGTTGCTGTGCTTTTAAATTTGAGCCAATAACAACACTACCTTCACTCTGTTAATAATCTTAGAGAAGTAAATATCATTCAGCCCACTGGAGAAGTGTTCAGCACCGCAGAACCGCACTGCTGGTGTGTGTGAGATGCATCTGTGAGGACTTGGGGAGTAAAGCAGGAAGTCTGGCGCTCCCAATACATGGCCCTTCCACTGGTGAGTCTCTGTCAGGACCCTCCTGCCACCTGCAGGATCACCTCACTCCAAGATGTAGTGTCACCTTAACATTTCATGGTCCAGATGAAGGTCACGAATGTACAGTGGCTGCATCAGTGACTCCTCCCCCTCATTTTCATGTTGGTGCCTTGCACTTTCCAAAACCCTGGCCACAGGAGAGGGGGCCTCAGTTCCCTCTAAATGAAGTGGCCATATGGGGAGGTAGCAGAGCTCCCATGGCCACACTCTGTGGTCCAGCCATTGTCCACATGTCCCCCTCCTCCCTCATACCTTGCTGTTCTTCCCTTCCGGGGTTCTTCTTCTGTCTGGAGAGGGAACCACTGACCCGTCACCCAGAGCGGAAGTGGAAATCAGGAGACTTTGCCAACCACACGCCCCAAGTGAGTTTTATTTTTATTTTCTTTTATAAAAAGTTGTGTGAGTGCATGCTGCTCTTACGGATAATGGAATTTACTTTGGGAAGTTGACACAAACCTCTAACAAGTCTCCACTGTCCTCTAAGGCCCTCTGCCTTTCCTCCTCCTCTCACCGTCCCTTTGCTCGCTTCCCAGCCTCACTATGCTTCTTATTCTATGCGTTGCTTTGCTTGACCTCTCATAGAAGAAAAATCATGAAATGCTTGCTTTTCTGAGTCTGCCTAATTTCACTTACTGTGGTGGCCACTAGTTCCACCCATTTTCCTGCAAATGACATTTTATTCTTCTTATGACCAACATTCCATTTTGTCTGTTTCCCACATTTTCTTCATCCATTTGTCTGTTGTTAGGGAGCTGGTCTGCAGTGACCATCAACTGTCGCAGATTGTGCTACTGCACACATGATTGCATATGGATCACGATGCCACTCCTCTAATTTGTTAGGAACATGCCCAAGAGTGGTGTGGATGAGTCAAGTGCTGTTGCTAATGTAGTCTTTTGAAGACTCAACAGTAAAATTAGAGCTCAATATCAAAACCGTCAAACCTGGTTTATAATGTCTTATGCTGCTTTTTAAAGGTATAGCATAAGATAAAATAAATTACAGAAATGAAAGTTATCTGTGTCTCAATTGATGTTAATTTGAGTACTAACACATTTCTCTCCTGCAGGGGGAGGGTTCCTTCTGTTTTTCATTGTAACCGGCCTGGTTTATATCTCTAAACTCATTAGTATCCCACTTATGGCTGTTTTAAATTCTTTAAAGGATTCCTTTGAACCACAGGATTTTGTGTTTCTGCCCAGCTTTTACATATGTGCTTTGGGCTTTTCATTTTGTAGCAAAGCTTAAGAAGTTAGTTCTTAGGGAAAAGAACTTGGGCTTTAGAAATATTTACTCTTCTTTAACTTATTTCCAAGCCTTTTAAGCCCATTTACTCAATCATTTTAGAAAAAAATAACAACCATGTAGAGGTCTATGCTGCCACATATTTTGGCAGTCTTTGTATAGAGGTTGAATTTAAATTTGTTCCAATCTTAAGAATTTCAGGTTAGATAGTGGAGCCTCAAAGTTTTCTCCTCTATGATGAAAAAGTAATGGGTATTAATTTCTTCTTGCAGCGTAAATAAAGCTTGTGACTTATGGAAAAAGAAACTTAAGCTGTAATTTTGGGACAGAAAAAGGATATTTCTTAGAAATGCTGCAAAATCACTGGAAACTGAGGGAGTGTGCCATGTTTCTGTCTGTAGAGACTTCCAAGATCTGCATCAGATTCCTGAGAGCACAGTCTGCGGACGGGCACGGACTCAGTCCCTCTGGGTGAACTGAGGTTTTCAGCTTCCTTTCACCCTGCTCTTCTCTTGCCTTTCTACAATCATCAGGTTAGAATGAGTCAAGAATCATGGCACCCAGCAGTGGTGTTGGCAAGGGTGCACCTCCAAGACTCCTTGGTGACCCTTTGTCCTTCCTGCGAAGAGCCTGACGTGGGTGCCCAAGAGGAGACCCTCACCCTCACACCCTGAGACAGGAAGTCAGGTGCAATATGAGTTTTGTGTCATTGTTACCTTCTTCCTGGTTGCTTTCTCTCATGTCCAATTCACATGCCATCTTGACTGGGTGGTGGGTGCTGGGACATATATGGGATGAAACATTATTTCTGGGTGTATCTGTGAGGTGTTTTCAGATGAGAGGAGCATTTGAAGACATTGTATCTTAAAGCAAATGGTTCTCGCCAATGAGGGTGGGTATTATCTGATTCTTTCTGATCTGGATGGAACCAAGGATTTACCTGGCCGCTGCTTCAGCGGGGACATCCAACTTTTGTCTTGGCCTCGGCTGAGGAATAGAACATTGCTATTCCTCATCCTCACAGCTGTAAATTCAGACTAGAGTTTAGAGCACAAGCTTCTTGGGATCTGCAGCACCAGATGTGGCCCTGCTCATCACGTGAGCCAGTTACTCATCATCAATCTAACTGTATCTATCTGATTTACTAGTGATAAGCAGACTACACTCAGCATACAATGGTTCGCCTTGTAGTTTTTCAACATTATGATGGCATAAAAAGGAATATAGAGTCAGTGGGAACTGTACTTTAAATTCTGAATTCTCAGCTTTTCCTAGGCTACCAAGTTGTGACATGGCCTGGCCTCACCTCTCTGTGCAGCAGCAGCAAGTCCAGGCTCCAGTAAGCCACGCAACTATGTAGCAGACACTTTGTGCATTAGCTCAGGAAGAAAGAGTCAGTAAAAGTGCTCATTTAAATTGCAGTAATATTAAAAATGTACCTGTTCTTTATCCTAAGATTGTAAGATTTTTTGGTGACTATCTTGATTATTTTTCTCTTGTTGCTGGGGCAAAATACCTGATGCCCTAATTAGGGATGCCCTAATTAAGGATGCCCTAAATTACACTTTTTGGACTGTAAGCTAAGCTGGCTCCAAGGCAGAGTGACGTGGCTGAGGGGCAACCTTTCATTGGGCAGCCACAAGCAACAAGAGGGAAAGGGTAAAAGGGAAGGGGTACGCCTCCTTCCCACCCTTATATTGTATGCTGGCCCTGCCCCTGGGTGGGTGCAGCACTCACACTGCCAATCCCAGTGCTGGACAATGAACCAATCACAAATGCTAGACTCAGCTGTCTCCAGGACTGCATGGGGCTTGGGAGCCATCCAAACCCACAAACTGTAGCAATGACAGAGAGGAAACAGATTTTAGAGTCCAAAATTTGGGGGGAAAAAGAGGATCTGATATTCTGGTATCCTGCACCTACTCCACTAAATAAAAAGGGGTAAAAGGGAATTTGGGCAATGTGAGAACTTACTGCTACATTAACAGGAATGAAAAAATAAACATAATCTTCAGCTTTGCTAATTAGTGTATGTTAACATATTTTTCATTGATGGAATTTTGTGGAGTACTTGCCTGGAGACCAGGATTAGGATCTATGTGTTCTTTATGGTTGTGAGATTTTTTTAAGATATGCAAACGGACATGATTTCATCCCCATTCAGAATGATGCACAAAGAGCTTTGGGAACTACTTTTATGGAATGAGTATCAACCTTCCTAAGCCAAATGTGATCTTACAACTTTTGATTGACTTGCATTTATTGAGTGTTTATTACATGAATTATACAATTATACACATATGAAAAATATTGACTTAATCTACTCAAAAAAATTTGAGGCAAGTAATGCAATTTATTAAACTGATTATAAAAAACTGATTATAGATAATGAAGCAGAGGCATTGGGAGATTAAATAGCTCACCCAAGGTCAGGTAGTACATGCATGGTTGAGCCAGGGTTTGCAGCCTGCTGGCACTAGTGCCAATGCTGTCAAGCACAGGGCATTAATGAAGTGCTGTTCTGTGTGACCCTGCAGCACGCAGACCTGGTTCTTATGGAATAGTAGCAAAGTTCAAAAACAGCGAGTAGCAAAATTCTTTTCTTTCCCCACCATGTCATGTAGAAGGCAGGTGACTGATTACTACTTTCTCCAGCCGAGTTTCTCTGAAAGCTTTCTCAGGAGGGAGGAACATGACTGTAACTTCCACGACATGATTGGAGTGTGATGCATGAGTACAGAGGGTTCTGGTTAACTGGAGGGCTCATGTTTTCAGGTATAAGCTTTGCATTGTGTGGGGAAGTTGTAACTTGTAGCTTCTCAAAAGTCTCTTGTACATCATTAACGGGCAATGTAAGCTTTCATGCTAATGGAGAAACAGGAGTGTGCTCATGTTCACCTTGCTGATAGTGTCTGTGGATTTATTTCTGCAATAATTCAGCTTCTTGGCTTTGAGTAGGACTAGGTACTAATGAGGTGATAAAGGGCTCACGAAAGAACCTTGACATCTGAAAGCCATCACAGCCTCACAGCAACACCCACTTTCCAGCGTGGCCTGTGGTAGGTGCATGAGGTAGGCATTTTCAGATGTGCTGTCAGAGGGCCCTAACATTACCTGCTTCCTGCCTGTGCAGGACATGATCTGACCTCTGGAGAAGAGCACTGGCCTTAGGACAGCAGCGAATTCCCTGTGTTGGTGTGCAGCAGCTACAAGAAAGAGCTTTGGCACTAAAGATTCCTTCAGTGGGTGGGTTTACAGAGCGGGTCTGCTGGAGCATGGTGGCTGGGCCAGGGCTGGATCCCAACTTCCCCTGGCTCCAAAGCCTCCTGCTCTTCTCTGATGAATGGGAGTCACCTTCCATTGCCAGTCCCTCCTACTCCAAAGCGTTTCCCTCTCCCGTGATGGATGGGGTCATCTTCTGCTGCCAGCATGCTCTACTGATGGGCTGCATGTGCTCCTTGTGGGAGGTGGGCACACATTTTCCACCTTTGTAGGATTCACTGAGTATGTGTAAGACGTCCCCTTTATTCCAGGCAAGGAACTGGCTGGTGGTAACACACATGTCTGACAAATGTTACGACTACTCATTTATTAAGGTTGCTTGGCCCATCTGAGAGACACTGTGAGAGGTGCTCAAGATAGAGACAAGTGTCCTGACATGTCCCGGTGTCTCCAGACTACTGCCATACAACTTGGGTGATGGTCATTGTTAAGTATTAGAAGACATTAAGGATTACCTCCCTGATATGTGGTGCTGCTGTTCATCAGAGCTCAGATGTGAAGCAGAGTGAGAGTGCCTACCCCATTCTGTCTCTATCAACTTCTCTCGTGGATTCTAAGAAGGAAAGGAATCAAACAGTGATGGCAATTAGGATGCAGTAAGCCTAACAGAAGAGATGGGCAGAAGAGGGTCTTCCTGAACCTGAGCACCTCCATATCCTGCCATGCTGGAAGGAGAAGCTTTGTGCTAAGAATTTGTTAATGTTCTTCCCCAAAGCATTTCTTAACCCTCTAAGCACTCCCCCTTAATCACATATCCAGAAGCAGAGAGGCTCCTATTTCTTGGATTTGGCTCTCTCTCCAGCTTTCTGGTTTTGTAGCAGCCTTGCTTCCCACTCTGTGTCTTGGATCTGATCTTCACTGCATACATCATAAGCTTCTAAAGTTGGAAGGCTTCACGTGCACCTATCCATGCTTAAGACTTGAAGTGAATTCTCCAGATGTTCTGCCGCTGAGTCTGTAAACTCCCTGAGCACAGTCCTGACATTGCAAAATTTTACTCATCTTTGGAGATGAAAAATGAGAAATGATATAAATGAGAAATGGTCTAAAAATTACTTACCTTCCAGGGAGAAAAGCACTAAACCCAAACAAGAAACAAGTTTATGGTTGTGTCAGAATACATTTCCTTCTCAACTCCCAACTATTTAGACTTTTAAAGTATACCAATACAAGTTCTGTTTGTTTTTCCTATAAAATTTAGCTCACAATAAAGTTGGTCATACACTTGAGAGGAGAAAGTATTTCAATTAAATCCCAAGCTTTATTATTGAAATATTCGGATGATTTACTTTGAATTAAATGAATTGAGGGTTTCTCTTCTCGTAGGACAATGCCCACAGTCGTTCTGATTGTGACCTTTGCATCAATAGCATTTTCGCTGCAAAGTTTTCTGAGAAAGCCCCATCAGTATGGAAGCTGTAGATGGCCTGACCTTGGTTGACCTTGTAATAAAATTATGTATTACAAACATGTACTAAAATTTTTTTTTAAAACTCAAAGAGAAATAATTTGTAGGTAACATTATTATAACAACCAATATTAAAGAAGTACTGGCAAATATTTAAAAACCAGCTCTCTATAGAAAATGACTGATTTGCAGCAATTATGAATATCCTTTATGCAAATACTCCACTGTAGACAATTCCAAGGTATTAACAAGGCAACTACAAATTAGCTTTCCAAATTCCAGAAAATATAACAGTCTGCTACCATACAGCCAATACAACCTGCCTTTAACACACTTGGGTACAGGAGTAAGATTTAACAACAACAACAAAAAAACTTTTTAAAGTAGAATAAACCTTAAAATCAACTGTTTAACACAAGTCCAATATAGAAGATCAGTGTTGTTCTGGTCAGGGGACTTGTTCCTAATCTGTCTTTTTAGTCTTTATAGCTCACCTTCTAACTTTACCTAAATTTACTCTAGAGTATATTTTATAAACTCCGGATTTATAAAGAATTAAGACACTCATGATTTTGGAGAAATGGGCTCCAATTAGGTTGGGAACCAAATGAATTGGGGCTCTCTTAAACCTGGTAATAACCAATTACTTTAAGTTCTCTATCTGAAAATTCTCACATTCTCATGACTAAAAAGATAAACTTAATGTTACCGTGAAGGTCACCCAACCTCTAGTCTCCATCCACCTTAAAACTAAGAATTCTCTACAATAACATATGAAATACATAGAAGAGTTTTCCTCTTCCTGATATCATCAGACTATGTGATATCCCATCAATGTCGTGGGTAAATGTATTGATTCATGACTTGCTTTTGTTCTGTGACCATCAAAGTTTAAGGAATATTTTCCACAATAGCACATGTCATTCAGGATAACTAGAATCCATGTTTCCAGGCCAAAATCACTTGCACTTGGCTCAGGATAAACCAAATTCTTATTTCTTTTCAGGCAGGGTCTTTATTTTATTCCAGCGTCATCTGTGACAGACACGGTGCTCAGTTTTGCCCTTTTCTATCTCACTTGGCCCTTCCCGTCAATCTGTGGGTCAGACTTGAACATTGCTTATATTTCTTATGCCAGAGAGATCATTCTGGAGGTCTGAAGGCTGGAATTAGTCACAGTGGACTTAAATTAAGTGCTCTGCCACCACATTGCTGTTAGAGACAGCCTGGAAGAATCTGTTTCTTGACCTTTCCTTGTTTCTGGAGACCGCCCAGATTTCTCCACTTCTGGGCCCCTTTCTCTATCTCCAGAACAAGTAGTCAACTTTAGTCTTCTTCATGTTCCAGATCCATGGTTTCTTCTCTTCTGTTTCTTCTGTCCATGGAGCGGACACCTGTAATTACACTGAGCGCACCTGAAAGACACAGAACCATCTTCCCATCTCGGCATCTGCTGAAGAGTAAGCCTAGTTCAATCTGCAACCTCAGCTCCTCTGTGCTAGGTGAGGAAGCACATTCACAGGTCCTGGGGATTATGAAGTGGAAAGCTTTGGGGCTGTGGTATATTCTGCATGTCACAAATACCGAAAAAATTGTTAAACTTCTGGAATTCCATGTGACCAAGCCGAGTGAAGGAGGTCTCAGGTTCTATTTAAGTTGGTAAAAGTCCATGATGCCCTTGTGGTTTCCAAGTTAACTGCTGACCACCTCCAGGGATCCCTCCAATTGCATATGAAAATTTCACATATACCACAGCTGCAGGCTCCTTTCAGCGAGTAATTCCAGATGCTAGCTAAGGCTGATTCAAGTGAGGAAAACGCAGCTTCCCAGGGAACCCTTAACCTCTTTCACTCCTTTGCAAAGGCAATCACTTTACAGGAAAGAATATTATTCTCTGATGGAGCCAAGTCAGTGGTGAGCGCTTGAGACTTGAAAAGTACTCATAGAAATCTTCTTTGTTCAGAAGTGGAGCTTTTGGGAGGCAACTGGGTTGTGGAGGACTCTGTTCATCTGTGGATTCACCCCGTGGTGAATGTGCTGGAAGGAGGGTAAGGGTGGAGGAGCTGAGTCACAGGAGCCTGTCTTGGAAGATATTTCTCTCTGACTTTCCTGTTCTTTTTGCTTCCTGGCTGCCATGGATTGGGCAGATTTCCTTTGCCAGGCTCTTTTGCCATGCCATTTCTGCCTTGGATCCAGGTGAACAGGGATTGAACTTTCTGAGCCCACAGAGCTAACATGAATCTTTTGCCCTTTAAGTTGTGTATATCAGGTTCTTGGCCCCAGCAATGCAATAGTGACCAATACATGTAGCATTCACCAGTGCTCAGAAAGGAGGCTGACCTTTCCCTGCTGCTGCTCCTGCAGCCATATCCAAAGCGTGGCTGAGATTGCTTCTGTCTGACTGCCCTCGGCAACTTCATATCAGGGAAGGGGTGCTGATATACACCCCCAGAGGTGAGGCACAGCACCGTGTAAATTTCATTGAACAGAGCTCAGTTATTGATGAGCACTGCTCAGCGATAGTTTCTTCTGGGATGTGATGGGGAAAGGCTGCCTCTTGCAGTCTTCTGATCATGTTGGAAATGTTCTCCAGGCTCGGTTACCACACACTGAATACTGACACCTAGTGAGTCCACTGAGGGCTTCCATGAGGCAAGAGGAAAATCATACCATCTTACCTGTTTTCCTGTTTCGTATTTTACAAAGAACTTCTGCATCCACTCGCTCGACATCCCGCGCTAGACCATGACTGGGTCGATTATGTTTATTGGTCAAATGGATGTGGGTGTTGCACTGTGTTCTTGTAACAACCCTGTGAGACCAGCTGAGTGATTTCTACTGTCCTCTCTGTCTGGAGATGAATTTGTGGCTGAGCAAGGACTTGCTGAGGGCTCCAGAGTTGAGACCAGAATGTGAGCCTTGGTCCCTGAGTTAGAGCAGAGAAAGAAGTGATTGCAGCGTGCTGGGTTTAGAGCTATTAAGTGATTGAAGCTTTGCCTACCTCGGTTTCCTCTCTTGCAATGTTGGGGTGGTAATGTCACCTACTTAATATTCTTGGGAGTTAATAAGCATGTGAATCGTGTCTAGGATTGAATTAATGCAATACTGCATTTACAGTGTACATTTGAGTTATTGTTCTCTGCAAGCCTCTTTCCTCTTGTATAGTTTGTAGAGAGCCTGTGCATAGAGAGGTAATTACATGATACTTGGGCCTTATATTCATTTCCATGCATTTCCCTTTGGCAACAAGACTGCCTCTTTGATCGCTGGGGAAGCTGGACTCTGAGGTAACCATGTGGTGCAGCCTGGCAAGCCAGCCTTCCATCTCTCTGATCAAAGTGCTTAGTTCACGGCTTAGTTCATGAAGGGGCTGTGATCCAAGTTTTATCATTGAAGGTCTTGCTAACAGTTTCTAAGGAAATGAGGAGCTAAAGTAATCCTTGTATTTTTAACCTGAGAGATTAAAAGTCTGAATCTTGCAGGGTACCACCAAAGAAGACTTTACCTGATGACCTTACTCCTAATAACTGTAAAACAGAGGCCAAAGCTAGAGATGTAAATACTGCAACACGTTACATAGGGGCTAGAGGAGAGGAGGCACTCAGCCTGGTGTGGGAATCAACCCTACCTAATCCAGCCCTAATTCTACTGCAAGCACTCAATCACCAATGGCCTTATTTTCTTTCTTTTTCTTTCTTTCTTTCTTTCTTTCTTTCTTTCTTTCTTTCTTTCTTTCTTTCTTTCTTCCTTCCTTCCTTCCTTCCTTCCTTCCTTTCTTTCTTTCTTTCTTTCTTCTCTCTGTCTCTCTGTCTCTCTCTGTCTCTCTGTCTCTTTCTGTCTCTGTCTCTCTGTCTCTCTCTGTCTCTCTCCGTCTCTCTCCATCTCTCTCCGTCTCTCTCCGTCTCTCTCCGTCTCTCTCTGTCTCTCTCCGTCTCTCTCCATCTCTCTCCGTCTCTCTCCATCTCTCTCCATCTCTCTCCGTCTCTCTCTGTCTCTCTCTCTCTGTCTCTCTCTCTCTCTCTCTCTCTCTCTCTCTCTCTCTCTCTCTCTCTTTATTTCTCTCTTTCTCCTTCTCTCTCAATGACTTCAACATGAATAGGTCTCCAGGACCTGTCTGGTCAGGGCAGTCACTCATCACAGGTGACATCTGAGGCACAGCTACTGCCTCAAGTCACTGAGGAACCACAGCCTTGAAAGGGAGCTGGGTGAGGGTGGAGGTGAATTGGCAAAAGTCTAGCCAGAAGACATCCTCCCAAGCACCCCGGGAGGAAGACAGCCAGTTCCCAGGGCCACAGTGGAGAGTTCCATTATACAAGAACACCAGTGAGATGAGGGTGTAAATGACAGAAATGAATATGTGAATTAGTAGTGAAATCCCGATAAATACCTGATGCTAACAAAGGTCCACAGAATACTTCAGACATCTGATATACTGTGACCAACGTGGTTAACAGCATTGTACTGTGCCCTGGACATCTGCTAGCAGAGGAGATTTTTAAGTATTCTTACGATAAAATAATGGAGAGGTAACTATTCTGAATGACACATCTGTTAATATTCTTGACTACAGCAATCAAACACATGCACTTCAAAAGTTCATGTTCTATGCCTTACAGATACACAGAAAAGATAAGGAAAAGTGGAAAATTAACCTGAGAGATTAAAAGTCTGAATCTTGCAGGGTACCACCAAAGAAGACTTTACCTGATGACTTTACTCCTAATAACTGTAAAGCGGAGGCCAAAGCTAGAGATGTAAATACTGCAACAGTGGAAAACACTAGGGCATCAGGAAATTAGGCATATCTTCAGTTAGAAATAATAAAAGTCTACACTACTGTTACAAAGAACAAAATAGTACTGAACATTTGAAATGTATGGACTACAAAATTTCTATGCATGAAATTCTTCAGAGAATTGTGAGCTTGAATCTAGTTTGAGTGTTTTATTTTAACAATTAAAGATAAGAGAGATAGATGAGGAGCAAAGCAATTCTAAGTCTAGTACCAGCACCAGGCAGGGTGTCAAAAAGGAAAGTTGGGGCCCTACAGAGGAGGAGTCTTGTTGTGAACAGGAGGAAGCTTGCAGTGCTATCTTGGGGAAACGGAATGGCCTCAGGACCAGCAAATAATGCCCCAGTGTTCTGTTTCTTGGCTTGACGTCCCTCATCCTGCTGCTGACTTCTCCAAGTGGTAAATTTTTGCTTACAAGGAAAGATGCTTCCAGCCCTGATTCGGGCCCTGGAATCTAATTTGTCAGAATTATTACATTTTTCTTTAGTCAAGTGTTGAACAAATCACACGCTTTTCTTGAAGTACAAGGGCAGCCGGGACGCAGTTAGTTCAGTGTGGCAAAGCAAAAGTTCTAAGGCTGCCAGAATGCAAAGCAGGAAGAGACATCACCTGACTGAGGAACCAATCAGGGCCACCTAACTGCAAGAAGTAATATCAATAACTAGGGGACCAGTCAGGATCAATCTACCCTCCTGCTCTAAATGACAGTCTGGTAGCGATCACTATCCATTTATCATGAAAAATGTTTACTAGTAGAGAAACTGGGAGTTTTGATGAGGCATAGAGCTCAAGGGTAGAGTCCATGATACAGGAGAAACCCTAGGCACCCCAGGACTCAGGGAAATTTTATCCAGGCTCCTTAAAGAGCTCCCTTGGAGTTGCAGGATGCAGTTTGCATGTGGAGCTGGAGAACTTGGAGTAGGTGGCCCAGCTTTAATTTAGGCCTTCACAGACAGGTTGGGATGGGCTGCTCCCTAGTGGCCAGCACACAGTACCCCAGCACCTGTGCTCTTTCAGTTCAAGGTGGGCAGCTTCTGGCCCTAGAGGTGGCACAGGAAACCCACCCGGGCATGGTCTCTTATGCTGCATACACACGCAGACTGGTCTGACACATGACCTCCTTTCTTCTTGGTGATTAAAATCTACAGCACAGGTCAGCCATTGAGGTAACAGAGTTTTCTCCTATTGTAACCTAAGAGCAGAACAGGATGTTTTCCTAATCTAAACTTGCTTGTTTGGAGGATGATTTGCTTGTTTGCAGGATGCGCCTTCCCCAGAGGATGTTTGCCTAATCTAAACTTGCTTGTTAGCCCAACTGAACCTTATTCTTGTCAAGAAATATAACCGCTGCATTCCTGATCTGTAGTGCACTGCAAATCACACCCCCCTACATTGTGAGACCAGCGGCTCTTTGTGATTTTACAGGATAAAAACCCTGCCTTTTAGCTGTTAAACACACAGTCTTCCATATTGGCTACTGGAGGCTGCAATGCCAGGCCTGTGCTTTAATAAATAATTTTTCTTTCCAAATTATTTTCTCTGGCTCCTTCATACCTCGGGAAGCGGACCACCACAGCTCCTTGCTTCTAAGATCATTTGGGAGGCAAGTGGGCAACTTCTTGTTTCCTGACCTTGCTAATATATACTTATCAGCACCGACCATTCACTTTTATGGCAGTATTCCCATAATTATCATTTCAGAGAGGCTATTAAGGAAGGTGACATTGTAAACATACTGGAGGGGGAAAGAAGAAAATGTGGATTAAACTTTAAACACCTTAAAGAGAAAACGGGCCAGTAACACACTTTTTGTTGTATTTTTGGGTTTTTGTGTGTGTTTTTAACTTTTTATTTTTTATTTTTGGCTTGGCTTCAAAAATAGCTCTTGGCTTAAGGAACTGAGTGTTTTGGATAGATAGATTCCTCAGCATGTGGGCATAATGAGAGACACGAAACCAGTGACTGCCTGGAGCTGAGTCCCTAATTATTAACACCAAAGAGAAGTTGAAATGAAGCTTGTTTCTGCCTGTGCTGCTGTGGAGACAGAGTGAACAAGAGGCCAAGGAGCTTATGTCACAAGTAGTCTTTAGCTCCCAGTGGGGACGGTGGAGTCTGAGAACACTTGGTCTGAGGCAATTGCTGTCTCTTTTCATCTTTCAGATAACTTGTCAGAAAAAAAAATAGCAGCATTGACACTGAAGGTAGAAAGCTCTGTGCCCTGTGAGGTGTGCAGCCAAAGCTGGAGATGTGAGGGTGGTCAGCAGGGTGATGGAACCAGGGCACCGAGAAGTGGTCAGCCTGCACCTGCTCGCAGGTGTTGCTCTCGTTTTCCATGAATCTGCACTCTATGTTCTCTCAGTGTCATCTCAAAATGACACTGGACAGTGTCACCACATTGCAGGTATGGGAATAGTGGCACTGGAGCTTTTCATCATGCAAAGGTTGACAGGAAGGACTGAGATTAGAGCCCTGCTCAGTTGGTGGGGCAATCACACTCCTGGTCTCTATGCTGTGCTGTCTCTTGCTGAGTCCTCTTCCCAGAAGTGGAGGCTCCTTTCTGGCCAGTGGTGTCTGTAACTGGAGTTTCCTCCTAGGCTTGGTTTTGGTGTCTCTGACCTTGACTCCCAAAGCCAGCACGTTCCTCTTTGAGAAGGGCTGAGTGTCTTCTGCCCCTCCTAGAAGGATTAGCATTCCCCATCGAGGCCTCCTTGGCCCTTGTGCCCCTGAGCAGCATTTCCCTGGCTTTT
Organism: Cavia porcellus; assembly: GCF_034190915.1. Classification (NCBI taxonomy): domain Eukaryota; kingdom Metazoa; phylum Chordata; class Mammalia; order Rodentia; family Caviidae; genus Cavia; species Cavia porcellus. The sequence goes on along the minus strand of NW_026947499.1, from coordinate 4,570,245 downwards.
TCAAGGAAACTCCGTTCTCCTTCAGAAGCATTCTTGGACCTGTGTCTGGTTGCTGAGGAGCTCTGGTGGCACAATGAGGATGTCCGAGTCTCAGGAGACTTTGGGGAGATGTTCTTGGCCTGAGCCGTAATGCAGGTAATTTGCTAGATGGGTGACAGGCAGGACCTCTGAAATCTCTAGGCCTTTCATTATTAGCAACCTGCAGATAATAATACTAGGGATTTCTGCTTCATAGATGCTGCTGCAAGGAGCTGTCTTAATCCTGTCAAGCCACTCTCATGTCACAGAGAAACAAAATGATAAAAGCAGTATTTCCTTTTAACTGTGAATCTCCACTTTCTGTATTTTAGTAATTGAAATCAGGAAAAGCTCAAAGATATTTCTTTATAAACTTAAAATTGAACATCTTAACTGTACTTGAGCTTGAGCTTGATCAGAACATTTAAAGAAAAACTGAAGGTTCTTTTTCTTGCAGAAAAATATGAAATTGCCAGAGCTTTACAGTCTGTCTTTTCTCATGCACCTACCAGAGATATTTTATAGCTCATATTGATAGGGTAATGATTTGGAGATGAAACAATGCATATTCTTAACAAAGCTGTGGTTCTTACTGTGATATGTTAATCCGTTGTTTCCTATCTACTATCCCCTTTACAAACCAGCTACTTTCTGCATCCATCAGCTTGCTAGAGGCTGAGGCAGAACACCCAACACTCACAACCTTAGAGAATTTAGCGCACATTTTCAGGAAATGTCCATGCCGGGCAGGGCCAGCGAGCTCTAAGGTGGGCTGGGTGGCACAGCAGACCTGCTTAGTCCATGGTGAGCTGGGGACAAAGAAACAGGATGGGAGAGGCGTGGGTCAGGTATCAGAGGTAGGCTAAGGCCAGGCTTCTGCGACCCATCAGACACCCAGGACCTTGCTGTGCTAATGCACGAGCTGTGTTTGGGCCACTAAAGTCCCCTCCCCCATGACATCCACTGTTGTCAGAAAGTCCTCAGGACCCTCACATCCTGTGTGCTGAATGTTAGAGCCACTCCAGAAACTGCTAGAGCTAGAGGGAAGAGCTGCATAGTCCTCCTGGCAGCTTCCAGCCCTCCTCTTTCTCCTTCTTGTGAAAGGATTTTGCCCCAGATGGGACACTGTAGCCGGTAAAGCTTGGGAGGTGGAACCAAGGGGCTCTATCTTGAGGTCATCTTCCCCACCTCTAGGAGTTTACCTGTGGCGCGAGACGAATACCAATGAGCTACCTGTGCATCACTAAGGCCCCTTAGGCACCACCCCAAACCTAAGCTACCTGTATGCCCCCACACTACGTGTCTGGCAGAGAGAATGCAATACCCCGGAGGGTCACGGTGTCTCTCCCCACGTTCTTAAAATAAAGGTCCATTTTAATTTCATACTTCCTATCTTTTCAGCTGGGCCAAAATCCTATCAGATGGTTCCCTTCCATGCCGAAAAATTCTATCACCCTGCACCTGCATGTTCCCCCTCCAGAGCCGTGGGGCTTCACTGTGCACACCCAACACCAAATGTCAATGTGTTAGAGACAATCATCCCTTTTTAAGGACAATCACTTTCACTGAGTCAAAGAAAAACTGCAGAAAGTTGTTCTCTTTGGGATCCTTTAATTGGCAAGTGAAATCAAACAATTATGAAAGCTTTAACAGATCATTTTTACAACTGTGATCTTTTAGTAGGGAAATGTTTTGGCATAAACATCAATTACAAGGTTCTAAGCAGTCGTGATGAAGCTGTGATTGAAAAATAAAACATGCTGGTGATTACAGTGCTTTGTTTGCATACATCTTTCCAAATTGGATTTTTTGTTGTTGCTATTGTTGGGAGACACTGTATTAGTCAGAGAGAAAAACTTTCATTTTTGCCTTAAATATCTTCCTCTTTTCAGCTTTGTCTTGACTGAAAAGACAATGATTTCTCTGGGAAATAGATCAACATCAAGATATAAGATATGAAGCTAGAAGAAGGAGGAGGAGTTTTCAGGGTATTCTTCTGCTCCTTAGAGACTTGTAAGTCCCAGAGTCCTGATAACCTTACAGCCAGTGTGTCCCCCTCAGTTTCCAGTCCCCCGAATGAGAACTGGCAAAGAGCACTTGCAGCTGAGATGACAACTCTCAGGCTCTCACCCTGCCTTTTATACTCCCGACCTGCTGCTTAGCACCCCACACTGTGGTGACGGCTCTGTACCTTCAAGACACTTTCTAAATGCCTATCACAGGGGCCTGTGCCTCCTCCTCAGCATTGAGTTTAAATGTGCAATTGACAGTCCCCGCTAGACCGTGACAGTAGGATTATGTGCTTCCATTTGTACAAAAGCAGGCAGTTTTCGATATAGAAATCCCATTTCAGTGACTTCAGTTAAAGAGTCACCAAATTGCTGTCTACTTTTTGTAATTTTGGTCAATGCTTAAACTTTTGCACATTTTTAGAGGTTTAGCAAATCGTTTTAAGAAGGTATCAGTAGCATTATGTCTTTCAAGTAGGATAGAATGATTATGCATTCTTTTGCACGTACTGTGAGCCAGTACTGTGTGGCTTTGTCTGCATTCTCTTTCTGAAATATTATAGTTTAAATATCTTTACATAGTTTATCTTTAGCAATGACCGGATTAGATGCACTTAAAAATGATTGGGATCCATTGCCTAATTTTATCAAAATGCTCTAAGAGATCACATTCCTTGAATGAATTCTCCCACACTTTTGTTAAAAGATATTGCTCTTTCTTTCCAACACTGCCACATAGGTCATTATTAATTACAGTCCAGTGCATCTCAAGAACTGTGGCATATTACAGAGTGCTGTTTTTTCTCCTTTCTAATTCTGTACACACGACGTATTTTTTGGAATTAACATTGTAAATAAAATTTTGCATATGCAAAGATGTATCACAATGATTGTTTTAGTATTGCTTCTACTTAAGTTTTGTTTAACTCAGTAATGCCTTTAGACACTTATGACCCCAAGGATTTTTCTGTATCTGTGTCATCACTGGATGAGATGGTGGTGTCCATCCAGCCAAACCTTCAGTCCCAGAGGGGGGATGGTGGCTCTAGAGGAAGAAGGACCAGGGGTCCTGCCTGAATGAGACTGGTGCTCAGTGAACCTTCAGAGACCGAGGGCAAGAGGGACAGTGATGACAGCATACAGGGGAGCCAGGAGACTGTGAGTGTATCATTCCATGTGGGGTCAGAGTTCACTCCAGGCCTTCTGCTTCTCGAAGCACTGGAGCAGCGAGCTTGCTCAGCTCTAGAGGATCATGGCACAAAGCCTAATTTGTCCATGTGTGGGGACCCACTTCAAACTCAGGGAAGGGGCCTGAAGAGTGATTGCAAATCAGCGATCAGCCAGGATGGAACCCTAACACAGCTCAGCTGCATAGAACACTGAAGTGTGAGGTCAGCAGTGTGAGCGACACCTGACACCTGTTCATGGCCACGTATGCAGCTCCCCAGGATCTGCCCATCAAGTTAACTGGTTGATGGCAAAAAAATAAAGAAAAGAAAAGATGAATAACTCTTTGGAATTACAATCTAATGGTTGGTTTTTCTAGTCTTTGACATTGCCAGGATGTGGCTGACATTTCCTTTCTTTGACCAAAGAGTAAACTTTGGTAAGTGGTGATCTCTGGCATTGTTCATTGTTTTTGTACACGTTTACACAAAACCTGTGGGAGGAGCTGCTGTTTTGGTGTGTGGAGGAGTTGCTTTGTTTTGATGTTTGGGGAGTTGCTTCGTGTTGGTGTGTGGAGGCCTTACTTTGTTTTGATGTTTGCTGCCTTGGAGGCAGAGGAAAGGATTCCTCTCTTTTCCTTGAGCCACACCTGATTTACAGGGAATTGTGATTCTCTGGGTCACCCTTGTCCCTTCCATCCCCTGACAGGCCTCCAGGTTTCCCCAGCATTTGCACTAATGTTCACCATTAGAAACTAAGTTAAACTTCACTTGCTGTTGCCTCATTTCCTCCCTCACACATCTTAGGTCAGTTTTGTGCCAGAGGACTTATCCAAAAAATGTTAACCTTCCATGAGAAAGGGACAATTATCTGAGTTTTGCAAAGTTTGGGGAATAGCTGTGAGCCCCACATAGCTTTTGTGTTAGCTGGCAATCCATGAGAAAAATAAAAACACATGCCTGAGGAGTGCTAAGGCCCGTTTAAACAATTATTTTTATATAAACGTTTTATGGAAAAAATTTCAATAACCTGATTCCATTGTAAAAATATTGTACATGGGTATGGACAGAAGATTTCATAACTGGTACAAATTAAACTGTAATTTTACCCAGGAAGAAAGGAGAGAAAAAAATGAATGAAATTTTGTTTCAAACTAGCAATATGGAAATCCATTTATTCAATGGACAGTAAAAACATTCACATCCGTGACCCTTGACAATCAGCATCTTAGAGGATTTCACTTTTGAAAAGGAAAGGCAAGGGGTGTGGTCAACCAAGTCAGGAGAGCAAGTGATCACTCTCAGCTCCCAGATGCAGCTGTCAGGACCTGGGGACTGGAATAAGAGAAACATCGAGGAAATAATTCAAGTTCTGATCCTTTTTCTAGAAAGAAACTCATTGAGATGCTCGTATAAAATGGTGCTGAAAGCAAAATTTTCAGAATGAGAAACAGCCAGGATTTAAATGTACAGATTGAGGATGGCTGGAAAATGGAGATGGGGCCAGGGTGGCCTCACTGTGGAGTCCCCTGAGCTGTTGCACCTCGAAGGAGCAGGGCTGCAACGTCACAGCAAAGTGCTCCGGGCCTCCTTGTGACTGCAAGTGGCTGGTGACTGAGTTGAGGAAAGCGGAGATGTCTGAGTCACTGTTCTGTCACTGTAGATTCCTGGGGGAAGAACCTCATCACCTGCTCCCAGCCCTCTCAAGTCTCTTCTGATCCACAGCCAGGAGGGGCTTCTTCCCCTCTCTGCAGGACCAGATGGAGCTTGTGAGCTGTTTATACATCACAGGCAAATGGCCTGGATTCCAGCTCAGGCATGCAGTGAGTCTCTTAGCTGTTGAAATGGGGGTCAAGGATTGAGCCTGATGATACCAGAAACTTCTTGTGCTTTATCTAGAGACAGGAGTGCTTCCTCTTTTGCAGGAAGTGTTATCTGATTTGTCTTTACTGGGACTAAATGCCTGACACCCATGCCTTAGGGAGGGGAGGTGTCTTCTGGTTCACAATCTGAGTCCATGGTCAGCTGTCTTCGCAAGGCAGGGGCAGCATGGTGGAGGGGATGAGGAGGAGAGCAGCTCAGTCCAAGGAGGCCAGGAAGCAGAGAGAAATGCGAAGAGTCTAGGACAGGACTGCACCTTCCAGGTCACAGCCCACTGACACATCTCCACTCACATTCAGTACTGAATTTATCAGTGGCTGAGTCCACTGAGGAGCACAGTGGCTGTGGTCCAGTTGCCTCCCATCCACAGGAGATTCCTGGACATTTTTAGATCTGAACCGTAACCATTCACTACAGACCAAGGGAAATCCCTGCTGCATTATCCTTTATTGTTCTTTATTCAATGGGGCTATTTGTACTTCCCAGAAAAGTAGCACAAAGCCAATTGTGCTGAGCCAACCAAGATGAGCTCACTTCACTGGTATTTTACCCAAAACACAGCTGGGCAAACTGGGCCTTTGATTTTGTACTTTCTACTTCTTCCCACGTGTGTCTGTGCCCGGGTAAGGATCACTGCTTTTCTCTGAGCAGCCTCAGTTGCTTTAGAGGAGGCATCTCTCACCTGCTCGAGGGTCCACAGGTTTGCATGCTCAGAGATGGGGTGGTCAGGAGTTGCAGGAGCCTTGTGATGGGTCAGACCGGGCACGCTGTAAGTCATGAGGACTGTGGTTAAAGCGATTACTCATCTTGGGCACTGGTTGCAGCTGGCTCCCAGCTCTGTGTGGGCTGGACTGGTGGTCTCTTAGTGCCCTGTGGAGGGGTGTTTGCTCCTTCGGCCTGAAAATGGCTTCAGGAAAGAGCATCTGTCAGCAAGGTACCATAGTTACCGGAAGTCTTAAAGGCCACTTTCTCTGTACTGTAGCTCAGTTCAAATTGTAATAAATGATAGAAGAGCTAGATGCTCATTTTTAAATAAAACCTTTACAAAGATATACATATTTTTTAGTTTAGTACACAGCAGCATTTTAGTAGCAAGCAGTGTGGTGTTTTACCATCTACTCTTAGACCAGGCGTGGCTGATCAGACCAGTAGGAAGCCGCTGGCCTTTCATCTACTCTAATTGTTTCTGTGATCATTAGATAGCCTGGGTTATATCCACTTGGATTTGCTACCTAATTGCTTCTAAACAAACAAAGCCTCTGCCCTGCAATATCCATACTGAGGTTGGAGGTGGGGCAGGACATGGATTTTGAATTCCAGAAGCTCAGCTCCCCGGATATCAGTGCGCGTCAGTGGGAACCGTAGAAATCTCATTTACCCCAACGGTTCTGGGATGCAAGAGGGGGTGTCCACTGCACCCAGACCTTCAGTGATCACTAAGTGGGAACCTTCGCTTCTAGGCTTTCAGCACTGTGAAGTAAGGAAAAGCAAATCTCTCTGTGGTTGGCCCTGAATTCATTAAATGCACTTTTCTCCCCAGAGAGTTCAGTGGTCTTGTGCTAGAACTTGGGATAATAGTAGTTTATTTTTTAGTTCTGTGATGGCCCAAATAATGTGCACCTCCAAAAGGTTACTTATCATTTATTTTAGGAGCCTAGGTGAGAGCTTTTTCAGATATCCCAATGTGATAGAAGAAGAAAATGAGCAAATGTTTCCTATTTTTAATCCAGCAGCCAAACCGCCTTATCCCAGGGCAGCAGTGCCCATGCTGTGGCTCTGTGGGTCTCTTTCTCTTTGGATACATGCCAAGACATGGCTGCTGTGGGTCAGGAGTGAAGAGAGCAAAATTTGGAGGATTTGATCGGGACTTCAGGGTCTTTTTAGGGTTCCTTTACTCAGGAGAGCAGGATGCTTTAACTTTCAAGCTGTAACTAAGACCTCAGGGCTTTGAAGGCTGTTATGGAAATTACCTCTCTGGTCCAGGACAGCAGCAATAGTGTCCATTCCCAATGCTTGGCAGCTCTCCTGCTCTGAGCCTTCAAAATAGCACTTCTACACAAGGTCAGCATTTTAGGTGAATTTAAATTTTTTATTTTAAAATGTCAGATTGTCTCTTCAGGTCTGGCAGAGACTAAAAGGCAAAAAGCTGTTTTACTCTGTCTGAATCCCCGTGGCCTGTGACGGAAGGCCTATGTTCTTATTCCTGTGGTTATGAAATTTTGCTCCCTTAAGTCACTTAAGTCTCTTTCTGATGCACTTGCATCTATTTTCTTTGCACAAAAATAATGTAGCTATTCACAGTTTCCACGTTAAATTAAGGCTGGGTACTGAGTGAGCCTACTATTTGATTTTAAAGGAGTTTGTAGACCTAAGACATTAAAATTAAGAAACTAAAGATTTAAAGAGAGAAAAAAGGAAAATGTACTCTTTTGATCTTAGCACAGACTTTTAAAATCAGATTTCAAAAATGCTCAGAAAAAATAAAATAATTAGACTTTATACAAAATTGAAATTCTAATGTTCAAAGATATAATTACAAAATGAATGGGCAAATATACATTGGAAGAAAATTTGCATGATGTATACTAACAAACTTTATCTAGTTTATATTAAAACACCTTAACTGACAGTGAAATCTAGTTTTTAAAATGGGCAGAAGACTTGAGCAGGCCTCCATAAGTAAAGATGTAAAACTGATCAGAAAGCATGAAAAATCTTATTTAGCATCATTTGTGAGCAAGAGAATTGATAAGAAAACTATAAAGATTTACATCTCCATATATTCAAGCAAAAACCCAAACTTGACAGTCTGATGACACCAAATGTTAGAAAAATTATAGACCAATTAAAACTTTCTTATATTTCTGCTGAAAGTTATTTGCCAGTATATTAACCCTTTTAGTTAATGATACACATGTTTTTCTGAATGCATCCACTAGTCAGTCACATAAAGTAAATTTTAGATACATGTATACATGCACATGTATATCACAGGTATCACACACACAGGAACCTATATGAGAATACACATGGCAAATTCTTCCATCAGAACAGTTCATAGAAGACAGTTTAAATATCTGAATGAATGAATAAGAACTGAGGCATGCCATATTACAAAGTAATCTTTATCAATAAAAAATTAGTTTCTACTAATTTCCCCTATGCAGAGTAAGCTCAAAGACATTTTATAAGAGAGGGACACAGGTGTAACGGTAATCTGCAATGCACGGGAATGAAATGAAGAGCAGGACCAGGGAAATCCCCTGGTGTAGGTGATAGGTGTGGTTTTTATCCTTTAAGAATCTGCATTTTCTTAATGCAATTTTCAGATTCTGCTGAGTGTTAATTATGCCTCCATCGTACTATATTTCAAATGTACTGATGCCCCAAATACACCAAAGATTATGGGTAAACTGTTTAAAAAGTAAAAATAAATAACTAACTAAATACATCTGTGTGGATCACTATTTTTCTACTCTTGTAATTGGATCGGTAACAAACTGGCTTTTAAGGACGTTAAATTGGTTAAATTGGATATCAGTTGATAATCTGGGTATCTACCATTTTGGGTAAAGTAAAAGAGGTCTTCTCAAAACAAGGTGGAACAGGGGTTCCTGTGTCTCCATGGCAGGCTCTGTGTGTGAGTCCAGTCCCCTAGAGGCCAAAGCTGATGATTTTAAGTCACCTGGTGATCACCAACTCGAGGACCCAGGAGAAGAATCCATCATACCACAGAAAGTGCAGAGGGATGGCTTGAACAAAAACACTCATCTTGACAAAAATTCTAAGATCGTTTTCCTAAGTCATTGAAAACCATTTATGCCATCATTTCCACAGGCAATTGAAGGTGGGAAAAGAAAAGAGAGCCCAGTGGACAGAGCAGCGCTCCACAAGGAAAACAGGTGTGGCACAAGCTGGCAAAGGACAGGCGGGTCTCAGGCTGCGGGTGGAAACCAGTTGGGAGTGACCCTGTGCCTGCTGGCTGCCAAGGGGTGATGAGGAAAGAGAAACCCAATGTCAGGAAGCTGACAGCTGATTGTTTTAAAGAAATGGAGAAGGAACACACTGGGACAGCTCAGCAAGGGGAATTTAATAGTAAAGTTCTTAGAGCTCAAGTAGAAACCGGTCTCTAGGAGTGGGAATGTTACAGCCAGAAGGAACACAACCTTGGTCCAACAGAGTGAAAAGAAAACCCACAAACTGGGAATAATAATTGAGACAACTGTCCCTCAGAGAAAGGATTTCTATGTACAAAACATAGAGAATTATAAAAAATAAACTCAGGCCCTCAAAATTCAATGATCTAACCCCAAAATGGACATCTTAGATGAATACATACTTCTCAGATGAAGCAATACAAGTGGCAAATAAATATATGAAAAAATATTCGGCCTTATTGGTCATTAGAGAAATGCAAATTAAAACCACACTGAGATTCCATCTCACTCCAGAAAGAATGGCTAAGATCAAGAAACTAACTACTAACAAATGCTGGAGAGGCTGTGGGGAAAAAGGAACCTTTCTCCACTGTTGGTGGGAGTGTAGACTGGTAACACCACTGGGGAGGTTCCTCAATAAACTAGGATTAGAGCTTTAATTTAACCCAGCTATTCTCCTGTGTATCTTCCCGGAAGAACTGAGAACATGCCACAGTGATGTACGTGTACCCGAGTTTACAGCAGTATAATTTGTAATAGCGTAATCTTCAAAACAACTCAAATGCCCTTCAGCTGAGGAATGGATGAAAAACATGTGGTATTTTTATACAGTGGAGTACTGCTCAGCTATAAAGTAATATTGCATTGAGGCTTTTATAGGTAAATGGACATGATTTGAGACCACACGCGTAAGTGAAATAACTCAAACTCACATGGGTAAATACTGTGTGACTCCCTAGTGTAAGAAACTGAAAGAGCTAAAGTGCCTCACTTCCACCCGGAACCAGCGCTCGGCTAGCAGAGCTCATGCTCTGAGAAGGGCCTTGCACCTCAGCAAGGGACAGAAGGCCGGTATTTATACCGACTCTTAAGTGTGCTTTCCTAGTATTACATGCTCACGCAGCCATGTAGAGGAAATTACCTAACAGCCAATAAACCTCCTATAAAATATAAGGAGAGAAATGGTCTTTCATTACAGGCTGTCCTTCAACATCTGATGGCATTAGATGTTCTAACAGCAGCACGGGGTCATTTGGGCAATTCCAAAAACTAAATACTGTGTATACATTCCTGATTATTCTGCTAATGTCTCAGTAGCTATTCAATATTAGATAACAAATCTATGACATATCAGATTCTAAAATTCCCTGGACTTTATTCTTTTAATAATTAATTCTAGCTCCTCTTGATGAAAATCTTTGGTAACTGTACTCACAATTGTCATTGATTTTATTCTTTAGCCCATACATGCTTAACTGATTCTTTGGCTTTGTCTCCTCCAGGCTTAAAGCTATACACATACCCAAGATGAGAATTCCTGCTGTCTATCCAGGGCCTCTAGACAGTATCTCTGAAGAAGTATCTCTGACTGCTGTTCACAAACTGTGACCATGTTCAACTCGAAGAAATTTGTGATCAGTCATCGCCCATTATCCCCTCAAGCTAGTTCTGGTTACTTCTTTAGAGGATTGTTGCAGGCAGCTGAGCTAGTTATAAATATTATAGGCACCTATATTATTATAGGTGAGATATGGCTAAATCCTCAGTGGAGCCAGTGCAAACACCTGGCAGCTGCTGGGGAAGATGATGCCTTCTGCTGTGGGCCAGGTCTCAAGACAAAAGACATACTAACACCCCCATATCCTAGGATTGATACCCTGAATAGTTCCCATACCCTAGGAAAGAGTCACAGATCTGTAAGAATGCCTACTTTCTATGTTGCTTTCTATTAGACTTGCTTCCCCATTTGTCCCTAATGTAATCAATTTTACCTGAGATATTGATCTTATTGGCTAACTATGTCCCACCTCATGTCCATCTGCCTTGTGAGCTCCCAGTCTTCCCCCACCTTGAATTCATGGTTTTACTCTATAAAAATCCCTGGAAAAGACAGAGTCCTTGGCAACCCGCTCAGGACCCCTTCTGGCTCTCTGGGGGAGAAGCTTTCTCTCAATAAATAAATTTTACTCTTTAAAAAAAAAAGAAACTGAAAGAGCAAATAAGATCCAAAATCCATGATAAATATTTTTTGAGAGTAAGAAACTGCTCAAAGGGGAAAAGTAAAGGGGATGGGGAGAGGAGGAAGGAAGGAAGGGAAAGGAAAAGACGTAACTTTGCATATATGTATTAGATAGCTAAGAGGACTATACTGCTGATTCTATTAGCTCTTGGAAAAAAAAAAAAAAACAGTTAATACTCATAGACTAGGTCAGTTTGCATGTCTGTACCTGGTAACCTAGGCGACCATTTGAAGACAACAATATGCAATGTAACAGCCATTGTTTTCCTGTCATCTTGTTTTGAAAGCCTACATTGTCATTCATTAGGGTTTGTTGTTGTTGCTTTGTTTATCCTTTCACTATTTGTTTTTCTTTCTGTGTCCTCTTTTCTAAACTAAATTTGGTGCTTGTCCCTTAAGGAGAATGCAGGCCACAGAACAGGAGGGCAAAGACCTCAGGGTGCCTGGACCCATCAGCCAGATTCTGTGAGGCTGGGAACTTAAGAAAAGGGGAAGGGACACGGGTGATACTGGGAACAGGACGTGTCTGTCTTGTCACAGCCATCTTCTCTCCCATCAGGACCAAAGCTGCAGAGAACTGATCAGCAGCCCTGTGCACTGAGAGATAGCTCAGTGACCTGAGAAGAGAACTTCCCCGAGGTGGGGGGACGCGATGTCCAGTTGGGTGTCTCTGTTTTGTTGTTGGTTGACTGGTTGGTACTGGGATGAACCCAAGTCCTTGACACTGAACTCCATCCCTAAGCTGCTTTATTTTGAGACGATCGCTAAAGTGCCCCAGGTAGGCCCCAACTTGTGATCCTCCGGCCTCAGCCTCTCAGAATGCTGGTTAATAGGCACTTGCTGAAGGTCCTTATGCCCCTGCTGCTCCTAGTACAGCCCCAGGAAAGCCCTGAGGGGGCCGATTGAGCCCCCAGATCTCAAAGGAGAGGTGCCAACTCATAATAGGTCACCAGGAGGTGAGTGGAGGCTCTTGATTCTGGATTTTTATGCCAAAGCTATATCACCTTTCATATAAGTGCTTTTTATTTATTTATTTATTTATTTATTTTTCTACATGGTGGAAATCAAACTCATGACCTTGAGCTTGCTGGGCAGCTGTTGTGCTGCTGAGCTATATTCCCATTAAAAAAAAATGCTTTTCGGATGGATCTTTGTCTCTCTCTCTGTCTCTCTCTGTCTCTCTCTCTCTGCCTCTCTCTGTCTCTCTCTCTCTCTCTATCTCTCTCTCTCTCTGTCTCTGTCTCTCGCTCTCTCTCTCTCTCTCTCTCTCTCTCTCTCCCTAGTATAGGAAAATCAGTGAAAATAATTATGTTAATTGCAGGTCACAGCAGGTACATACTAGGATTCTGGACCTTTCACCTGCCCCAGAATTCATCCTGGTTCAATAAACAATAGGCATCAGGAGGTTCAGGCCAACCTGATTGGTGTAATTTGTGAAAATGGACTCATCTTTCTCCGTGTCATTCAGGCTGGGCCTCAGGAGTCCCAGAAGGAGGAAATTTTTCAGGAAGGCAGGGCTTGCTGGGGGCTCATTGCTTCATTGGGCAGGTATCCTGGGTCCTGCATGGTCCAGCATCCACAGTCTGCCCAGTACAGGCAAGACTGGACAGCACAGCTGCATGGACTCTTCTGTAGTGAGCGGAAAGCATGAGGACAGAGGACACCCTGACAGCTTCTCCTAGGCACCCGTATCCCAGCCCCCATAGATGGCAGTTCTGTGGAAGAAGCAGTCCTGCCAGTGTCCTTGGCAGTGCTAATGAATGGGCATTTCCTTTACTGCTATTATTCTAGCTTAATCACAGCAAGAAACATTTGTTGTTTATCATGGTGCTGTGGGCACAGGCAGGATTGATCATCTTCTATTAATTCCTTTCAAGAAATCAGGAAGTCTGCTTCCCCCTATGAAGACAAAGCCTGTGCGAGAATATTGCTCTCACATCAGCAGTAAAAAAAAGAAACTGGTTCATCAACATGACCACAGCGTTTCTGCAAGCTAAGATGGCAGCGGGAATCCATGAACTGAATGTCCAGGATGCAATTCATTTAGCAGAAGGGAGACACAGCCTTTGGAGGAGCGCAGCATTTGAAAGAGATGTGCAGTACATCAAACAAGAAAAGAAATTTAAGTGATCCTTAAGAGATATTTTAACACACCTGGGCCTGGGGATTTATCTCAGCAGCATAAGTGCCAGACTGGCAAGTGCAAGGTCATGAGTTTGATCCCCGGTACCAACAAAATAAAAAATACCAAAGATAAAATTGAGGCATCATGACAACGTAGAACACCTCAAAGGGCTCCAAACAAGCATGCAAGGCACCTACCACCAGCTCCTCCCAGGAATGAACCACAGGTGCTCACGAGACCCAGTATCAGACCATGTCCACTCAGAGACAGGATGGCAGGAAGTGACCCAATGTCATCCCTTAAATGAAAACATAAGTATCAGGGAGTGAGCGCATCATGTTCTAGGTTCTCTCCTTGGAAAACAATGGTGGGCAGCAACTGGGGAACTGAGTTTTAAAACCACCCCTGTGTCCTGTGTGGACAGCAGATACAATTCACCTCCTATCCAGCTCAGTGCTCTGCACTGAATAGAGGAGAGTGCTGTTCCTGGGTGGAGCAGAAATCTTCTTTGCTTTCATGAACAGGGAAAAGTTTTTTATGAGTCACCGGTTAGCAGGGCCCAGCAATACTAATTGATTCCTGCCTGGACTCAAGTGTGTGAGAGCTGCTTGCACAGAGACCTGGGCAGCAGGACGTGAGCTTCCTCCATCAACACGACACATTCACTCCACACAAGAAGCTCGGCATCTAACACAGGAGAAGGGGTTGGTGTGTGCAGAGACCCCCCTCAACACAGAGCGGGAGGTTGCTGACACCCGCGGGAGGGCTTGGCAGGGAACCTGTTCCTGCAGGTCCTCCCTCAGTAGGAGGTGGCCCCCACCATGGCTGCATGGGTGTGGAACCAGGGTGTGTGGCAGGTCATGGCTAACAGGGGTACCCAGCACAACTCCCCGCCTGGAGCCACTGGGCCCAGGCACTGAAGACTGTGTGATAAAGAGGACACCCATTTCACAGGCCTGAACATCCTCGGTCTTGTTTCCTACTATTAGTTAGATAGTAGATGCCTGATACTTCATCGAAACTTATGAGATCCATAAAACATTACAAGGAAGTCGAGACCACATGATGTGGGGCAAAGCAAGCAACGTGTGGAGAAATCATTGCATGATCACATCCACATGCAGGACTTAAGATGGTCAAATTAGCAGAAGCAGAGAGCAGGTGGTGGGTGGATAGGGTTGGGGATAGAGAGAGGATGCAGGGATTGAGGATTCAGTTCTGGGAGATGAGCACTCTCTGGAGAGGAAGCTGATGGCAGTGTGACCAGGCAGAAGTGCCGCAGAGCTCCACATATTTTAAATTTGCTAAGCAGACAGATGTTAAATGTAATTGTCTCACACACCCACATGCTCACTAGTGCTGACTCTGTGGGGTGATGTCTCAGCTGGTGTATTGTGACATTTCACACTGTGCATATTCTCCAGTTCATGAGATTGTGCACCATATCCATGTGCATACGTGTACATGGTGTGTAGCATGTTACATGCTTTATGATCAGTGATATCTCAGCAGAATTGTGTTTTTAAAAGAGATGATACAGTCAGCAAAGCCACAGGTTTCTCAAAGCAGGGAGTCAAGTAATTTGATTTGTGTAATAAAAAGTCAGTTAGAGAGGAGCAGGGATGTCACAAAGCAGAGAGGGAAGTTTTAGCATAGAGAAACTCTACGATCCTCTCATAACGCTAGAAATGCAGATGGGAGGAGGGTGGCAGAAAGCCCCAGGAGAGGACCAAGGGCAGGACGGAAATATAACACAGTGCAGAAGTAAGCGATGGCATCTTTACAGTCTGAAACGAAACTGATACATGGAGGATAAAGGTAAGAAGCTGACCACAAGGTGAGAATCTGTGTGATGGCACCAAACTGTGTTAAACACACTGCATGTTACAGAGATTCTGGTGGGAACCAGGAGAGAGCAGGCTGAGGGAATGATTGGAGATGATGGCTGGTAATTTACTGGAAATTAAAAAAAGACAGTAATCCACAGGTGAAGGAACTTCAGAGAATCTCAAGGATGATCCACAAGTTTCCAGCCCAGCACCTTCTATTAAAATCACTGAGAACAAGATAAAGAGAAAATATAGAAGGCAACATCAGGACCTAAAAATATAAGTTCTGGAGGGAAAGAAGGAAGTCAAAGTTCTCATCAGGAGCCCTGCAAGTCATGAGAAAATGTGTGAACAAGGGGAACAAGTAGACTATCAACACAGAAGTTTACAGCCATTGAAAATACCTTTCAGAACAGCTGAAGAATAGCTGTGGTCTCTCGAAATAATAGCCAAGAGCAGCCCCTGCTAAACTGCTCCTGCTGCCTGAAATTCTAGGGTAATTACCTGTGTCAAATTGTTCATAGCAGGCGACTCAAAAAGCAAACAAACAGGCAGACAAACAAAGGCAACCACAAATCCTCATGAGAGGGAACATGCCACCCCAGTGTCCTGACCGCGTGACGGAAATGTCCGCAGCTTTGCAGAGAAATGATTCGTGGATGCAAATCATAGCAGGCATGAAACTCTTCCCCGGTATCCGCGGGAACTGCAGCGGTCCAGGTGGTGGGCATCAGCCCACTCTGAGAACCTCCCTGAGATAGAGATGCCCCAGCCTTTGAGGAGGTACGTGGGTGGGGTAAACCCTGCATCAGTTTTAGAAATTAAAGTGGCATGTGAAGACGGATGAACTCCACAAACCTGCTCCTCCATAAAAGTGTGAGCGATTCTAATAAAGATGTCAAAATCTACCATTTCAGCGACCCTGGAAATGAGTTAAAGGTTTCCTGCCATCTGGAGTGGCTTATCCAAGACAGCATTTCTGGACCTTAAAGAAATGAAACAGAAAGGTTTGTGGCATTTTGACTTTGGGCCCAGCTCCTCCCAAAGCTCCACCCTAGAGCTGTGTCACTGTTTGACCTGCTGCTGCCCCGGGAAGCCCCAAGAGCCTGACACTGTGAATGACTGACTGGAAGCTCTGCCACAAGAGAGCCCTGTACCGGGATGTGTGTGTAAAATAACCAGGGTCACCGCATCAGCACCCTGCTCTAAGGGGCCGCCTGTGGGTTTGGGGTGCGCAAAACAGTCAAAGAGGGAAAACACGCACCCTAAATTCATGAGTTTTGTACGCTTTAAAAGTAAATCAACTGACAAAAACCAGCAACATACTGAGAGAAAATATTTGCCAATATGTATCCTGCGAGGTACTTATACCTCATTAAAACACCTCATACCTCTACAGTAAGGCCACAAAAATACAGCCGAAAGGTCCGCAAATACGTTATTTGAATCTAAAAAGTCCACAGAACCAATCAACGTCATTAGTCCTGAAGGAAATGCAAATAAAACTGGAAGATACAATCTCAGATTTGTTAAATGGGTCCCAGGAGTAAGAGAGCCAACCGCAGACATTAGTGAGGCCTGAGAAAACAGAGCCACCTGCCCTACCCGCTTCCCTTCCTCTGAGACACAGAACCCAAAACCCCCAAATCAAATCTTGGCTCACAGTGCAGAAGTTTCAGTTCATGGTCAGGAGGCTGAAGCACAGAAGTGGCATGGCAGAGGGCCTGGCGGAAAGAGAGCTCCTCACATCATGGAGGCCAGAAGGCAGAGAGGGACGGGAGGGATAGAGGAGAGAGATGAGATTCCAGATCCCACTCCCAGACCCACGTATTCCAACAGGGCCAGGTCCCTCCTCCTAACAACCTGTCAGCTCTGTCACCTGTCACCCTCCTGGTCAGCTCTATCATCCCCATGATCAGCTCTGGTCCAAACCTTATCTGAAAGCCCTGGAAGGCTGAGGCAGGAGGATCACAAGTTTGAACCCACCCTGAGGAACTTCAGTGACATACAGAGAAAGCCCTTGTCTTAAAACTTAATTTTTTTTTAAATGGCTGGAGATGCAGATCAGTGCAAAGGTCCTGGGTTTAGTCTTCAGATCTGAAAGAAGAAAGTGAACACAACAGAGAAACTGTGCTCCTAACACCCTGCCACAGCAAAACCTTCTCTGTATGAAGACTTCCAATGGATGTGGACAGCTGCCTTACGTGTGAAATCTACTAGCTATAAGCTCAGCATCCATACTCTTGAGGGATCTCCACTTTTTATGCTCTGATTTTGTAATTTGAACCACTACTTCTAAAACAAGCATATGTAATTTATCAAATAATGATTTCTTATTGTTTTTTTTTTGAAATCCCATATTATTTCTACTACTTTTGTTTTGCTTTTTTTCTCTAAATAAAAAACATTCATACATTTGAGTAGGCAATAGCCGCCATGAGGCTGAGGCAGGAGGATCACAAAATGGAGGTCAGCATGGACAATTTAGTGATTTAACAGTCTCTGTTTCAAAGGTAAAGAAAGAAAGTGAGAAAAGACAGAAAGAGAGAAAGAAAAATAAGGAAAGGAAGGGAAAGAAAGAGAGAGGAAAAAAGAAAAACAAAGCCTGGGGGAGAAGCTGTGGTGAGGAGGAGCAGCTGGTCATCCAGAGAGTCCCATCTTCTTGGACAGAGGGTCACGGTCCTCTCATGAGGAGGGGACACTTAGATGGCAAATTGGAAGCCGAGGTAGCAGGTTTTAATGAACCTCTCAGTGTGAGACAGGAGGGAGGAAATAAAATGACCCCAGGTTTCCAGTGTGAGAACCTGGGAGGACAGTGACTGGTCCAGTCAGCAGGACCTCTTAAAGAAGGAGAACATACTACAAGAAACCCAGCCCTGCTCCTTGGGGCGGAGTCTTTTGAAATTCCCCCAGGGAGGCTGGAAAGGCAGACCGAATGCAGGAGGGGGGTTTCTACCTGAGCCCTGAGGTCCTCACTGAGCCCCGCACTCACTTCCTCCACGCAGCCTGCAGTGGTCCCCATTCTTTTGTCCTTCCCTGACTCATGGTCCTGGATGAGCTCGGTGGCCTCAGGGTTCTGCTATTTGTGCAGTCTTCTCCTTTTGCACCCTGCATTGGGGTGCACAAAACAGAGGCCAGCAAACTATCAGTAAGGATCCTGCCCCTTCTAAACAGGATGGAGTCAGGAGCTCCTGCAGCTTCATATGAATTCTAGCAACTGAGAGTTTGGGAGACTTTCATTTCACTGAGGACCAGAACATCACAACTTCCTTGTGAGTTCACCTGTCTTTGATACACTGTATCTACAACAGCAGCAACAAAACTGGCTGTTCAGTTCTCATAGAGATATTTATTAGGGTGTTCTTCGTTAAATACAGATTTTTAAACAGCATAATTCCTCAATATAAGAAAAATGCCACTGTATTCCATGGTGTAAACCCTTCCTTTTTGACCTGGGTGGGAAAATCTATGGATTTTTAGCCCCTGGCTTGCAGCTGACCTTTCACTGTAGGGCATCTGCCTGGCTCTCTCCTGAATGGTGCTCATAGCAGCCAGAGCATTACCAGAGAGGGAACGTTCTTTCTTGTTTATACAGCTTCTCTTTTTTAAATTCTCTGCATGGAGGCTGGTTTGCCTGCCTTTAAACCCCTGAAGTTAATGTTCCTCCTTCCAAAAGGTTACTTGCTGCAAAATAATCTAAAGAATGAAACACCCTATTCTACCTCTGAATTTTAAATGTGCAGAGACATCAGATCCCGTAGTCTCCTTCCCCTTAAAATGCCTGGGGACAAGCCTCCATAGCCCACTTGGTAAAGACCTCAGGCCAGGCTGACAGGCATCCGGTGATGCCCTTCAGCTGACCATGTGCACCTCTTGCTTCTTGGCGTTCTTGGTTTTGCTGTCATTCTCTCTAGCTAAATACCTGCTACAAACTCAGGAGGTTTTCTTCAGAGTTCAGTACAGCTGAAAAGGAGTTTGCAGACTGTCTTGGCAAAGCACGTGTATTCAGAAGCAAGGACACTGGCCTGTGAGCTTCACCTGCATATGTTTCCATTGGCCCCTCCACATATGACTTTACCAATCATACACTCTGCTCTGTGCCTGGTGTCTCTGGATCACAGCACATGAGAGGTCCCTTCCCCTCTGGTTGCCAGTCCCTTGGGCAATGGGAAGGCCCCCCAGGGGTTCAGAGATGTGGGGAGTGGATGCAGGGTGTCTACTCTGCTGCCTGCTCCGTGGCATCCCTGCCCAGCACTGCATGTGTTGTTTTGGGTGAGGTCACAGCTGTGTAGATGATGGTGACTCTTTAGTCTCAGTCCACATTTCAGGTATCACTCGAGTCCTTTTCATTCACTTGTATGGTTCACTGGTGCTCTGCTGTGTCTTGGATCCCTGTTGCCCTGGGAACCCTCTTGGAAGTTGCCATTTCACTGGAATTTCTTTGATCCCTCCTTTGGATGAGCTGTGGTCTGCAACCACCCTGAAAAAGGCTATTTTATTTATACTTTTGTAATTCAGCCTCAAGTCCCTCAAACCTTTAAATTTCACTTAGCATGCACTGAGCTGCAAGAACGATAAACCCCATGGATGTTCTCCTGCATCTCCCATTATGTGGACATATAGTTGTCCCCAGACACACGGTCACCAGAATCAGGAGCTCCTGCTGCCCTGGAGAGGCCGTTTATCCCAGGAAGAGGGGCAGGGCTGGAGGCTAAAAGCCATCACCTGTGTCATGCCTGGCTACTGTGATAAAGTAAATTAACAGAGTCCCTTTTTGTCCCCCTGGAGAGCCCTGCATCCTTGGCAGCATGTCTGTGTGTCTCTGGGGTCAGGGACACCACACACATATTCACAGCTCCGAGGTGATAATTGGGACAGGACGAGTGTACTATGCATTGTCTTGAAACCAGCACTTGTGCATGTCAGTGTGTCCCGGGGAGGATTCCCTTCCAGAGAACCAGATGAAGAGCTTGCTCTGCTGATGTTAGTGACACCTGTGCACTGCTGGGGCCTCACAGGCATCAGCTTGGTCTGTGGGTTATAAAGAAGCAGTAAAGACAGAATCACCCTCTCTGTGGAGCAGGTTCCCACCATGAACTAAACAGGCATCTGTAGGGGTTTTAGTAAGGAAGAGCATTTCCGAGGAATTACTAGGATCCACCAAGACAATGCTGGCTCTGTGCTCACAGGAGCTGACCCTGTTTAGCTTCCATCTGCTGGGCTGCTGGGTCCAGCTTCCTCCCTGAGTGTCCACACATGTGCACTTACAATCACAGTGTGGAATTTTGCATAAACTATGCCATCATGGGACGGGACACTAGTGGTTACAATAATTGTGGAGCACAGTGTGGTTATGTTTTATACAATACAGTTTGCAATGATCACATCAGAGTGTTCAACATTTCCTTCTTCTCTAACATCTTTCCCAGTTTCAGAAATGTATAATAATTGTACATATTTATAGGATATGCAGTGTGTGCTCAGTAGGTGCATACAGTACATGCTGATCACATCAGGTAATTGCTGTTCCCTCTCCTTGTTGTTGCTTTGTGTTTGAAGCACTCTAACTCCTTGTCTCTAGTCCCCCAGAACTACAGAGGAAGCTGCGGTCAATGACGGTCACCTCTTTTAGGCCGGACACTCGAATTTACCATATCTCTCTATGTGTGCCAGGGCAGCTGCATTGACACTCCCTTCCTTTCCTTCCACCCAGGTCCCCTCCCTGGCCCCCTTGATCACACTTGTGCGATCCCACTGAAAACTCCTTAACCTCACTGGTGAGAAGGGACAGGTGGAATTCTCTTCATGCTTCTGCTTTAATTCACAATGTGAAGAAGACTGAGCTTTGGACCCGAGCCAGATGGGCCAAAAAGGGCCCGAAACTCACTAATGTTAAAAAGGACAATCTGCAGTGGGTCTCATGACATTCAGGCAGATGCTTCTCCTGTGGTTCTACTGCTGAAATAAAGGCCTGAGAGAAAATCTAAAATCCAGCCTAAAGCAAGGTCTTGCTACAGAGTTGGGGTTCAACCATTGTCTTCAAGGATGGTTTGTGCTACCTCAAAAGAGCCTGGCATATCAAGAGCCTCAAATTCTCAGTGGCTAGTGTGTATGGACGGTGTTCCATGCAGGCAATAAGCTTTGACTCTGTAATTTAGATCAAAGCATTTCATCACTTGAAAATTATGCCTTAATATCTTACAAAGTTTTCATTTTCCAACTGCAGCTATGACCTCTTGTAAACTGTGGATTTTGACAATGGACACTGAAAAATACTTGGTCGCACGTGTCCCCTCATTATATGCCCAATGTGCAGACACACTGGAGGGCAGCTGTAGTCCTTAGGATGGTGTAGAAATAAAAGCACTTACAGTGGACTCCTACCTAGTCACCTCAGAGGGAAGACAAGAGTCACTGTGGTTCTCAGCTAAGATTTACGAAACTCCTTTAATGAGGACAGGAGATGCAACCATGGGAGATGCAATATTGCTTTTCTATAAATTGGAACAGGTACAATAGGTCTGGAATCTTGGCTACATTTCAAAATCTCAGTTTTTGTCTACATAATAAAAAATTGCTGGATGATAAAAGGCCAAGAAAATTAGCCATAAATCATGTGGAGAAGGGGCTTAGCAGGAACATATGGCACATGCAGACTGATGTGATCCGAAGACAGATGAAGCCACAGTTTCTAGCTGAAGACCTCCCCCATCTCATGTGTCTGCAGGGGACCTGGCTGGGAGAGGTGCCCCCGGGGTGTGACCTGGAATGGGCACTCTTGTCCCCAAGTCCTCCCCTCTCTCTGTTTGTCTTGGTTGCTGTGGGGTGAGCAGCTGTCCTCTGCCCTGACCCCTGTCGTGATGCTTCTACATTGAAGCCAGCAATCTATGGAGTGAACACCCAGAACTGTGGATCACGTAAACTTGTCTACTCTGACCCACAGTGGTGTGGGCCCTCCACTCCCAGGGCCTGAGGAGGAGGGTCAGACACTCAGGGATATGAACGGGCTCATCACAGCTCTAGGTTTGGGTCCAGTGACCCCTCTGTGAGAGAGCTGCATCGTGGGTGCCTAAGTTTCTCTCTGATTCCCCCCAGGTTCCCAAAGATGCCCTCTTGTGGTCTCCAGTCTGCATCCACTTAACAGGTAGATTTGTTGATAGCATATCCATAGGGTCAGTCCTAAGGGCCTCAAGATAATTGAGGAGGGTTGAAGAGCAGTTACGAATTTCAGTCAGGAAAATAAGGTAAACACAGAGCTGGGTAGGATGGTGCATATTTGTAATCCTGGCACTCTGGGAGGCTGAGTCATGAAGTTTGCAAGCTGAAGCTTGGCTTGGGTAACTTAGTAATAACCAATATTCAAAATTTACAAAATGGATATAGTTTAATATATCAGTAAATTCAGAGCCAAAGGCAAGACTTGTCTTGTGAGAGTTTAAATTATCTTCCCACTGACAAACAACATTCAGAGTAATGCTCACTCCACTGGCCCACAGTTCTGAGAGCTCAAAATAAACCGAGAGTCTAGGTGACCAGCCCCGAGTGTGTGGTATAATGAGAAAAGTTCCTAAATTACCCGATGCTCATTTGGCCTCGTGCTTGTCACTACAGGATCACCAGGTGTCTTCAGACAGAAATCCCCGTAGTGCTCTGAGCAGCGCACCTCCAGTGAGCAGTGTCAAGAATCAATAGCATAAGGTGTGACTGAGCCTTCTGTCCTCAATCTTTGTATATTTGCCAAAAGATAAGGAAATTCTCCGAGATGCTCAGAAATTATTTTCTTAAGTGCCACTGACCAGGCCTTAGAAAAATGGCTTTGTTTTAGGGAAAAGAAATGTGGGCGATGCAAGGGTGTAGCATATTTATGTTCTGCTGTGCAATGGGATTCTCACAGGAGGAAAGTAACGGAGGACTGTTCTACAGCCATGACACATACACAGCGGAAAAATCCTGAAGATAAGACATAGAACTGAGTAGGAGCACACACTTCATGCACATGCATGCCTGTGGGTTAATGTCATAGCTCTCCTGCAAGTAATCTTAAGACCTCAGGACATCTGTTCTATTCTTTACTCTGCACATCTACAACCTTGTGCCAAGAAAGCTCAATTGGGGTGATTTTTAGGAAAACGGATTCATCTTGAGACTGTAGTACCAAACAAAATAAATCTGACACAGAAGGTTAAGAATCCCACGTTTTCTCTTATGTGAGAAACCCAACATATAAACAATTTAAAGAGCTAAATAAGAAAGAGATGGCAGGAAACATGGAGACAGACTGAAGAGACGGGGCTGGCATCTAGCCTGGCAGAGACAGGGGAGAGGGAGGTGAAGGGGAGGAAAGTGCTCACAAAGTAGTTTGTGTTGGTCCCATGCCCCATGGTGGAAGTGCAGATGCGTACCACAGCTCAGATTTGCAAGATTGGGAGCCCCTTGTGAGGTGGCTTTGCACACTCTATCCACGACATCTAATTAATGAATTTAAGAATTTAAGAAGCACGTGTAAAGTGAAAAACATCTGCTAACCCACGGAGAAACTTCTGAATGTAGGGACTGGGTTACATATGTTCTTAGAGTTATTTCTTATTTTGAAAGTGATAGCTCCTAGGTTTGCTAAATTCTAGAGCATTATGAAGAAGTACTCTTAAAGAAAGAAGAGTGCACTGTTTTTCCCATTTCTATATATTTGAAGTCATGTAACTCAAAAAATAAACTTGGTGGCAAGTCTGATTTAACTGAGAAATTAAAACATGTTAAATGCCTAGTATGTGCATGTGTTTGCCTGTGTGTGAGTTCATGTGCCTGTGTGTGTGCTTGTGTTTCACTAGTTCCATTTCTGTGTTCATGGCAGACACTATTCGTGCATCAGTTTACTGTTTCCAACCAGACAGAGCCCCCCCCCCGTCCTCCTCAGAGTCACGTGGCCAAATGCGGCTGGACTACTCGTGGCCCTCGCAGGGATGCCTTTGTGCTGCTGGGATTGGATCACTCACAGTGCTGTCCCAGACCACCTTCAAAGCACCTCCAGGAACTCATCTGGGAAACACAACTCAGCCCCATCCCAACCTACAGAGCCTGAGTCTGTGTTTTCATGGGGTGTTTTGATTTTTAATGACGTGGGTTTGCAGAACACAATGTCTCCATCCCCTGTGTGGAGCTGGCACAGGCACACAGCACTCTGAACCCCTTTCATCCTCTTGCCTCCACCTGTCCATCTGAGAGACACCTTTCTCTCCATGTCCTATTACTATCTGTTATTTTATGCTTCCTTTGTGTCTTGAATTTCTAATACAAGAGAAATGGTACAGTGTTTAGGCTCAGGTGCCTGGTTAATTTCCCTTAACATTATGGTCTCCAGATGCATTGGTTTTCTTATAAAGGACTCAAGTTCACCCCCCTTTCAGATGCAGTTACCACTGTGGCTTGCTTACTCCCATCAAATAACAAGAAAACATTCCAAAGACTGAAGTGAGCTCCCACAATGTCAGTGCTGGAAAAAACCACAGAACAAGGTATTCAAACAAAGTCAACTTGGGAAATAATTTCTAAAGGTCATGGCAAGTGGGAGATTTCTGGATTGTATAGTAATTCTACTTCTAATTCCTTTGGGGAAACTGAAATTTCCAGGACTGTTTTTCAGTATCTAATTGGTTTTGCCCTGTGGAGTACTTGTTGGTATTTTGGTTGTCATCAGCAAGGGTGCATTTTGAACACCTGCTGGCCAGAGGCCTGTGTACTGTCAACCATCCTGTAAGTCACAGGGGATCCCCTCACTACAAGCATTTCAACCCACTGATACCCTTACTTTCAATGACTTATAGTGGACAAAATTCAAATCTCCATAACTTCCAGTGACCATGTATTAAGATTTCTCATGCATCTCCATCTGATACTATTTTAATTTGACCATTTTGTAGATGGTTGTTATTTATCATGTGTGATGTTTTAGTTCGAGGGAGTTACTCCTAGAAGTCAGGTATTTCTAAGTGGGTTTTATGAAAGGTCTGCTTAGAAGAAGTGGGTGACTGGGCCCATGAACCCGAAGAGTGGGTATTCCTCCCTGAATCCTCAGTTCATGAGTTCTCATTTGTCATCAGGAGAGATTACCAACAGGTCCTGTAATGAGGTGTCACCCCAGCACTTGTAAACTCTTTCCCCAGTTCCAGCACCTGGGATCCAAGGACATCAGAGCTGAAAGCAGGGTGAGGGCCTCCAGTGTGCAGGTTGATCCTCACCCTGGAATGCCTCAGAACAATCTGGCTTGGAGCTGCTGAGGAAGGATGAGGTAGCAACAGGAATCCAAAGGTGACTCTTGCTTGGGTGCTGGTTACCAAAGCGGCCATCTCCTGAGTGTCTGTGTTTGTCACCTTGGAAATATGTGGCTGTCTCCTCTCTTCCTTGCAGGAGTCTTGGCCACTTAATGAGCCACTCAAGAGCCAAAGCTCTTCCCTGATGCCAGACCCTCAGAGAGACTTCCACTGATCCCCTGCCTTCAGGAGCAGTCTTTTAATGCTGTGTCCTGTTGCTCAGTAAACACTCATGTGCGTATGTGAACCTGCAGTCAGAATAACTTAATCTGTACTCCCGGAGTCATGAGAATATGGCAGAACTCACCAAGTGGTAAGCAAAGGCACAAGACCTTGTCAAAACTGTGCAGGCAGAACAGGTGTGTCTGAAATTTGTGAGCAACTCCCCAAGCCTACTCTGTAAATCTTTTTTGCCTATTTCTTAGAATGAGAAAAAAAATTCTGTTAAATTTTAAGCAAAGGCCTCTGCTTTGGGTGCCATTTTGGGGTTCTCTGGGGGGCAGAATCACTGAAAGTCATGGCAAGCAGGAAGCAGAGCCAAGGACAGCTCCTGGCAGCACCAAGGACAGCTCCCCCACCAGCCCCATCTTCCTCCTCACCTGGATTCTTTACCCTTCTGAAAATGGTGCATAGTCAGCAGGGTGTTATAATTTACTACATAAACCTAAATTCATTTGCTAGTGAAAGGAGTTGTCAGGAAGGTAAGCACTGATGAGACTGCCACACATAAACTAGAAGGAGCAAGCGTCCTGCTTGCCGAGCTTGGTACCATTATCACTGAGTACTTCTTACTCCTTCCACGCCACTGTCTGTGACAGTCACCTTGGTCTGCAGTGACTGTGCTCAGCCTTCATGGGACATTTGCTTTCCACACATCTGAGCTGCTTCCTCGGTGCCTGCCCGAGGACTTGTGTTGTAGTCGAGGCTGCGAGGAGAACAATTACATACAGAACAAAGAATTTATAACATTATTTTATGACAGTCACCCAGAGTTTAACACAAGAAACTGGAAATCTGTCCAAAACACTAAATAACTAGCAAATCCAGCTGAGGACTTCAATCCCACAGCAATTCCCTGCATAAGTCCAGCTGAAGACCAGGAGCCCACAACAATACCTCCCATCAGTCCAACTGGAGTGCAATCTTTTTGTGAGACTGAGGGATCTGAGAAAGCCAAACCTTTTGCTTTTCCTGCTGCCAAAATTGTATCCTAACCACCATGATCCCTCTAGCTTGGGACACACTGAGGAACCCTCCAACCAGTGCTAACCAAGAGCTTCGCCCTGTGCACCAACTTCACTTGCTGTGAAGCCCAAGTTAAGCAGATTCAGTTCTCCACCTGGTATGTCCCAGGCACAGGAGCTGGCTTCCCAGCCACGCAATTTTGAGTATTTGCAGACTCATCCTGTAAAATATTTAATTATGTTTACAGCCAAGGCAATGAAAATAAGAGGTCAAAGAAAAACAAGATTTTTATAGCCACTCCGTTGGTGATCTCTCATGAACTCTCCCTAACCTCTCTCGGTCACCAACAGAAACTGAAGATGGGAGTTGGTAGCCATGGGATTAGGGGGTGAGACTGTGGAAAGTTGATGCTGAGGATGAGAGACAGCTCTCTGGGTCCTGCTGGTTTCTGGGACTTCACTGAGCAAGAAAGCCACTTCTGTGTGCCCTGCTGTGTCTCTTCGGCCCCTGGCAGTGCAACAGTCACCGTCATGGAGAGTAAGTTTAGACCCAGCCTCATTCCTGGTGATTTAGGCTGAGAGTCAAGCGAGGAATCTACTTCCCAAAGCCGATGGGTTAGGAGTTCTGTCAGTGTGTCCCCTCCCCAAATCTGTAACTCTTCAATTGTTTTCTCTGCTCTGAGCGAGGACAACCTCTGCCCCTCATTTGTTATCTTCTGAAATGCAAGTGAGTCATTTTTCTTCACTCCACTAATGTAACCAAGAGCATTTGTATTTTAATGAAGAGGAAGTTTCATAAATATTCATCCATCACAAGTAAGTCTCAGGGTTAGCAAACCATGGGCTGGGGGGAAGGGAGAATAGGGATGGTTTCCTATCCCTGAAACAAACGCGTGCTCCTTCATGCTCAGATTACTCAGATTCAAGAAGGGTCTGCTGAAGGCCTCAGGTACAAGGCATGTGTGGGGTTCAGGATGTAGCATGAGTGAAGCATCCTTCCCTGTGTGCCAGCTCATGTGGTGTCTCCCCTCTCTGTGTGATGCATCTCCAGCTGTAGCCAATGCTTTGTTTCTATTAATACTTAAGTAAAAACTGATTTATAGCTAAAGCACTAAGCATTTACGTGTTATTAGTAGAGGGAATTCAGAGGGCTAAGAGATAGAGAAGGACTGTAGAACTGTTGGAGACACAGTGTAAACATTTTCCCTTGTAGGAGGAAGCATTACGGTTGTCTCATCCTTTGCAATTTATGTGGTGTGTCAGCAGGGTTAAGCTATGCACTGCTGCAGCTGCTGTATGTTTAGGACCTCACAGCTGGCAGTTCGAGTGTTTGTTTATTTTGCTTTAGCAGGTCCGCTGTAAGGGGGCTGTAGCTTGCTCCATGCCTTTACCTACCTGGGATCTTGCTGACGTAGGGTCGCAGATCTGTAATCTTCCTGGCCCTGACAGCCATGGGAAGAGAAAGCATGGAGTCTTCTGGGATTCAGTGTCTTCTCGATGCTCACTTTCTATGGCCCTACCCCAGCCTGGGTTCCCTCTCCTCTCAGTCCAGGAGGGTGAGAATTTATAGCCCCCTCATGGATTGTAGTCAGGTGAGAAGGAGCAGCAGACACACCTGGACGGTGTAGAATCAGCAACATAGGCATTTTCTATTTTTAGAAGAAACACAGATGTTCTTTGGCAGCTTAACATAAAAGTACAAGGCACTATCAAAACATATGGCAAATGATTAAAGTTAAAAAATATTGCAGTAAAAACACACCGACATTAACCTACTTCCCCCTCCATTGACCCACCGATCCCATTGCTCTGCCGACTTTCTGGAGCAGCTCTGTAAGTCTTCTTCTATGAGTTGTGCTGTCTTGGTGCTGCTGATGTCCCTGCAGACTTGGGATGTTCACTGTCCTTTGTGGCTTTGACTTTCGGGAGGAGACAGAAGCAGCAAGGTGCCAGATTTGTTGCAGAAGGTCATCAAGCATGACTCGGCCATTGATGCTTTCATCAATGCATTTTCCTCTCTGTTCCTCAGTCCAGCTCTGCTGAGCAGTCTTTCTCCACAGAGCTGTGATACTTGCAACGTGTTCTGTTTCTCAGGTTCTGCAGTGCAATTTAAAAACAATGAAAGTTTTTTTTTTTTTTTTTTTTTTTTTTTTTTTTTTTTTTAATTACTACAGTGAAATCTGTATCCCTAGTTGTAAAAGCAGCGTTTCTCCATTCTGGGATGAGTGTTCCAAATTGGCACCTGCATTTCCTGCCAGAGCTGTTAGGGGGTAAATGGGATTTTCTGTTTCTCTTTAGCCCCTCCTTGGAATCCTGTGCCATCCTGGCCACCTCGGGGACTTCTGTACACAGCCAAGGAGAAGGACTGCCATGGTAACCCCAGGTGGTCTCCAGAGCAGGCCTACCCCAGTCCCTGCGCACAGCACTGAGGAGTCTTGACCATCTCATTCCTGCCTCACCCAGTGGTCCCCACGGAATCCACTCAGGCTCCTGACCCCATATCCAAAGCTCCTCCACACCCACTCCAGTGAGTAAATCAAGCTGAATAAACTTTCAGCAGTGATCAAGAGCCTGGGTGTTGGGTGAAAGTTAGCTCTGCTACTGTTTAGAATCAGGAGAAGCCAAGATCCTTCTTTGATCTGGAAGGAGCTGTGATGTGAAAATAAGATGCATGCCACAGTTCAGAGAGAAATCTGGATTTAATTGGTGTCACTAGCTTGAAAGTTGCAGTGAACTGTGAAACAGAAGAGGAATTTTGCAAGCTGTGGCTTCAGACCCTCCCTAAATGGATATGAATATAAATCAGTGTTGTTTACTGATGGACAGGAGCCACTTGGTTTGTCCCAGTGGGTGATAAGAGCTCTTATTCTGAGCTCCCAAAAAGAACAGTGTGGTTGCTTAGCGGCAAGAGAAGCTCAGTGATGGAGCCCTTTATTTAAGCACTGGAGTGAGCCAGGAATAGTGAGCAGAAAACCTGTGAGAGTTCTGGGTATGTGCTTTGCTGTGTAATGAAGGCTGCTTTCACAGCGCTCACCTCAGTTAGCAGGGGAGAAGCCATAGAACCAAGGTGTCCTGTTTTGGGAGGTGGTTACACTACATTCCTGCATGTGTGGGAAGCACAGTCTCTGTGACACTGATTAAACTGTTCCTGCTTTTCCTTCAGCTAAAGCAAGGTTTATGCCTGCGTAACTGATATGGAGGACACTTAAGTGGTTAATAATTAAAATTAGAGTTAATCACATTGCATTTTCTTGCACTCTTGAATGCACTGCTCATCACTCTAGTATTTCAATCAGTTCTTGTTATGGTTAATACATTGTGTGAACTTGAGAAGCTTAGAAGTCTCACTGACAGATTCAGCAGGGAGCTGTTGTAGTCAGGGGCTGTGAGGAGAACAATTAGAATGAGGACACAGAATTTATAATACTATTTTATGATGGCCACCCAGGGTTTCACACAAGAGAGTGCAGGAAATCTATCCACAACACTAAAGACTCAGAATATTCAGCCAAGAGCTTGGATCCCACAGCAAAGTCCTTCATGAGTCCAGTTGAAGAACTTGAGCCCATGACAATGCCTCCCATGAGTCCAACTGGAGGTCTAGTGGCCACGAGAAGGACTTATGCAAATCTGTTTATGGATCCATGCTGCAAAGGGCCAAAGATCAGTAGTGGAAGCTAGAAAGTCCATGCCAGTGGAGTGAATGGGTTGTGCTAGTAGGTTGAGGGTTCTTCACTGGAGCTGAGAAGTCACACTCATGATATGACCAGGGTTGTCCTGAACAGCACCACAGTCATCCTCAGAGACACAGAGGCCCTGAGCTCCTCCAGTGATAAGAACAGTTGGGTACCTGCCAGAAAGGCAGTGTGATGAGTTCATCCTGGAGATTAAATAGCACATATCTTCCCTTTGAGGTCCAGGAAGCGATGCTTGATGTAAGGACAGCAGCTCCCCCAAAGTGAACCACAACCCCTCTCAGCAACAAAGTCCCGAGCTCCTCTGATGACAGTGGTCGAATTCACACTTGGGATGCTAGTCATGATGAGCTCCAGTGGCTCACACAAAAACACGTAGGAGAACCCACAACACCTAGCTTCTCCTTCTCCACATCTCTATTGATGCTGGCAACTTTCCTCAGGTAGAACATCTACACTCTTCCCGTGCTGATTTAACTCATCTGGTGTTAAACTGACCACAAGTCTTTAATTTGAACAAGAGCCAAGGTCCGTACTTTGTAAAGGACCTCATCTTGTGCAAAGGAAGGCAAGATTTTTTGAGTGCTACATTTGCCCAGGATGGAGGGGTTGAGGAGTGCTCTGCATACACTATATGGGAAGAAAGGAGGTTTTGTCTTCCCCTGTTTTGTTCTGGCTGCTTTTGCTAGCTGTCATCTTGAAGTGTTGCTCTTGTGCCATGCCCCTCTGCCATGGAGCCAGCTGATTATGGCCTGAAACCTCCACAAACCATGAACTAAATAAACCTTTCCTTCCTTCATTTGAGTGTCTTGTGTTATGTCTCAGCAATGAGAGAAAAGTAACCAAGACAGTTCTCAAGTATGAAATTACAAATATGTTTTTCCTTTTGACTGAACTGCGTGTAGGAACTTATTTAAAGAGAAGCCAAGAGAAAAGGGGCCATCAAAAGATCAAAGAAACATATCCAAAAGTTGGTAAAAACTGTACATTGTGTGATGAAGTGCTTTGTACCATCCCTGACTCTTTAGTCAGGTGATGAATACACAGGACATATTTTATATCAGTTTTCTGTTGCCATAATCGTGCTGTGTGACAAGCAAGTCCTGTATTTACACAGTTTAAATAAAAAGTATAATTATTCATCATATGTAAACATCAGTGCTCAATTTATTGTTACTGATAACCACAAAATTTTAGGTTAACTAGACAGCTGTGATGATCTTGACTTAGATCAGTGTACTGATTTTTTTCTTACACTTTTTGATTTGTTTGTTTGGTGTTTCTAGCTTTGGGGCTCACACACAGGTCTGGCTACCATCCACCTGAGGGCTCATTTAGAATGCATCCTCGGAGGAGACAGAATGTTCTCCACAGGATCTCCCTTCCCAGACAGGGCAGCCTAGGCTGATTCTCAAGCTGGAGTCAAGAAGAGAGCAGGAGCTTTTGCGTCTTTCTGGGGCAAGACATGGAAGGGGAGCACTGGCACCAGCACTGTGTGGACCCAAGCACATCGCCAGGCCATATGGAAGTCTAGGGTCAGAGTGGGGGAACTACTCCAGGGAGGGAGGCGCCCACTCCATACTGCTTCAGAGCTTTGGGAAGTCATGAAGCAGGAGACTGTCATGCAGGGTACAGATGTGATGCCTGGTGGAAGTCATGGGGAGCAGAGTGAAAGCCCGTGGCCATGGCAGATCCATGCCCTCCAGATCTACTGTCCCATCTGTGGGAAGACCTCCCTTCATGTCCTTCACTGGGTTTCCTCCTTGTTGACCCAGTTCTCAGCCTAGGCAGATCCTCTTAGGATGCTCTCCCTGGACCTGGGCACCACGGTCTGTGTCCATTATGTGCTTCCAGAGTTTACCTATGGCTCCAGAACACCATGGCTCACTCTGCTGTTGAAGTTTAGTTGCCTGCTCTTCAGTGTCTTCCCTGCCCAGGAACAAGCCCATGCTGGGCTCTTGCTGTGCTGTTAGCTATTGAATCCCACAGAACTCCATGCATTGCATGTACTAGATCAAGAGTTGAAGCATCCTAACAGAATTTAAATATGTCCTTGCTAAAACTTTTACAGTTGATTCTGTGACAAATGCTGAGTTAATTTCCTACTGAAACCTGAACAAATAGTACACATTTCCCCCAGTGATGATGTGCTTGCCATGCATAGTTCTGTAAAGAGTATTACCCTCTGTTGTCAGGAACAAAAATCACCTTTCTGGACAAAGAAATGGAAAAGATAGAGCAGACATGCAAATGAAGCCATATAACTTAGTGTATTCTAGTTGAGCAATTGGATTTCTAAATACATACATATTTTATGTCTCCTTGTATTAAATCATTCATGGAAAATATGTTTCTGTTAGACAAAATAGCAGATGGCAACAATCAGAACACACATAATGATTTTTGCTTTCACATTTGATAAGGTAAAAGGTTTTCCCTAATGTCTGCCAATGACAAGCAATTATTATTAAAAAGGAGGTGCTGTGGGTACCATGTGTTCATGCCTGCCCTGGGATAATTATGATGTAATGGACTTCACTTTTTGCATTTCTAGGAATTGCCAAAAACTGTTTCATATCTCTCTCATGTTGGAATGGAGACCAGCAGAACAGAAGAGTAAAATACCCATAAATGCTAGCTTTAAAATAATGCCCCCCTCTGTCACTAAAACCTAGCCTGTTACAAATTCAGATTGTTTCTACATGGACCTTCCTGTTTAAATGTGATAAAGAAAGTTTAAAGTCAGATGATCAATAGGGAAAGTGAGACACTGACCATCAATAGCATGAGACATAGCATCAGGCCTAGCTCCTGCCTGTCAGGTCCTAGGTCACACTGAGATGGTGACTGTGGCTCCAGTTCCTTCCAGTGTCACTTGGTGAATCTTGTTTTAGGATCAACAGAAAAGAAGGGAAAGAGACATCTCCTGCATCTCCTGCATACTCTCCCACGCATGCCCCAAAATTGCTGAGAAGAGAACCCACTGGCTACCTGAGACAGGAATGATAAGCCAACACAGGGGAGGGAGACATTTCAACCCACCAACATTCACCTGTGGGCGTCCACACTCCAGGACAGAGCCCAGGCTGTCATCCCAATACCCAGAATGAGGATTCACATGGGAGCTAATTGAGCATCATCTTAGCTGGCTGAAGTTTTCAGGACAAGTGTAAGAAAGGGTTAGAAATGGATTTACCTGCTCCTACATCACAGCTCTGCTTGCCTCTGAGAACTTAGAGACTTCAGTCATTTTTTTGTCATTGCTTCTGGGAAAATATGCAACAGAATTTAGTTCTAAAATCAGGTATTTTACTACTGAGAAAATTCAATGTGACCAGCTGTCTTGCAGCCTGTACATTAACTCTGAAATCTAGGGAGATCTCAGAAGGAAAACCAGATGCCTCAAACGATGGAAAAGTAAAGCTTTGAATACAGACTTCATAGATCTTTGACTGACACGTCCTCCACTTCTGTTGTTGGAATCTCAGGCCACTGGGTGCCTTTCTGTACACTGTCTTAGTGAAGCAGACTTAAAAAGAAAATGTCAGGCTTCCCAAACTTCCTCTCCTACCACTGTTGTTCTGTGTGCTAATACAGATAAAAAGAGTAAATTTGTCCCCATAAGTAAAATTTTATAACATCCCGTTTCCATAATATCCTGTAATGTGCAAGCAGGGCCACAAAGATATGAAGCTGTCACAGCTGACAAACTGCCTTTGTTCTCCATTTGCTTGCCCACAAATTTTGTGTCAAATGCCAACCCCCTTGACAACATGTATAAAAACTCGAGCCCTTCCTTCGTCTGATGCTCAGCCATTTTGGGCATCAGAAGGTTGAGTTGAGCCAGTGGGCACATAAAACTCTAAAATAAAAAAAAACCTGTTATTTACCTTTGGTTTCTCTGATCTCTTGGAGCCTGCAGCATTAATATCCAGGAAAGCTGTGAAAGGTGATCACTTTCCACATTCTGTTCCCTGTCACATACTTGACAAATGCACTGAGTATCAGTGAAAGTCTGGGACAGTTTCCTTTATCTAAGGGAGCTGTGAGTGCAATACAGAATAAAATTCATAGGAACAGACCTTTATGTGCTCATAAGGAACAATATTTAAGATGTCACGTTAAATAATTTATGAATTAGAAATGTAGGAAACACCGACTTATAAGTATATACATACATCATATAATTTGTGTAAAGACAAAATATTATGTGGAGACACAACCTTGGTAAGAAGGGAAATGAAGAGCAAAGACAGAAGTCTGGGTTAAGGAAGAAAAGTTACCCTCTCATTCACAGCATTTTGTAGTGCTGGAAATATTTGCAGCATAGATATTCCTTTCAAATCAACATCATGAATAACCATTGGCTTCTTTCAGAGTATCATCTTCAACAGCATTTCAAATTCCAGACATCACATGCTTACTGTGAGGCAGGCATTATGCTAAGAACTTTAAAAATGTCATTTATTCACATCTGCCTACAAGGATGGTGATTCTGAAAAGCCTGATTTTACAGGCTAAAATCCTGGCCAGCCCACATAGAATTAAAATCTTGGCCCAGAGAGCAAATCTAATGAACTGAGCCTCAGGCCTAGTGATGCCTGTGTCCAGGTCTGGACCTTCTCTTCCTTGGGCACAGTGTCCTCCACATTTCAGAAACGGTAAGCGCTCCAGTCTTACAGATCCTACTTGCTCGCCTTGTAGTATGCTATCTATACCACAACAGAAAGCGAGGAGGTTGATTTAAGGTAACTCAGGGGGAAATAATGTCAACCGGGGACATATGAATCCTAGAAACACTTCAGTTTTTAGTATACTTAATTTTAATAATCAAAGATGGATCTGAATTAATTTATCAAAGAAGGATTTGAATTCATTTTCCTAATCCTTGAAATTATTTTAAGATAATTATTTTGGTACACAGATGCAGTGTTAAATCATCTTTGTGGACCTCATGTGTCTCATTTCTAGACTTTCTTTGAATTCTGAGTGGTGATTTGCATAGTCACATAATTAAAAATTTCAGTAATAAAGCTCATACTGCAAATGTGCCATGATCCATGGCTCTATGACTTAATGAAGCTGAACTGTGTTGATCTGGTGTTACATAAACATTAGATGGACTTACGATCTAATGTGTATCAGATGCTGAGAGGATTCTTTCCTCAGAAGACAGAAGATGGTTCTGTGAAGTTTTGACTCAGTCTGAATTGACACACAATTCTTACAGATAACTGTAGAGGAGATTATTTCTTGTAAGAAAGGATCAAGAAAACTGTTTAGTCAAGAGTACGGAAACACCTACCACCAGAGACAGTTATTCTATAGGGAAAATGATAGGCCTGTTAAAATAAATCAATTTTACTTCAGTTGTGTTCTTGCAGAAGAACAAGGAATACATTTTTTCTACTTTTTAATTAAAATCAATGAACATATGCTATTTAAACATTAAATGATGTATGATTCAAAGTTTTATTTTAGTTCCGTGTTATGATAAATGAAGGGAGAAAAGAGGATGGTGATAAAAATGAGACAAGGACAGGCAGTGAAAGTACTTTTCCAGAATTAGGGAGGAGAGGAGAAGCTGAGAATATGGCCTGGATTCTCTCAAGAGAGACTCTGGTGAGTGCTTCTAGTTATACAATTCTACTTACACAGTTCACCATGGGAATATTCGTCCCTGCATCCTGGTTTTATTCCATGTGCTGCACAGAATCAGGGAGGAAAATCAAAGAGTGCACCATGGTCAGTGCGGAGGTGGAGAGACAGACGTAAAGAAACCCAGAGGTTCCAGTTGTTAGGATCTACAGCTCTGTGTCCTTGTCAACATCCTCAGCATGATGCCTTGTGACAGAATCCCTCGCACATCCTCTTGGGTGTTATATCTTCCTGCTTACTCCAAAAAGCTGTGAAGTTAAATAATTTTGGACTGTGTATGGGACAGTTCCTCACCTAGGGTGTGTTTAGACATCAGGAGGTTTTCATGCCCATGGAGGAGGACAGGACAGGAGCACAGCTGCACCTCTTTGAATGGATGACATTCCAAACACTGGGCAATGTTCTGGTCTCTCTGATGCTGGTAAAGGTTTTGCGTGGCTGCTAGGAGGTTGCAGAGGCTCAGTGCATCAGGTATAAGAAGAACCTGTGCATTTGCAAAATCTTTTCCACAGACATATCACTTCTTTCACAACTCCTTTGTTGTGGGTAGCGTGCAAGATGCAGTGATCAGGAAAAAACTTCCAGGTCTCCTGCTGGAGCTGCCCCACTGGGGCTGGGGAAGATGATGAAGAAATGCAGTCAGCTGCATATTGTGCCCGATGTCAGGAGTCAGGTGCTGCTAAGGGAAGGCGATAGCTGTGATGCACTGTAAATACACACTGATACAATAAACAGAAATGAGGTGGCAGGGTCCTCCTGTGCCTGCTGCCTCTAAGTTGCCTTCAAGTCAAAGTGACCTTCATGCTAAAGTGACACATTTGGGGGAGGCAGGTTGCATCCCTCAGGAACAGTGCTCTCCCCAGCTTTCTGCATCCTAAGCAGGGCTGAATGTACTAGGACACTGAAAAGAATTAAAATGTGAGCTATGAACCTAAGAAGAGTGAAATGAATTTGTTGGGAACACAGTGTAACAAAAAGTGTCATCTTTGAAGAAATACAAATGGCAGTAAGTATATGAAAAAATGTTCAATATCATTGAGCCATTTGAAAAATGCACATTTAAAAAGCACTGAGATTTCATCACATACCAGAAAGAATGGCTAACATCAAGAAATCAACCAATAACAAATGCTGGAGGGGCTGTAGGTTAAAAGGAGCCCTTCTCCAGCGTTGGTGGAAGTGTAGACTGGTACTACCACTGAGGAAATCAGCATGGAGATCCCAAAAAAAAAACTAGGATTAAAGATTTCATTTGACCCAGCTGTTCCCCTTCTGGATATTTTCCCAGAAGAATTAAAAACATCATACCACAGTGATACATGTGCACCCATGTTTATAACAGCACAATTTATAGCAGCTAAATCTTGAAAACAACCCAAATGCCCATGAACTGAGGAATGGATAAAAAAGATGTAGTGTCTCTATATAATGGAATTCTACTCAGTCAAAAAGAAAGATAAACTTGAGGCTTTTAGAAGTAGATGGATGCAACTAGGAATCATACTCATTAACGAAATATATAGACTCACATAAATAAACACCATATTGTCTGCCTAGTGTAAGAAACTAAAAGAGCACATAAGACTCAAAAGTTACAATAATATAGTAAATTGGAAAGAAACTGCTCAAAAGGAAACAACTGCTTGAATGAGAGAAAGAAGAAAAGAAGGAAGGGAAAAGAATACACACACACACACACACACACACACACAAGATAAAAGTAATCGTATCACTAATTCTATTAATTCATTTAAAAAATGGTTAGTACTCATATTGTTGGTTCCAGGTTGCACCCATGTATCCAATAACCTGAGCAAGTATTTTGAAGATAACAATATACAATATAAAAATCCTTTTTAAATTCATATCATCTTGTTTCAAAATCCTGTATCACTATTGTTTTTTGTTTCATATTTCCTTGTTTTTGTTGTTTGCTTGCTTTTTGATTTTTACGTTTTTACTCTTTAAAATAAAAACCCCAACATTTCAACCAAGCTGAAATATAACAACAGTAGCAAAGCAAAAACAAACAAACCCTGGAACCCATGGCATTTACTGTGATTGCTGTTCAATCAGCCTACATCTTCCTAAGACCACACTAATGAAATTCTTCTCTTTCTGAAGACATAGTTGCAATAGTTCTAATTAAAAAGTATCATAATTACATATGGGCATTCATTCTTCTTTCTAAAATCTGAAAGTTAGAAGAATGAAGATTAGAAACTAGAAACAAATTTCAAATGAAAAATCCAATCTTCTAAAAGAAAAATCTGTTACTAACTGGTAGATTTTCTTCCCAGTAGAGTAGTAAACCTGACAGTAATGGTTAGCCAGGATTTTAACCCCCAGTGTCACCTTCAGTTGCTTAACACAGGTCTATTGAAATAGAAAGGTTGAGATTTCATACATAGAAAGTACAATTTTATATATTAAGTAACATTGAAGCATTTTTTTTTAAAAAAATCAGCTGATTTACTACCGAAGAGCAGTTGGCCTGAGCTTACAGGATGGACATTGCAGAGGTTTGAAGTGGTACTGACATCCTACACCCCAAGGACATTATATTAGCAGCTGGACCTCATGTAGGGGATTGATTCAAGGGGATGGAGTCTACATGATCGGAACTGGTGGTTTTATGACTGAGATCCCAGAGAGACAGAGCAACTTCATTCCTATAACTAGTGAGGACCAAACAAGAAGGTGCCATCTCTGAACCGAAAATCGCTCTCAGCAGACATGAAGTCTACCACCATCCTGGTCCTGGGTTTCCAGCCTCTGAGGCTATGACAAATGCATTTCTGTTATTAGTAAGTCCCCCGATTCATGACCCCCTGAATAAACTAAGACCTCTATTGACAGCAGGGCCGGGGCAAGGCTTACTAGTGCCTCTTTACCTAGAGAAACTGGATCCAGCCGTACAACTCAGTGCAGCACTACCCTCTCTAACCAGTCTACCAGGCCACGATGCTTTGCTTCACAGGTTTATCCAAGCCCTTAAAACACATCTTCCAGGATGAAAGCCACAATAGATGGATCCAATGCATTTCTGTATCCTCCAATCCCGGGAGCAGGTGCCCATTGAAATGGTCTAGATGCTCTTCTGCCACTTGGGGCAGACATAGATGTCTACCTACTGATCTTCTGGTGACAAGGATGGGCAGAACAGAATTGGGACACTTGAAATCTCAAACTATAAGTCTGAAGAGCAATTTTTCTTTCTCCTGAAGAAACTGCTTTACTGCATACATAAAACCCTTTCTCCTGCAAACGGGATGAGCAGGTGGCAGCAATTTATATCAATTAAGATGTGACCTGATTTCTGCAATTTTACATTTTTTCTTTCTTAATGATAGCTTTTTAACAAAACTGCTGATAGATAACATCTTTATGGTTCAATTTTTCTTTTTCCATCTTTTTTACACTATTTGAAAAGTTTTGATAAGAAATATAAGTACCATCTGCTGGAACCATAATGAACAAAGAATGTATATATTTGTTTTTGTTTGGACCACATTGTGAATACTGTGGGCAAAGACATTTTGAGTCTACTGCTTGTTTTGTGAAATCTTTGCCTGTCATATCCTGAATTATCATTAAAATTCTTCCTCCTCGAAAGGGAGAGAAAATTTGTAGACTCTAAAAAGGATCAAAGGAAATCAGGTGGCAGCTTTGCAACAAGTTAATATGAAACTGGGTCAGTTAGTAACTCCGAGCATTTATAAATAAAGTGAGAACTGATCTTTAGTATACTTTGTTTTTCAGAGAAATTTTATTCTCAGAGCAAAACTGAGCAGAAAGGATTGGGATTTGCCTCTGACTTCTCTGTCCCCATGTATCCATCCTCCTTCCCATGATGCACACCCCATGCAGCTTGGTGAGTGAGTTAGAACCTCAACATTACATCAGACAGTGCAATTTCCACACTGGTGTGGTGCATTCTGTAGGTTTTCCACACATTTGCAAGGACAAGGGGACCCCATGACAGTGTCCTGTAGTAGTGTGTTCCCAGTGAACTGCACACAAAGGACATGATCCTAAGGAAGTTGAGGAGGTCCTTTCCCCATGACCCTCGTATTCTGAGGTAGAGCACCTTTAAAACTCACGTGCCTGCCTCCCTGGGCTGTTCCAGTGAGCTGATGTCACCCTGTCCATCAGGGAGCAGAGAATATTGACAACATGCCCCATGCCATTAAGATATGCAGAAAACGGCTGACCCGTGAGACAGGAGCATCACCTTTGCTTATAGATGGTGACTGTGACAAAGAGGCATAGGTAAGCTTTGCCAGAAAACATTCGTGTGCCTTGAAAAATGTTCCCCACATTCATTCCATAATTTCAAAATATGGTTTTCTCCTGAAAAATGAATGTTCTGGGCTTGGCAAGAGAGAGTTCCAGGAACCTGCGGATTTGGGTGATCGGACAGCAGTGTCCTCCTATCACGGAGTTTGGTTATTGTTTTCAGTGCTCGTGGTGCCTAGAAGACCATTTGTACAAAGGAAGTAGTTAATGAATATTGAGGAATAAAAGTAAATTTCATTGTTCCATTTGTCACTCAGCAGGTATTTGGTAGTGTCCTGCAGCAGACCTGCTTACAGGGTAGATGTTCTGTCCGTCTCCTTCTGAGAATGGAGGGAGAAGTTTGCATCACTCCCTGAAGCCGAGTGGGGCCAATGAGGTTGTCTGCACCTGCGGAGGTGGAAGAGTCCATTTGGCTGGCCTTGGCTCTTTTCTTCTTTTTCTCCTCTGCATTTCTCAAGGATTATTTTAGCACCGTGCTTTCATCGCCCTAGCAGAAATACGGTGCCATCTCCTGCTCTTTAAGGTTCATGTTTGCAATATGCATGATTTCAAGTCTTGTTCTGTGGTGCTGGGGCTGAAAGTAGAGCCTCCACATCGAGTTATGTCATCTGTCTGTCTGTCTATCTATCTATCTATCTATCTATCTATCTATCATCTATCTATCATGTCTTTCTAGCATCTATCTCATCTTTCTGTCATCTATCATTTGTCGATGATCTATTTATGCATTTATCTACCTATCATTTATCTCTCTATCATCTATCTATCCATCATCTATTACCTAACTACCCCATGTTGGGTTGGAATTTACAGTCTCCTTCAAAATCCTCCTAAGTTCTGGAATTACACACAGGCCCCATGACACGTGGCTCTTGGAAAATAATCTTTTGCTATTACACAGCCAGCTTCTACCTTTTTTTAAAGCACAACCTCGTTGACTCTGACTGATTTACCCTCCACTCTGTGTTGAGCACTTTTTTTAAGTGCAGGAAAGCACAGTGAACAACAGTCTCAACCTCTGAGGAATAAAATACTGGTGAAAATGCCCATTAGAAACACACAGCAGTGGAGCCTGGGCTCCCTTGCAGAGCCCACGGCAGCTACTATTTAGCACTGTGGAAACCTGGTGGAAGCATCTTCCTGCTAAACCCGCATTGCTTCTTTCCTTCTTCTGAACCTCTGTTCTTCCTCAACATCTTAGTACCTGATCTCACGGAGCCTGGATCTCGTAAGTGTTTATCCTGGGTGTTGCCATCTTTAGCCCTCGGGGCATCAAGCCATCAAGCAGCTCTCTGGCTTCACAGAAATGTTGTCCTAAGGCAAGGGCTCTGTAATATGTAACAGACATAAAAAATAACAGGCAGAGAAGTTCATCATAGTTAAATAATATTTCAGGGACATTTTTCAATTTGGAAGATATTTGTTCTCTTCAGATTATGCAAATTATGCTACATAATTCTGTTAAATTCATTTATAGTTAGTGATCAAAGTTTATTGAACTTTTATTCTAAAATATTTTTGTAAAATCTAGTTGGGTCCAAATAGACCCTTTGTTACAGTGTGGATATGCGTGTCTTTGAAAATTCATCCAAAAAGGCACAAATGTTTTTCCCTTGATGTTGCCATTAGTGTAATCAGTTGGAGCTATTCTTGTCTTCTTTGGACTTTCTATATTTGCTTCCCAATATCTTAATGAGCATGTATTATTTTTATTTTCAGGAATGAAGGTATAGAAATGTGTTCACAGTGTTATTTGTCACTGTGCCTCCTTATTATCTAAGCATGCTGTGTGTTTTTTCTGGGGAGGCCTCTGCCAGCCCTCTGTGTGTGCCCCATTCTCCAGAGCCTGGCCAGCAGCCAGCTGGTTCTCACACAAAATTCAGCCAATCGTTGTCCCGCAGGGAGCAGGTGGAGCCAGGGATACCGCCAGCCCACTCTGTGCAGGATCAAAGCCGGAGTCAGTTACAGGGGAAACAACAGTCAGAGACTCTGGCACAGCACCCTTCTCCCCAGAAACCTTGGAAACACATGCTTGGCAATCAAGATGATTTCCTGAGGGGAATTAACTCGAAACACTTTTAAAGCAAAACCATTTTTAAATGCATTGTGCACATCGAGCTTTTTAACCACTGCATTCTTAATTCCGTAAGTATAAGTAGTGGTTCTTGATAAAAATGTAGCAAGTGTGAACGACAATTTAAAATCGTGTGTATTTAAAATGTGTATGAGTATGGATGACGCTCAGTAGCACGGTTCCTTCCTGGCAAGGATAAGGCCCTGATTTGTATTCTCAGTACCAACAAGTAAATAAATAAAGCAGATTAAAGTCTAATAATGTGATATACATTTTTATACCACGAAATGATCACTACAACAATGCTGACAAATACAAATCATTCATACTTAGAACTACTTTTTTCTTTTTCTTTCTTTCAAATTCTTTCTTTCTTGAATTGTTCCTCTGCTTGTTGTTTGGTGTCGACACTTAAAACCGTCCTTCTGAGACAATTTTAGGTGCGTCACGCAGCACAGTTAACTACAGGAGCACCCTGGGCACTGCCCCTAGGAACCGCCCTGCTTGCGGAGTGCAGGCTGTACCCTCTGATTGAGCTCATGCTCGCTCCCCTGCACTCAGCCCAAAGCCATCGTGATGCATTTCCTCTGCTCCTAAGGGATTTCTTAGATTCCTCCTACAACTGAAATTGTGCAGTGATTGTGTCTCTGCTTCTAGTTCATGTAACGCAGGCTCCTCCAGGTTCATCTGTTGTCATACACGGTGGGAAATCCATCTCTCTACAGGCCAACTGGTTTTCCATTATGAATATGTATTCTCCACAGATTCATCTGTCACCAGACAGGTAAGAGGCTTCCCTGTCTTGACTTCTGTAACTGACACCAATGGGACCACGGACTGCAGGTTTCTCTACAAGATCCTCACGCCCTTTCTTTGGGGTGCATGCCCAGAAGTGTGGTTACTGGATTATAAGGAGAATTAATTCAGCAAATATTATCAGGTACTAGTTTT
This sequence comes from Cavia porcellus, assembly GCF_034190915.1. NCBI lineage: Eukaryota > Metazoa > Chordata > Mammalia > Rodentia > Caviidae > Cavia > Cavia porcellus. The sequence goes on along the minus strand of NW_026947499.1, from coordinate 4,526,872 downwards.
GAAATTATTGACGCTATTTGTTTTTGAAAAGTGAGTAACATATATTTTATTTAATATCAGCTATTAATTCCACAGGCAACTGTATAAGCAGAACCAGCCTTTTATTCAAATCAGTAAACTGTGTTTCTGAGTCACAAATTAGGGTATCAAATAAGTCCTAATATAAAAAATTACACCGACGCTTCTGATTTCACATTTCCTTTAAGCAACACACAACCTAACAACAAATGCTTATCTTTAAGCTACTGTATGATTTCAGTTAAATAAAATAAGCTACTCTTGTTCTTATTCTTAAAAATATAGTCCCATGCAGTTGGCTTATAAGCCATTCAGTTTCCTGGCTACCAGTTCGTTTAAACACTTATTTTAAAGACTCATTTGCTTTCCCCATTTAAAATATGCTATATTGTCTTCACAATTGCTCCCAAATTCTCATTTTACTCAATATTGAAAACTAAACAATAATTTAGAGCACAAATTAGATTTGCATTAGGAATCAAGACTTTAAGGACTGCTACTTTCTACAAATGCAGTTACTCTAGTGGAACACTCACTGTATTCATGATACAGCCTTTTTGATTCTTTTAAAACCAAAAAGTTAATGTGGGAGTCTGACTTCTGAGAGTCAGTTCCAAACACACAGCAGGTACAGCTCCTTTTTCCGAAGTTTAATGTGCACATTCCAGAAGCATTTCCCATTATGGGCTGTTCTGTGCTCAGCTGGATCTGTCATTATTAGGATCTGTAATTTTTTAAATTGGAATGTCTCAGTGGTACCCCGGTTGGCAGGATGTGCAAAGGATAGAAAAGAAAATAACTCATTAATATTTGTAAATCATTAATTCACATCTGCTCGTCCTGAGTTCTTCCGAAGTGTGGTTTAGAAGACTCCATCTCAGCTCTGATGATTCCTCTGGCAGCTCTTGGAGGGGCTCCTCAGAAAATACGGCCCCTCCATTAGAGCTGATGAGATTCCCATCATTGTGAAATGAAATCCTGTGCAATGCGAATTTCTTTAATAAAATATTTCCATCACAGGGAGACTTTGGCAGAAAACAATGGAAGTCTTTATGTAATAGAAATATTATAAAATATTTATAAAATAGAAATATTATAAAAGTATACTATTCTTTACCCGTGCTGTTACCTCAATATCCTATTTTATTTATTTTACTTTTATTTTTAATTAAAGGAAAATAATTTAAAAAATAGCTGGATATTTTATTAATTTCCTATTAATTTGATTTGAATCCCAATATTGCTTTCACCATCTTATTTTGACTGATTTTACTTTATTCTGTTTTGCTTGGTAGTATCAAGTTTGAGGGAATAGGCAACTACTGTGAAGACAATAAGATTCACTACGATGCCCATTCTGGTTTGACCATTATCTTCTTTTGAAGTCCTGAAATGTCTCCAATGTTTCGGTTTTATTGGTTTTGTTCTGTACTGTTTTGTTCAATTTTATTATAACTAACGATACAGGCAATTCTTTTTAAGATAGCAAGAGGCATTATGGTAATCATTGTTGATCACCTTGTATTCTGTTTTTACATCATGTACTTTGTCCATCCTTTTGATTTGACTGACTCTGTTTTGTTATGTCACATTTGGATTTATTCTCTTCAAAAAAAAGTAGTAAGAACTGTGGGAGTAATAAAACCCAACTATGTAATTGTTATTGTAAAAAAGAGAGGAAAAGAAAGTGTTCTAAAGGATATAACTGCATACACATTTAAGTGAATAAGACAGATAACCATATTACTGAGTTTTGGTTGGATCACTGGACAAAACTGTTTGCAGTCTCACTGTTTGAATGTCCACTTTATATGCTTTAATTTTGTAACTTGAGCAACTATTTCTAAGATGACAATATGTAATCTATTAACCAGTGATTTCTTACTGTTTATTTTTTTGAAATTCTGTATTACTTGTACCCTTTTTCTGTTTTTTACTTTTTCTCTTTAAATAAAATTTAAAATAAATAAATAAATAAATAAATAAATAAAATAGAAATATTACCCTGTAGTATCACATGAAAATGCCAGATTCAATAATGATCCATCAGCACACACATACACATATACACATACACATATACCACACATAGAGGTTCTATTAACTGACACTTTCATATGCTTATAATAGAGAAAGTAGTTCTTCAAAATCTCTTTCATTCTGAGTGTCTAACTTTTGCCTGCTTTTTTCCTGCCTCTCCCTCTCCCTCTCCTCATACCCCTACCCCCCAGACTTGTACTTACATTTACGCCTACCCCTACCCCTGTATCTCTGTCTGTATCTCTCCATATGGCAGTTGGAGAGAGACGTGTGTGTGTGTGTGTGTGTGTGTGTGTGTGTGTGTGTGACTAAGCTGTGGACAGTGAGGTACCAGAGACACATGATGACTGTATCCTTGGTGATCTAGCTTTATTTAGAAAAAGAAAGCCCTCCCTTCCCAGCAGGGCTGCACCCACCCTCTGCTTTGGGGGGCAACGGATGCTCTTCTACCAGATAGACAATGACGATGCCCAAGGATGTGTGAGTACAAATCACACCCATCATAGGACCCCGAAAACTGGGCAGAGGAAGTCCCCAGACTGATTTAGATGGATGATTGTGGGAGAAACAAACTCTTCCAAATAAATAGTTCATTAAATATTTTCTGTTATCAAGGGCAGATGTATAAGCAAACAGTGAAGGAGCAAATCTTCTCGCTCTGGTAGAACTTAAACTGTAATGGAAACAGCTTCTGTCTATCAAGCCACGTGGCTCCTAGGCATTAGTTCATGTAACTCTCCAAGTACCCGTGGGTAGCCTCCGGTATCTTCACCTAGAGACACAGTGAATGAAGCCACTAGCATTTAGATCGCTGCTGTGCAAAACAAACTCTCTGCATTTCCCTCCAATAAAAGTATATTATTTTGAGTTTTCATTCAGAAATTTCATCTGATATAAAGTCCATATTACTGGTGATAGAGCCTATAAATGATGAAGGACAAAGGGAAAATCATTATAGGACAAGAGATGAACACATGCAGAGGACATGTGTTGAAAGTCCATTTATGTGAACAATGAAACTACTAAGACAGCCACAGAGTCGGGGAAAGTGAGTCAGGAGCAGAAATCTTTCAGGGACCAGGGGAGATGGTAGGGAACCACCAAGGGCTGCGCTGAAGGCAGGCGGCAGTGGTACAGGGTGATTTCAAAACACCAACATTAGGATTTATGTTAACAGCGTGGAAGAACAAACAAGACGCATATGCAGGCTAAAGGAAAAGAAGAGAATGAGTTAGAGCAGGCTTTTAATGATAAGAGAGCTTTCTGTGGGGAAAGTGTTCCCTGGTGTGAGAAGGAAAGACATTTTCAGAACAGAAGGGGTTGAAGAGAGTTTTCTGAAACAGTAAATATTACCAGAATTACTCAAGAAATGATAGAAACTTACTTGCAATATCTTAAGTCAAAATATAGTCAAAGAGGGGCTAGGGATGTGGCTCAGGGGTAGAGTTCTTGCCTTGCTTGAGCAAGGCCCTGAGTTTGGTCTCCGGTACCACACACACACACACACACACACACACACACACACACACACTGTATATGTGAAGTACTGAAGTACTGAAGTATGTGTATATGAAGTAGTAAAGTAAAAACAGAGGACAATTTCTTACTGCTACTTCTAGTAAGTACTAAATCTTACCGTAATGTATTTAACTATATTGTTTGCCAGTAAATACGGTGGTTTTCAGAAATACAAAGCTTAGCAGCAGTGGAATCTGTGCAACAACGCAATTAGATAGCCCTGTGATTATATCAATAGGACTCGTTAAAATTCAACACAATCCTTATTGATGCTAATTCCTCTCGAATCAAAAACTAGGAAAACAAAAACGACCATCAGATATTCTCACTGATCTGTCTTCAACATCACGGGGAGTATCAACGGTAAGCCCGGCATGGTATCACACTTGGCTCTGAAATATGAGAAGAAATTCCCTCTCTCCAAGAATATTCAACATTGTTCTATAGCTTATGGCCAGCGGTGAGAAAGTGAAAAACAATAACACACATAAACAACGGGTAGGGCAGGAAATGATATTCACTCTCTTTAGACTCCTCATGGAAAATGCAAACACTTCAGAATGTATCATGCTCTTGTGCTACAATGCTCTGGAAAGCTCTTCTTAAATGAATGGGCCTTTGCCATCTGCAGCCTAAATCAGTCCACACAACCCAGTGGTCACTATGTATGGATGGAGACTCAGAATCTTCCCTGGGGCACCTAAAGCCCCAGAGGGAGCAGGGGCAGGGACACAGCTAGAAGGCGTGGTAAGGGAATGCTGAGAACACCAATTAGTGACATGTTTTGTCCTATGTCCAGAGGTGTTTCCTCTGTTCTCCTGAGAAATCCTGAGTTCCCACAGGAGCTTTGCCAGTTTAGCCCCCACAGTGACTGCATTATCTGAAGGAAGGGGCGGTAGTTTGGGTCCTGGGTCTGCGCTGGTCCCTTCCTGCCTGGTGTGGAGCTGTGCCTTTGCACATTGTCCAGCACCCTCCTTGAAGGAGGCACTTACTTTGCTGTTGCTGGATGCTGGAATCATTCTGAGTCCTGTTTTGATTCATGCATCATAAGTAACTGTGACATAAGCCTAAACGCTCTTTGGTTAAGCTTAACCAAGCCTCTGTGCTTCTGCCTTAACTCTGAGAGTAATGTCACCAGATACCTCTGATGGAACCAGGCAGGTAGCATGTTCTCATTCTTGGCCACTTGATTAAAGCAAACACCCCTATTTCTTTGAGCAACTGATTCCAGAGTCATTTCTGTGGCCTTTCTTCTTTCACTCTGGGTTTGTCCCCTGAAGAAGTCGAGCCATTTAGCAGTCAGCTTCCCTCCTGTGTTCACAGACACCTTGTTCTCTGTGGATCACAGGTGGGGGGCAGATGATGATAGGGTCGTCCTGGGTAGGTGACAAAGGACCAGCCCTCTATGGGTACTGGGTGTTTCTTCATGAAGAGACTGAGAGAAGGTGCTTGGTAAATTCCCTTTCAGAAGCAGTGTTTGCATTTTTTGTTTGTTTTTTATTTGTTTGTTTTGATACCAGGGATCAAACTTATGACATCACACTTGCCAGCCAGGCTCTTACTGAGCAGACTGTTTCTATATCCTGTTGTATTTGGCTCATAAGTGAATAACTGAAAATCTGTGCCCCGAGATGGGTTGCTCAGAACACTAAGTGTGATCCAGGGCTGTCTTACTCCATTCTTCCCTCAAAGATCTTGTCTACCTTTTCTCTACATAAATAGTAATCTACTTTTTTGTGTTTAGGGTTGTTAAATAGCTGACCATATTAATGTTTTTGGTTGGATCATTGAACACAACTGTTTGCAGTCTCTGTGTTTGAATGCCCACTTTGTATGCTTTGATACTGTGACTTGAGCAACTATCTCTAAGATGATAATGTGTAATCTGTTAACTGGTGATTTCTTACTGGTTTTTTTTTTTGAGTTCTGTATTACTTATACCCTTACACCACTTTGTTTTGTTTTTTCTCTTTTTCCTTTTAAATAAAATTTAAAAAGTAGTAATCTATTTTTTAAAAAAATATTTTCCCTATAACGCAGCCCTCTGCCTGCTTCTGTGGCTCACTCTTGTTTCTGTAGCTTCAGGCCCAGGAGGGAGGGGAAGACCAGAAAGGGTGTGTCTGAGCTCAGTGCCCAGGAATGATTCTCTGTGTGTTCCTGTGGCTGAGTTCCAGGGAAGCTCTGCCTCTCTGAAGAAATTCACTGATGTTTGGGATGCAGTTAATTCCTCATCATATTGATCTGACTGGGTCGCTCTCTGGGTGAATGATGTTCTTCAGATGTCCTGAAAAATTTTTATCCCCCAGGACACTGCAAGAACATCGACACCCCAATATCTGGTTCCTGAGCTGGCTACAGGTAACACACACCTGTGGCCTCCCATATTTGCTGCAGAAAAGCCTCTATCACCCAATATGAAGACCTGGTGTCCCCATCTTTCTCCCAGGCATTTCTAGGAGTGGGTCTAGAACCAGTCCCTGGACTCCTAGTACTTCAAAAGAACAGGAGTCAACCGTGCAGAAGGGTTTCCCTAAGGATTAAAGTATATGCCTTTGATTTTTCACTCATAATCCTTTGCTCACTGTTATGGTTGATATATTGTGTCAAATTGAGAAGCTTAGCAATTTGACTAAGAGATTCGGCAGAGAACGAGGGTGCTTACTTTATAAACATCCTCATCCTGTGCAGGAAGAGAGCAGAGAAGTGGTGTGAGTGTTCCACTTGCCCTGGAGGAGGACATAGCCTGCTAACAATGTAGGGGACAAGAAGAGGTTTGTTCTCCTTTTGCTCTGGCTGCTTTTGCAGGATGCTGCCTTGAAGTGTTGCTTCAGTGCCAGGCCACCCTTCCTCGGAGCAGTTGATTGTGGACCAAAATCTCTACAAACTGTAAGTTAAATAAATCTTCCCTTCCTTCATTTTGGGGGTTGTATATTAAGTCTCAGCAATGAGGGAATGTAACTGAGACTCTCACTTACCTTTCCAGGTATGTCAGAGAAAATTTAACACTTTAACTGGTCATAAGGATGCGCTCAACATTTTCCAGAGAAGTAAGGCCGCTGTTCCCAGGAGATGTCCTCAAACTCCTAGGAACTGTGGGTGAAGAAATCACTTCCCTCTCCCATCACTGAGGGTAGAGGACTCAGCAGTCTTTCATCCGCTTTCCTAGAGTGCTCCGTCGGGTCCATGCTCTGTGTCCCTGCATGGTGGACACCTGGGAAGTTGTCCTTTTACTTGGTTTTCCACTTCCCTGCCTCACTCTCCCCCAGAGCTTGAAGAATCTAAGTACCCTTGCATCCTCATCAGCCCCTCTTTTGAGCAGATAGTGATGGGAGTCACATCCTTCACTCATCTCAGAGCAAAGAGCACCACGCCACCCTGAGAGAGGACAAGGCTGGATTAAAGTACACGGGACCCCAGTAAAGAATCCGACCTGCTGGTGTCTAAATGCATGGGCCCCTCACCTCTGAGTCCTACTATGCTCTCACGATTTTCTTGGACAGCTTTACAAGTGATTTATCATTTCTTTTTAGAAAATAGGTATCCTGCTTACACGGTTCACCCTTTAACTCTAAAGAATCCCTCATATAGCTTTGTTTGGGAAGTAAAAATAAAACAGAAGCAACTGGATGTGCAAAATTGACATCAGTTGTGCAAGCACACATGTGCATAAGCAGGCACATGTACGTGCACCTACTTAAGACTGTGCACACACATTACAAATGGAGCTCCTGCTGTTGAGCTCTCCTTTCCACTGGTGATCTATGAAATAACTACTATCCTGAATTTGATAATTATCATACTCAGAATGTCTTTTCATTTCCAGTGTTGGTGCTTCTGGTCATGAGAGCTTAAACTGCCATCTGCAACTTGAATTAGTAATATCCACTGAGAGATTGCAAATATAGACTCACAGTCATCAAACTTAGGAGGTGTTAATATTTCATAAGGAGGCTTAATCTGTTTCATTACATTTTACATCAGTTGTTCTAGTAAATCTTTTCCTACCAGTAGCACTGATGAATTTAATAGACTTTATAAATAATTAATCAATATCAAATGTGTCATAAATTCACTCTGATTTTGGAAAGTGTCCCAGAAGGGGATTTTGTATTGCATTCTTGTAAATGATCCATAATTCACAATTAATTCTGGTTAAAACTGTTACAGGTATTTGATGTGTCTAATGAGAAATTTTGTTTGCATGCTTAACAAAGCTAAGGCCCTGTAATTACAGGTTACATTGGAAATACTAATTTCAGTAAACTCTAACGTAGTACCAAACATTGCTGAGAACACCTTTATTGAAATATATTCAGTAGGGGAGGTGGGAACATAAGTGCAGGTAAACAGCTGAAATGTAAATTTGCATCACCAAAATCTGCCACAAATTCTACTCTTGATATGGAAATAGCAACACAAGGTGTCAGTTTGAATTTCCTGATTGATGGTTGTGTATAACTTAAAGCAATGTTCTGGTGAAAAATTTCAGTTTCTATTATGGATTCATAGAGGTCAAATGCAAGCTTGTTTTACCACATTAAATCTCTCGGCATGATGTGGGAATAAATGGGTTGTATTGACTCTGATTTCTTTTAATCTCAAGGGAGGTTCAAGGCTCTGCCAGATGGGAAGCAGGGAGTTTCTCTAACTTCGAGGCAAGTTACACATAGCATTTATTTGGGGACTGAATTCCCTAAAGATTTCTAATAATACCTTAAAATAATTGAGTCTTCTTATTAGCTCAAAGGGAGCTCATTTAAGCTTCAGTTAGTGTAAAAATGTATCCTTTGGGAAACATTTGACAGTGAGGTCAATATTCCTCCTTAAAACCCAAGTGCTGACTGTGGTGAGTTATATTTAGATAAAGACTATTCTTCAGTAATTGAGAGCTACAGAGAAAGAGGCAGAAAGCGCTTTCATGTGCTGCTGAATCAAATGACACTAAACTTTTATAACACTTTTCATGATCAGAAACTATTGGATATTTGACTCAATTAATTCTCCAGACCTCAGAAATAATAGCCTTTCTGAGAGCATACAAGTGAGACCACAACGCAACAGTCAATGTCTCAGGCAGCTCTCTGTTAACCCCGCTAAATGCCTTCACTTGAAGACTGCTCTGGTCAATACTGTACTTATTTTGAAAGAATGACATTACCCCTGGAGACACTGGTCTCTCTCTAATCAAAGCACAGCTCACGAGATATATTGATTCTGCTATTATGGAATTAAGTGGTGTCAGTGTAGGGCAGGGTTGAGCGTGTCTCTCGTGGGCTGAGGGTAGCTGTGAGCTGTCCTCAAGGGCAGGTATCTGGCAGGTGGTGGTAAACAAAGGAGCCACCAGATCCATGCAGCTGGGCCTCAACCTGCCACAGCCTGTAGCCTCCCTGTGCAGGTCTGCAGCACTGGAGGGTCGAGCCCTGCACCCTCTGGCTCAGTTCGGTCGCCCCACGCTTTTGCTCGTCTGTGTGCACAAATGTGCCTGATGCCTTTACGCCATCCTACGTGCAAAAGGTTTTCTCACCTGAGAAAGATCAGCCCTGCCTCAGGAGGGGAAAGGGGGTTTCCCTTCAAGACAAAAGGAGACAGGTGAGACACAAGGGTTCCAGAAATTCACCTGGGTGTGTGGACTTGTACTGTACTACAATGCTGGGTTCTGCTGGGGGGAATGAGCTTGCTTTATCCACCCCAATCCAGGGGGATGTATTCCTCTTCCTTTTCCTGGTATCTACCATAATTTCCTTATTCCTTCCCTACAGAACTCAAAGCATAATGACCACCAGAAGTGTGGTAGACCTGCTGACACAGGAAAGCAGAAACTGTGCTTTCTTGGTTACATTTTTTAATAGGTACTTTAAAACAGATGCAGATAACACCCCATAAATGTGCGTTTTGTTGCATACATGCAAACCCTCAAGCTGAGTGATATCTGGATGTATATACCTTGCATGGGTGAATCTTAGAAAGCATTATGCTAAGTGAAGGCCAGAGACTCAGATAGCAGATTCCATTGGTTGGAAGCACCCAGCAGTATAAATACCTAACTATGGAATACAGACTGGCAGTTTGCAGGGGCTGATGGGTGAAAAGGATTGAGGAGAAATTATGGAACAGGCATAGGGCTTTCTCTGGGATGCACCAGTATTTTGACACAGGCAGCAGGAGGGCGTCACAACACCGAAAGAAGTGAAGGCCACTGCACTGCTCACTTGGTGATGGCTACTTCTGCCTGTCATGTGGACAGAGCTGAAGCTGAATGGGAGGTTGGCAGAGCATGCAGATGGGTGCAGCTGTGAGGGATTGAGAGCAGGCTGGCCTTCAGTCAACATCCTGAGGGAAAGACCCGCCCAGCGGGCTGAGGCCAAGAGGAGCAGACTTGCTCATCTCCTCAGGCAGGTGCAACCCTTGTGGTGTCACTGGAACATCAAACTCCTGGACCTTCCATTTTTGAGGGGCATTTACACCAGGAACTCTGAGGGGCTTCTATACCTCCAGCTTCAGACTAGGACTCCAGATTGGTGTCCAGCTTCTTGGAATGAGCAGTTAGTGGTTTTCAAAGCTCTTCATCCCCCAGATGGCCACTGTAGGACTAATCAGCCTCTGATTGCATGCAACCACCTATTAATCCATATGTATAGTCATCCTGTCTGGATGGTAGCTATAGAAATTGATTAAAATCAGAATTTATAAGACAGAGGACACACGTTTGCATTGGACATTGTGTTTTAATTTGGGTGATATAAATGATTTCCCATGTCCCTGTCCCTTCCTGCAAGCCCATGGCAGTCACTCATGCTGCCCACAGCACATGGCCAGGACCCAGGCCTGAAGATGCACAGTGAAGGCTGGAAGTCCAAGCACAAGCAAGGGCTGGGAGTGCCGGGAAATGAGTTCTAAAAGACAGAACAGTTAAGCCAATGCAGAATGAGCAGCGAGTTGGGTAAATGCTCCCAGCCTTCTAGCCAATGACTGGAAAATTCTGGAATGTGTTCAATAGATTTATTTACTAAAAGTCCCACTGTTCAGTGTCAACAAGCAGGGAAATGCAGCTTGTGCCATCTCTTCCCAGTTTATCCCACTCTTCCATTTTCATAGCTCTCTGCTTCGCCTCCTTAAGGCACCTCTATCCAGCCTGTCTCTGGCTCTGATCTCATGGTGACTGTGCATGGCAAGGTGCAAGCCACTGTTCTGGAGGACAGTGCTGGTTGGATCACTGCATTACCTGTTTCATGAAGCACGTCCACAACTCAACATCTCCTGCAATACTCAGCCTGAAGAAACTGGGGAATCAATCTGAGCAGATACTTCATCTACATTGTTTTGATTTATTCCTCATATTGAGCATTGTCTTCTCCACTCCAAAGCTGACAGCCTTTTCTTTCCACAAATTGTATCCATCAAGACTTCCTTTTGCTTTTCATGGGCTTTTCATAGAAATAGCGTGCTTCATCCTTCTCACACTGACGTTCACTGTGCTGAGTTATATTTAATTCTATTACTCAGTCATAATAAGCATGCAATCGAAAGTGTATCTGCTGCAACAGTGCTAACAGCGTGGAGAAAGATGTAAGACATGAGACTTGGAGATCTTGGAGGTCCGTGTGACCCACTAGGTTCCAGGGAATGATGACTGAATTACAGGGAGTGGAGGTAGGACATTGACAGGCTAGGGCACTCAGCCACATCAATGCTCTCTGTATGTCTGTGTCTATCTGTATCTCATGTGAATTTAATGTGCATAAGCCTGAATATGTGCCTTTTATCTATAGATACTCAGGTGTATATAGACACACATATAAATCACAAGCATCTCCAGTGATGCAGACATGCAAATTCCCTGTGCAGTTCTTACATTGCCCCTCAGAATCTCTGCTGTGCACCCCTGAGATGGGCACTGACATTCAGAGTGAGTGAATCTCAGATTCTGCAGAATCTGGGGAACATATATTATGTTAAATCTGCAGCCCATTTTACGCAAACAGCACCACGTACTTGGCATGGTTCTAGCATATGGAGGACAGAGAGGAGATGCCACAGGACTGTCAGGACTTTGGCAGACCAAAGTAGTTATTTGCACAGGAGGAGGCTAGAGAGAAGAGAGTGACAGAATCTGTTTACTATCTGGATGGAACTACCAATACACAGAGCAGCAGAGCCTAATAATGACAAATAAAGAAATTAGAAATTCCCAGGCTTTGTCTTTTATTACAAATCCAACCTACAGAATAATCTCTCACTCAGGTTCCAGCTGAGACTTTCAACTAAGCGTGTGTCGGGAGGAAACAAAACAAAGGGGCCTGAGTAATGCACTGGCCGGATTTACCCTGGCGTTCTTTTTCCCAGTGGTATTTTTGGCACAGGGTATTTGTGTTGGTAGTGAGACTAGAGGAAGAATAAAGAACTAAAGTGTAGCTCACATTGTCAGCACTTTATAAGTTCAAATATTTCACCAACGGAAAGACAATAGGAGCTTTCACCTCTTTCTAATGATCGACTTAATCATTCTGGCTTCAGTCCAGGTCGTGATAAAAAAATGACTGATTGCACATCAGTAGCATTGATGAAATCATTGCTGCCATCACCAAGAGCTCCTGGAATGTGACACCTTCTGTAATGTGACCAGTGCAGTGTCACCTGCGAGCTTGCACAGAGCCTAAAGCAGCATAGGCTGGGGTACAGCCATTCAGAGAACTCAGTGCTTTGATTGAAGCATAAAATAATGTGTCGTCTAGAGGAACATTGCTGTTTCCTTCCTTCCTTGCTTTTTAGCCCCTCTTCCTCTTTCCTAAGAACACATCAATTTATTTTATTGTCTGTGAAAATTTAACATAGCTCTTACTCTCTAGGGTTTACAAAGTGGGCAAAAAAAAAAAAAAAAAAAAAAAAATCCAAGACATTTTCAGAGCAGGCACGCAGGTTCCCTAGATTCCAATGCACTGTTCCAAGCAGACCAACACTGTGGCTCATGACTTGCCTTCTGTGTCTCAGGATGCCCGTTTCTGGGCAGTATATGCTTCCCGTGTAATACGTCAATAGTTTTCCTGCTGGTTTCAGGACTCTCCCAAGCCCACTCATAAGCAATCTTTTGCTTACATGAGGGTTGTTTTATTGGTCTTTCAAGGAAGAATCTCATTTAATTGATTGCTTTTCAAAATCTAAACCTGATCTTAGTTGTTAATATGTGGGTATTATTAGGAGTATGTGGCATGTATGGTTACATGGTGACAAAACTCGAGAATTTGCATCCTAAGGGCCCATATCAAGGTTGTGTCTGTCATTGTGTGGTTGCATCTTCATCAAGGGCTCCGTGGGCGGGCTCAGGACCTGGAGAACTGATGTGGCTTGGGACGGTTTAAGCAAAGATGGAAAAAAAGACAGAGGACAAATCCTGCCCTAAGTGTTGTATGCAGCATTTAAATGTTTAAGTGCCAGGAAACGACCTCCTGCCATCACACAGCCTAGACCGCTCATGGAGCAGGTAATGCAATCTGAACCAAAGTGTCTGATTCCAGCTCAGCTGAGCACCCTGACAAGACTGACGAGCCCACAAAGACCTGGACTGCACCCCACGCCCTATCCTTGTGTTGTCCCCCAAAGAGGCTTACCAGGCATCTTTAAGGTTTAGTGGTACCATGTAACAGGTTCTTAGTAGCCAGACAAGAGTACAAGTGCTCATTAGCATATTGAGGCAAAAAGCATAAAATGCAGGGTTCATCCTGCTTCCTGCTCTTCCCCCACCCCAGCTCTACTCAAGTGAGTGTGGCCACACTAGAAGCCACATGATGAAGGTAGCGAATCCCAAAGCAGAAGGCACTGAGCCGCTCACTGCCAAGGGTGGAAGCACCATGTAGGATCAACAACAGTTGTTTCTGTACCAGGAATCGTGGATACAAACCTATATCCAGCCTGGGTTAGGACACATCTGGGGGGATGTTTTCATAACAGTCAGCGAGCATCTCATAAATACCACACACACACACAGACACACACACACACACACACACACACACACACAGACACACACACACACACACACACACACACACCCCGGCTGTTGTTCCACAGATATTCCTGTGCTCCTCTGAGGTCTGAGGTACGGAGAAACACATTTCTTTTTCAATTAAAAAGTTATAAAACTCTACAATGTAAGAGGCATAGGAGGAAAGGCCGTGGATAAAGCTTAGCCTTTCACTCCTAATGAACAGATTCTGAAAGTTTTCTATCTCCAGATACAATTTACAGAGTGATTAACAGCTTTAAAGAGTTGCTTTATATGACACTACACTATATTCACACTTACTATATTAGAAGTTAAAACTAAATAAACTTTAAAATCATGTAAAATAACAATATAAATCTGATACAGGTAAACATATACACTTTACAAAACTAACCATAATTTATAAATCAAAATTTACCAAAAGGAATATTTAATGTTTTGCAGTTATTGTCAACGTCTAGGACTATAGAAGACATTTGGATCTCAGATCGGCTTCTGCATGCTGCAGTATGTTTTTGATTGAAATGCACAAAGACGCACAGGCTTATTGAGAGATGCAACCTTAGGAATGACAAGTGTTTGATGAGCACTATTACTTACTGCTAAATCTTTTGAGGTAAATGTCAGCACGTTTCTTTGGTATGACACTCAAAATCAGCAAGCGATAGTTTTGCAAACATGAGATGCAGGCTGGCATCTGGAACCACATTCCGTCGGTGTTCTGCAGGTTAAAGGGTTCTTTAGTGCTTTGTGACTTTGTAACATCTTTCATTTATGATTCAGAGGGTTCGTGCTCCCTTTCTACCAGACATGCTGTTCACTGTCCCCCAAAACTGCATTCATTCATTCCAGGAGTGTTGTCAGCACTATCGTTTTGAATACTGAAAGCTGTTAATTTTGTGAGGCTTTTAAAAGTCTTCTGAAGCTTTACATGTGGCTTGACAATGCAAATTTATCTTAGGCTTCAAATCCTGTTGATTGTTTTCTTGGAGTGACAAACTCGCTGGATTCATCTTAGAGAAAACATTTGCCAAACACTGAAACCCAAATAACTCACCATTTTCTCTTGGTTGATTTTTCAACCAAAAAAACAGGAGTTTCATGGGAAAAAGTGATTTTATTCAGAACCCAAACACTAACAAGACTGATTTCTGAGACCTTCATGCTTCAGTTTGAAGCGGTAGTGGTTTATGCAATCTTCTCATATCCTGCATGAGATATTTAGATGTTGAGAGTCATTAAAATTAAAATGTTTATTGTATAACAAAAGACATTGGTTTTGACATCTGGGACCATTTCTGTCCCTGCCTTTCTCTTCAACAGCCTTGGTCGCCCTGAGTAACCAGCACCTCAACCCCTCAGCTTTCTGCCTCCACACACTTGGTCCACGAGAGCAAGCTTTTCAACGTCCCTGCCCGGACTTGTGCTTTCTGTCAGGTGATCGGCATCAGGAGACATTTTAAGCTGGACACCACTGCTGACACCTGAGTCTAACTCTTCAGAAGTGCTGTAAGTTGGAGGCCACCTGCACATCTCCGGGAGAGGACAATAAAAGTCTGTGGTGCTTACTTATTGCTGGTCCAGACAAATGCAAGCAGAAAAGCAAGCCCATACAGGCAGGCAGGCTCTCCAGTGTTAATGCAGACAGACAGTTCTGCGAGTGTGAGGTTAACTGCATTTTCAGTTTGGCAGAGAAATCAGTAACTTGGTGGGACGCTGCAGTGGGGAGAGGTGGAGTCCTGCAATTTTATTTATAGATTTTCATCCAGCAGAAATCTAGCAATGGAAATAGCACAAAGATTTACTAGAGACAGAGAGACAGAGGGAGACAGAGAGAGACAGATACAGAGTGAGAGAGAGACAGAGAGAGATACAGAGAAAGAGAATGAGAGAGGAATATATAATCTTTTGCAAATACTACCAGCCTATCTTCACATGTTATGTTCACTTCTGTATTCACTATGTGCAAATACGTCCTTTTGATGGAAAAGTATGAAAATACGTGTACATCTCTGGAAAATGCAATACGATAATTTGCTTATAGAAAGCATTAATGCCCTTTCCACTCCTGAGAGATAACTCTGAAAACTTTGAGTTTTAGCTGGAACATGATGTCAATGTGTTTTTAAAAATTCTGAAACAGTAATCACAATTTGATGCTGAAATCTGAGACACATTTGAAATGTCTATAAATAAGATACAAGAAATGAACACTTCATAACTGAGGGAAGCTGCACTTTCTTGTATTGTTTTCATTTCAGGTTCCCTCTTGACTCTCTCAGGCATATGTTGTTCTTTTCATGGCAGAGCGAGCTCATCAGCCTTTTCACATTTTAAGGTATTTTTGTGTAGCCAGCACAGCTTTAGGGGTGAAAGTCAATGCACGCATCTCCCTCTTCTGCTCTTATTTTCATTAATAAATGTTGGCTGAACATGATGATTTCATTCATCATGGAGTTGGCACACGTGTGCACCCTCATTCTTTTTATCCCCTACACATCCTCTCCTTGCCCTGCTCTGTGTCTCTTGGTCCCCTTTACATTTGAGAACCCTGTTTTCCTACTTCCTATTATGTTTTACTCTGCTTTTGGTTTATATTTTGAGTTCTCATAGAGAAGAAACTGCACGGTATTAAGCTTCCATGTCTGATTTATTTCACTTACCAGGTGGTGGCATTAAGGTGCATCCATTTTCCTTTTGCAGCTTGACTATTCATAATTAAACACAGGAAAACCACGATATAAATGAACTGATATTTCACAATAAAATTCTATTGGATTATAAAACCCTAGCGTTTGGAACATACTTATACAAGTTTTGGGGGACAATATTTCAAATCAAGACAACCACAGAATTGTATGTCTTCATAAATCTTAAAGAAAACATTTTATTGAAGAAAAAGAGAGTACAGAGATTTAATAGGCAGAGCTAAACAGACGGTAAAGTCAGTAAATGTTCTAAAATGACCTCAGTTATTCTGTAAAAAAGTCCAGCGTTTTGCTCTAACTTGTCTGTGGAACTAGACTCCATTGGATGCTGGGGTGCACAGCCTGAACCCCGTTGATCTTCATAGCACCTGCTGCATCCCACACCACATGGACCCTAGGAAAACATCCTGACCCTCACATGAGACGCTGAGTAAAAACTCACCACTGATCACTTAGTGCTGCTGTGAAAACTGATTTGCTTGTACAAACCCTGGAAATGGTTTCCTGAGACTCCCCAAACCTCCTTCACACACTGGGAAGGGGCCTGCGCCAGAATCCAGAGTCTAGTGCACAGAAATCGCAATCAAGCTCCCTTCCATGTCTATGATATTGGTGTGCATTTGGGAAAGCCCAATAACTAACCAGTCTGTTAATAATACTGTAGCCCTGGATTTTCATGAGGCAAGAATGATTAACTGCTTTCTTGGGGTAAAAACTGGTCCCCAGAACTTGCCCAAGTTTACAACCCATCAAAGTGAGGAACCAAACCAATGCCCCAGTTTGAAACCCATGTGGATCCATCACTCTGTGAAGTTGTTTTCTCCCCAGCATAGGTCGCATCCTGTGTGGATGTCCTGTGCATGTGCAGAACGGCCAGAGCTCAACACCAGAGCAGACGTGGACCAGAGGAGCCAATTAGAACGAGATCAGGGCACATGTGCAACACAGGCAGTCCACGGGACATCATTTATCCTTTTCCCCAATGTGAATAAAACACATCCTTCTCTTTCCTGCCCTTGCTCAGAGCTCAGAGGTGGTCTCAGCACTTACAGGAAATCCCCAGGTCCTTTCCTCACCCAGAACCTGCCCATCCACCTCCAGTACCCAGGTCTCTCCTGCCACTGCTTCTGTCGAGGACCAGGTACCCCATAATGATCCCCATCTTAAATATGTCTTTGTCTTTCCTGCATCTTAGAAATGTCAGCCTATAAAAAGAAAATTAATTTCAGTATTTTTCTTTCTGTCTGTTGTCACTACATTCTCCAACAACTAGGAAGAAAAAAAGACAAACATTTAAAGCAGAACTCAATGCAAATCCATTCCTTTAACAAGGAAGCTTAGAAAACCATAATCTATTAGATAAATGATGCTTCAAAATGATAACCCTGTAAAGGAATCCCCTTTTACAATATCTGATGTAAATTTCTTCCAAGAAAAATGATGCCACACTTTCGAGGAGCTGTAGTATCAATTATTAGCAAAGATGGTTGTCAAATAAAACTATTGATGTGCTTACTGTTTGTAAAGAGACGAATAGCTGTAGAGGAAAACAGATAATGACCATCTTCAGTTTAATGAAGGATACCCTGGGAAAATGTTTAAATTGAAAAATTGAATTGAATAAAATAAATCAATCTGTCTCACTGGAAAAGATGCTGGAGAGCTGCTGTTCTTTTTAAATGGTGGGAAGCACCCATCACTGTCTACATGGTATAACTTCTATCTCCTCCCCACGAGGACCTGGGTAACAAAAGGAAAATGTGCTGATGAGGGGGAAGGGTGGTGAGGGCCCCTTGAGAGCTTTCCCACCACAGCAGGAAGTCACTTCATTCTGTAGAAGAAAAGGAGCATCCAGGAGACAAATGCCCAAACTGGGATCAACTTGCAAAACCCTGAAGCATCTGGAACAGTAAATTATTGGGACAGCACAAGTGGCTCTATTGATGTGAGCAGATTTACGGGGACGTAAATAACTGCAAATATGTCAGGAGCGCTCACAAAGACCTTATAGAAGGGTGAGTACCAAAGACAAGGATAACAGAAAAACTCTCAGGAAGGACTGAGCAGCCGTATTTCTTGCAGGGTCTCCTTCACACTGGCTACACAACAGAATTCAAATGAAACTCCTAAATAAGGACTCCCAAAGGACAGTCATTAAAAACTTCTCCAGAAAAAAAAGAAAGATGGGAAAGAAGAATACCCCAGGAGAGGGCAAGGTGATCTAGGGGAGTAATTATACTATAGGAGGAGAATTCATAGCCAGAAAATGCAGTTCTCAGTGACATAACCAAGAAGGAAGACATTAACCATTCTGGAAGCCAACAGAGATCCACTCGGTCTGTGTTCAAACCTGCAAACCATGAAGCCCGTTCTCAAAACCAGCTCTGATTCATACACAGTTGAAGGCTTGGTTATTTCCACAGGAATATCTTAGGAGCTGTCAGCACACTGTAAGCAGAGAGCAGGTGTGAGTTGAACAAGATGAATGAGGTTTTTCCTTTCTGGAACTTATAACACAGAAATGAGATTTTCTCAGGCAAAAATTGCTTTAAAAAAAAAGGCAAATTTACCTGCTTGGAACTTGCTATGAGAAAGCGTGGGGAAACTAAAAGGTAGCAACAGATAGTAGCAAGATCGGGCACTGGAAGTACAAAATCTGAGATAAAGAACCCCACAATTTTGCTGTCGAACTCTATCTAATAAAGGAACAAAAGATTGCTGGTGAGTGGCTCCAGAAAACATCGCTATCTCCAAAATTGGCATCCATAAAACAATCAGTGTTTGTAATCATATATATATATATATATATATATCTTGTTTCCCCTCCTGGTTGTCTCCTCTCCCTCGTCCCAGTTGTTCTTTCCTTTCGAGCAGTTTCATTCCCTTTCATAATATTCATTGTACTTTTCAGATCTTATTCAATTTTTCAGTTTCTTGCATAACAGAAACCATACAGTGTTTACACATGTGAGTCTGATTAATTCACTTATGATTGTGGTCTCTGGTTGCATCCATTTACCTAGAAAAGCTTCGGTTCAATCTTCTTTAATAGCTCAGTAGTACCCCATTATATAAAAATACCACATCTTTTTTTTTTCTTGTCTTTTTCTTTTTTTTTTTTTTTTATCGGTACCAGGGATCGAACTCAGGACCCCCCTGCTTGCAAGGCAGGTGCTTATGCTGCTGAGCTAAATCCCCAGCCCCCAAAAGACCACATCTTTTTTAACCATTCCTCAGTTGATGAGCATTTAGGTTGTTTCCAAGAGTTAGCTACTACAAACTGTGCTGTTATAAACATGCGTTGCTGTGCTATGATCTTAATTCTTCTGGAAAAATACCCAGAAGAGGAATAGTGGAATCAAATGGAACTCCTAATACTAGTTTTTTTGAGGCATCTCCACACTGATTTCCACAGTGGTTGCACCAATCTACACACCCTGCAATAGTAAAGAAGGTCTCCTTTTCCCCACAGTCCTGCCAGCATTTGTTACTGCTTGATTTTACTATGTTAGCCATTCTTTCTGGTGTGAGATGAAATCTCAGTGTTATTTTAATTTGAAATTGTCAAGTGACTAATGATGCTATACATTTTTCATATATTTCTTTTTTTATTTTTTCATCTAAAAATTGTGCATTCCTCTCAAAGCCCATTTTTAGATTGGTCTTTGAGTTTGAGGGATTTGATATTTTTCAGTTCTTTGTTTTATATAGAAGTCCTTTGTCTGAGGGACACTTGGCTACTATCTTTTCCCACTCTGTGGGGTTTCTTTTCACTTGGTGATTTTTTTGATGTGCAAAAGCTATTTAATAAGATGAAATCCCAGTTGTTGATTCATTCAAGTACTTTAATTGATTATAAATTGAACATAATGAGAGAGTATATGAACTGAATATTACTAGCAATATGATATGCAAGAGGTGTCCTCACCTTAATCTGAAGTCTGATTTGCCTTATCTGCTTCCCAGTGTTCCATGTAAAGGTGCCACAATCAGAGGCTGCCTTGAAGACAGAAGTCAAGACCTGGCTCTTAACCTCTTACTCCTTAAAAGCATGATATCACTTTCTTTTGTGGGAGTCAGGGACCTAGAAGCTGACCCTGCAGATGCCCAGTACATTGCATAGCAGGATGAGGCTCGGCATCTCTGCTTTCATTTTATCCCTCACTTTTTTTAACCTTTAATCTTCGGAACAAAGATTTGTTCATCTCTGCTCATTCTCTAGGAGTCTGTCTCACGATATTTACTTGCCCTAGATTTATCCAGCCTATCTCATATCCCTTCCATACTGAGGAATTCTCAGGAACATCCCATAATCATACACTTTTCTAATGTCCAGCTGCCGATCCACTTGGAGCAAGGTCTAGAAATGTGCAGTCCTTGCCCTAACACTGAAATCACCTGGTGTTCCAAGAAAAGCAAAGCCTGACAGGACACCCATGATGAGGTCTTTTTCAAGCAAGAGCCATCATCTCAGGGAATCAAGCTCCCCCCAGGCCACCAAGATTCCTCCAGAGCTATGAACCTGAAGTGAGATGATGACCAGGCACACTCAGCCCTATAAAACTGGTCCATCCTTCTGTGATGGGGCCAGTCTCGTCCACTTCATCCTACCCCTGCCTCCTTCAGTTCCTCATTCTGAATCCGCTCTCCTGTTTTCTCTTCTTTTCTTGTATTAAAGTGTCTTCCTGACCTCTGTCAGAAGAATGACCCTCTTCATTTTCCCTTACTTTCCAATGAAAGCTTTTTCCTGCAAATTTGTGGATTCAGCTTTAATTTTGATGATCAAAAAAGCAAAGACCCGTGCTACATAGTGATAGAGGGGCCATGTTGCTTATGCTGTGGTCAGTGAGGCCAGTGGGCATGAAGCAGCAGGCCTTAGTTCAGTGGAGGCCAGTCAGCAAAATAAGAGCCAGAGTGAAGACCAGTCCAGGAATTCAACCTCAGTTTGAAGGTAGATTTCAGTAGACATCTGCCCTGCTGAGGAGGGAAAGCAGTCCTTGACTCCACCCACCAACGTCATCTCTGCTGTTCCCAGGCTCCCTGAGGCTGGGAGAAATTCCTGTTGAAGGGTGGCAGCAAAGGTGACTGTCCTGGCAGAGAGGCATCCCAGTCTGTGTACCTGAGGGACTGATTTGCAGGAATAGATCTCCCCCTGGAAATGGAGCCTGGCAGTGAGACGCCAACTGAATCTTAAGTCAGCAGACAGTTCTAGAACCAGGACTATTAATTTCCCATATAAATGCTTGAGAAGAAACTTTTCTGCCTGGGTAAGTCAAATACCAAAGTCGACATTCAGAGAAACACTGTGGAATCATAAGCATGAAGCAGACAAAGGGTGGAAAGGGCCCCTGTGCCCCACTGCAAACTGTAAAACCTCATCCAATTTTCTGTAATGTTTGTTGCTCCTCCTCAGACCTGGAGAAGTGAGGCAGGCTGACCACCGTGTCCCTGACAGTCTTCCACAGTCCACATGGAGGGCGTGTTTGCCTGACACCCTGGAGTGAGGGTCTGAGGACACATATGGCGGCTTCTCAGGCCCTGCTGTCCCTGGCCCTGCCCTGTCCCTGCAGCTCTACGCAGAAGGAAATAGTCCCCGCTGGGTTGAGATCCCTCCCCTTCTCCACTCCTCTTTCATTACCAAGGATGATAGCTTTCAGCATGAAATTAAGGTAAATTGTCCAGGTGAGTCAGGCAGTGTGGGAAAGGAAAGCTTCAGGGAGAAAGTGGACAGGTGGAGTGAGACAGTGTAGCTGGGAAGGACAAACACAGGTGCAAAAGCAAATCAGTGCTGGTTATAACAGGGAGAGGTGAATTAACTTTCGCTGATGGAACTTCTTTGCCTTAAATTATTTCTCTCTTCTCCCTCCTTATTCATTAAAAAGACACTAGGGAAGATGAAGAAAAAAGAAAGGAAGAAAGAAAAAAGTTAGCTCAAGAATGAGGGCGGAGGGAGAGATGAAGGAACGATCATCTTCTATTACTTTCAGTCTCCTTACTAAAGAGAGTGTGATTTATTTAATAGGAATCCTGCAGGTCATTAGAAAATTGTCTTGTCTTGTTCCAGATGTTTCATTTTCCCTGGAGTGTCACCCAGAAGGACACAATGTATAATAAAGAGACGAACTATGAAGGGAACGGAGAGAAACGGAGAGAAATAAATTAAAAATTATTTTAATGTAAAAGGTACAGTGATTCTTTCACTTGACACAGATAAGCTAAATATCAAAAGTAGTCTCTTATCTCCCTGCTGGGTTAATGGTCTATGTAAAATGCAAATATTACTTCTGTTTCATAAGATTGTTTATCACAGTGCAGCGGTAACTTCCTAGACGTAGGGATTGGGTCTCTCTACTCTGACTTGGTACCCAATCCATTCAAGCAATAATTTTAGAAAGCAAAAGATACATCGTGAATATATTTTGACCTCTACTTTCCTTGGTGGACTCAAGGGAGCAAAGTTACGTAGGTTGCACTGGATCTGAGGTTTTCCAAGGAATTAAAGGCACAAGAATCCATTTTAGTAAGGTTAGGTCAGAAAACAGGAATTTAATAGATTTTTACATTCTTTTTCTTTTTTTCTCCCTTTCCATAAAGGTTTGACTTTTAAGCAAACTGTCCACTTAGAAAATGAGAAAGAAATATAGTTGATTTTAACATCCTGAACACTCAGTCCTGAAATTTTGCGTATTCTTTTGGCAAAGAGAAGGCACTAAACACTGAGAGTGCTTCCTAATGAAACAACCAAAAGCTGATAAAAACATAAGCACCGGACATCAGGAGCTTGAGCTTTGCAGCAGCCCGTTATGCTGCTGTCTGCACCATATGGAAATATCCAGAAGAAACCTCAAAGTTCAGTAAATCAGCATTTATTGAAGACGCCAACTTGAGCAGGTTCCCCTTGCCCCGCGTCCCCCAAACCTCCAAAATACAAACATGCGTGGTGTTTGGAAGTGCAAACCCGGAATACAAAGGGAACAGAGAAAATATAACAGACAAATCAGGAGAGTAAGCAAACAAACAAAAAATAGAAGATTTGAGTGGTGGAAAAGAGGGCAGAAGAAGCCAAACAGTACCGGATTTATTCCATGGCCAGTCCAGCCCCTGGATAGCCACATCGCCCTGGCTGGAATCATTCTGCAAACAGCACTGCTCACTTCAGGGGGAGCCAGTGCTGAGAACCCCTGAGGCTCCTCCAGCTCTGTCCAGGGTCATGGCAGCCAGCTGAGACTCCTCACCCCATGCTTCCCTGCTCGTCACGTGATTCGGGCTCAGCCAATCAGTGTGCATTCTCCCATTGATGGTTTGAAGCATTGCAGGTACAGAAACGTGTTCATGGATGGGTTTGTGACTGACCTGGCAGGGCAGAGGGCTTGGCCTAGGAGGAATATACATGCTGATATAGAGACCGTGGAGCATGTACAGAACTGGTGTGATGGACGTTCATTCCAGGGGAGGGGCAGTTTTTGGACCACCCCACATCTTCAGTACTGCAGATGACTGTGTTCTTCCTGTGTTCTAAGAAAACCACAAGGGCTATTTTCCAAGACTCTCATTTGCCCAGTCTCATTACCCTAGAGAATCTTACAGCATAACTCATCACCCAGCATGCCTGCAAATATTGCCCTTGGCTTGCCAGGTGTCAGGACCCGACATCCTCCCTGGGGTCCCCGTTTCTTACCATCTTCCTGGCCCTGTGCAGCCACACTCTGTCCCAGATGATTTGAAACTGGTGGATTCCTGCTCTGTGAAATGTGCCATCAGGTGAGCTGTACTCAAAAAATTAGTGGGCTATGCTGTATTTCTCATTAAGGCAGTGTGATTCTTAGAGAACAGAAGTACACCTGGAAGGGAAAGGTTAAAAGGAAGAAAGATCAGAAAGAAGAGATAGAGGAGTGGGAAAAATGGCCAAGGGGAGGGCAGAGATAAATGTGCAAAACTGGAGGAGTTTAAACGGGGAGCCTCATAATGTACAAGAAACCGTGGCCTCAACCCCAAAGGATACCATGAATGGAGGACCATGCACCTCCTCACATCACTGAATTTAGATCATCCTCTTAACATAATATGCTGAGGAACAGAGTATTATTCACTGGCCGTGAAGCTTGTTCTAAATTGATACCCTAGAGAAATTATTTCTAAGACACAGTAATGATGCAGATTTCATGCTTGAGGACACTCCTCACTGTAGATCTTATACTAGGTACTTAAAAATAATCTGTACACATGTGACCCATACTTAGACACTGCCCCTGTGTTTTTCCCTCCTGCTTTGCCATGAAGAAAAAAGGAAGGGAGGGGTGCGGAGGAACATGGGAAGGAGAAGTCTTATGAGCTTGTTTCTGAGAAGCTTCTTTCAAAACAACTAAGATGACTGAGTCACCCCTGCCTTTTCGAATGAGCCAATTGTTCAGAAATTTAGTCCCAGGGAAGAGAGGAACAAAGTCATGTGGTATTTCCCACACTTGACAATTGTTTGAGCCGCTTTTAAAGGATGAACACTTTGATGCTCTAAGAATGTGTTTAAATCACTACTGTGGCAAATCCTGTGTTTCTGGTCATTCAAGAAGATGGAGCTATGAGGGCTGGGGATCTAGCTCAGTGGCATAAGTGCTTGCCTGGCAAGCATAAGGTCGTGAGTTCGATCATCAATACCAAAAAAAAAAAAAAAAAAAAAAAAAAAAGGAAGACAGATATAGGCAAGGTCACAATATCAAAGACAGAGGACGGCCACATGGAACAGAACAGGACACACAGTTAGTGCACCCCATGGGCCCCTCCAGCCACTGTGTTAGAGAGAAATACAGTCCCAAAAGGAGTGAAAGCCAACTTTTCAAAGAATAGAAATCCAGATTTTTATAAATTTCTTGACTTTAAGATCTTGCAATCACTCTAAATCTCTGTCACATGTGTTGACAAAAAAGAATTCCTTTGAGGTCCACATGTGGTTGAGAGTGAAAACTTCCTTTAGGGTAACTTTGGTGCAGATGAGAATTGGAATGCAGAGCGAAGGTAGAAACTGGACCCATGAACGTGGTCGGTTGTGGAGGCTGTGTTAGTCACTGCCTAAATCATGAAGCTTTACTTGTCAGTTTAGGGCTCGGTGTGGGGAGGCAGGAATCCCTGCTCCAGGCCAACCTGGAGCTCCCAGCCTCTTCCATCCTGTGTCTCTCTTGTCCTGATTTGATTGTGAAGATTCCCATCCCATTAATCATAAGTATATTTCAACTCTTGAATAATTTGAGGCTTTTTCTGAGTTTTGTCAATTGACATATGCTTTTATTGGGCACTTACAATTCACTTTAAATTTTTTTTATCAATTTCGTAATTTGTGCTTCATTTTTCCAGTGTAGAATCCGTTTGTTTTTTATCACCAGGATATACCAGCAAGACTGTATTGAAACCCTCACCAGCCTCACCTGAATTAGACGTGGTAACATGGTAACCGCAAGCCTGCAGAACTGTGTCACTGGGGATAGAAGACTCAGCTTCTCTGCTGCCTTCACTCTGTGAGGGAAAGCACCACGCATAAAGGACAGGACCCACTGAAAGGGCGCAGGTATGAGCTAGAGACCAATGTGTGTCCTCAGTGCTCTTCTCCCTGTCTTCCAGGTGCACCTCTGGCCACACCTCCCCAGCCTCCATTTTGCAAGGGAAACGTTGGACTCAGTGCTGGCCCATGGCATGTGGACAGCATTCCCCTGTGCCCCTTCCTGATGTGGCTCCAAGCATTCTCCCATCCTCTTAAAACTGTCTTTTCTATTCTGTGGTCCAAGGCAAGGAAGCTGCCAATGCTTTTGGAGTCTTCTAGGCATTGAAGCCACAGCATGGGATGAGCCTAGGTGCCTAGGTGTGGAATGGAGTAGGAGTGGACTCTCCATTCACTAACAGCTGTGTTATCACTCTCAGATCTGCTTTAGCTAATCTAGATCTTAGTGACTAAAAGTGTAACATGTGACTTACACTGTAAGGCCCCCACAGAATTGGAAAAACATCTGGTGCCAGGGAGGCGGACCTCAAGATTAATCTTCAGGCTTCCTGAAGAGTGTGAGTGCTATGATTTTATTTTTTTAATTTTAAAGCTATTAAAGGAAAAGGAAACAAAACAATAAAAACAAAACCAAGAAGTGGGGTTGGTGTGAATTCCAAAATGCTTCTCGCCTTCAGTCCCAAAGAATGTTTCGGGAATATTTTGGCAATTGACCTTTCTCCACAATCAGTGCTTGCAGTTCACTTGTCCTACTGTTTTCTAGGTACTAATCACTCACCACTGTCTGTGCACTAGGAAATGTGACAGAGGTTGAAAAAACTACAAAATGTCACCCTTGCAACTGCTAACGTTCTCCAGTAGAAATTTCCACAATAGAAAAAACTGTTCCTGAATTTTGATTTTCTGACTGTTTCGTGTTTATCATGAGGAAAATTCAAGATGGGGGGATATTTTATTTGCTATCATAACTAGTCTGTTCCCATGGTGAAGGGCTGCCTCTCTCCATCATTCCCTGTGTGTTAATTCTATTGTTGACTTTCAATTAGACAGATGAGATCAAAGATAAAATAATTCAAGTGATACTGCATTGTCACTGTGCAAACAGGAATAGTCATTCACAGTAATAGCTACAGAGCATAAGTGTGCACTTAACCCATGTAAATGCTACTAGATCTGAGTCTCCGCTGCCTCTTTCCACATTGCAGGGAGATTCATATTCTGAATCTAGTTTATTCACTTGTAGTAAAAGCCAACACCCTCCCAGCAGGCAGTGACCACATTAGACTTCTGTAGACAAAGCACTGCAAAATCACAGTCTCCTTAGGACCAGTTCCTGTGGATGACTGTCACCATGGGGATGCAGCAGCTGTGTGGGGATAGTTCCTTTGTTGACTCTGGTGTGGGTTCCTATGGTCATACCTCTGAATATAGATGCCCATTTATGTGTTGCATTGTCTCTGCACTGTGTGAAATTCTTACTGCTTAAAGTGTGCAACTCAACCTCACAGCACCTTCATGCTCACTTCCTGAGAGAGGAGCACCTCACAACAGAAGTTACACAAGCTGTGGTTTTGCACAGGTGATGCTGACCCCTGGCTTCATGGTTGAAGCTGAGTTTGCATAACTGAACTTCAGTTGGTCTCCGTGACTGACGGAGGAGGACAACACATGACTCTGGTATTTAGTGTTGCCCTGACCATAGAGACTAGTTAAAGACTGCAAGTAGCCTGCACTGGGTTGGGCAGGGCAGTCACAGCCTTCCTGGCCTGGAGGAGGGACTTTCAGGCCTGGGTGGTCTAAGGAAGTCCAGAAACGTCAGCAGCATGAGCATCAAGGTGACAGGGAACGATGATGAAAGAGCCACAAGATACTGAGCCTGGCTTTGGCTGAAATGCTAGCTCTGCAGTGTCCATCTGTCTCAGTTGTACACAGGCTAACTGGCCATTTGGAATACATGACAAAGGCAAGAAAACACCCACCAAGCCTCAAAACAGGAAAGACATTCCTCACCCGCTGTCCAAGATCAGCCAGTGAGTGAATTTGTCTCCATGAGGATGAGGCCTTTCCCACTTTCAGGCTCCTGTGTGGTGTGATGACTCAGAATCTGTCTCTGGAGCCTCTGCAGTGAGCAGATAAACTGAGGAAAGGTAGGATCCGAAGGAAAGAGAAATGGGCTTGGTAAATCGACACCCATGGTGAAAACATCACGTATTTCCCCTCGGCTAGCAATTACTTTAACAATGAGGAATGGTGTCTAGGTATGGATTCTAGAGGAAGAGGAAGATGGTTTCCTAATCTTGAAGCCAGTTTATGCTCCAAGAGCATCACTGACATTTTGAGATGGTTGAAGAGAGGAGAGGAGACAGTGCAGGTCCTGTGTCTTCACCATAGCCCCTGTGACCACAGTGGCCAGGCAGCACATTCAGTGGCATCTCTGGGTCTTCCCATGAGGCACCAAGAGCATCTTTCCAATTGCACCAGGCAGATTTGGCTTCAGATGCAGCATTACCAAGCATCCTCAGAGGGCTCGGTTAAATCCTGGATGCAGGCAGCATTCTTCCTATTGCAGCTAGCATGGAACCTAGTAAAAACACTATTGGCATTCGGTGCGACAACCAGCTGTGGTAATTTTTAGGGTTGTTTGCAACACGGAATAGCACTTATCAATATTAAGTAACACTGCAAGTGGCAATTAAAATATACAGGGAATGCGTGCATTTAAAAATACAGTAAAGGAAACATCTCCACTAATCTCCCCTCAAAAAACAAAACTGTCACTCTGAACACATTGATCCTGTCCTTCTTGCCTATTTCTGAAGCAGTTCTGGAGGTTCTCTTTCGCGATTGTCCTTCTGAGACATGATCAAAAGTGTGCGGCTTGCTGCGGCTCAGTGCTCCTCAGTGGGAAGCCAGCACCACAGAAAGCCTCACTGTGTGTCCTCGTCTGCCTTATTCACAGTCTGGGAGCTTGAGACTCCCAGCTCATCCCCAGATCAAGGTGATCACAGAAGGTAAATATTTTGCATCCATTCACAGCATCAAGGCAGCCATGACAGCACAAATAAAGACATTCAGGAAAGAGGAGCTCAGAACCACTGCAGAAGCAGGACAAATGCTGGGGTGAACATGCTCCAAGTGAGGGCCCTGCTCTGAGGGGATTCATGGCAATGTGCCTTTCACTGTGACACTTTTTAATTAAATAATGGAAACATTCACTGTATTTCTCAGTCACACTTCACATGCCGACATCATTAATACCACACTGATGCCAAGTCCGAGGCTTCATGGGTAAGACAGGTCCTCACTGGGTAGGAAACAGCCATTAGACAGTCATGTATCCATTACATTTTTGGAAGTGACTTAACATCTTTTTCCCTAGAGACTGCTTAACACAGATGGTGAAATACGCTATTGCAAGGTAGATGGTCCATTGTCCAGTGTCTCCTTGTCTCCAAGTCTCTAAATCTTCTGGAGGATTAATGTGCAGAGGGATAATGTGTCATAGCAATAGACAGCAGGTGGGAGAAAAGAAACGCACATTTCAGTTTCCTAGAGCAACCAATGGCCCCGTCCACTGAGAGGTCGATAATGCACACTTCAAGTGTGTGTGCGTATTTCAGAACGGCTCTCTCTCCTCACCAGCAGCCCGTGGTCAAACAGAAGCAGCAGCATTGTTTATGTGAGACTTGCCCCCTGAAGCCAAGGACTGATATTCTAACAGCAGAGATGGGAAGATTTCTAGGACTCCTTCCAGCCTTGATGACTCCCAGCTATGCACTGAAGAGGGAATCAATCAGACCATCAGAGGAGCCCAACCTGTCTGAAAATCCCCAGTTCTGCATGCCCAAGGAAGTAATTTTCCTCAGAGAACACTCACCAGGCAAAGACCACTGCAACAAGATTCTTTGTGCTGCAGAAGCTCTTGGCAGTTCCTTCCAAGCCTCCACCAAAGCGAAGATCTTTTCAGGAATATCTTAATGAACTGCTCTGGTGCACACTTTAGGTATGTCTTCATCTTTTGGATGAAGTTTCACAGGGAAGTGCCGTGCGAGTCCACAGGGATGAACAGGAAATTCTCCTCAGTTCTCAGAGGAGGAAACCCTGAATATGGTGGGCTTTCCTCAGAAGAAGGCATACTTTTTTTTTTTTTTTTTTTTTTTTTTTTTTAATTAGCCTTAGCTCATCATCTTTGGCCTCAAAGCTCAAATATAGAAAATGGTGTTTTAAGTTCAGATGTCTTACTCTGCTTGATAATAACAATGACTCTTGGCCCATTAAATCTAGCTCAATTGCTCAGATATTATGTACCTTTTAATAACACTGTATCTGCTGAAATTTTCCAAATCCTCTATGTAGTCTTAGCCAAAAATCCCACTCACAGCTATTATTTGCTACCAGACTAGAACAGATGGTGATCTTGTCTTTACAGAGTTTGATGCTGGGAGGTGCGGAGTTGTGGAATTTTGGCGGGGCAGTTTTGTCCAAATACAAATGCTCATTTCTATCTCTTTCACTGAATTTCAAGATGTACAGTGATAAAAGCTTTTCCATCCACTTCTCTGTGTGAGGAAAGTTACTATTATTATTATTATTATTATTATTATTATTATTGCTCACTGTGTTGCTGTCCCCAAAGGGCCTAGACAGAATGGGAAATCCCAGGGGTGAGGAGGAGGATTAAGGCTTCTTCCTCCTCAGGAATCATAAGAGGTTACTATAGAAACCAGAGGCCCCATTTGTCTTCAGATTCTAGAACCTCCAGAGCTTAAAGAGCAGGTCCTAGCTGAGGGCTCGTTGGCCACCTCTCCATGGACACTCAGAAGTGAGTACAGCTCTGTTTACACCAGACCCTGAATCTGTGCTAAGACTCAGCTCAGGGTGGACTCCACATAGGAGAGAAGTCCAAACCGCATTACTTAGAATGTTTTGGTTCATTCTCATTCTCTCTGTCTCTCTCTCTCTCAAAGATACATTTTAAAATTTATTGTTAATTGATCAATTTTTATGATTGGTATATATTATTCACATCTACCTAAGAAGTATAGTGTTATGTTTATGTTGGATATTGGTGGTTATGTGTAGTTGATGTACCTGTCACCTTAAATTTATGTTACTATTTAGGGAGAATATATTCTACACCCTTTCTTTTATTTTGTGATATATGCTTTGTTACTTTTCTTGTTACTGAGACAAAATACCTGACACCCAAAATTAAGGAAAAAAAAGTTTGGTTAACCCACAGTTTGTGGAGGTTTTGGTCCATAATCAGCTAGTTCCAAGGCAGGGTGGCTCACGGCAGTGGGGCAACAGCTCACGGCGGCAGAAGACAGAAAATGTAACAAGAGCTGAGCCTCATTCTATCCCTTGTATCCCTAGGTCAGGCTACCTGACCTAGGGTAGTATAGCACTCACACCCATGAGCCCAGCATTAGACCATGAATCTATCACAAATTCAAGACCCAGCCACTGACTAAAAGCCAGCCCCTCCTGACTGTATGAAGCTTTGGGGGACATCTAGGAACAAACCATAACAATACACAATGAATTGTCAACTCCATTCACACCGCTGTGCATAGAAAGCAGAACTTCTGCTTTCACTGAACCCTAATGAAGTTCAATGTCACACTGTTGAGCAAGCTCTTCTCTGATTGCCCTACTCTGCTCAGGCTTTGACAACTCTTCAACTTCCTCCTTTTATGATAGCAACCTTGTTAGGTTCTATTTGGGAGTAAGGTGACAGCAGTGTCTTTCTATGCCTGGCTTGTTTCATTTAATGAGAAAGATTGAACTTCTGGATACATACAGAATTTCATGAACGACAAGAGTCCCTGCTTTTCACTGCTGAATGGTCCACCCTGTGGGTACGTGCTCCATGTCATCTGTTCTGCTCATCACTGAAAGGCATTAAGATCCACACCTTCACCATCAATAGATCAGCACATTCTTCACCTAACTAGGGAAACAGACCTGAAAATCCACCTGCAAAGGGCTCTGAGCAGCCATAGCATCTCAAGCAAACAGAGCAAAGCCCGCTGCATCAAGGCATCTGGCTTCAAGGGATCTCATAACCCAGGTAGTTTGGTGCTGAAGCAGGAGCAGGAATGGAGGCACGGAGCAGAGGAGAGGGCAGCAGCAACTCACATGGCTACAGGTGATGAATTCTGACACAGGGGCCAAGAGCACAGGGTGGGGACGGAGCAGGCCCCTCAGCAAGGGCACTGAGAAAGCTGAGTATCCTCAACCAGAAGAAAAAACATCTAGGTCCCGATTTCCTACCAGGTAGCAATATTACCTCAACCTGGGCACGGTGGCACGTGCTGTTAGCCCCAGCCCTCTTGAGGATGAGGCAGGAGGATCACGCTGAGTGTCCTGGGCTACATAGTGAGGTTAAGACCAGCCTGAATTACAGAGCGTGATCCTGTCTCAAAAAAAAAAAAATATTAACTCAAAATATATTAACAGCTGAAATGAAGAAACTGAAACTACTAGGAGAAAACACTGCGTAGATGGACATGTCAGCACACGCCTACACTCCAGCACCCTGGGAGGCTGAGGAAACTGGGTCTCAAATTTAATCCCAGCCAGGGAGACATAGAAACAGCCTGCGAAATTTAAGGGTTTAGCTTGGTGAGAAAGCTTTGGATTCAATCTCCAGTACCACTAACAAAAAAGAGAAGGAGAGAGACAGAGATGGAGACAGAGAGAGAGAGACAGAAAGATAGAGAGACACACATAGACAGAGACAGAGAGAGAAAAAGAAAAATGTAAGTAAAGACAGGAAAAAAGGAAGCAAAAAAGAAAGAAAAACACAGGATGTGGGTCTCAGCAAAGTGTTTTTCCATCTGAATCCAACACCATCAAGAAAATTTAGTATTTGGCAAGTGGGATTGCATAGAAAACAAACAGAGAGAAGAAACAGCGACAGAATGGGAGGAAATATTTGGAGACCACATATGTGAAAATGAGTTCATGTCCAAACAGGTAAGGAACTCAAACTCAATAGCAACCCCCCAAATCTATCTTAAACACTAGGCTAGAGCTTCGGGTCCAGGTTACTCAGGAAAAGACACACAAGTAACAATGGTCACATGAAATACCACCAAATATAACTAAATATCAGAGAGATGAAAATCAACCCAGTGCAGATGTGCTATGCAAAGACAAAGATAGGAGTGCAGAAAAAGAACTCTCCAAGCTTTTCCTAGGGAGGTGAGTTAGGGTGGTCTTTCTAGGGCTCCTTGACCACTGCTGCAGCTGTGACCTCATTTCTGTTCGGAGTCTCCCTGCTTAAAAACCATCCTGTAATCCGCTCAGCTGCTAGGTCCTGACCACACAGAAAAATGCTGCCTATGTCACTCACAGGTCAAAGTTCTCTCTAAAAATGAAAGACAATAAACCAAACAATCAAGGAAACAGAAACAGAAGGACATAAATCGGGTGATTAGAATTTTTCTAACATCTGTCATTTAATAAAAGTCATAATTTTGCCAACCCCAAAATAATATTCTTAATCTAGTGCTGCTTCCTAGCTCGACATTACATTTCACAGAAGACACTGTCACCTTTCCTACGAGAGTGACTCACTACTAAACCATAAAAAGTTATTTGAAAAATTCATATTATCATTTCTAAGCCATGGTTATGCATACAAGATGAAATTTATGTGACTTAACTGGATTTGTTAATGGTAATTTGAAAGTTAATTACAGCAAGATTGTGTTTGTAACCAACAGTGACTGTAATTGGCTGTCATGTTTACTTATGGCTGGAGACCTAAAGGACTTACCCTAGGAAATACCAACTCCTAGACAAGGAACCTGAGGGTAGGTCAGCTAGCTTCCTGTTCCTCTTGGCTCTATTTTTCCTATAAGACCAGGAAATCATATCTACATCACACAGAGTTAGTGGAATAAGGTGTTTCTCAAGGAAACCTCCCGCCCTTACCAGACCATCACCATCAAAGTGGATTTCCAAGGAACTGTCTTCCGCTTGCATGAAGACAAAATAAATCTACAGAATCCAAGAAGGCAGGGGAGGTGGGGAGCACAGCAAACTTCCCCAGGTACCTTAAGGCTTTCAGGCTCTCTTTTCTGAAAATCCATTCCTGTGTCTCTTTCCATTCCTATTTCTGTTCCATATGTCATGTTGCCTCTTATTAACACATCCTTCTGCTGACTTTCCACATCTGCTCTCCCTAGTCACTTACCCATGACTTCATCTTCTTCTCTGGACAGGAAGATGCTGCACAGAGAGCTGGGGCCACAAGTCTTCTGATGGCTTTGTGGCTTCTTCCTTGGCAGCAATGGTGGTCCCAGGTGAGCTGTGCAGGATGCTTATGGGCCAGGTCAATGGATGGCTAGGACTGCCCCCAACGCTCTGTCTGGGAGGTCCATGCTGCCTCTTTCTCCTGCTTGTAGAAAAGCCTGATAACAGCATGGATTTCTCCCTGTGGATCTGGCAGGTCCAGACTTAGAAACCTGCTTCTTCCCTTAGAGAAAGAGCACCATGTGCTTTGGAGGGTGTGGCTTGAGAAAGTGGTTTCTAGGCAACCATACACAAAAATGCTCCATTAATTCATAATAGTATTGAAGGTATCCATTTAACCTTATCAACAAGACTGGGAATCGAAAGAAACATAGCCATAGCTATCCAATCTGGCTTCAGAAAGTTCTGCTGATGAAAACGGACTGTGTGGTTCAAGGTCCAGTGGTACTTCTCATGGTGACAATGTGATCACCAACCACTGGATCACAACTCCATGCTGCCCATAGAAACAGGAGTGTGTGTAGTGTGGTTAATGTGAAGATTAATCTCACCCCAAGTATTTATTTAGAAGTTGCTATCTCCCAAACACTGCTTTCCATAGAGGTACAACACCGAAAATGATAGGAAGATGCCGCTCTCAAGCACATGTGTGTGTCAGCATGCTTCCTGTATTGGACTTGAGGTGGAAAATTGTTGTGATTCCTGACCTTTATACTTTCAGGATTTTTAAGGAACCTTTGACTTAGCAGTATGAGAAAGTGTTTCCAAAGGTCTTGCCTGCTTTGTCCAGGAAGTTTTGATTTTGTAAGTTTACTTATATTAGTTCTACATAAATAGGTTAATTGAAACGCATTTTAAATAGCATAAGATTTGCCCATTTCAATAGTAGAATTCAATGATTTTTTGTGGCTTTATGGAATAACGCAACCACTGACTGAAATTAGTTTTAGAACACACTCATGTTTGACCAAATCTCCTGTACTCCAAATCCAGGCTCGGGAGCCCAGGTCTAGGCAAACCCTGCCTCTCTGCCTTTACAAGTTTGCCTTTCCTGAACATCTCACATGACTCAGATCACGCAGTGTGAGTGGTACTGTGACTGGCTGCATCCAGAGTGTAACGTCTTGAGGTTCATGTGTGTTGTACCACGTATCCCCAGCTCATCAGTACCATTTCTGGGTATGTTTCACTGCATAGATAAACCACATTTGGTGGATGGTAGGCACGGACCACTAGGCCTGGCTGCTTCTTCTCTTTCATGCCAATTTATTTTTTCTGAATGTTCCCAGGTGATTCTTCTAAAATAAGTTCAGGTAATTGTGCTGCTTTCTTCTCAAGACCCAGAATCTTGGAGAATGCTAATTACTCAGCATGGACTTTTCGTGGATCATCTTTCCATTGCTAGAAAAATTCTTGGCAAAAAGTGCTGAAAAGAGGAAAGGTTTATTTTGCTTAGAATTTCAAAAGTTACAGTCACAGTCCTCTTGCTCCATGATTGAAACATTATGGTATAAACACATGGCAAAATACCCCTGCTCAACTCATGGTGTCCTGGGAGGAGAGAGGGTTGGAAGAAGCCAGAAAGAGAGGAGGAGACTGGAGATAGTGCGCACAGTGTGCGACTTTCCCCAGCTGGCCCTGTCTCCTCACAACCCATTCAGCCACAAAATGACCAATGGAGTAACCCAGCCATGAGGTCGGTGCTCTCAGGAAGCAGCTTCCCAAAACTCCACCTCTGACCTCTGCTGTTTTGGGGAGCAAGACCCTTCCTAACGAGTCCTTGAAGGATGCTGCATGTTTATCCATGACACACCCCAAAAGTGCACCACTAAAATTCTTCCCAGTGTCCCTGTACAGAGACTGACTCTGCTGCATCTCCCTGAGCCCACGTGGCATGGCCGGCGTCCCAGGGTACCCGACTGCATGTGTCTACCTCTGTGCTCCTCTCTCAATGGGGAAGCTCTGAAGCTGGGGTGGGGGCCTGGGTCCAACCTGAGCTGCACCTCACATGGCTGGATGCCCTCTGGCGACTTCCCTCTTTGAGCCTCAACATCCTTCTCTAGTACATGGGGACACTCTTAACACCCACAATTTCAGATGGGTCAGAGAAAATAAGAGGACATATGCAAAATGCCACTGTAAAAATCCCCAATTTAGTTGAGAACTGTCCTCTCAGCAGAGGGGAAGGACGCAGCACAGAATGAAGCAGCGCCCTCCTAGCTGGAGGCCTCATGGTTCCGCCCCAGAAGTGGAGATGTCAGGCTGCAATCCAAGGCCTCGAGACCTTCTGCTGTGGGAGGGGAAAGGTCATAAGGGTGCTGAGCAGCCTGGCTGCTTTCCTAATCTGCTCACTCTCTGCTTACAGGAATGGCTTTGGTCCCTACCTTCTGCTCAGCACCCCTAGGGGAATGGGGTTGTTCTCAGGAGCTGCAGGTGTCCTGGTTCTAGTGTGACTTCCTCAGTCTCTGCTTTCTATGAGTCACATCTGTGGTGGGCATGCCCAGAGTGAAGTCTCACAACAAATATGGACAGCACACTGTGAGTTCGTGTATCAGAGCATGCTGTTGTGTATTCAATCTGTAGCTACTTAACAACTCATTCCAATATCACTCTTTAATTTTCTAGCTTTAATCTTAGTTCTGTGTCTCTGTCTCTATCTCTGTCTCTCTGACTCTGTCTCTGTCTCTCTGTCTCTCTGTCTCTCTCTCTCTCTCTCTCTCTCTCTCTCTCT
This sequence comes from Cavia porcellus, assembly GCF_034190915.1. Taxonomy (NCBI): domain Eukaryota; kingdom Metazoa; phylum Chordata; class Mammalia; order Rodentia; family Caviidae; genus Cavia; species Cavia porcellus. The sequence continues at coordinate 4,490,105 of NW_026947499.1, read as the reverse complement.
CTCTCTCTCTCTGTTTTGTAGCCAATATTAACTCACTGATGATGAGATCCTTGGCTGTACCATAGTGTTGTCTGGTTAGAAGACACTGGCTGAACCCTGAAAGCCATGCCTTTCCATATTGCCAAGAACATGGCATATGTATACTGGCATTTATTCAAATCATCTCTTAAGTGTTATACTAAGATGCTGAAAAATTAAAATAATTGATTACAAGATAATTAACAAAAATAGTTACTTAAAGGATAGTTATTAGCAATATTGTCATTCTGTACTGAGCTACCCTAGTAACCAAGCACCAACTACATAGTTATAAATTAACTGACCACGTTGTTCTGCTGTTCTGTAATGCATCATCCCCCCACCTTAGTGACCTGTGTGCTATATCAACTTTTGTTCCCCTTTTAAGAGACGAATGATGCTGTGTCAACCATTGTTCCCTTTATGAGAGACAAATGTTCCTGGAATTGGAAGACCAAGGGCTATGAATTGGCTAACCACCCACTGTGAAATGCCTCTTACCTCAAGCAAAGGGGAACAAAGGCCCACCTTATTTCTGTTTCTCATCACTATGTACTTAATGATCAATGAGCTAATCATAAATGAACTACAAAAATCAGTCAAAACTCTAACTCACTTGCACAGCTTTACAAATTCTATCTGCACTGTGTTGCTGGGCCAGTAAAATAAAAGTGTTTCTTCCTAAAAATGATGTGGTTTTGCTCCATTTTTTCCATCTCAGGGGTTTTGCCCCATTTTCATCTCAGGGGCCTTTTTGGGGTAGTACAACTTTTGGGGGCTCTCCGGGATTACACGGGACCACTTCCCACATTTTTTCAATGATCTATCAGCTTGAACCATTTGTAAGTACTTGGGTCTTTTGTTCTTTCTAATTTGAGTGCACACATTTGACGTTGAAGCTGCACAGGGCAGGACACCCTCCAGGAAAGGGCTTCTAGCCCATTTGTGATTTGGGGTTTTTTATCCTTTTGGTTTTGTGCTTGGTATATTTTTACTGTGGAGGCATTTGTTCCTTTGAATCTGTTATCTCAATGCTAAAATTCAGATTTCTTTTTTCTCTTAAACTACTGTTGCAGGTTCCATGCGGTTTATTGGACTTAAGGGTCATAGTGAAAATTTATTTCCCTTTAGGTTGCTGAAGCACAGACAGAAAGACTTTTGTTTGTGTCTTTAATATTAGTCTTGTCTTTTGTGGCACCTTGTTTAATGTTTTAGTCCTCAACTCATTATGTACAACCTCAGCATGCCTTTAAAAGTATTTTTCTTTCTGGTTAAAATGTAAATATATATATATATATATATATATATATATATATATATATATATTTACACACACACACACACACACACACACATATATATATATATTTATGGTTTTTAAAATCATATTGACTTTACCAAGTAAAGCCAGGTTATACTGTTATTGAGCCAGTTTAAAAAGTTACAGTTTTTAAAGTGTAACATTTTAAGGTGGTAAAAAGACATAAAATGATTTAATATATTATAGACTACTTAAAAAGTTACTTCAAGGATTTTATTAAAAGTTTTAATGTCTAAAAGCTAGAAAAAAAAAAGGTAATTGACTGGTAATAAGTAAAAAAACAGATAAAAACAAATGTGTTCAGAATTTGACAGAACTGGATCAGTAAACTTTTCCTGCAAATGTTTCCATTAAAATAAGATTATATTCTAAAAAGGAGGAGGATCTGTCTTCTCCACTCATCGCTCCACTTGGGATGACTGCCAGCAGATTTTGCAGGTTTTGTTTACAATAAAAGAGAGAGACAACATTCTTGCTGGGGGATAAAAAGCAGTGTGGATTCCAGATGAAAACCCATCCTCTGATCCTGAATGCCAGAACCCTGTTTTTCCTTTGTCCCACCCCCAACCTGACAACCAGAAATAAAAAGGCTCTTGTTCAGTATCGTCAATTGTTTTCAGAAGCCTTTTAAGGGCTGCCAGAAAACCCATCAATTTGTCCAAGGGAGCAGAGGTGAGACAAATGGATGCTGAGTCTCCCTCGGGGTTTCTGGAGAGATTGCTAGAGGCCTATTAAATTTGTACACCTATAGATCCGGGGGCACCTAAAAATGCAAGGGCCATTAATAATACCTTTGTAACTTTTGGCCCCTGATATTAAGCAAAAATTGCAAAGGCCTGAGAGATTTAAGGAAATGCCCCTCAGTTAGTTATGAGTTTGCTTAGAACTGAGTCTTTCCTCCCAGCTGGTGCAGGTCATTCAGCAGATTCCAGTCCCTATGACTAGAAGCAAATGTGAAAATTTCTAGGAGCCATAGGATATTACCTGCTTTAGATTACAGACTCACGAGACCAGGCTTTTAAGCAATTGAAATCAGCCTTAACAGAGGCTCCAATTCTGGCTCTGCCAATGTTGCAAAAACCTTTGTCCTCTATGTTGATAAAAAGCAAGGGATGGCAAAAGGAGTACTGACCCAGAGTTTAGGACCATGGCAAAGGCCTGTTGCCTGTCTTTCCAAGAGACTCGATAATGTGGCAGCCCAATGGCTGCCTTGCCTGCAGATGATTGCCTCGGTGGCCCTCCTGGTGAAAATGGCCCAAAAGGTGACATTTGGAAAAAAAATTTAATTATCTCCTCTCATTCACTGGAGATTCTCATCAAAGCTCCCCTGGACCTAGGGCTGCCTAACTCCAGAGTCATGCACTATCAGGCATTACTTCTGGATCCAACTACCATCAGTTTCAAGGAGACAGTGGCTTTGAACCCAGATACTCTGCTGCTTGATGATGACCCCTCCTTGCCCCTCTGATCATCTCATGGGGCTTCGACCAGACATGACAGATGAGCCACTGTCCGGAGTTCCATTGTATTTCTCTGATGGAAGCAGTCACATCTATCAATGTAAGTGGGTTGTAGGAGCTGCAGCCACAGACTCTCAGATTCTATGGGAATAGACTTTGGAGCCAGGAACATCGGCCCAGTGGGCTGAACTCATTGCACTCACTGAGGCCCTCAAGTTGTCACACTGATAGCAGATATGCATTTGCTACTTCCCATGTTCACAGGGCCATTTATCAGGAATGAGGTTTATTGACTTAAGGGGGCCAAAAAATCAAAAATGCTCCCCAAGCTTTGAATTTGTTAGCTGCCATTTTGATGCCAAGAAAGGTGGCTATTAAATAATCTAGCAGACGCTGCTGCCCGAAAGGCAGCCACAAAATCAGTGGGGATTGAGATAGTCCCAGCACTGCTACTGATTCCACCCACTCTGTCAGAGCCCTTTTACACTCATAAAGACTTGCATTTGGCAGCTCAGCTCCAAGCAAAGTCTGATATCCCTGGGGGCTGGTACCAGCTGCCTGATAATGGAGTCCTCTTCCCCAAGGCCTTGGGACGAGAACTCATCCAACAAGTTCATGAGTCCACTCACATGGGAGGATCAAAACTCGCTGCTGGTTTTCAAGATTGTTTCTTTATCCCTCAGTGGTCAAAGCTTACTCAGTATTTAAGCCTTAGGTTCCCTCAGTGCCAGTTGCTGAACCTAAAGCAACCACAACAATAAGTATGTCATTAAATGCAATAAAACTGGAGGTTTTCCATGGAGGTCTGCAGTGGATCCCTTAATAGACCAATTAGCCTGTTAACCCAGGATGCTCAGCACCTGGTCCGGCCTCAGACCTGCTGTATCAGCATCTGCACTTTTAACTAGACCTCGAGCTAATTCACAGCAGATTACAGTTCAATAAGCACTGAGCCACCCAGTATACAGCTGCCTGTGGTATAGGCACAGAGTATTAACCACACCATATACACTTCGAGGGTAAGGATATGCAACATATTAACGATTTTTTTAATCTATTATCTTGTTTGACAATTCTGTATCATTGTTTTTATTGTGTTTTATTTTTCTCTTCAAAATAAAATTTTAAAAACTAAACAAAGAAGAAGCACTGAGCCATGTCAGCATCTTCAAAATCAGACCCGGGATGAACTTGTTCCGCTGCCTGGATTCCGTGAATGAGAACGATATTCTCGCAGTGTGCAAAGCAGGGAGAAGAGACCCCCGAGAACAGCACGCTGAGGTGGGTGGGACCCTCGCCGGGGCTGCGTAGAGGTGAGGCAGACAGCGGCCCCTGCGGTTGGTGAGCTGTGGATCCGGAGGGAGCACAGTGGTCAGTTCGCCCTTCCTGTTCTGTGAAGTGGGGGGAATCGCAGCATCTGACTCAGGGCTGAGTCACGAGGGCTTCATGATCTGATGCAAGAAATTTTAAACATACTCATCCTGGACCATAAATAAATAAAATTTAAAAATAAATAAAAGCTATAAATGGAGGCTTGCTAGTTGGGAAGAGGAGTTTTATTTTAAGATATAAAAAAGAGACAAATCGAGACTGCTGTTCTGGGTGCAGGAAAGAATATAGAGAGGAGGCTTTGACTTCATCCTGAGCCACAGCATCCCCAGGGAGCCATGGCAAGCCTGAAGATCGCCTTGTCCAGCAGCTCGACTTCCCAGCTAGAGCCTCAGGGTGGGCGGGGTGCAGGCACTGTTGGTGAGCATTCGGAATGACGAAATGTTAGCACCAGTTTTGGGGACCAATCGCAGGCCAAAAGCAGGAAGTGACGCCTCCAGCGTCTTATTTCCCGTCTCCTCCCTCTGCTCTTGTTAGCTGATCAGCCAGCTTTCCAATGCTTCTCAGTGATAATTCATAATTATTCATTCAAGATAGCACAGCCTAGTGCAGTTATATATAATAAAATCTATATATTAACATCTGACTCTCTTTTTAGAGGAACCCTTCCAAATTTGAGCGATTTTTCTGCATTATTTGCTTTAAATTGTGTATGAATTGCCAGTTTTGCTGACAGAACTAAAATATGGAGCAATTCCTGAATTGCCTGAAATTGTCCCATTGTTGAGTAAAAGTGATCATCAGATCAGGGCTCAGATAATGTGGCTCCAATGTTCACACAATTTTGAATTTTCAGAATTGTGTCCTTTGTTTAATAAATATCACACATGGACTGTGGGATGTTTTTGCTTTCTAGGCCCCCTTGTCTCTTATTCCTTTTCGGAAGCTGCCAGACTTTGGTAGTCCTGCAAACTCCTGATTTTTGACTCTCTGGGAAAATGATCACGGACCTGCACAATTTAAAAGAACCCCAGAGAATAGGCCAGTAACTGCCCTTCCTGAAGGAGGCCTTGAGCACAGGCTGAAGGTTGTCTCATATCCTTATCCCCAAGGCCTGATGCTTACAGGTAACAACACTAACACTTCTTCCATCTCCCTCACAGAACAGCCTGGCCCTGAAACACTGCTGCCCTAAGAGGAAATCTATTCCAGGAGTTTCAGAAATGCCCTAGTTGCATTGAGCATGAAAGGAATGGATTCTGTTTCCACGAATCTCTTTCCTTCGCAGGCAGAAGAATTCAATGTCTGTAGGTAAAGCAGTTGTTTTCAACCCTGAGCCCAGGAGCTGACAAAGAACTTATGAAGCAAACAGCGAGCATAGCTATGCCTTGCAGCACTGGGAAAAAGTGGAACAAACTCAGGGTTTGTTTAAAGCATAGCAATCGTGTTTGTCTTGTTCATCTCCCAAAACAATTTTAATTGTTAAAGGCAAAGTGTGAAGGCCAATAGGACAATGAGTTAGAAAGAGAAAAATGGGGAATTTGATCTGAGCTTGAAACCGGGCCCTACGGCTCCCAAGTCCTATGATCACTGGCATATGACAGTTTCCCCACTTAGAAAGCACTGCTGGTGTTGGGTCCTGTGTGGTCCCGCTTTGATCATGGGTGCTACCATCTCCGAATGCTGTTCCCTCTGCCTGCAATGGTCCTTCCCTTCGCCTGGGTGGTCCCTGCCCCTTAGTTCTCAGGTCACCACAAAATTTCTTACCTGTCCTCTCAGGTTTAATCATCTTGGGTTTCTAGTCTTGGGTTTTTAACATTTGTTTTTCAGTCCACCCTGAATTCTGTGTGCCATGCGCTCCCTGTAAGTATTTGTGATTCTGACAGCACCATTGGTTAAGAACTGTGGGTCACTTACCTACCCATGCGGCCTCAGTGTCCCTTGGGACATGACATGTTGTCAGTCATCTGCATCTAATAAATGGGTCACTGAATAGGGAAATCTGCATGTAAAACACAGTGTGCATGTGTAAAGGAGGATTATATTTATGTGGCGGGGTTGCTTAGATTTGTTACTTTTCCCATGCAAAATTTTTGGCACATGCCTATCAAATACTAAGCACTTGTGTCTATTGACTTGTGTGGTAGATAAGCAAATCACACAGATCAAACCATACTCTTTCAAATTCACCACAAACACTGTGGATTGTGAACACTATCAGCTCTCCTGACACGTTTGATTGCTATAGTAAACACTGCTGAGGATACAGAAATCGCCTTTGACTCAAGGTCACTGATTTCCATAGCTGCCTAATACAGAAAAGCAGCAGCACACACCTCTGGTGGCAGCCCCCTAGCAGGCTGAGGCAGGAGGGGTGCAAGCTCTGGCCCGCCTGGGCAGGGTGGTGACTTAGTGTGACCTTGTCTTACAACTGTAAATATGGTCTCAAAGAGCCGGGAAGATGTTCAGTGCAGAGACCTGGTTCAGTCTCCAGGAACTCAAAGGGAGGAGAAAGTAAAAGGAAAAATAAGAAGGAAGTGAAACCGCAGCAAGAACTCGCCAAAGACATGCACTTTGTGCATAAATGTCTTTCTAGCACACATGCTACATGTATTTCTTCTGATCTTAGGCTGAAATAGTGGTTATTTGTTTATGGAATGGCATAGGACTGTGGCGTTTATGTCTCTCTTGTTGCACAGAACCTCAGTCTTGTAAGTTCTGTGACAGATGAGCTATGTCCCTTTCCCCTGATTTCACACCATCTTCTACCTGGAGGCATAGGGCAGGCTGTAGGTAAATTTATTTGTTCATTTGTCTCAAAATTTGAAAACCCCTCCTAATTAAATGGAAAATAGTTTTGTACTTACTTTTTAAAAATTTGTAGGAAGAACTGGGTCTCCATTCACCAATCCCATGTGCTTTCCTCTCCAGGAGATATTTTATTCCCAGGCTCCTTGCAAGTCACTGTGGTCATGTGATCTGTTCCAAGCCAATCACAGGCAATCATCTGCAGTGGCCTCACCCTCCCATCCTGTTCTTCATAGGCTTCCATTAGTGATGCTGTCTGTGTGGTCCTCTATCCAGCCAAAGGGAATCCTCAGAGGTTGAGCATCATCTGGGAGGATCTGGGACCCTGAGTTATGCTTGAAAGGAGAGCTCCTTAGTGCTGTAGGTTTTGGTAGCTGTAAAACACAGCCTAAAACTTCCATGACCTTCACACATGAGCTCATGAGGGATTGAGAAAGAAAAGCTTGCATGACTTTGTGGCTACTGATATAGGGCGTGGGATTTAGGAGTTGACACTAAGCATTCTGAGGGCTGTGCTGAGTCCTAATAGAACAGGCTATCCAGCCAGGTCTGCACTGCAGTACTTTGAGCTATGGTCTCTGAACATTTCCATGTAGCCTAAGGTGGAGCACACTCAGGTTTGCACAACTAACAAGTGGCAAAGTTGGGACTAGAACGTGGCTGCTTGGTTCCCAAGTTTAACTGTGTGATCACTGCTCTATGCAACCTTGTGACCACCCAGGCCGGCTTGCCTGCCTTTGCATTTGCACAGTATTGTAATGAGCATAACCTATCATCTCAACTGGATACACTGCTACTTTTCACACAATAAAAAAGATACACCAAAATAAGCGCCCTAGTAAAAGCTGTGTTGCTTACAATGAAGTCAGGAGATGACTGCAGACCTCAGTAGAGCCCCTTGCTTGGAAGAGGGCAATTTGTCTCTATTAACTTTGCCTGCTTCTCCTGTTTAGTCTGTTGAACAATTATCAGTTATGAATCACTGAACAAATACTCTTCTTTTTTTTCTAACTGCGTGGGTGCCACCGCCAGCATTGGCCTGGGTAAGTGAGCAGCCCCTATCCTAACTAAGTTCAGAGTTATGTAGCCTAAATATTCAGCAATTCACCAGCAGCTTTAAAAATGCAGAGAAAAACAGACCCAGCTCCTGTCAAGCCAGGCTGTGCTTTGATAACAGGGCCTGCTGGAAACAATTGGGCATCTTATTTAGCAGCATAACTTTAAGTTTCCTAACATCTAAGTAATTTAAAGGTGATTTTTAATGTGCTTTGACTCTGCTTCTTGTGTGTTTCTTCACACAAGTCTTCCTTAGCATCGGTGGATGCCTAAGTCTCCCAACAAGGTCACTTTGCCCCCAGCTGCACTGACCAGAAGGCTCCTGTGCAGGCACAGGGCTGCATCCTTTGTATCTAGGGAGGGTCCTCACCCTCACTGCTGTTCAGAGCCCACACTCAGAGCACACAGTGATTTCCGACTCTCCACAGTTTACCTGTCACTGTGAGAAGATCATCTCAGGCTTAACCTGCTGCCCCACAGCCCCTAGTCCTCCAAGGAGCTGGCTCTGGGGACCATGGTGATGAGCACAGGACTGACTGTCCATGAGGGGCCAGCAGCTCCATCTGGGCTCCCGTGATACCTGGACATCAGATGCTCTGCTTTTCATCCCTGGAGCTCCTGCTGGGACCACTGCTGCCTAGGACAGCAGAATCATAGCCCAAGCAGGAGGACATCGGTGGGAGAGGTTTGATAAACTAAACTCGTGAACTTAGCATTGGTGGGTTTTGTTTTGTTTTTGTTCTTAATTTGAGAGTTAGAAGAGAATAAAGGAAAGCAAGACTATGTTAATTTTCTCTCTGTGTGTCGGAACATGGAATTAGTAAGAAGTGGTTTTAGATGATTAAGTGAAGGCTGACCATCCTGGACTCAGGTGTGCTCTTACGTTCTGCATACACGAGGTCTTCAGCACTGAGCAGACATTACTAGAATAACTAAAACAATGAAAGAAAATCCTGTTTGTACCACTGCTCTCTGCCTTTTCCTCCTGTCAGCCACTAGTGTGTTTTGGTTGATGATAACCTCATTGTCACAAAGTGGTTGCCAAAGTTCCATGAATTATATTCCAGTGTTCTTATTAAGCCATATCCTTATTAAAAAGCTAGCAGGTTACCAAAACAAAACAAAAACTCTTGGCCCCAAAGAACAGTCACTCCTAGCATCCCACTGCATTTCAGGGGGCAACAGGAACACATGGAGCTTCCACTAAGGCCATGGTAATGAGCTGATGTGGAAAGAGTGCCCATCAGCATTTACAATCCATACCTCGGGCTGGGCACAGGTACGCCCTGCAAAAGTCAGGTGCAGGTTAGCCAGCGGGGGCAGCACAACAAGGAAGCAGTTAGCAGCACTGGAACTGTTAAGGAACATTTCAACTAAGCCTTAAGAGCCTTGACACAGTTTATCTACTGATGCCATGCTCAGGTTTTGATATTCACACAAACACCACCCAGCAAAATCTTACTTTTGTGGGCAGATGGGCCATTGGATGTCAACTCAAAGGCTGTATTTCTTTGAGCTGTTGCCTGATACAGCCAGTCAACAAAAGACCACAGTGACCTATGTGTACTCTCGGACAGGCCCCTCTCACAAGCCTCTAATCTAGCATGAGCTTTTCTTCCTGGGAGGCAAAGGCTCAGGGGAACATTTCCAAGGCTAATCAAGAGAAACACAATTGATCTATGACTAGTGTGTTTGGCAGACAATGGGCTGTTTCGGGAGGCCACAGGAAAGACAAATAGGGAACAGAGTGCCTGAAGCAGCCACTGTGGCTGAACTGCTCCCAGAGGCTCATATGACAGCTAGGCTTGGTAAACGCAGTCTCTCTCCAGGGATGCTGGGCCCCCTGTTAGGCTAGAGACCGTTAGGATCTAGGAGGTCCATGGTGGAGGCTGCAGGACTCCCACAAGAAACCTTACTACAGGTAAACAGCTCCCTTCCTAGTCTTTCCTCCATAATGAAATAAAGTTCCCCCATGCAAGTGACAGATAAGGAAAGGGTCTCCCACTGTATTTCAGGGGAAGTAGTAAAAAGGGCTTTGTTCCTTGTGGAAGAAATGAATCAAAAGGTCCTGGACATAGCAGAAGGTTCAGGGATTCACCCGTTTCTTTCTGCATCTGGATCATAAAGATTACAAACACACTGGACTCAGAATTGTTCATCATGCCGGCCAGGCAACCGTGAGGACAGGTGACGGTCAGTCAGTATCATTTCAGTTGATGCAGTTGATACCTGGAAATACACCATTTGTAGCATGTGCACACGTGCACACACAGGCTCAGCATTAGACAGATGAACTATGGTCACAACTGAGATGCTTTGGTGGAAAGAATGGAGGAATGTCCAGCAGTGGAGAGGACCAGGGAGTTTCCTCCCTCTTCTCAGGTCTCAGCCTCGCACAGGGACAAGTTCAAGCAGAGAAAAAGACATAGAAAGAACTGGAGACTTTAATGGCTGCTCTCTCTCCCCAGTTTCTGTCTCCCTCTAGCTCTCTGTCTCTGTCTCTCACCTCTCCCAGGTAGCCGAATTTGTGTTAAGCGAAAGAACTGAGGAAAGGCTACCTTAGCTGCTTTCTTGTTGCTGAGACAAAATGACCAACATCCAAATTTCCAAGAGGACAGGTCTGTGTGGCTTACGGTTGTAGCTGTTTACTCCATAGTGGGTTGACTCCAAGGCAGGGAGGCACGTGGGAGAGGTGCACTGTGGAGGAGAAAGAGTCTTCAGCAGGTAGAAGACTACAAAACCAACAGACAGCAAGTGGCCAGCCTCTCTCTGTCCCTTATTTCACCCTCAGTCCCAGCACCCTTGTTCCTAACATTGCACCATGAACCAACCCCAGGGTCACGCACTCTAGATCCAGGTACCTCTGGAAAGCCCCACCTATGACTGTGTAGGGCTTTGGCGGGACATCAAGACACAAGCCATGGCAAGTGCACAGCAGGATTCCACTATACTAGGGAAAAGTATTACTACATAGAAGTTCTGTTTGGGAAAGTCAAGTACGCTGACCACAATACCTTACAATGAGCAAAAACTAGACCCAGAGGAAGGATAGGGAGGTCCACCTTCCCTGTCTCACCTGGACATGGGATTCTGTCTCCTCCTCCCAAAGAGGAATTTTCCTTCCCCATCCTTCATTGAACAGCTGGTATAATTGATGACAGTCTAACAAGACTAAATAAACACTGTACCTGAACACCCTGCCACATGAAATCACTGTCTGAGGTTGTATTAATGAAAAGCTCTTCAATGTATGCAAGGGCTTAATTTTCTTTTTTTTTTTTTTTTTTTTTTTTTTTTTTTTTTTTTTTTTTTTTTTTTTTGTCTTTTTCCTTTTTTTTTTTTATCGGTACCGGGGATTGAACTCATGACTGCCTGCTTTCAAGGCAGGCGCTTATGCCGCTGAGCTAAACCCCCAGCCCCCAAGGGCTTAATTTTCAATTAAAAAGATGAGCATTTTAATTAGTTACCAGTTGAGTGGCATAAAAACATCCACATTGCTATGTGTTTAATATGAAATTATTTTAAAATGTAAGTCTAATGTCGTTAATAATGATTTCCTAGAGCCATGGTAAAATTGGCAATTACGGCTTTAATGGATGTTGTTAATATCTGACTTGGAAACACAAGACCTGGCACCAATTATTTACCAAGCAGGTGAGTCCCAGGTCAGTGCTCAGCCATCAAGCCGAACCCCCAGCCCTAAATTCAGTAAACACAGTGAACTCCAAGCAGGGCACTGCCCTTACACTTCAGCATAAAAGTTCAGTTTTTCCATGGGTTTAATATTTCTCTGTTTTTGTGGTTGTCACAAAATCATGTCACTTCCCTGAAGGCAGATACATAATGAAGAGAGATTTGTGTGTTCAGGGAGGGAGAATTTGGTTGAGCAGCTGTTTGGAGAAGGTACCTTTCAAATTAATGAGAGGAAGAAACTGTGTAAGAGGATAGCAGATGTGTAATTTTGCCATCACCAGTGAGCCCATTCCCCACACTGCTTGTCACTGGAGGGGGGGGTGATTTTGTTTTGTTTATGTGTTTACTTGTTTTTGAGACAAAGTCTCTCTTTGTATGTCATCCAGGCTGGGCTTGAACTCCCCACGGAGAGGAGAGTGACCTCAAATTCACAGTGATCCTCCTTGTTTGGCCTCCTGAGTGTGGGACTGCAGACGTTCATCACTGTGACTGGCTCTGCTGGTCACTTTGAACCACACTGACCCCATCATTCTGGATGCTTTGTGAAGCAGCTCTAGAAGGCTTCCTTTGTGAGCCTCGTTACAAACATAAAAAATGCAAATGTGGCTGCCAGGTGTCACAGAGTGGTAAAGGAACCTTGGGAAGACGCTTCGGCATAGGGCGTCCTCACCGCTTTAGTCACTGGATATGTGTAACTTCTGACTCTTCCACAAAGTCAAAAGGAAAGAGAGCCTTTGTATATGATTCAAAACATGGGAGCAACTACAAAAGCACAACTAAAGATGCTTTAAGGTTGCACTTTATGTGGTCTTTACAATAAAAGTCTTTCCCTGCCCCTAATCCTCACACATTTATGTGTCATTTGCTGAAATTCCTTCAGTTTCCTATCTCGTGGGCAGCTGGTGAATTTCTTTTACACACTACATCCCATGACCTACTGGGTTCAATCTTCAGTCTCCTTACAGACCCCACTGAGCCACATGCTGCGGCACCCTTCAACAGGCACAGCCCACTATCACATGTGCTTGTGTGGATGGAGTTAAGTTTGTTCTCTAACAGGAGACCTAACATTCTGATGTGGATTTTGTTTTCTCTTGAAAAAATTAGAACTCTGACAATGCAGGTATTTACATTGCAAACTATCAACAATCAGCCATGCTTGCCTTCTAGACCAAATACTTAAATCTGGGCTTATGATTTCACAATTCTTGCTAACAACATAGAGATAAACTGGAGGACAAATTGTATAATCAAAATTTGATATCCTACTATTAAGGTATCCAAAGCACATCAACACACTACATTAATATGATTGCAAATATTTACTTTAATTCAAGGTATTTAAAAATTTCCAATTCTCAGCATAAGCTGTGCATTTTTTTTTTCTGATGGAAACTCAGTTGCTTGCTTATAAGAGAGTGTGAATTTGTTGATTGATAATTATTGCTTTAAAATTTGGGATATTTTCAAATCATTCCATAGAACTTTAGTATTATCAGGGCTATTGTCCTTTTTTGAATTCTATTTTAGCAGAAAGTGACATGACTGTTAGATGGATTATCTTCTTTAACCCTCAGGATTACATTATAAAATAAATATTCTCAAAAGGTATCCTATATTTGAAGAAACTGAATCTCAGAGAATTTGTAGAACTTGCTTCGAGGTTGTTGGTAAATTATAAATTTGGGTCAGAGCTTATTCCAGGTTGGAACTGAGACCTCTTGAAATAACAATATAAATCTTTTGGGGGGAGTTTCTTGCTCTGAAAAATAAGATTGTGCAAACAACAATTAACCATGGATGTGTCAGAATATATTGCAGGCCCACTTACCCAGCAGCTAATTTGTACATGAGTAAACACTTCATTTATCAGTCAGTAATTCACTGACCAAGACTCTAACATGCTTGTGTCCACCTGTTTAAACAATTATGTCCAAAGTTACTCCAAATTCACCCATTTCTGATTCTGAAAGCCCCACCTTAAACAAAGGACACCCAAACCATATAAATACCTCATCTTGATGATGGACATTGAATTTGACCAACATTCTCTCAAAATTCCCTTGGTGAAGTAACTGAGATGCACGCATCTTTGCGTGATATGAGAGAGCTTTCTGGTGAATTTTGTGGTTGGGCAGACCCTTCATCCAAAGCGGAAGCATCACCAGCACACGAGACTGACCTGCACAGGACGGGGCCTCCACTCTGAACACATGGATAGTCAAGTGCAGACGAAGAAGACTCCTGCCCTCGCGGTGGAGTCGACTGTTCCTCTGTCACTTTTCATCTGTCTGCTCCTTTCACTTATTGTCCTCTTAACTTTTACCTTGTGATCAGGTAAGAAGTCATTCTGAAATTATTCTGTGAAGACATGGCAAAGACTTGCGATTTAAGCATCAGGGAAGGACAGAAACCTTGATAAAGAGCATGTTTAGGACACCTAAAAATAAGTCGTACAGCCTTGTGGTCTTCTAACTCACAGAGAGCTGAATGCTGATTAGTTCAGTGTCCTCAGTCTCACAGCAGCCCAGGTCCAGTTTGCTGAATCGTACCTAGGTGCCCGGCTGAACCATATAATCATCAGATCTTTAATTTGTGGTTGCTACTTGAGAGAGATTTAACCCTCACCCAACCTTATCCCAGAAAGGAACTGCAAAGAACTATTGGAAACAATGAGAAGACAGGAAATGTGAATGCGTAATAAAGCGGTATCTATCACATTGCCTGTGGGACGTCAGAATAGATCAGAAAAAATACTGATAAAACTCTGCTTCCTGGCAGTGCTGTAGGGAAGCCAAATTTTTCGTGCCATCTTGGAAGTGTACTTGCTTCCGGGCGGCCCTTAATTACCCAGGAAGGGTTATTATACACATGAAATATTGAGAGCTCAGGGGAAGCTGATTGTGTGCAGGGGTGTCCAGCTTCACTTTTCTCCCTCAGTGAGTTATGAGAGAGTACAGGAGAGTTTGTGCCCTACACATTCCTTGGTTTGCTATGGATTGGAAATTGATGGTGTGAGTGTGTGTGTGTGTGTGTGTGTGTGTGTGTGTGTGTGTCTACAATGTGTGTACATGTAAATGAGTATTTATTTGATATCTCACAATGGCACACAGATAATGATAGTGGGAAATTTTTATTTTAGGGAAATAAACCTTGTTTAATTTTCCCATCTGAAATTCTCCATTACTGCCAATCATACACACAAACATGCATATCCTTCACTAACCCTCTCAAGCACAACACCCTGTGCATCTGCTGACCACAGGCATGCAGGGAGACAAGAAGCCAGCTTTCTGTCACTGACACAAAATTCCCAACCCCTGAAAGTTAAAGGAAGGTAGTTTACTTTGGCTTACATTGCAGAGGATTCAGTCCATGGTTGCTTGGATCTAAGGTCAAATAGCCATGACAGAGGAGCATGACAGACAAAAGCTGTTTACTTCATGGTGGTCAAGAAGAAGAGCGAAAAGAGAGGAGCCAGGACAAGTACCCCATCCAGATCACACCCCCATTGACCACTTCCAACCAGGCCCTGCCTCCTCACAGCACATGTAACCATGAACTGAATGGTGGATCTGTCCACTGATGATGATAGTGGCTTCACAATCCCACTTCAAACATCAGATTTCTGTGGGGAGGCATTTTTAGACTTACATTATAGCATGTGATGCTCTGTCCAAACCCTTACCAGTGAAGGCTCCATGTTCCCAAGTCGTGTGTGTCTGTACGCAAGGCTTTGGCTTCATCTTGCTTCTGAGCACTGGTGCAAGGACTGGAAAGCAATCCCTCAGGTTAATCTCACTTCATCATGAGCTATCTGAGCTTATTTCTGAGGCAGATATTATCTTAGTTACTTTCATCCTTGCTGACACAAAAGGGCGAGACCCCCAAAGACAAAGAAGAGGTTTGTATTAGCTTACAGTGTGTAGAGGTTTCAATCCATAGCTGGCTGGCTCCAAGGCAGGGCAGCATGGCAGATAAGAAACAGTCCATGGAAGGGTAGGCAGGAAGAAGTTGACCTGCTTTCTGTCCCTGAATATACTCCCTACAACCCTATTATTTAGTGACACCCACACCAAAACTGGAGTTAGTAAGTCTAGTCAACCACACCAAGAATTGTGCTAATCCATGTAGGTGACTAATTCAGATATGACATACCGTTAATTCATATTCATATAACTTCCAGCCACTTATGAAAGGCCCCATCTATGAATGCATGAAGGAAACATCATGCATTGTAGGAAATTGTAGGATTTTAGGAAACATCTAGCTACAAGCAAACCAGCTCTGGTCCTCTAAGTGCCTGGACCTGGAACCAAGGAGGCACTGGAGATTTCCAATGTCTGCACAAGAGTAGCTGGGCCTTTCTCTCATTGCCCTAGGAAGTTCAGTTATGTGCTATGCTTCAGACCATGCACTAATGGTAAGAATATCCCTGTGAACAATGCAAATACTAGGTAAATGGTAGAACTATTTGTAAAGGAAAAGCATGATACTAATCAGCTTTTAGAGAAATGTCTATTTCCAGCAAATCCAGAGGAGGATGGAAAGCTATTTAGATTTGACCCCTCCCCATCAGTCACTCTGACAGTGCCTCAGTTCCACCAGTGCATAAACCTAAACCTTATCAGGGGAGTGCAAAAAGAGGAGATGGCTTTCCAGTACAGGAAACTGCAGACAAATATACAACATGCTGAACACCTTGTCTGGATGGGTTAGACAGCAGCCTGAATCCCTCCTGACACTGTTTCTAGTTCTAAAGGTGATCCGTTCCAGGTATTCATTTGCCTCAAGTTCTTTCTATCATGTGCCTACAACCACCTTCAAACGAGGATCCCAGGAGTGCTACGGTTCTAATACCAATCATTGCTTTGTATATCCATGGAAAGGAAGTTTATACAAACACAGAATAAGAATGGAAAACATTTTTGGCAGGTTTTGGGGCAGAAGAAAAAATGATTTTTTTTTATAATTTGCTACAGATCAGTAGAGGAAGAACAGGGAGTTTTTACTCCTAGTGCAAGAGACAAAAACCAGGGGACATAAGTGTTCTTAAATATGAGTTTTGGGGATTTAGTGATGGACTGTGAAATCCTCCCACTTTGGTAAAAATTGTCCCTTTCAGTTATGTATATCTCACTGCAAATCTCTCTTCCAGAGAGAATGAGGTGCAGAGCCAGATATCAAAACAGCAATTGCAAAAGAACGAATTCTGATGCATAAACAGTGGATTTTCTTTACTTGCTTAATCTTTTTCTCACTTTAGAACACTCAGCTCGGTTTTTCTTTCTATACACACCTGTTCTGTAGGGAATCTTTCCTGTTGATTTCCACTGTCTTCTTGCCAACCCTAGGAAGTGGTCACACGTGCTGACATTTTAGGAAGGAACAGCACAGGTCATTCTCAAGGTGTGTTAGTGTAGCACAGGTGACTAATAAGAACTGAATGTGGATTCACATGCTCAAGGCCTCAAAAGTCCCAAAACACGGGCTGACTCTGCCAAATTTGTGAATGCAAGGTCTTAAACGTTAGGTGGGTGGCAAGGGGACAGGGATTGGAAAAGAATCAAGTGCATCACCTGCATGTGCCTATTCTGCAGGTGAGCTCTTGCACTGCAGACAAAGACAAAGACAGATCAAAACACATGCTAAAAACAATAAATTAAACACACACATGTCCCTCCCTTCATTATTTCTAAAGTGCTACAAAACAGAGAACACTTCAAACTAAGGCTCAATTCATAATTTCAAATGTTTCTCCATTTTCTTTTTCACTTTTGGCAAAACCTGGAAACAATTTCCACATTTTTTGACTTTAAAACAAAATATGATTTTCCCTTATTAAAATTTCATTGCAGTATTGTGGCCCACTGGAAAGAAAATCTACTTACCAAGATGACCAGTCATATTGAAGGCAAAACATACTCCCTGACAAATTAGTTCCGAATTCTGAACTCCTATTGCCATCATAGATACAATGATTTCTACATGATGTAAGACATTGGATTTTTATCTTTTAGCTTCCTTGCTTTCCTTTATTGACTTGGTTATGCCAATTATACATAATTAAGAATTTGTGAGGAGATTGCATTCTGAAACACAGATTTCTTGTGTATGCTGTTCTTTATCATTAGCAATGAACTAGATGCAGCTTCAGCTCATTTCTCCCCATAGTAAAAGAACATATTGGCTGCATGGTTTCATCAGAGACCCCAGGCAGCTGCTATACTTGTTTATTTTATACTACGTGCTAGGGATGGAGACACAGCCATGTGCATAGACTGTGACCCACTATGTACACACTGGTGAGTATTTTAACAATCTACAAGAATAAATGCATACTTAGGTTCCTAATCACCAGGAAAAGATCAATACAGCGATAAAACTCAGCCAAAGATCTAGCAGGGAGAATACAATCCAGTGCTCAGCAGGACAGCACTGAGTAGTGAATGCACTCATGCATAATAGTCAGTGCTGATATTTGACACAAAATGTTTAAAAATTAAATCAAAATTAGCCAGCGGGACCTTGGTGTTCCTGCTAATATAGGAACCCCCGGGAAAGGCCAAAAAATTAGAATGTTTGAAGAGAACAGCCACTCAGTTTGCTTGTTTCTCCAAATCACTTGTCAACTGAAAAGCTCTTTTCAACAGGCTTGAGGAGTGGTAACTTCAACTCATAGGACATAGAATGAGAATTCCAGTGCCTTGAAAGAGAACTGTGATGCAAAGGCTAAACCAGGAATGGAGATCACCTATTGGAGGACACAGGTAAGGGGAGGGCCTTGCAGGGCTCTGCAGGAAAAGCGCCCTGAATTCCAAGTATTATTGGCTTGAGAATCATGTGCCATTCATGCCTGACATCCAAAGAGAGGGAAAGCCAGGTTGGAAAACCTGTCATGGTCCGTTCTTCATTTCCATTCCATTTGTGCAATTGCTTCCAGGGGAAATGTTGAGTATGAAATCCCACAGAACCTTCCATTACAGCAAAAGATGGATATCAGGGCAGCTAGCTAAGGCCTAGCACTCTTGTGCTTCTCTTCATGTGTGGCTGATGAAGACACAGTAGTGTTGACAATTAGGAGAGAAGGGACAAGAGTGTGTATTTTCAGATGTGTGCCCGAAGGTCAGATTATATTTCCCATTTTACTGATTTGTCTGATTCTGAGAAGTGAACCTGAAAGGAAGGCATACACTTATGGCAACAGTGGAGTCTGATTTTGATTGTTTATTTGAATCTATGAGCAGTGGTACAGTCTGAGGAATGCAAGATCCTAAAAATGATTTATTTCAATGGATTAATAATTCTTCTCTGTGCTTTACTTCTTTCAGGCTAAGATGCATCAAAACAAACAGAAATAAGACTCCCCATCCTCTGGATTGCTGTGGAATCCATTTGTGACTCTAGGGCTGGTTTCCTAAGTAAATGGAAGCAGAATGATAACCTGCGGCTGAGCCAGAGGAGCCCGAGGCTTTGGGATGTGGGTGCTGACATAGGTACTTGATGCAGTTTTAGTCTGAGAGTGTGAGAGGGAGAAGGCAATGAGCAGAAAAAAACCTCCTGGCCTCCCTCCACAGTGTGGCGAGCCTGGACTTCCCAGAGCCCACTGCAGCTTGCATGGGGCATGTGACCACATCCAGCCATGGAGAGACTTTTTTTTAGAATCTAACTACCACGCATTCATCTTTTGCTGCATCAGACGATTCTGTTCAATTTCACACCTAACATCTACCATGAAAGCCATTATATAAATGGAAAGTAGGGAGATGATAATGTGAGATGAGCCATGAAACCCATTTTCAAATCAGCTCATATATAAAGCAGCAGAGCTCTTTGCATGTCATCTTATGCAATAGAGACTTAAACTACACATTAACTCAAAAATGCTTCTGAGCATCAAAGTTCAGATGCCCCCCTCCAGCTTCTGATTCCTGCTGTGAATGTCAGAAATAAGGAGTATATTAAGCTTTTCTCAGAGCTGCTTTACCATTTTAATAAGGCAAAAATCTCAACCATGTAGAATTAATAAATCACTGAGACTTTTGCAGAATGGTTTGCTTTTCTTTCATATTAAAATCAGTCTGCTTCTCATAGGAAATTGGCGCTGGTAGCGCAAATCCTTACATGGATATTTGAGGCCGAAATTGTGGCACAAATAAAAGTGTGGGGTGATGCTCATATTTTCCAGTTTGTAGTGGAGATAGGGCCCACAAAGTCAGGAGCCCAATAGCCAAGTCAGAGCAGACTGTGAAGTGGCTGACCTTTTCCCCTGGTATTCTATACTTCTCTCTTGCCGGTTACAGAAGAACCTTCAGGATCCAGGGGCCACCTGGAAGAGTGGGTGTGCACATGGTGGAAGGGAGGCCTTTGCTACAGCAGGGAAGCTGGTTTGCACAAAGGCGAGTTGGACATAATGACTCACGACCGCAGAGATCCACATCACAGCAGTTCTTCCAGTCTGTCATAAATGGAGTCAGATTTTCATAGCATAAAAATGTTAGAGTGAACTCTAGCATTGTGCTCCACTTTTATTTTTTAAAAGGCAACATATTTGGAAATTAATATGTGGGGAGATTTTTCTTGATAATGTTACTTCACTTTAGTAACAGCATCTACAGTTCCTGATTCCCAAGCCCTGGTCTTTATTTTTACAGATAAATGATTGCATAACATTGTAAGTATGTCCTTCAAGTTTCACAGAAGGATTTAGAGGAGCAAGTGAACTAAGGTTTTCTTTGTAGAAGAAGAGAAGATTTAAATGTTGAGGGTATTTAATATCCCTGTA
The DNA here is from genome assembly GCF_034190915.1 of Cavia porcellus. Classification (NCBI taxonomy): domain Eukaryota; kingdom Metazoa; phylum Chordata; class Mammalia; order Rodentia; family Caviidae; genus Cavia; species Cavia porcellus. Next base: position 4,469,635 of record NW_026947499.1, on the reverse strand, counting down.
CCAAAAGGAAAGGTTGCTTCTATTCAAGCCAAGAAACAAAGGTGATATTAACGAGCTGCAAGATTGCTACCTAGGATAACACCCATACTGAACCACAATACTAGATGATACAATACAATGAAGACCATAGATTATTAAAATTTGACATTTTTGTATTTTGAAAGGTGAAGTTTTACCTTTAGAGTGTTTTAAGATTCATACACAGTGTGTAGATTGTGTGAAGTTCTAACACGCAGGGCATTTGCTTCCCTTTTTCAGCAGCATCTCCCCTTCCTGTTGTGTGCTTGGCAAAATCTATGACCAAATGCTGCTGTTACTGTTAGCTGCAGGTTAGACTTTGATCATATTTTCTGACAGTTTACCTAAGATCTCCCTTTCTATTCTAGAATCACACGTTGGATTTAGTGCTCCTGTCTCCTGCCCTTCTCTGCTGGGCCAATTTCTCAGATTTTCTTTGTTTTTAGTGATTTTGAAAGTTTTAGGAATCATGGCCATGTAGTTTGAAGAACAGACTTTAGTTTTGTTTTGTCTGACATTTTTCTGGCAGTGAGACCAGTGTTATGGGCTTTGAGGATAAGAATCACGGGTGTGAAAGGTCCCCTGGACATAGAAAGGGCTCACACTTGGCAGTACTACTTATTATCGTTGTTGGTGTTGTGTCTGTCTGGGTGAAGTATTGTGGACAGATTTCTCTCTACACAGTTTTCTTTGATCCACCTTTTCCTCCAAGTGCATTCTGAATTATCTGAAGTAAGTCTCCAAACACAGCCCACTCGCAAAGGGGGATAATCATGCTGGACCTCTTCCAGGGTTGAATACTCATGATTAGTCCATGCTGTTGAGCTGATTTAAAAATATAAGGTCATAGTTAATCAACTGATCTAGCAGGGGCATGGAGAATCAGGAAGGACTGTGAAAATCCACTTGAGAGCTAGGATAAAATGATTACCTGAGCCCAGAAATTAAGGACCAGGTTGCGTAATACAGCAGTACCTCAGCTCAACAAAACCAAAAGAAGGATAAACAGTAAGACACCGATTTTCAAAGTAAATGAACATCTGAAAGGGCCTAACTCACAAGGATGTGTACCTCCTAAACACATCACCAGGCTGAGAGACCCTGGCTGGCTCTAGGACACAGGATATCAGGAACTATTCATCAAGGATAGGAATTAAGTGATCTCTGATTGGGTGAAGGACCACAGGGTCAATGTGAGGTCCCTTCTACATCCTCCAGATCCAGCACTAAAATTGTTGAAGGGCCACACTAAAAGTGTCAATAAATTATGAACACAAAATGAAGACAAGTTCTAAGTGGCGAAAATAAATAAAACCTTGCTGAACGTTGGAAATCCAAGTGGAAAGTGAACTTAACTATGAAATACTTCAGCATCACTCCACCCCTCACATGATCCATTGCAAATTCTTGGGGTAGTATCATTTCTTACATTTAATGGACACAGAAGTGCTGATTTAAAGAAGTTAGTGCATTTGCCTGGGCCCAGTAGACACAGAATGGCAGTGCAAGGCGAACACTGTGACTCTGGAATCTTGACCACCACATCATAAAGTGCCTGTGTAAAAGATTCTTGGGAGTCACTTATACATTGGAAATATTAGCCTCATTATAAATTCCACGACTGAGACATGTACAGTATGACTGAAAAAACAGGAATAACTCTTGAGAGCCCTAACTCAGTAACTCAGCTTTGATTGTTAGCAAATGTCTTGTGACAAAATTTAAGTGTTAACACTTTGTGTGTCTTATGGAGGAGGGGCACTAGGGTAGCAAGTATAACCAGGAAGCGGAAGTGAGTCAAAGAAGGAAAAAAGACACATAAAATCTGGCTGGCTCTGGCTTTCCATGAAAGGCTGATTGGGAGACATGGGGAGAGATGTTCTGCAGAACTATGGTTTCCAGGAACATTGCTTCAGGGGAGGCAAGGGAAGTGTTTGACTGTGACACACCCTTTACTGGTTTCTTTGGATGGTCAGAGTCCTTCCTTATGGACTAGTTTCCTCTTCCAGGTTCAGCTGCTGAGTTAACCATAATGTCCTTTTCAGACTGGGTCCACAGTGGCTGTTTTGTCAGGGTGCCTTAGATGTCCACAGGGACCTGGCCATCGCAGTGCAAAAGGCTGAGGTGAACAGTACACTAAGAGTTAAGGTCCAGAAGGTGAACATGAGGCCTTAGGAAGGAGGCGGCTGAGCAGAGCTGGAGTCCAAGGGACTGGGGAGGGGCTGGAGACCCAGATGTCCAGCAAATGTGAGGATGCTGTCCACTGAATCAAGTTAAGGACTGATACTTCCTACCCAGGCTAACCTTTACAACAAAGATGATAAAACTTCTGTGGCTCACTTTTCATGGGTATAATTACGCCTCTCTCAAATGATTGCTATGTTCTGAAAATTGCTTCATCATGACAATATCTTCAGAAGCTGAGATGATTTCTGCATCACCAGGCCCTGAAATTGTATGAACCTACCATCATATATGCAGTCCTTTGCTGAGTGAAACATAGTTTTGGGATACTAACTGGGTGTTAACCCCCTTGTTGACTTCAATTCTAAAATTGTGTTGGTTGGATTTTAATCGTCAAATGCTTTGTTTTTACAAAAATATTTAACTGAAACACTGGCCCTTGAGAGCTGGAGAAACAACTGGTGAAAATCTGTGGCTGTGAGAGGAGGCAGGGACTGAACTGTTGATGAAAAATTCAAGTAAAATCTAAGAAGTCTGAACCCAGCTAGAACACATGAGATGAGCCTGATTCTTCCAGTTCCACATTTATTTGGTACCGAGCCAGGTATGAGGAACAAAGAGAATAATCCAGAGATGTTGATTCACCAGAGGTGAAGGCATCTTCTGTGGAATCAGAGCCATGGCTTGGTCTTCACCCACCTCCTCTTTGCTTTGTGACCATGGGAACTTTTCTGATCCTGTCTGCTTCTCAGTTGCCTCAACTGTAAAATGGAGATGGCAGTAATATTACCACATGTGGCCAGAGTTTACAGAGGACACGAGGGAGAAGAGGGTGACAGGAAAGAAGGTCCAGAAGCACCCTGGCTACAGAGGACTTGGGGCTTTATCCACTCCATGTGTCTTAGCTTTAATCTGTGTGGGTTGAGAAGGCATTGGGAGTTTCCGCTAGAGGAGAGGCTGGATTCGTCTTATATTTAAAGGCATCATTTGATCTTTAGGCAGAGAAGAGATTTCTGGATAAGTGAAGAAAAGAGAGATGGGTAACAGTACATTTGCAGTAACTCAGGTGAGGGCAGTGTGGCCAGGTGGCAGGGAGGGAATGGTGTGAAGTGACGGGGTTCTGTGAGTACTTGGGAGAAGACTCAGTAAAGCTGTTGCTTAAATACGAAGGTTTTTGTTTCTCTTGTCAAATTTGCACAGTTTTTAGTCACTTCTCCAAGTTATTTTTTCTTTCAATTCTAGCAATTATATCTAGGAACTTTGCACTAAGCTACATCTCTGAGTCTTTTATATTTATATTTTACATTTTGAGACAGAGTCTTAGTAAACTCTTCAGCTCGGCTCTAACTAGGGCTCTTCCTGCCTCAGCCTCCAGAGTGCTGGGGTTACAGGGGTGAACTGCTGTGCTTATCTTCCAACCACTTTTCATCCTGTCTCCATTCTCCAGTCCATCCATGACTCTGACGGTACAGTGATGTCCCACAGGCCCTGGCAGTGTGACCGTCCTGCGCTTAGTGTGTTATGTTTTATCTCTTCTTGGGTCACTTTTATTACTCTGTCTCTCAGTTCACTGATTTATTCCTGTTCCATCTGTTTTGATATTGAGCCCATCTTCTGGCCTTTTTATTGTTGTGATTTCAGTTCTAAAATTCCACTCTTTTTCTTATAACTTCTACCTTTGCTGAGATATTTCTCTGTGAAAGTGTTCTGTTTTGTTCTTTTTTTCTGCATTGAAGTGTGGTAGTCACTGCTGATTAAAGCATTTTGACCAGGCAGCTTTAAACCTAGGCCAAGTAATGCTACACGTCTGTCCCCTTGGCTTGCGGTCTTGGTAATTGTGTTTTCTTGTTTGGTTTAAAATTTTTCCAGTACTTTGTGTGATGAGCAACTTTTGCCAGGCATCTATTTTTGGTATCATGCTGGGAAATTCTAGGTGCTATTTGTACGGTGTGTTTTAAGTGGTTTTCTTTGATCCTGCTCTGCCAGGGCCAGGGGAGGAAGTGTCTCCTCTACCAGGAACAGGTAGAAGTCCAAGCCCTTACTCAACTCCACTGACCTCAGAGAGACCCCTTTCCATTGGCAAGAGGTGGAATTCTGGTACCCACTTGACAAATGGTCTTATTACCTCTGGACCTTGGTGACATCCCTTGCTTTCCACCAATGATACCTGCCATTGCAGGTGAGAGGAACTGCTCATTCTTGCCTGGCGGAGGTAGGAGGCAAGGAAGTCTCACCATGTGGCTTCCACTGAGGCTGCAGAATGGATGGGGCCAGGTGGCTCATTTCCAACCAACAGAGATGCAAGTCACAGCCACTTGCTTGGCTTTTGCTGACTCTGTCACTGAAGTGTGTGGAGATGCCCTGTGACAGTTTTCACAAAGTGAAATCTGAGCTCCCCACTTGCCTGGGTGAGCAGAGTGTGGACCTGGCTTCATTTTAGTTGTTTCATGTCAGTAGAATGTCTGTCTTGGTTACTTTTCTCATTGCTGAGATAAAATACCTGATACCCAAATGGAGGAAGGACAGGTTTCTTTAGCTCACTGCTATGGAGGTTTCAGTCCACGCTCAACCAGCTCCACGACAGTGGCATGGCGGAGGAGCAGCAGTGCATGGTGGTGGAAGACAGAGAAAGCAACAAGACCAACAGAAACCCGAGCTCTCCTTTCCTCTCTTCTGTCCAGGATTTGAGTTGGAAGCTCTCATCCCTTTGGCATCACGTTTCTCTAATCTTCATTAATAAGGATTGACATCTGCCTTTCTGTATTTCAGGTCTTGGATTCTTTTGGAAGAGAAGTCAGTGATGCTTAGAACACCTCTGCAGTTGAGTCTTTCTGATGTTTCCGTATAATCAGATTCAGGCTCAGAATTTTTGGCAGAAATAGGAAATAATGGTGTGGGATTTTGGGTTCAGTTACAATGTTTATCTGTTGCAATCCCATGATTTAAAAAAACATTCTCTTCTCTTCTGTCTGTTTATTCATTCATTGTTTGTAGCAGGATTCTCACCTACTCAAAGGTTCATCACCTGTTGCTGCATTTATTAATTTTCAGGTTTCTGTGTCACTGAACACTAGAACCCCAGTGAATTCATTTATGTATCTTTTTTTCTAGATTTTTATTTTAAAAACAAAAAAGGATAAAAAAATATGGAAATTTCAAAACAAAAAATGGGAAATTAACATTAGGTAATATATTGCATTTTGTTATCTTCAATGTAGTTTTTCAGATTATAAGATTTAGGCATGAAAGAAATGCTCAGTCAAACAATGAACAAACTTCTTTTTGATTAACTAACAGAAATCAATAGTATAGTCATCTATGTCACACACACACACACACACACACACACACACACACACACACACTTCTCCTTTCTTTTTCTCCCTGAGGCGCGTGGTCTCCATTGCTCTTCCATCATCAGAATCAGCCATCTCTACAAGGTGTCTTGTTTCCTTTTAATGGAGATTCCTTCCTGGACATCATGGAGTTGGTGTTAGGCTTCCCATTGCTATCGGAAATGTGTTGTTTCTAGGATTTATTAGTGGACAAGGAATGTGTATTCAAGATTCAGTTCTCCATGTACACATGCATACACAGATCCATTCACATAGATTTCTTTCTGTACTGCAAAGCCTATGTGTAATTCATCCCTGACATATCCCACTTTAATCCAACATCCTAAAGTTTATTATAAATTTCTTCACTCCATATTTATATCTCCTTTCTCTGACAGTCAAAAGCCTAGTTTCCACTTATCTCAGTGTGTTTGTTGTTGTTGCTTTGTTGTTTTCACTGTTGTTGTCTAAAACTGCTGAACAAGTGCTACATAACATTCAAGGAGATTCCTGGTCCCCGTTCTAGGAACTAGTAAGTGTAATCTTGCATGAGAAATGGTCATGAAAAGGTGTGATTAAGTTAAGGTTCTTGAGATGGTGAGATTACCCTGGGTTACCTAGCTGAGCCCTTCCAGAGTGATTTTTTCCAGTGTTTTTATCCGAGAGAGGAAGAGAAAGAAAAAAACAGAGACAGTGAACACAGTGCAGCAGCAAAGGACAGCGCCCCAGAACTGCAAGTCAAGTCACAGCAGACCCACAGCAGCTGTTTCCAGGGGCAGCACGTGGTGCATTCTGGGCCAGAACAGCTCAGTGAAGCCCGTCCTAGCAGCAATTTGACTTTGGCCTGACATTGTGAATTTCACGTTCTGGCCTCCTGAATTGTGTTACAAAACATTTTCATTGCATTGAGCCCCTGATGGTGGCGGCCACAGGCAACGAGTGCACCCAAAATGTAATCAGGGCCCCTGTGCCCACTGTGGCCTTGGCTCCAAAACGTGGAGCTCAAGCTGTGCTGCTGACTTCTGCTTGGCCCAGGTAGCACTGGACCTTGATAACAAGACAGCATGGACACAAGCTCCATGCAGGCTCTCACTCTTAATCTGGTCTTAGTTCACTTTTCTTTGTTAAATGCTACCTGTAAGTATTGCTGTGTGACAAATCACTCCAGTATTTAGTGACTTAAAAACAACCACGCTTCTACCTGTGAGTATATAGGTCAAGGATTCAAGGAGGGCTCAGCTGGACAACTTTCTGTGGGGTCTCTTGGAACCGGACATAGCTGCCAGCTGGGGCTGCAGTTACCTGAATGTGCACCTGGGCTCCAAGTCTAAGTTGGCTTGCTGGTACAGCTGGAGATGGGGACAAATTACAGCTTGTACAGCAGCCACTCTTTCCAATGCGTAACTACCCAAGGACTCTCTCTGTCTGGCAGTGGCTTCCCCCAGAGTAGGAGCACCAAGAGAACCACACGGGTGCAGGGAGACATTGCTCTGAGGAGGTTTTTGAAGACACAGAATGTTTCTTCTTACTCCAAAAGCCCATCAACTGAGGCATGGATAAAAAACACATGAGTTTTAATAGAATGGAATATTACTCAGCCATAAAGTAGGACAAACTAGAGACTTCTATAATAAATGGATACATCTCAATACCACACTCATAAGTGAAATAAATCAGGCCACGCGTGTAAACATTGTGTTGTCTCACTAGTGTGAGAAACGGAATGAGAAAATAAGATCAGATATCGGGAATAAGGAAGGAACTGTCAAAAGTAAAAGAAAAACTGTGATTGAGGAATGGAGAAAGGAAGAAAAGGAAAAGGAAAAAAATACATATATGTATGTGTGTGCCTATAATTATATGATATATATTTACAAGATAGTCAAAATAGTTATACAGCTAGTAACTCCTAGTTCACTGAAAAGAAAGGTTTGTACTGATAATCTTTGGACAATATTCCATGCCTGCATCTTACTCTTTAAACAACTCATGAATATAACAATGCACCATGTAAGAATTATTGTTACCCTCCTACTAGCTTCTTTTGAAACTCTGTTCTGTTATTATTTTTAATATTTTCTCTTTAAGAAAACGTCGCTTCTGCTGAACTTTAATTTTTGACTGGACTAGAATGTAAAAGCAAAGGACAAAGACTTGATGTCCTGGTGTGCAGAACACTGAAGAATCTCCAGTCACTGATTTAAGCCTTCTGTTTAACCTTTTACCATCTCTAATTCATTTTACCCATCCATAAGTGCCACTCTGCTGTATTTACTGTGGATGAAATATGTTTATTCTTGAGAGACATGCAGTGATTGACTGGCGAGCATATTATTATTCATCTTTACAATTATTATTATGTTCTTAATTCTTGGCTTAAAGTTTAAACACTTCCTTTTTAACACTATGGTTTGGAGACCTATCCATTTTTATGTTCTTCTATGTAATACTTCAGTCTCCTTACATCTTCTTGAGCCACGTAAAATTTTCAACCTTGAAACACTATTTGATGGTTTGAATTTTGGCTGTTAAAAAATATATTGAAATCCTAAATTCTGATACCTGTTATCTAATTTGGAAATAGGGTCCCAGCAGATGCAATCCAGCGAGACTACACTCCTTAGGGTGGGCTCCTTAACCCTTTGCTGTAACAGGTGCCTGTATCCAGGGGGACTGTCACATGACAGCGATAGCATTGATGACAGCAATGCGTCTACACATCAGGGACACCGAGGACAGCTGACAGCTATGGGATGTTGGAGAGAGACTCAGAGCTTTTCTTTCTCCAGGATTCCAGCAAGAACTATCCCTACTGACACCTTGATTTTAGATTTCTAGTTTCCAGGACTACGAGATTAATTTCTGTTGCTTTAAGACTTATTATTTGTGACACAGCAGAACTTGGCATCATCACAAAACACTCACTGCACCCAGTGAGGGACACACGGGGGCAAAATGAAATCAGTAGCACCTGGGAGGCACTGGACACTCACTTGGTGTCCACTACACAATCGTCCTGCGAGTTACAGAGGTAAATATCTGCCGCCATCTCATCTGCCCTCTTTCTCTGCCTGTGAAGGCCATTCTGCTCCTGAACACAGGCATGTTCTGTTCCTCCTTACAAACTTGCCGTCTCTCTAAGCTCATGTTGTGAGTCATTGATTGTTCTCCCCAGGAAACATGCTCCCTGTCATGGTTTAGAGATAGGGGTGACTTGGGAGATTCCAGTCATCACATTTCCATCCCCATCATCACCCTCCCAGCAGCTAAGATGAATCATGGTTACTTCTGCTTTCTCCGTGTCCTTCCCAGAGACTGAGAATCCCAGTGTTTTCACCCAACCATTGATCACTGCCCAACACAGTATTTGAAGTGAGATACTTAGGAAATATTTATAATAAATTCAAATCAGTTTCGTTGCACAGGAATTAAAGGACTATTTGCATGTTTTCTTTCCCAAAGTTTACCTTGTCTCAATTTTCCATTGTTTTATGTACAATAATATGATAGAAAAAAATTACAAGTGAATGTGTCATGAGATGCATGTGTTTATAAAGTAAGTGCAATCACTGACATAATTGAGCTTTATGGTTTATTAGCTAAAAGCATTTTTTTAAATATTAGAATCACAAAGGAATATTTACTTAACATTTGAATTGAGTCCTGAAAATAGCAAGCTGACCAGGCCTCGCCCTGGAAGGAATTTGTCTTAAGCTGAGAGCTATTATCTCATCTGTGAAAAATAAAACCAAATTAGGGCAAGCTATTGGAGATCGATTTCAAGTTATCTGAAAATAAAAGAAAGGTATTTTGTGAAGCTTGTGTGTAAAGAGATGAGGTGTGTATGTCCTGGCGGCCTCTTGTTCCCCTCCTTTCCATAGTATTATGTGGTATTCTGAGCTTTTAATAAGCAGACAGAGAACCACACAGACTTTTCCTTCCCTTTCTCTAAGTCATTCGCGGTGCAAACATCAGCGTTTACACCAACTGTGAACAAGGACAGACTTTGAAAGACATGTTTTATCCATGAGCTGGTCACGTCAGTGGAGGGCACTGACCAGCATTTCTCTACTGTGAGAATCCCTGTTATGAGGATGTATTTCTGGGAGCAAGATGGGCCATTTTGGCATGAGAAGTTGAGGGCTGGGGTGGAATAACAGTGATACAGTCACCCCAGATGCCCCATTCCCAAGGTCACTGTGTCCTCCCACTTTTACAGAGGAGAAAACTAAAGCAATTAGGTGTGACCAAGGACCCCTGGAAGCCCCTTCAGCTTGGAATTTTATTTGTTCTTCATTTGCTATTTCTATCTATTTTCTATTTTATTTAACAAAGAAACAAACACCCACCTTCCCCATTCTAACAGGGAGGCCATGGCCTCGCCTGTGAAAAGGCCGCCTTCTCCTGGTGAGGTCAGGCTGGGGTCCAGCCCCGTCACTGTCCTCCTTCTGTGTTGAGCCATTCGGCCTTGGGGAGTAGTTGTCCTCCGACTGGGCCCCAAGATGTCCATTCTGAAACTAAGGAGCCCGCGAAGAGGCTTGTTCCCTGGTAACTTTCAGAGAAAATACGCAAGTGAGCTGCCTGCGGCGCTGAGCCTGTCATGGAGAGATGCATGGCTCCTTTGGACTAACACAAGCACTGCTTTGTACGCTTCCCTTCAGGATGTTAACCCTGGAACCTTCACACAAACAAGTGTATCATCACTGCTTGAAAAACAGTAATCTCTGTCACACCTTCTCTGCCATAACCCATGCAGCTCCTGAGGTTCTTGGGGTGCAGGACCATGACAGAATGAAAATAAAGAAGACACAAAGCTGGGGTCCCTTACCCTCCTGATGGGGAGGAAAGGAGCTGGCCCCACCTTGCAGGGCTGATTGTACCTTTTAGCAACCTAATGCCACATGACACTCAGTTGTCCTAGTGGCCCACTCTTCAGATGGTCCTGGGGCCAGGTATTCTCTGGGCTGAGGCAGCTTCTTCCCATGGTACCCCAGGGGCTCTTTGCTCTTGGCTTGGTCATGCTCCAGCCTTGCTCCTGTGGTCAGTTTCCAGCTTCAGTGGCTCCCCACGCTTTTCTGCTCCCTGTCTGGCACCAGAGGCTGGCTGAAGGTCAGCTTCTGCCTCTCAGCAGCCCTATGTGGAGGACCCCCAGGCAACCAGAACCCTGCACTCCCTTTGATCTCTGCAAACCTGCCACATGCTTATGCTTCAGTGGTTTTGCACCTGGACCACTGAGTTCTTACAGACAGAAATGAACACATGCCAGTATCAAAATGACACATGAAAACTGACCGAAAATTACTGCTTTCAAAGGATGTGGTCTCTATAAATGTTTGAGTTGGCCTCCTGAGTCTCAGTCAAGGATTCTTGTCTCTCAGCAAATCCTAAGGTGCCATTTTTTTGAGCCTCTTTCTCCCTTTATGTGGTTCTTTGTGTTTATCTCAATTTATTGTCCCACCTCAGTTACAGTGAAGCATGTATGAGAATTTATTTAGATTAGGAGAGTGAGACAAAGCTTGGAGAGATCAGAAAATGCTTGACTTACCCAAAAAGCTTTGATTCTACTTTGTAAAACAGAAATGTAAATAATTAGCACTGCGCTATAATATCAGTGAGCCAGTTGTCCTGCATGTGTCCTGGGAGGTCCCGTGACAGCTGATTCCCATTCCTTCTCTCATTTAGTGTCACATGTCTGAGAGGTGAGGTCTCACCTCCCCTGTGCAGGTTTGGAAGCTGAGCTCAGATGCTGGCCCAGGTTGTCTGCCCAGGGTAGAGCAAGTGAGGGTGTTCCAGTGTTTGTTCCATGAGACTGAAGCTTCTCCGACCAGACTGGCTGTGAACTGACAGACATTTCCCAGGTCATCTTCAAATTCTTCATGGTGTATTCCATGCTGTCTTCTGTTTGAAGATGGCCTTGCTGTCTTTTCCCCCTTTGGGGGCTGGAGCACAGAGGCATGATCCAGCTGTCCTCCTTACCCATGACACAGAGTTGTGTTGTCACTGCGTATCTGTTTCCTCCTCTACATCAAATCCCTTCTTCATTCCCTCAGGAGTGGGGGCCGCAACTCCGATGCTCTTAGGAAACCCCCTGACCCTGGCATCACACATATATCCTTTTCATATTTTCTTAACTCACATTCGTATGACTGAACAGCAAGTTCAGTAAATAATGCAGATTCTTCTGGTGTTCCTTCTAAGCGATCTTAGGGTTTGTGTTCCTGACTAGATTGGTATCAATTAAAGAGCCTAAGAGAGAAAGCCTGGCACTGTACTGCAGCTTTCTCTACACAGAGTGATCTACAATTCCCGGAGCAGGAAACCAGGTCCTCTGGTGTGTACTCTTGGGAGGTGGAGTCACATGATACTGCACAAATAAAAATTGTCCACTTTAATAAAAAAGCTGTAGGTTCCTGAGTTAGATCTGAATGTGCAGGTCATGACACATACTGCTTTTCAAGTCAGTAGGGCACACACACTATTTGAGACATACTAAACTGTAAAATTTTTTGTTGTGCATCTTCTACTGAAATTTCCCTGGGTGCTTCTGTGCTGTGTCTAGTAACTCTCACAGTATTATGCTCCATAAATGCTACGTGAAATGACCAAGGAGGTCCTGCAGAAGGGAGTGACCACCAGGAGACAACTGTGAATGTCACAGTGCATGGAATAGGAGACTGCAGAAGCCAAATGAAAAGGAAACCTGAGCTGATTCGGACTGGAAGCCCTGCTAATTCTGAGCACATTTAGAGGTCACAGGAGCAGGTTAATCCCAAAGGGCTTATGAATTTGGTCTGGTACAAGGAAACAATTTGTAACCTTAGAAAGAAGTTAGAATACAAGGGATTATAAGAATGCTACCATTAATTTGGGGGATAAAGTGTATGTAATATAAGGAAGTAAAAAATAAATGTCCTCCCGCAACCTCCCCACTGCTAGACCCCACCCACAGCATTTTTTTATTTGGATTCCTATGGTTTATGGAAAGTGAAAAATTATCTGTATGTATAATGCAAAATTATTTGCATATCTCCTGTTTGCTAGTCAGTATCCTGTTCTCCTTTAGCGGAAGTTAGTTCTAACAGCTGTGGATGAATTTTTTAATGATAATCTCAAATGTAAAAATTTCTTCTCCTATAGCTGTTTTATTCTAAAGCTTGTCAGCTTTATTGCATAGATGTCCTCTTCGTCTCCTGAACAGAAAGCTATTTTTCTTTCTTTTTTTTTTTTTACTATGAAAGCATGGAGGTCTGCTCATTTTCACTGCTGGGGAGTGGGACAGTCTCTCATGCATAGTGGTGGTGTCAGGCAAAAAGCCAAACCAGGGAGACCCTGTATCTTTCTGGTTGCTCTGTTTCACATGCTTATTTGAAACGAATGTGCAGGGAGAGCACAAACGTGAGGCCTGGGCACCCTCAGCAGCATGCAGATATGTTACAGACATGTGGTACCCACATAGCATGACATGTACTCATTCGGCCCTGCTCTCCACACATTAGCACAACACAAAGCCCTCCCTGTACTCCAACAGGGTGGTCTGGGCAGGCTCTGAGATGCTGGGGGAGGAAGGCATCCCCATTCAGGACAAGGAGGCTTGGACAATAGTGTGGGAACAGCTTGCATTTATTTTTCTCTCTAACCTGTCTTCCAGCCAGGCACAGCGATGGTAGTAACCATAACCTCCAGGAGGCACAGCAAAGATCCCCAAGACAACATTTCCTCTCCAACTCTGTGAGCCCCAACTCTCTCCACTCCAGGGCAGGCACTGCTTGCAGCATCTCAGGTTTCCTTTGCTCTGCTGTATGCACCTGGGCCCCCAGAGGACTGAAACCCTGACATGGGCAGAAATGACTGCTGGTGTCCTATTCAGTGACTTCAGGAGATCACAGCATTTTCCACCACTGTAAAAGGTGACCCAAGGACACCAGGTGGCCCAGCAAAGCACTGCTGTACTCTCCAGTGTCTGCCACTGGGGAGGACTCAATAGGAGACCAGCATTACCAGAGGAGTGAGTCAGAACAGAAAATCATTACAAGAGATTTGGAAAATAAATGTAATCATTAAAGATACATACTGGAAATGCAGACCAGGACCTACATGCTGAACCCAAACTGGACCCTATTGGCTAGGAGACAGTATTCAAATAGGAACAACCCAATGTGCCTTCTGAAACAATAACTACCACTTCCAGGTCTCAGTTAAAATAAATCAGTCTGTGTACTAATAACCAGGAACACCACACTGTTATGGCTTGATAGATGGGGCTATTCAGAGGTAGTTGTGTCTAGGGTTTGTGCTGCCAGGATCAAGCATGTGCTTCTGGGATTAATTTACAGGGCAATGCTAAGATTAAGGTGTGAGTGCTGTTCACCTCGAAGGCAGGTGGCCTAGGGTAAGTGTAGGGAACATATACAGCACTAGTGTGTGGTTTGTCACTTGTTCCTTGGTTGCTTTTGCTGCCTCTGCCTGCCATGGACTGTCTTCTCTCCTCTGCCAGGCCTCTCTGCCTTGGGGCCAGCTGATTATGACCTGTAATCTCCATAGACTGTGAACCAAAATGAATCCTTCCTCCTTTAACATTGGATGTTGGGTATTTTGTCTCAGTAATTAGAAAGAGTAATTAATATGCACAGCTTGAGAAAATAAACAATAGGTACAAATGCTGAGATGGATCAGCTGTGGGAATTATTCCACAATCATTCTAAGTCAGGCATCATAAAAATGCTCAACAAGAAATTAAATAATTATTTTTAAAGAATGAAAAAATCAGAGCACAGGCATAGAAGTTAGGAAAATAGATGAAAGAAAGAAGGAAGGAAGGAAAGAAAGAAAGAAAGAAAGAAAGAAAGAAAGAAAGAAAGAAAGAAAGAAAGAAAGGAGAAAGACAACATATTAACAATTTTAAAAGAACAGAATAGGAAAAATAAAAGAAGCAGTTAAAGGAAAGGAAATGAGCTGAGTTCCCTGCAGACTAGAGTGGAGATAAAGGAGAAAAGATTTGGGGAAACTGAAGACAGATAATGAGATTTGCCCAGTGAAAATGTCAGAAAACAGATTTTAGAAGCAGAACAGAGCAATGGGGATCTGTGGGCCAATAAGAAAGCTTTGAGTTTTGTGTCATTAGAGTCACAGACAGAGATGGAAGAGACAGAGAGTGTCGGGCTGAAGTGGGTTTGGGAAAAAAACCTCTGAAACCGTCTTAAGTTTGGCAGAGAGAAAGCTACAGGGCTGATAAGATGAGAATTTTCAAATAAGACCAAATCAAAGGAATTCACGCCAGGATACATCAGAATTCAATTTCCCAAAATAGGAAATCACAGTAATACAAATTTAAAAACAGAGGGAAATGACACTGTGGGAAGGGTGCTGAGGAGCACCAATTCTAAGACCACAGATTCCTTATCTGAAAGCACAGGATTAGAAACACGGAAAGGTAGAGAAAATATGTCAAAACAGAAACCTATTCCTGGTAAAACCATCTTTCAGGAATGAAGGGGAAAGAAAGATGTTTTCAGGTAAAAGACAAACCAGTGGCTCTGTTGCTAGCAGAGCTGTGCTTAAAAAAACAGTCAGAAGGACATCGCCAGACAGAAGGAAGAGATAACAGAAGCCAAATTCACTGGGGAAGAGTAAGAGCCTTCCGGCTGAGATACTTCATGGCTTGGAATGTGACTACAGGGCTCAGGATGTGGACCAATGGCAGTGGTAGTGTTTACCACGTGCTGGGTTCCATCTCCAGCACACTCCCCACAAAGTGGTGCAGTTATAACCCCATAGGGTGGTAGGATCCCATAATTGCATCCACAACTGTGTAGGCTTTGAGTTTTGAACTGTACAATCTTTAAAGCCCCTTTCCACTGCCCTAAGAACCCTTGGGGGACTCCCTCAGACATGACTGATGCACCTGGGGAAGGTTCTGCTTTGTTTGGTGGCTACAGCTCAGCCTGCATCTTCAGGGATCAGCTGGGGCATCCAGTGTCCTGCGCTCAGCCAAACTCCAGAGAACTTTGGTTGTGTTTGGCAGCAGACAGCTGAGTCAGCATTCAGTGAAGTCCAGAGTGGAGCAGTTGAAGATGTAGGTGGAGCAGACCACAGGGGGACAGGACCAGGCCAGTTAGATGTGGTTCCCAGAGGATCCATAACCCGGAACTGTGTGGATGAGAAGCCAACTGGAGGGGAGGAGCACACTGAGTGCCTCCCTGACACTCAGGGAAGAAGCACTGGGTGTCCTGGAGGAGTTGTCCCGCCATCTGAGTGAGAAGCCAAGAATGTTGGTGAGATCACACCAGGCACGAGTGGTGGCTGAGGCTGCCATGGGAACTCCAACAGATACAAATGACAAGAAGAGGCCAAGAAACACCCGTAGAGGCAGCGGGGAGAGAGCAGGTCTCATTCTGAAATCTGGGATTAATGGTGGAATGCAGCCCTCAGGGGAGTTGGGTCTTACACCTTTAGGACCAGCAGTCGTCACCCATGACAAGACCCGGATTCTCAGCAGGCTCAGTATCCACTCAGTGCACATTCATGCTGGTCTTGCTGGTTCACATGCTGACACAGAGGCCAATGCAAGCAACCAACAGGTGGAAACAGATTTTAGAGCCAGTCAGCTGGCCACAGAGCCAGAGACAGCTGGAGTGGATGTTTGCAGACTGGTGACTCTGGGGACAGTCACAGACCCTAAAATGTTTGAAAATAAGACGTTTCCAGGTGCTGCGGCTCTCAACAGTCCAGTTCAAGAGTAGACAGGGTAAAGGCATTGTATTCCCTTTAGAAAGAGAAAGTACCCAAAGCCTACAGATGATTTTAGAAAGTGAAGTTGACTTCATCTCTTCAGAGAAAAGTTTGCACCATTTTTCCTGTCACCGATGTTGTTAGTTAATAAACGGGCAGAGAGGACAGTGATGACTTCAGTTTTTATTCATAAAGTTCTTCCTTGCTTCCTGTAGAAAAGTCAGTTCATCTTTAAGAAAAATTTGCTTTTCACTTTGTTCTGTTTTGGGGCACATTTCCTGGAGTCCAAGTCCACTCAGGGCTGGGGAGCAGGGCATGGGATGGTGCTGCATAGCCAAATTTTGGTCCCCTGGCCTCAGACGTGGGGTTGCACTTGCCCATGTGACTCCCAGCACCTTCATTGGAGAGATGCCCACTCCTATGGCAGAGGGGTTACAACCCTCTATCCTGTGGTTAGTTCTCATGAGAGAACTTCATAAGACACGGCGAGACTTTGTGTCCACCTAGTGCTGTAACATTAGTGGTGTGGAAAAGCATCCATCCCATCCCATAGATAATGAGCTTAATGTGCCATCAGGCTGTGTGCCCTGCATCTCACGGTCAGTTATGCAAGTTCATTCCTCCATGCCTCTGGCCTCTGGCATGAGCTGCACAGCCTGCATATCAAAAGCAGGTCCCTGTGACCGTGAAGGAGGTGGATCCCCAAGTGCACTCAGAAGCAAACCCCCTCTTTTCTGTGCATATACAGGAAACAAACAGTTCACCTCTAAGGATGCAGGACAGCTCTGATCCTAAACCACACCTCAAATTAGCCTTTTTAGATGATAGCTGCAGGCCATACCAGCCCCCACTAATTTTCTGTCATCTCGTCTGGTTGACTTGCCATGTGTATTAGTTATTTAATTGCCATTGTAAAGTAGGAGGTTGGAAGGGATTTCCTGACAAATTCTAGGTCTCCGCTTATCCCCCAAACACTAAAACAAAACCGATGTTTGTCCACAGGGCCCTTTCATGGCTCCTCGGAAATTACTTGGAAATAAAGAAGCACCTACTTCCTTTGGGTACAGTTGAGCTGTTCATCTCCCCATCAGCGTCCATAGCTGCCCTCAAACTGGCCGACTTGACTTTTCTGCCTGGTGGGCATTGAGGTGCTCACATCTAGCGCGCAGTGAATAAACGGCATGCACAGATGAGTTCTATTTCTTTATTTTTCATGTTTTAATTTTTTAGTCCCTGGGATTGAACTGCGCATGTGTTTTCATGCACACCTTTCCAGTGCGGGTCCTTTTGTCGATCCAGGCTAACGTGTCCACATCCATCTCTGTCCTCGGCTAAGTGCAAAGCTCTGAAGTCAGGCTGGTGCTGGCTGCATTTGAACCTTGATTCTGGCCAGTTGCAGGACACTGGGAAAAGTCCGAGCTTCACAGAGCCTGTTTCTTTAGCTGTAAACAGGGTGGTAATGGCAGCTACGTCTCTGGACCACATGAGAAGAAAGGAGGCCCTGCTGGAAGACCACACCTAGCGAGGCAGGAGTCAGGAGTCCCGCCATGGCCAGTGCAGGTCCAGATGAGCTGAGAAAACCACACCTTCTCCATGTCATCCGCAGGTCCCATCTCCAGGAACCCACACACCAAACGCAGGGATGCAGAGGCTCACTGGCTGGAGGGGACAGCTTCCACTCAGGGACTTTCTGAGAACTATGATGGAGCAAACAGCCAGTAGATTCACTGTCATTTCACGAAGGTCAGTGCAGGACAATGGTCCTCACTGACACAAGTCCTCAGGACAGATCTCCGGAAAAAGGAAGCATGAATGAACAGGTAGTTGGCTCTAGAAAGATCCAGAATGAGAGCATCTACATGGATGAAGGAAGCACAGAAACTGAACTCTTCACTGATGGGACAGGCCTAGGAGGAAGCTCCAGAGAGCGCACCATTGCATGCAGGCTCGCCAGCGCCCGGGTGAGATGGATGGGCTGCTACTCCTGTTCCAGCTGAGTCAGCTGATGTGCAGGTAAGGGACTTCCTCATAAGCCACAGGTGCAGGAATTCAGCTAAACCAGGATAGGGAGGGACCACCCTCAGTTACCAGCTCTGCAGTTCAGCTTCACCCTGGGCTTCCGGGTGGCCTTCCACAAGCCCGGTGTCACCAGACAGGGCCATGGCCAGCCCAGCCCAGCCCCTCCCTATTTACCTGGGTGGTTCTTGTTCCACATCTGGTGGAACCCATGAACCGATGCCAATTTCAACCTCTAACCATTAACCTTGGACACTCAAGAGCCTGCGGTGGATGAACAAAGCAGTAGCAAGAACAAATTCAAGAAAACCTGCACCTCACATTTATGTAAGAAAATCTCCAGGTAGTCACCTTGAGCGATTTCTAAATCGCGCTTCCAAGTTCGTTGCATTCTTCCCTATGGGCAGGAAGACTGTGTCTGAGTTTAATTTTTCCCTGAGCACTGACAAGATTGGATATAAAGATGGTTGGCTGATATTATATTATTCCTAAACTTGGGAGGTCCCCTACTCGACAGGGACGCATGAATCAGCCTGTCCTTGTTTAGCAGGCTCTGTCTGGAGGGCAGAACACTGGATCACACCCACTAATCACCCATTAAAGGGTGAGTGCTGGTGGTGGCACAAAGAGCTTTGTCAGTGCATTAACTGAAACTATCACTGAACAAGCCAGGGGAGCTTGGCTAATGGCTGTGGAAAAGCAGCTTTGCAGTCAATGGTGACTGATGCAACCAAACAGCACAGTAAATACCCTGGCTGGCTTTCTGATAGGAAGTCATCAGGCGGGGTCATCCTCACTGTGGAGTATGAGGCTGCTGAGGCAAAGCAGAAGGTCGGGACGGTGGCCTGGAGGTCACATCTGGTCATCCTGGGTCCTGCTGTGCAGGCTTTCAGTGTCCCAGTGAAGGGACGGTGCCTACCTTGTGCTCCTGAGCTCAGTACTTCCTGCTTCCTCACATGGACTGACCAAGGAAGCCTCGGGGCTGGCCCCACACTTTCAGTAAGAGTTTTGCAGGACAGTACTGGGGAGCCCCTGCCAGTGCCTGCCCCGAGCTCCCCACAGCCCTGGAGATTCTGCCCTCCAGTTCGTCCACATATGCAGAAGTTATCGGTTTTATTTCCATCTTCATGCTTGGCTTTTGGCTCACTTATTTTTATTTCTTTCTTATTGCTTTCATTAGGATTTTCAGCCTTTGCAAACTTACAAGTGCAGACTGCACTTTATCATGGCTCTTTTATTTAAAATTTCTCGATTTCTTATAAAAATGATGATTAACTGAATGTTCATTGGCTTTTTCATCTATTTTCTTGTAGTTATATTTTTAATACACTCTCAAGTTAGCATTAATAAATCCAGAAGTATCCCTGTGATTATTTCCATGTTAATCTTTGCTTTAGCACAAGTACACACAAAATGCCCCATCTAGGATATGGGTGATGATTCTGAAAGAAACGGACAAGATAATTTTATTTTGGAAGTGATGTAAATAATAAAATAATCAGCCAGCCCTCCATCTCTGTTTACTGTCACTCTGGACTAGAGCTCCGGGTCACTCTGCCCTCCTCTCCTCCTTTCTTTCTTCCTTCCAGACTGGCTCACACCAAGCTGCTAAGTTGCCCAGGGTGACACAGAGCCTGTCGTCCTCCTGCCTCAGCCTCTCAAAGAGCAGGGATGACATTATCATAAACATATGTCTGGCCTGAGACCCAGGATGCTGCCATTTCCGAGGCGGGCTGGGCAGCTCACAGCAGTCCCTGCTGGTAACAAAGGCAGGCCAAGGGTGGGTAATCAACTTCCGCAGACCGGAAGCTACTGACTTTATTTTCTTTGCATCCCCCATCCGGAAATGTTGCTGTCAATCATCAATGTCACATATTTTGAGTTTTATTTCCTTAAAGATCAAAATTTTAAAGCACAGAAAATTGACAGAGTGAGAGAAAGGTATAGTGTCTGGGAAATAAGAAAACAACCCTCACATGAGGAAGCAGACAGAACTCAATTTAAAAATATAAAATTGCATTGCCTTGGATAAGAGGCTTCCGTGGCGTCTGCACCCATGCAACCAGTCTGGCCATCACTTCACTTAGTGCCTGCCCCTGCCTTCCTGGCCATGGTAATTATTGCTGCCAGGAAAATGCTTTCCTCAGTGTGGGGCTGGGGCGCGGAGGCCCCTGTGATGGAGGGGAACAGAGTTGCCCTGTTTGTGCTGCAGACAGGGTTTGTTTCTCAGCACCCTGCTACATGCTCGGGGATCCCTGAGGGGCCTCTCCTGCTGCAGGTCAGCACCCTGCTGCTCTCTCCTTAGAAAGAGGACCCAGGCTTTGGGCACAGCCTGGCAGGACTCTAACTATCTCCTCCCCTCACTACCTTAACTGAGATTCTCCTTCCCCCTTATCCAGGCATGATTGGGCTTCTTCAAAAGGCTTTGTGCTACAATAGTCCCCGGGGTCAGAGGGAAAGTGGGATGTGTTCCTTGTCTGTTTCTGGGCTTTTCCTTGTGGACAACAACATTCAGCAAGAAGCATCTTTCCTAAGTCAACGACAAAGAAAAAAGAGGAGAAAAGGTGCAGCTTTACAAATCTTTGGATTTTCCCAGTTATGTTCAACACATGGTTGCAGAAAAACTTTAAAAAATGGTGTGTGTGTGTGTGTGTGTGTGTGTGCATGTGTGTGTAAGACAGGGTCCCGCTATGTGATTCAGGTTGAACTTGGGCTCACTCTGTAGCCCAGGCTGGCCTCAAACGTCCAAGGATCCTCCTGCCTCAGTCTCCTGAGTGCTGTACTACCAAGCCCAGCTTAAACATGCATTATTTTTATACCTAATTTTCCGCAACCAGGTACTTCAGAAACTATGCAGGAGAACAGAGAAGCCATAGCATTGTTCCTCCCCTCTACCCTGTGCTCACTCCTTCAATCACCCTGCATCATTAACATTCAAGGAAAGGCCAAGTGGTAGAGTTACTTTGACCTTGTCTTTGATGCCTACAGCTGAAGGCAAGGGTGAGCTAAAAATGCCTTTTATATGAAGATGTCTGCAGGGGAGATTTCCTGTGGCTGCAGCCTCTGATGACAGGTCCTGCACCTCTGACCCTCCTGACATTTATACAATCTAAATTTGCCTCCAGCATGATCTAATGTTTCGTGTTCCATCCTGGGATCCTTTAAACTCAGTCTCGCCTTGGGAAAATCTCTTCCAAACCCACACAGCATCTCTGCAAAACCAGAAGAGAAAGGAAACAATTTTATTACTAAACAAGCATTAAACCAGGACAGAACGTAACACAGGTCCCAGGCACTGCGCTGAGAACTTAGCGGGAAGTTTGTTCCACACAAGTCACTCCCGTGCACCTGACAATGAAAGGCTCATTTGTGTTAGCCATCTAGGTTTATTCAGAGGGAAAAGAGTTTACCTTTAGGACAGGAAGTAGTTTTTTGACTTAGAGGGAAGATCACCAGTGTGTTTTTGGGTTCTTCTCTTCCTGGACAGTCACACTCGAGCCTAAAGGTCCAGGTACCTTGAGAAAGACACTCTGGTGTCTTAATGCTAGGAAAAGGCTCATATAGCACTTTAAAAGAATAATCTATATTCCAAGACATTAAGAAAGAACTTGCACATTTTCTAACTGGTGAGAGGAAAGTGCAGGAACACATATGAGAGGGGTCTCTGCATTTGTCCATAGAGCTTAATCTCTTACTTTTGATTTTGATTTTAAGAAGGAACCAATGACTCATTTGGAACATTTAGGAAGGATTATTCCTTTATGTGACTGTATTATGCCTTGAAAAGTAGATTACTTCTCAAAAATTATCACTGCTTGGCTCCCAAAGCGTCTGATGTCTGAGTCACTCTGCCCATTTGGACCCGCTCTTCCTCCCCTGTAGCTGGCTTTCCCTGTCTTTACCTTCAGGTCTCCAAATTGTTTTACATTTATGATGACATCATGCAAGATTCCAATTTAAATGCCCACTCTTTCTCCTTTGTACTCCTGGGTAATTGTGTTTAAACCGTGTCTCCTTTTCCTTGCCTGGCATTCTCTGTAAGTTCTCTTACTGAAGAAACTCTTGGGAAAATGCAGACATGACTTCATACCATGGCTTCTGAAGCAAGGATACAATGAGTCACAGGTGTGTGATTAAGTGATCTAAGTGCATTTTAAGATAAGGAAAGATTGTGCATACACATTTCAATGCTATCAATGCACAGTAAGCCCTCTTTTGTAGCCAGCACTTCAGAGAGAAGGCTAAACAGGCAGCAGTGCTGTGGCAAAGCTCCTTACACTGTCTCTTGAGTTAGTAAAGAGTATTATTTCACAATCTAAAGTGTATTCTGTGCTTTGGGGAATTTCCAACTCTTATTTCCAACAGATAATGGCTTGATGGGCTCTCTGTGTGGATTGTTCCACTGATATTTTGTGAGTATGAGTTTTTCTTTCTGGAGCTTTGATTCACCCACAGAGTGAGTGCATGTCCTATCCTACACTGACATCGATGGACCACCATGGAGGATGTGCATCACCTTCCCAGTCTCCTGACTGCTGTACTACCAAGCCCAGTCAGTGTATTTACTGGCTGATTTCAGTTCTCTGCCCACTGATGACTGCACTGTGGAGTGTTAAAGGCATCAGTCATCCTGCTACAAAGTGAAGAAAACAGAAATTTGGGGAGCATGTCATGAAAATCTGGGCCTCTCTGGCCTCCTAGCTTTCATCACAATAACACTTTGGGGTCAGGGCGGGGCGTAAACAGTAGACAGAGAGGGTGGTGAAACGCATCTCTCTATTGAGGTCTGCAGATGGCATGATTTCAAGCCTCATCTTGGTTTGTTTAGGAGCTGAGGTGCTGCAGAAATGGCAAGCACAGGGCAACAAAGGACATCTCAGCAATGGTGAGGGATTTGAAGCTCTTGAAGAATGTGCGGCTGATTAATATGTAAATCTTTGTATTTACACCCCAGCAGGACACGGAGACACCACAAGTTTTAATTGCTGGGCTGTGGGAAGGCAGATGTTCACAGGTCAGGTTTATTCTTTGACTTGACATTCAGAAATGTTATGCCATGTTTTTACAGCCTGGCACAATTTGTGAGGGCCAAAGCTGAGGTCATTCATCCTTGTCTCGCCTGCCCTGACCACCTCATTGCTGATGGAAAGGGGGAACATTTCAATGTCTCAAGAGAAAATTTGTGAATCTTTTGGGAGTAGGGTCTCAAGGTCAGGTAACTTCTTAGCCAGAGAAATCTAGAACTTTGCCTTCATTTTCTTTAATTCCAAAAATG
The DNA here is from genome assembly GCF_034190915.1 of Cavia porcellus. Taxonomy (NCBI): domain Eukaryota; kingdom Metazoa; phylum Chordata; class Mammalia; order Rodentia; family Caviidae; genus Cavia; species Cavia porcellus. Next base: position 4,446,079 of record NW_026947499.1, on the reverse strand, counting down.
ACCTTGTCCTTGGTATGTTTCTTTAATCATAATTGCTTCTGAGTTAAGTTAGATTTCTCTATATCCTCTGTTAGAACAAAGAAGCTATCATTTCTATCTTTTGTTTTGTTTTGCTTTTAAAACAATAATAATTAAAAAAAGAAGCAAGGACAGGACTCCTAAAATTCATCCTTGAAATCTGTGTCATCTCACATTTCACCTTATCCCTTCTCTGTTGTGATAATTACACTTTTCTGGAGATTTCCCATGGGTGCAGCAGGCTCTACACCAGGTATATTAAGACATGGCCACATTTTTAAACTTAATAATAGCTGGTTTTAATATCTAACTTCGATGGAGAATCTGTTTTGTGCCATGCATAGTCCTAAGAAGTGCACATGACTAATTTATTTACCATCCTAATGAGGTAGATAACAGCTTGTTACTGTTGTAGCAGATCATTATACAAAGATGTTGAAAGACCACAGATCTATCCTTTACAGTGTCAAAGGTCAAAGGACCAACATATACTCCACCAAGTCAAAATGTATATTATCACTGTCCCTTGAAACTGGAGCTGAATGAGTTTCAAAGCTTACTTAGGTTGTGAGCAGAAGCTAGTTCCTCCAATCTGGAAGGATGAAGTCCCTTTTCATTGCCATCCTCTGTCTAAGTTACTTTTCTCATGCTGAGACAAAACACTCGACACCCAAAGTTAAAGGGGAAAAGTTTATTTATCTCACAATTTGTAGAGGTTTCAGTCCATAATCACCAGGTGTAAGGCCGGGTGGCAGTGCAGAGGAAAAGCAGCTTATGGTGGGCAGAAGGTAGCACAGCAACAAAGGCCGACCACAGCTCCTTCTAGCCCTTTTATCTTATCCGGGCTACTCAGGGAAGGCAGCACTCACACCCTACATCACACCTCATGATCCCAGCACTGTACCATGAACCAATCCCAGTGACACACACTGTAGATCCAGCCACCTCTGAGAAACTCCACTCGTGACTGCATGAGGCTTTCAGGGGACATCTAGACACAAACTATAACAGCTGTCCATGCTGCAGGCCAAAGTCTCCGGTGTCCACCCACACAGACACGCACTGTCATTCCCTTCCTGGTCCTCTGTGATTCCCGTTGCTTGCCACGATTTGAGTGGTGTTATGAACATTTTTGAAATCGTGGCATGCATAGGAACAAGTTCATTTACTTAGTTCCAACAGAGCAGGTTAAGTGTCTACTATGTACGTGCCTTAATAACTTAGTTTGAAGCCAGAAGCCAGGTTGAAAAGAAATTATTTCCAGATAACCCTTAACATAAACTAAAATCCAGTGACAGGAGAAGGTCAAGGAGTTTTCTAGTCTTAGAGTTGAAGGTCCTTTGTTGCATTGGCTTAGAGATTTCCTCGTTTATTAACTTTAGTATCTTTGAAATATTTTGAACCAACACACTAACGAGGAAAAAGGATTAAGTATTTTCAGTTACTATGTTCTTACTCTCAAAATTTCTGGGTTATGTTTCTCTAACTCTTGATTTTTCTTCCAAGTTCCTGATCCAACACTGCTCCCACAGAAAGGACATTTCCAGAGTCCTAACTTGAACACCAACTGCTCCCTGTCTCCCCAGCAATGGGTCTACTGTTTTCTGTTTTATGAACTTTCGGAGCAAGATTTATTGCCCAGAGGATTACTACCTATTCTTACATGTATTTCTTTCATTGAACATCTTTCTCTAACCTGAACATGAGCTTCCTGAGGACTGAGACTTTGTCCCTTTGGGTCATGGAGGTAACCAGAGTGTCACGGTGCCAACCATGGACTGGGACCTGAGTGCATAAGTGCTGAAGGAAGGAACCTGGTTGAGTGGCCTGCCTCTCCACATGCCAGATCCTTCCTCTCTGCTGGTTACAGCTGATATTCTCAGGTACTTCCTCCATTTCCTTGACCCTGTTTGGTCTGTTCCTCACTTGGAAATTCTCATCCATCCAGGGTTCCACAAGTGACTGACAACACAGAGCCTGCTAAAAATAAGGAAACACGTGTTCTGTGGATGTGAGGACTCATGTCTGTTAGTGAGGAAGTTAGAACCTTGGCACTAATAGACCAAAGGGTCATCGGACTACTGAGGTAAAGTCCATTCCTGGACATCACTGTCAAAAGCAAGCTCGCCTTCAATCTCTAAGACATCGGGAAAGAAGTGGCGGAAACGCACTCAGGGCTGAGTGTGAGGTTATGAGCAAAGCAACTCCCGCTCTTGGTCTTTGATTCTGGTTTCCAAACTCACTGGCTTCTTCTACTTGGGACTTGTTGTTAATTACAAAATTAGCATATGGGCCCACACCATAAATTTCAATTGTGATAATAAAGTGTTAATTATGCAAACCATGTAGACATCTGTCTCATGATAATTTAGCATTATTATTATTATTATTATTATTATTATTATTCATTACTGTGGTAGTTGTTTTATATGCTGTAATTTTCAATAGGGATTTGTGTTAGTTCTAACTTCTGTCACCTAATATAACTTTTCTTCATTTTCATGTGAGCATTAACTATTATAGCTAAAAGCAATATAGGACTGAATTTCAAATGCTTTGCCTTTATACCCTGACAAGTCCTACGTCTGCATTGACATGCCTACATACCTTTACAGTGAAGCCAAACACCTGTAATACAGGAGGACAATAAAAATGTACACTGAGTGTTTAAATTTAAAATATTTCACTTATGAGTGGGGTCTCTAGTTGCATCCATTTACCTATAAATGCCTCAAGCTCATCCTTCTTTATGACTGCATAAAAATATCATAAGACCCGGCTGTGACAAGTTATGCAGCTACAAACACTGATCATTTTTTGTGAGTAAGCCATGTAATCTGAACTGCACTCAAGATAACAATATTCAATGTATTAACCAATGTTAATTTCCTATTTCTTTTTTCTATAATTCTGTGCCACCTTTATTGTTTGTTTTTACAATAAAAAATTTAAAAAATAAATTGAAAAGTTATTACAATGAAAGCAAATTGGCATTAATCCCCCTTAATGCAGTCCTCGCACTTCAAACACACTCATGCCATCTTCCTTGATGCCTTCTGAAGCAGTTCTGGAGTCCTCTTTCCTGAGGGTCTTTCTGAGAGATATTAAATATGCAGCAAGCACCTCTGCCAAATGTGGTCCAGAGGAAAGGCGGGCTCATGAAACATGATGGTACGACGTCTTCCACTTCACAAAATGAACCTGACCCACGGAGACGTCTACTTCTCCTCTGAAGTCAAAATACCCACAGAAGGTAAGTGTTTGGAGTCAATTCAGGACACCAAGACAGCCTCAGCAGCACAACTAAAGATGCTCAGGAGAGAGGACTTCCAGGCCTGCGTCACACAGTGGCAAGAGTGAGGGGGAGTCTTATAATCTGAGCAGCTGCTTTGCAGATAGCAATATGTAATATGTTGACCATTGTTAATTTCTTATTATCTTGTTTGAAAATCCGTATTTTTTATTGTTTTCTGTTTAAAATGAAAAAAATTGGGATGTGCACGTGAGGAGAAGGAGGCTTAGTGGAAATATGTCTATAAACGTAATAATTGCTTTGCACAATCATTGCTTTTTTTGGGGAGAGGTACTGGGGACTGAACTCATGGCCTCACACTTGCCAAGCAGGCACTTATGCCACTGAGCTGAACCCCTGGCAATCGTTGTATTTTTTTATTACATCTTATGTACTCACCCTCACTGGCTGTGAGGCTCTGTTGTGCATTATATGTACTAAGTAAACCTTGCTTGATTTACAAGTCAACATTGACTCCAACTTAGTGCATTTATTTCATGGCAGAAGTATACCAAGACCCTGTATGGTACGCACTGAGATCCATCCTAGCAGCAGCCCTGGGCTCTGGAGGAATAGTGCTGATTAGACCATTGTTTTGCCCTTTTTCTATGTTTTCTAAAGTGTTTGTCAAGTTTTCTGCACTCAATTTTAATTTTCCCACTGGTTTGAAGTTATTCTGTTACATTTCTAGTAGTTTAATGGTTAATATTAAAATTTGAAAACACTTTGACATGTAACCCAGGCAATTTTTTTCATTAAAATCAAAATATCTTTTAAAATTTTATTGTCTGTTTTTTTCATATTTTCTGATTGCAGCATCTTTTCTTGTTGGAATATTCTTACAGTCAGAGTGTCATTTATAGGCACAGATAGTCATTTTTCAAAAGGAATGCATTATATTGAGTACTATCCACCAGAGCAATATGCTGGATACAGAATCGAGTATGATTTGTTTCAAATATTTCTAAGGATACATACACAAAATGTATAGTGGACTATAATGGGCATTTGGAGTTCCAGTTTATGTCCCAGTTTTACATGAGACCAGCTGACGTTCTATGAAACTTTGAATCTCTCACCAGCTCAGGGCCATGGCATATACAGTAGAGATGCTGTTTTCTGCCAAATAAACTTGACATAATGATTCAAAGAACCTCTGTATTTTAAATAAATATAACAGAGGAAACAAAGATATTCAAATAAACTCTTAGTCTGTCACTCAATTTTCTTAAAACTAGAATTCCTAAAATAACTCATTTTCACCAAAAGTATTTATTGAGGATATTACTAAGTTTGAGCCATAGTAAAGAGCTTTCAAGATGAATTATTAAAGCATCTTCCTATGAAAAATATAATAAAAACTGAGTCACTATTATGAGAAAGAGATGTAACTTCTCTGATGTTTTCACATAAATTACCACATTATTACTTAATAGAACATAACAGTTACATCATTCCAGAAAGATAGTGTTTTGATAGGAAGTTATTCTTTCTCAAATACAGTTCAGGATATAGGAAAAGTATGATGCATTTAATATTGAGAGGAATTTCTACCATATGCATCCTTACTTGGGCTTCAAGATAACATTTCATCAGGACTCGGTCTGTATGTCTACATTGCTGTTGGTGCTGCAGAAAGACACCCTCAGCCAGGGAAAGAAGCGCAGAAAGATACCCTCAGCAGTGTAGTGCCTGGACCCAGAGCAGCTCTTCTGTCCCTGCAAGGGATAAACACTAAGGAGCCAGCATCAACGTTTAGGGACTCACTTTGCAACCAAATTCCCTATCATTCATTAACTTTTATAGTACTTGGTAGGGAATTCTTATTTATAAAAAGGAAAAAAAGAGATAAAAAGATAATTGATAAAAGAGGCATTCAAAAGAAAGATATTTTCTTAGAATAATCCAGAAGTGATTATTTTTGGAGCTGTGTAACTACTCAAAGATCATTAATTTCCAATGCAAAAAATTCCGTCACTAGTCATGAAGTCAGCAGATTGTTTGCTGCTGAAGTTCACGAATATTAAAAAGAAAACAACTTATCTTAAAATAGTCACATAAAAATATTCGGTATGATTAGCTCTGATGATGCCTCTGCTGCACACGACTGTACTGATAAAAGGTATAGCTTTAGATCCAGGGAGATGCCTATGTATCTATGTTATTATCGAATGCTCCAGAGAGGAGCCCAGAAGTCAGGGCATTGATAGAAATAAACAAATGGGGTGTAGCTGGGGGAATCATGCTACCCTCCAATAGGGTCCAATGTCTTCATTCCTAGAACCTAACATGAATTCATTACAAATACTCATGTTGCAGGGCAGAGGGACAGCAAGGGAACAGGTGGATATAAGGATATTAATCAACAGAGGTCAGGATATTGAGATTATCCAGAACTATTGTGTGAGATTAATGCAATCACAATGATTTTCTCTTTAAAAAGCTTTAGAGAAATTTAAAGTATTGTGGACTAGAAGCTGAGGGATTAGGGCCAGATTAGAGCCATGGGAGAATGACTCAAGTGCTTGACGGCTTTTACAATTGGACTTTGAGCCAAGGCATGCTGATACCTTCTAGAAACCTCAAAAGCAAAACAGAGAAGAACAGGGAAAGAAAAGGGAGGAGGAAAAAGGAAAAAAAAAAGAACAAGATATTTCATAAGTTAGAGATCATCTAACATTGATTTTAGACCAAAGAGATACAGGTATGACTTCTCTCTGCAAAATTATACAATAATGAATTTGTTTTATTTTAAATAACTAATACAATAGTGATTGAATGTTCCAATTTGTGTCCAGATGTCCCCTCAAAGCCTCATGCTGTCACGGAGACAGGCTGCTAGAGTCTGTGACTGATTCATGGCCCAGTGCTGGGACTAAGGATGTGAGTGCTGTGCCAGCCCTGAGACAGGTGCCTGCATCCAGTATAAGGGGAAAGAACCTTGCTCTCTCTCCTCCTTCCCTTTTACTCTTGTTGCTTTTGCTGTCTTCCACCGCCATGAACTGTTGGTCCTCTGCTATGCCACGCTGCCTCAGAGCCAGCTTATTATGGACTGAAACCTCAACAGACTGTGAGCTAAATGAACTTTTCCATCCTTAATTTTGAGTGTCAGCCATGAGAGAAAAGTAACCAACACATTGGACCAACAGCACTAAATTTTAGTATAGGGTGCTTGGTAGATTCACACTTGAAACAAACATAGACTGTCATGTTGTAGTTGTTGCAGTGAAATAACTCTACTGATCATCTTCTCTTCCTTTCCCCAAAACAACCATGTAGTTCCATGTTGTCATGATTTTGAGCCATCCTTGGACTAAGAGCTTGCATGTGTCTTCAGCTGCTTCCAGTGAACGACTACCCATCAGAACATGGCCCATCTTTATGCAGCACATGGATATTTACCATCTCTTCATGTCATCCCACTCTTGAGTGTCATACTGGTGTCCAGAGTCTCCTTGTTTTGCACATGCAGAAACTCTTTTTAAAGCTCATTACAGGGCCATTAATCTTACAAAAATCCATGTATTGTTAACTTATAGTAATGCTGAGCTATTTCCATAGCTATAAAATCTGTTTTCATGTTAGTAACTAGCATTTTGTTTCTCTGGAGAAATTCAGGGGCAACTCTGGAAGATCATTGGCTGAGAAAAAACTAAAAATCCTAGCAGGAGTCTTAGAATCCTAAAGTGCAGGCTCATGCAAATGCCTTCATCAGTATCTGAGCCTGGAAAATCTTTAGTGACCAAGAAAGCCAACGCTCCTTATTGGGTTCTATCCTAGATCCCTGATCTCCCAAATGAGTGTATGGCAGAAGTTAAATAAAAAGAAACAAACTATATGATTTTTAGGGCTCCAGAAGGTTCAAAACTCTAATTAAGCTCGAGGCTTCGAGGGTAAAGACCAAAGTTTCTCTGGGTCAGTCCACTTATATTAGGACCAAAGACAAAAGGCAGAGAAATTGTGGAAAGTGCAGGCAATGAGCAGGACCTTGGGAGTCACTTCAAGGATGTCTCCAAGTCAAGAATCAAGTTAATATAGTAGCACTCTTTTATCATGAAGACATGGTAGAAGTGAGATTGTAGGAGTAATCTTTATAGCTGCAGTCTCTACCTTGTTAACTGGGGTTGGAACCAGAGTGTCCACAGATGTGGCCTTATTTTGCCCTCTGAGGTATCTTTGGCCTTACAGGCCACTACAGGCCTCAGCCAGGACCAGTGATTCATAGAGGTTCATTTACTATGAATCAGCTCCCGTCACCAGGCAAGGGGCTTAGGGTTACGACAAACTCACAGATAAACATAAGAAAGCCAATTAGTAAAATTTAAATCCTGCTCAGAGCTGCTTCGTAGTGGTCTCCAACAGCTCCCTATCAACAGACAGTTCTAGTGCCAAGACAAGATGGGATAGTGCCAGTAGTTGCATCCCTTTTTAATTCTGCTACTAACCAATGCCAGAATTCAATCTTTTCTGGTTGCCTGTGTTCTGCAGATCCTTTGGCTTTCTCAGTAGGGCACCTAGGGATCTGTTTCTATGAGTCTGTTTCTGCAGATCTCTAACCTGTACTCTGAGGAGCAGAACTAGGGTTACAGCTAAGAGAAACTTGGCTCTGAGTTGAGTTAAAGCTCTGTCCTTTATACACTAACCCTGATCTATTGAATGTGCCTGAGACAGGGAAGATCCACAACAGACACCTGACTCGGGGCTCCTGCAGTGCTACAATGGGAGGATTCTCAGAAACAGACCACGTGCCCATTTCCACCCTCATGACCATGGGGAACTACTACTCAGCCCATTAACCTTAGATGCTCTGGAGAAGGGCATGGCAGGAGTAAGCAGCTCCATCTGCTGGGTTTGCAGGAGCCTCAGCCCAGTGCTTCCTGTAGGTATGAAAGGTATGCAAGTGTCTTCCCCTGCTCCCTGCAGGTATGAGGGGGGAGATGTCTTCCCTTTTCTGTGCAGTTGCCTGGCTGCGCCTTCTGCTTTCTGGTGGAGAAGCAGGATGGCAGCTTGGTGTCCCCTCTGCATCTGTAGAAGGGTGAAGATTGAAAGTGGCATCTACTTTAATCATTTACTTTCTGTCAGTTCCCCGAAATTCACACCTGTACAGTACACATAGCAGACCTCCCTCGGCCCTCAGACCTCTCTGGCTGGAGTGCAGACACTGGGTTATCACCTCAGCACGTGAGCACAAGAGCACCATCCATGTCCACATTAATGACATCACAGCCCAGCTTTCTGTCTGAGAAAAGAGCCACCTCCAAAACATAAAGGGGGTTTCTGGCAGAAGAGCAAATGAGCTTGTCAATGAAGTGGATGAAATTTAGAGTCATAATGAGCTATTCCATCACTAGTGAGAGCTAATTACATTGTCAGTGCTACTTACCATTTCATGTCAACTGAGATAAAATCAATCTTCTTAAGGACAAAGAAAAATTACACTTAGTCAGGGCTTGCTAATTTTTTTAGTTAGCCTTCCCATTGGAGGGACCAGGTATCTCATTCTCACAACTTAAAGGATGATGTGGTTTATTTGGCTCCTGGATTCATGGGATTCACTCCATGTTTGGCTGACTCCCGGGAAGGAACATCATGGCGAAAGAGCCTGATGGAGATGGGCTTCTTAGTTCATGGCAGTCTGGAAGCAAAGCAGGCAGATGGTGCCAGAGAGGATGAAACCAAGGACCAGACATACATTCCAAGTTCACACTTGCATGACTCACCTGGAAAGCCTAGGTGTGCACTCCACTGGGCTCCTGGGAAACTCCCAAGTTGATCAAATTGAAAATTGAAATTACCAATCTTGCTCAAATGGCAAACAGGAGAACCCAAAGTTGTGAGTCTTGAAAATGTGTTGCAAGATCTTCATACTTTGAGTTGCAGGGGACTTGTTAACTGCAGCTTGTTTGTCGAGAGCTGTGACTGGGGCAACATAGACCGAATATTCCTCCCGCTTTATACTTCAGACTACAAAAGGTGCTGCATTCTTGATCCCCTTCACTGATCCTTCACATTTGATTCCTTTTCTTTTCTTTTTATTCTTTTGTTTGTGTGTCTCTAGGCACTATCAATAGGATTTTGATAGTCAAAGGGACTGAGACTGAGAGTTCCCCTCCCTGCACTTTGCTGTGTCACCTTCCATCTCCTTGTCCATCCCAGCTCTGAGCTGTCCTCCTGGTCCATCATCTTCTCCAATCTGGGAGGTTGGTGGAAGTTTTGCCTGGATTCTCATTGTTTTAGGAGAATCACTTCCTTTCTGGCCAGCATCTCAAGCTTCCTTTCATGATTTAGGACTCAGCCAGGGTCTCCAGGTGAGGCACAGAGGTTTCTGGGGTCACCCAGAGCTGTTTTCTTTTCCTCCTAGGGCCTTTGTGCTTCAAGACTAGATGGGACAGAGTGCTCCACAAGGCATTGAGTGCTGTCTCTCTGGGTGTTTTCTTGGTGGGAGGGTTGATGGAGTACTGGGGACCTAGCCAAGATCCACAGCTGTCTGCATGAGGGGTATCACCAAGGATGTGGAGGAAGCAGAAACAAATTTAGTAACTTATAACACGGGGACTGGAATGTCAGTAGCTCAGGATGGGCAAAGATCAAGACCTCTTCAGCTGGCCCACTTTTATTCATTCCTGTGCGCAGTGCAGGGGGAGGGAGAGGGTTCTTCTCCTGGAACAGTGATGAAGGAGTGCAGGAATGCGCAAGTTTAATGTCTCACGAGAAACAAGTGAAGGTCCCTTCTCACACCTGGGTAATGGTGCCCTCCTGCATCGTCCTCAGCAGACCTCATCCTGTCCTGTGAACACCACAGCCTCGCTGACCATGAAGTTCTCAGCTGTGGACAGGAGGAAGTGGGCTTTCCACATTCCAAATCATCCCACAGGGCAGGGCAAGAAGGGTCTCGGAGGGATCCTATCTTTAGTTTATAATCCATGGTCCCCAAAATTCTTTAACATGTCCCGGAACCACTGGCCATGTTGGGTGCCAAATATTGTAATTCCAAATATGGAGCTCGGTCATCCAAGTATTATAACCCTCCTTCTAGTTTCCTCACAATCCAAACAGTTATATTTACAATCCCACTTGAGACGTTATTGGAATCCCAGCAGTCAATTCCAATCTACCACCACCAATGCAACCCACAGCGAGAGTAGACACAAAGACATGTTCCAAGTTAAGGGCAGCCAAGGGGTCCTAAATCCAATCACCATGAGGACATGCAGGCAAAGGCCTTGATCCTAGGCCTCTCCCAGCATTCATTATCTTGTGAAGAAGGGGGTTGGCTCAGAGATGAGTGACAGTGAAGATGGCAAAAATTATGTGAACAACTTGAGCTGGTTGCGCAGGGGCAAAAATGACATCTCTATAAATTGCAGAGGTAAAGATATACAAAAAGATCAATTTACATAATCCAAATATGTGTAGGTAGCAATAAATTGTTTTGGGAGGCCATGGCTTTGGTTTTTGATATGTAAACTCTCATGTCCCGGGGAGTCATAGCCTCTTATCTTGAGGCTGTACCCAGTTGACATTCTCAAAGCTATTAGCTCTAACATCTCGCGTGTTACTATCCTGTACACGAAGAACAATGTGCAAGAAAACAAGACTGTCTGTGGGCTTTAAAAATTACATATCAGCACCTGAGCTAGCCTTATTTACAATGCTTAGACCCAACCTAAAAAATATCTTAGCCAGCTTTTTACATATCAATATAAAAATGAGTCTCCAAATAATCAAAGTCACAATAATTGTTTTGCATTCAAAGGGAGTCACTAGAGTTGTCTACCACAACTGGTCATTTTTCTGTTGTAGGATTTTGAAGCTCCACCTACACAATCCCCCGTTTTGAATGCATCTCAGCATTTTTGTTTTATTTATGCTCAGTTTTTTTGGTTGGATTCTTCGAATTAATTTAAGGAACATTAAGGTTATCTGAGTTTAAGCTAGAGCTTCTACATGAAAGAAAAGAATAAAATAAAGGACAGTAGGAAACATTCTCTTTTCTATTTCAGGAGAGAAAGCTGAGTTCTATGATCTGAACTTTTCTACACTAACTTCACAAACCTAGGCCATCGCATAGTAACAAACTGTGCCACATCCACAGCATAGAATATTATCCAAAAATAAGAATGGGCTATCAAGCCAGGAGAAGGTAAGGAAGGAAATTACACGCACATTGCTAAGTAAAATAAGTCTATGCGTAAAGTCTAAGTACTGTACGACTTCTACCCTAAACATTACCAAAAGGAGAAGTCATGGAGACCATATAGAGGATCAGTTACTGTGGTCACAGGGACAGAAAGGAAATGGGAATCTTCAGGCAGTGAAACTACTGGGTACAGCGCTGTATGGTGGACACAGGTCATAAATATCTAAGTGCACAGAACATGCAATACAGACAGTGAAAGGAATGTAAATTATGTGCCTTAGTTAATCAAGAGAGTGCTACTGGTTCACCAATTACACAGATATGTAACTGTATAACATCAGTGTAAAATTATTACATCCGTCCAGGGAAGCTGGCAGAGGAGGAGACAGAGACTATGTAGGATGTTTCTGTGCTTTGCACGACTTAAAACTGCTTGACACGTGATCCACTAAAAACAGAAACCCCACAAAAAACAATACCATTTCTTTGCAAATAAGACTTATTATATTCACAGAACTGAACTGTGGAATTAATCATAACAATATAATTAAATCTGCTTGAGCCTGGTTTCTAAAACAAATCATCTGGTTTTATCTGTCAGGCTCCTACTGTGCCACTCAAAATATTTTCTTGATTTTTTTTTTACAGCATTGTTAGGCAATCAGAAGGTGGTGCATGCTGGGATTTTAAATAATGGGGCACATTTGCATAAACTGAGCATGCCGGGGATTCCACCAAGACTCCCAGAAGGTTCTGGATGGGAGTACAGATGGGAGTCTGGGATGGAAACAAGCACTTTGTCCTGGCAGCATCCTCAACTGTCTGCAGCACAAGCTGATCCTAGGTTTGATTGCCGAAGGAACTGATTGCAGTTATTGACAGTTTCTTTTGACCCTAGATGCCTGATCTTCTTCAGTTCACTGATTTTGGATCTCCACCACTGCTCCCATGGTGAGAATCCCACTAGTGATAACTGTTCTAGGATCTCTTTGCACTGAGGAGTGTCTTATTCACAGCTGGGACATAAGAGGACAGCAGCAGGAAATTGTCTGGAGAGTCCTGCAAGTGAGGAGAGGCAGTGACCCTCACTGGGGTGGTCAGCCTGTGACAGCGGCTCACTTTAGAAACCCTCTGTGGAGAGCTCTGTGTAGTTGCCAACTGCTGGAGGATCTCAGTCATGCTGGTAGAAACCTCTGTGCTGCACAGTTGCAGGATTTAAAATCACTGAACATCAGAAGCGTGACCCACACCGCCTCTTGGTCTCTCCTGTCCCATTAGTGGCCCAAACTGTGTTGGAATACAGTAGCTATAGTGTAAGTCAGCCTCTGGGTACATGGATTGTACCCCCACCATACCTTTCTATGAGAACAGGGAGAGTTGTTAGATGCTTACGGAGCTGAGCCACCTTACTGTTGAACTCTGAGACACTATATTTCAGTAACAGAAATATTGTCTGGTGCAAACATATTACATCTGAAATGACCTAAATCAATGCAGTTTAGACACGGAGATCACAGCTGATTGGTTAAGGAACAAAAGGACACAGAAGACAGGAAGCCGGTGAGTGGAGAGGAAGGAGGGGGAAGTGGAGTTGCGGAGCACTCTGTGAATAGTGCTTGGAAGTGGAAACTGCTGCAGAGAAGATGGTGCGGGGACTCCCGTCACAGCTGTTTGTCCAAGGCCCGAGGTCACTGTCTATTCCAAGTTTTATCAATATAGCCAGTCACTCTCCTCTCACACCTTCTCACTATCTGGCTGCCTCACTCAGAAACTAACTGAATAAACCGCTTTCTGCATGGTAGCTTGGCAAATGTCCCCACACATCCACAAGTGGAAGGCTTGATCTCCAGAATGACGCCATGGGAGATGGTGGGATCCTTAAGAGTGAGCTTTCTTGGAAGTCTTCTGGTCACAGGGACCACATCCCGCATGGAGAGAATCAGACGCCTGCCCCTCTATTCTCCCTCACTCTGCTTCCTGGATCCCCTAAGACAAGCAGCTGTGTGCTCCCACCATGATACACTGCCTAATCACCGTCCCCAAAGCACCAAGGCTGACTAACCATGGACTGAACTCCACAAGACCGTGTGCCAATGGAAAGCTTGCGTTTTTAAAAATTGATTACCTCTGGTGTTTTCTTCCCTAATGGATAGCTAATTAGCACACTTAGATTGTATTATTTGCATTGTGTGTTAGGCTCCTATGCAAACTTCGAAGTCTTAAAAGCATGGGCACAGTGTTTGTCTCTGCGATGACTATTAGGTGGATAGAACACAGTTCTACCCACCGGACCCTGTGCTGGGGGGTGAGCAGCCCAGCTTCTTTGTAGCCCAACCCAGGGCAGGAGATTAGCAGGGAGATCCCATCAGGGGTCTTACATCACAGCAGCATGAGCAGGCTCCAGAGTGCAATACTGCCCAGATCACCTGTACACTGCCTTCTGCGGCAACAGAAAACTTAAAATGTTGTGATGTCTGTCATCACATGTTCCTCATTCCCTGAGCTGCCAGGTCTACTGCAGGGAGGGAGGTTTTATGATAAGAACGGCACCGTGGAAAGCCACAGAGCTGTGCTGCACCTCCGCGAGTATCACTGCTTGTACCTGTGTGCATTTTCTCCTCTCTCTCCCTAGGCCAGAGGCTCCCAGCAGGGCCCTCTATGGAGGTGATGGAAAGCAGACTTGGAGAGGTTGAGTCCAGCTGAGCACTGCTCCCGGCTAAGGCCGATTGAATAGTTTCTCTTCCTTGCCTCCTACCTGGTGATTTCTTGATAATTAGTTGTAGAGCGAAAGAAAGAAATGTGCCTAAGAAATTATTTTTACTGGGCTCTGTTTCCAAGACAAAGGAAACAGCACTATTTATGAATCCCTGTCCATGCTTAGATTTAAGCTGTTTCTGTGTTAAAAGTCACCTAGAATCCTCCCCTGAGGTGCCTCAGGATTCTGGCTCTTTATTCCCTCTAAGTCACTTTTCTGACTCAACAAAGGAGCATCACAAGTTGGAAAATAATAATGCTGTAGCTGACTCCATGTATGGGACACTGTTTCCCCTTTTTCACAAGGATAAGTGGTGATTTACCCTGTCCACATCATAAAATGGGTCAGGAAGCCAGGAGTGAGAGTTCTGTGCCTTGAATCTGAAGAAGTGAAATGGGAGCCTGCCTGGACCAGGGCGGGAGGCCGAAGAGAAGGAAGGTAATTATCACCACCTCCCCCAGCTCCCTCGCTGTGGACAGCTGACCTTTCCTATAAAAAACTCAGTGCCTTTCAACTTGCACTTAATTTCTGTGGTGGAAAAAACAGTGTGGAAGCACTGAGCGGAAAAACACAGTTACTGTGCTCCAGGTTCTTTATTTGACATCTGACAGCTACAGGCAAGAATTTTGAACAAGACTTTTCAGTTCCTGTTGCTCCCCTTGCCTCTGGGGCTGCTGATCCCTGAGTCTCCTCAGCTGGGCCTGTCTTCTGCAGAGCTCTGGGTTTCCAGAGTGGGATGGCGTAGGGTAGGGACAGAAGTGGGTTCCTGCGGGAGCCACCGCTATAAGCTATAAATAATTTGGAGAAAGTCAAAGCCTTTCCCCACCCAGATTAATGGCTTGAGCTGAAATTTTCTAAAATCATAATCAGCTACAACTGATTTCCCAGCATTCCTGAAAGTGGCATTGATAACTGTGATTCTGCCTTTTATTCATTAACCCCATTCTGACAATGAAAGTAAAAGTACTTTGGTTTCAAATAACTTCTGTTAGAGAAAATGCAGCAACATGAACAGTGTGATTCATAATCTCGGTTCAGCAAGGAAATAACTGTGGTGCTGGGATCTCGTTGCTGGATCAGAATTCAGATATCATCCCTCTGTGTGATAAACTAAACGGGTTTCTGAATTCTGCAATATATCCCAATGAAATGCTTTAGTGAGCTCTCACAGGGCGCTCAGCATTCAGGGGCTTTCTCCTTATATGGCCAGAATTTTAGTACTTCGTCTTTTAAGTGATTTGTCAGTTTGAAAGTCAATCTAGCCACTATTATTTACTACATAATCCAATATTAAAGTTACTTACACATAGTAACTGTAAGATAGGAATGTATCTAACTCCTTATGTCAAGATTCTTTGAGATAGAACATATGGAAAAAGACTTACAATGTTTTTAAAAAGTCAATTCAAGCCCAAAATGTACCTTAAATACCTCTGCAATAAGGTTTAGTTGCGATCTTGGATGAATAATTTAAAATAAAGTCTTACGAAAATAATGCTTCATATACTTTTGAAGAAATACAAAAGACATTCATGGCAGAAAATTTAGGAAGTAAAAATAAACTAATCTTAATTTCAATCTGAATACAATCCCATTCAAGATTAAACCTTTTACTGTATAATTTTCTACCTTTGTGTTGTGTCCTGTAACTGTGTCCTTGCTCTGTCATGGTGTCCACGACGGATTATGGCCTGTTGTTTTCATCTCACCCTCAGCATTCCCGTGTGTTAATACTTTTTAAACGTTTATTTTAATGCCTTTACTGAATTGTATCATGGGAGTATTTGTGAATATCTATGTCCCTAACGGTGCACATTTATTTACATTAACTCCAGTTTTCATGGCTGTGTATATCTATGCTGTATATATCCTTGATAACCATATTGTAATATCTTTAGCATCTGTCCAACCAGGACAGCTCTAGAACCGGACTCCTTAGGTTTTCGCATGCATGCTCCCACAACATTGCCGCGAGGAGCAGCGGTTCCTACCCAAGCACAGGCCTCACCCTGGGCAGAGGTTTTCTTCTCCCAGTTGATTCTGGGGCTGCAGGGAGAATCTGACACCCACCTGTTTCCCGCACAAGCCAACTAGAGTAGCAGCCTCCATGGCAAGCGGCCTCCTGCCTCTGCTGACAGTGGGTGCAGGTTGTTCTCTCCTTGGAAATCAGAGAGACCCACCTGCGAGCTGAGCACGCCACAGAAAAGGACAAAGATGACCCAGGGAGAGCCATTACTGAGTCATCACAGAGAAAACAGTGTGCAGAGAAAGGAAAACTCATCTGCATGCTAATTGTATATTTATGTAGATTTAATGTATTTATGGTTTTATAGAATACATTATGTACTTATTGAATATATTCAATTTATTTTATATTCCTATTTATACTCACAGGTATATTTACATGTGCCTTCATGTGTATATGCATAAATACTTACATTTTATATTTCTACACATAAATACATATATAAATATATTACACACATACAGGTCCTTTTCTTTTCTTTTCATTTTAAAAAAGCAAAACATAAAAAAGGATAAAAATGATACAAAATTTCAAAAAACAATGGTAAATTGACACTAATTTATATGTTACATAATATGTTGATTATTATCTTAGAAGTAGTTTTTCAGGATTTAGGCACAAAAATTATCAAACTGTCAAACAAAGCACAAAGTGTTCTTTTGGAAACATACAGGTTTTATAAGTAAAAATTTGGACATAAAATACACTAAACAGGCAAAAAAGAAAAAAAAAAATTCCCCTCACAACCAACCTTACAGTTAATGTATTGAATGCACATAAATCAATCAAAGCTTTACAGGTACTGAAAGCTTGATAAAAATTTGCACACCATTCACACCTGTGAGGTCAGCTCCAAGCTGAAAGGTAACAGGGGAGCTGCCCCCAGAGTTCTGCCCCAACCGTTCCTGCTGTGTCACTGTTCAGAGGCACTATCTTGATTGCTAACAGCCTGGGCTAATTCAGCCTGTGCCTGTTCTCTATAGAAATGGACTCACATAGTATACAGTGCATTTATCTGTGACTTCTTGGCATCTGCGATGTGCAAAACATTGTGCAACTTTTAAATATTTTACAGCAACCTTCTCATTCTGCAGATGACAGGACTGAGGCTTAGTTCAAAAAGCACATTGTGTTTTATTTACTCTTTCAGTGTCTCTAATAGATATGGTGAAATAGGAAGAAATTGTTCAAAAAGAAAGAGAAACCATAAACAGGGAAAGGGGTAAAAGAGAAGGAAAGAAAAAAATTATAAAAGCAAGATAAAATGGAAAGAAAACTTTATAAATAAGGAAGTAGAGAGGGGAGAAGACTGGAGAAAAAGAGGAATCAAGATATGTTATGTACAAGCACAAGCTCCCTATGATGAATATGGTCATTCTGTATATCTAAATTGTACCAATAAACTTAATAAAAGCCACATTGTGTTAAGTGTGGTTATGGAGAGTTTGTTCTGGCTGCCACGATCTTTTGGGTATGACTACGCCATGATGTAGCTGTCCATTCTGCTCTTCATGGCCAGTTTGCTTTGCTTCAATGTGACTTTCATGGGTACTACCTGTGGGTGTGCTCGGGGCTGGCAGTATCACAGTCTTCTAGGTTCTGAGAAGGACAGATAAAGCCCGCTCTGTACTGAGGAGATGGATGTAAATGACAATAACTTTGGGGCAGGGTAGTACCATGTGAAACATCATGTGGGCGAGTTTGAAGGATTTGAGGGGCTGGGGGGCAGGAGACAGAGTGGTCACCCTCAATGTCTTTAAAAAGGGAGCATCTGAACTAGAGCTGCCTGAGGACCAGAGATGGAGCCAAATAAGGCAAAATGGAACATTAGTCCTGAGACAAGTGTTGTGAATACAACCAAGCCAAAGCTGGAAGAAGCCATGCTACTGATGAATGTAAAAAAGGCTGCCATGACAGGGCACAGTGGGGCGAGCAGAAAGTAGCCAAGGTGCTCCCAGAGGGCTGCACGAGCCCAGTGCACATGCTGAGGACCACAGTGAGGAGCAAAGCTTTCCCTGTGAAGCAGGAGCTGTGCATTAGGTCTACAGTGTCACCCAAAACTCCAAAGTGTTCTGATGCAGGGCATTTGGAAGGTGATTGGATCATGGGCTGCTGTATACAAAAGCAGACTGAACCACTGAGGCGTCCACAGCTGAGTGTGCTACTGGGAGGCGAACATGGTTGGGGGTGACGCCCGGAGGATTCTTCTGGAATTAGGGTGTCTCCCTCTCCCGCTGCTCACTTGCTTCTTTGCTTCCTGGTTGCCATGATGTGAGCTTTCTTCCACTACACGCTTAATGGACACTGATTTTACCCTGGAGCCAACCATGGACTGAACCCCCTGAACCATGAGCTGAGTTAAATCTCTTCTCCTTGATGCTGTGGGAGTCATTAAAGCAGGTGGATATGGTGGCTAAGAGGCCACTGCTGCCTTTGAGCAAACAGTGATATAATCATGTGTACAGCAGAATCCAATCTCATTTCCTGTCTTTTTGGCCATCTGAATTACTGATGTAAATAAATGAAAAGCCAAGTAGAAATGTAAGCAAACATAGAATTTAGTGGATCATGGAAATGGGAATTCAAAATAGGCTCATTTCAAAAATTCTCTCCTTTCTGCTTTAGCAGGCCCACTAAACCCAGATTAAATTCACTCGGAGAAACACTGCCAAGTGTATGACTTCAGTCTCTGTCCACATTTTCTGTCCAAATTGGCTACAGATTTGTAGGTCAGAGTTGGTTACATAAGTTAAAGCCAAACGCACTGCATCTATACTTATAACTTTGCTAAGCACCAAATGTGTTTACTGGAGATCAGATTAGGTGTCTGGTCATCCTTCCGTGTTTCCAGAGAGAGAGAAATGAGAACTTGTATGCAATTGTTTCAAATAGAAGTCATCTTGTCAGCTGTGCCTGTGAAGTTGAACCTTCAAATAGATTTTAGACAAAAACAACTACTTACCTATAGAGAGGAATCAATTTACTGTTATAACCAAATTTGAAGAATGATCTTTCTGGCAGGTTTTTTTTTTTTTTTTTTTCTGAACTCTGAGCCTGAAATTCAGCTATCTGTGAGTTCCTTAGAAGCATTCCTGAATCTGTCATTTGCTTCAAATTTCATGCTCTTGGCTTTTATGATCAAGCTCAACTGTAATTCCAGGTTTATTCTTTACACGTCACATCCTGTCTATTTAGGAATAATTGTTTTCTGTGAAGCTGCTGCCGTTTGAAGCAACAAAGAGTTAGTGTAGGGAAAGGAGTGCCCTCTCCTTATGATGGTTCCAGGAAGTTGTCTTCAGCCAGTGGCGTTAATGACAGGTCTCTCAGGATGCTGAAAATGACTTGTTGGGCTAGATTCTGTGTTTCTGTATTCAGTCATATATACACCTAACAAATGTTGTTGACACAAATGAAGGTCCACACACTGACCTCTGACACAGGCAGTGGTATTAAAAAGATAAATTAAAGGAATCCGGTGATTGCCCTTAGAAAACTTAGAAATGAATAAGGATGAAAGATCATTTTATTTAAGTTAGCCTGTGGCTTCAAAATGTGCCCATTTTCCTTTGAAAAATTTAATTCATTTTTTACGGTCAAATAGTACTCAATTTTGTTGATATACCATGTTTTTAAAAATCTATTCATCTGTTGCTGGCCATATAAGCTGCTTTAGAGACTTAGCTATCATGCATTATGCAGCTATAAACGTGAGTGTACACCAGTCACTGTAAATTTACAGCTATTACAGCTGTGAGAGATCAAAGTGTGCTCCCAGCCTCTGTCAAAATAGGTGCCAGATGTGTTCCCTGGGGGATGAACAGTTTACTGGGAAAATGAAGTATACTCTGTAACTTTTATTGTAATCTAATATTTTAGCACTGCAAGTAGATGTTTTGTTCAACCACCTGTGCTGCATTTAGTCTTATGTGTAATATTCTAGGTGTTATACATAAAAAAAGGACTTTTAAAATTAAATAATTTTCAAAGGACACAAAAAATGTACTTTTCAACCTTTTAAGCAGGTGGTACGTAAAGTCCCACACACTGTTAGCGAGCATAATAACATGTTGAAATTACACCTGGACTGCTGAGTGGAGAGGGGAAGCAGAGAAAACGTGTGTCCACATCTTTAGAGAAGGTTTTAGAGGACGGTGTCATGCAGTGAAGTCCTCCTTCACTGTTTCTAAGTAAAATACCTTAAAGAGATTCCTTATAGTACTCATAGGAAATGGTTCACTTTTCCACACAAAAATGAAATAAAATTACCAGGCGATTCATGGAAGAGTCTCAAATACATTAAAGATAAGCCACAAAGCACGGTGATTCATGAGAGAAGAACTACCGAGGTGACCTCCGCAGCTGTCCACAGAGCTGCCAGGAAGGAAGCCCAGGCCATTGGAAGGAGCTGGCCATGGGGAGTCTCCTGCCTCTGTGAGTGAGCAGACAGAGTTGGGAGTCCAGCCAGGAGAGAAGTGGGGATCAGGGAAATCCATAGAGTAATTGCTGGCCATGTATGGTGCACCCACCAGCTGCCCGCACAGGTGCCTGGTGGATCTGACTGGACCATGCAGAGTGTGGGAGAATCAGAAGGAAGGGGACCCAGGTACCACACGGAGGCCTGCACCAGTCCCTGTGCCCTTAGCCACACAGAAGAACCTGCAATTCAAAGGGGAATAAGACTTTTAGACATCTTCATTCCCTACTGAGAAATAATTAGCTCTATCTCTAGATGAGTGCTTCTCTTTCCATTGTGTTCCACAACAATGTGAATGAATAACAGCAGAAACAAAACATGCATGGCACTCAGCAAGATAAATTCTACAATACCTGATCCAATCAAACATTGTCAGTGAGCAAATGAACCTCATACAAGGGAAATATAACCCGCAAGATGAAAAGTCAATCCAATTGACCCAAAACCCACACATTCAGGTTTAGAGGAAAATCACATTGAAATAGTTATTCAATAGATTTAAAAGCCTGGGAGAAAGAAATATTGAAAACATTTCATGGAGTAAAGTCAGATGTCAAAAAGACAAAAGTTGAAATTTGTATGTGAGATGAAAATCCTTTCTGGGTATGGTGAATAACAGACCACAATGCAGAATGAAATGAATGAATGCAATGACAAAGAAAGAAAAACAGCCCAGCCTTCAACAAAGACATAGAGAGCAAGGAGAGGGACAGAGAAAGGGAGAGGGAGACATTAACACTGGACACAATCAGAACCTCAGACATTCATTGTGCTTACAAGAATTAACATAATAGATATGCATTTCCAGGTCCAATGTAGAAAAGTAGAAAAAAATTCAAATAGAAAACTTAATGAAACTACAAACATATGAATCCAAGAAACTCAATAAAACTGAGGTGCAAGGGAAAAAAAGAGAGAAAATATGCACATCCTTATTGAGGGACGTTTTACAAAATGCCTAAGTGATAACCTTTGAAACTATGAAGGTCATAAAAATGAAAGAACTTTTTGAAATGGTCTCAGACCACTGGAGATCAAGGAGCTGCATCCACTAGAAATAATGTGTCTTATTGTATAGAATGCTGCAGCAGGAGAGGATAAGGAAAAACAAGGAAATTAGAATAAAGCAAGGACTTTAATTAATATTGATAAACAGCAGTTAGATGTGAATGTCAAATACTGAGGAGGAAAGTGGGATGTGGAGTTTTTGGGATCCTTTTGTTCTGTCTTTATAATTTGTCTGCAAATCTGAATCTTCTAAAATTAAAAAGTGGATACAAAAGAGAGACACACCACAACCAAATTGCTAAAAGCTAGTTACAAAGGAAAAATCCTAAAAACAATGAAGCAAAAATGAATACTGCATAGAGAAGGAGGTGAAGAACTCTAAAATGTTTCTTGTCAAATCCAAGGTAGGTAAGAAAGTAAGACTCCATTTTCAAATGAGAGAAAGGGAAAATGAAATCAAAGTAGAATTCTATGGCCAAAGTGTGTGTGTGTGCGTGCGTGTGTGTGTGTGTATACATACATGTATGGACATTGAAATATTTATGAGTCTTCAAGACATGATAAATCCATTTTGCAGAAGAAAAAAAGTAATACCAGATAGAAATATAGATGCAAACAAAGGAAAAAAGAAAACTTAAATAGCAACCAATTTGGTAAATGCAGGAATTTTACATCTTATCACTTCAATTAGCTGCAAAGATAACAAAGGTGAATTAATTCTTGGAACAAACACATTAGCTACTGATAGGTTATAGACACACCAGAGCATGTCTTGGTTATGTTTCTTGCATTGAGGAGACAGAATTACCCACAACACCCAAAATGAAGGAAAGAAAAGTTTATTTAGCTCACAGTTTGTGGAGGGTTCATCCCATAATCAGCTGGCTCCAAGGCAGGGTGGCATGGCACAGCGAAACACTTTAAAGTGAAAGAAGAAGCAAAAGCAGCCCGAGAAAAAGAAAGGGAGAACAAGCCTCTTCTCTTTTCTTATATCGTAAGGTGGCTAGCACCCCCAACCCCAGGACAGGTGCAACACTCACACCATCTCTGTGCCCCCCTCTTACACAGGCTGAGGAGGTTTACAATGTAAGGACCCTGGTCTCTGCTGAGTCACTTTGTTAAACATCTGACCTCAAATAAACACAATAAACAGATACCTAGAGCTCTTATGTCTGGTCCTGTACACCCCAGGATGTAGAACTTTTGAGTTACTTAGTTACATTTCTAGACTTTTCAAGTTGACACAGTGTATCAACCATAACAGGAGAATTTTTGGTTTACTACTCTGAAAATTCTCGATAAAGATAATTTGAAAGAACCATGAAATAACCTTAATCTAGAATAGAGATTACTATGTAGTATGTAGTCTTTATGACTTCATTAGAAACACAAGCCAAGATCCCAGTTATTCGTTAAACACTCATTACCAGAAAATGTATTTCCAAAAGCTAGATGAAGCTTCACTGACTTCCATATCCCATGAGAGATAACAGATTCCCTTTTTGTATGTACTAGAGATCATCAACTGCTGGAAATCACACAGGTATTCTGATTTAGCAGAAAATATTCTATATCAGCATGGATATAGCTTTTATACTGTTTAATAAACATTTTCCATATCTAATATTCTATTTCTAATCTGTGTATGAATTACTGAGGAGCAGAAACTCTACCTTTAATTGTCTTAAATAAAAATGAATGCACATAGAACTCTTGTACGAGAACATGTCAGTGTCGTCCAGGGGATGAGACAGGGGTTTGCTGAAATGAATTTATGTGTTGCTTCCTTCTCTACCACTTACCACCTTTGTCCTGCACTATTTTCCCAGATCTTCTGTCATCCAGGGCCACAACAAGGTGACTTTGAACCGCAGAAATTCTGCAGTCTACAAGTGTAAAACTCAAAGCATTGGCAGAGCCAAGCTCCCTCTGCACCCTCTACAGTGGGCCTCTCCTGGTCTCCTCAGATTCTGCTATCCCCAGGGCTCCCTCAGCTTGTGCATCCCTCCAAGCTCTGCTTCACTGTCACTTGGTCACCTTCCCTTGGGTGTCTTCCCACCATATCTCCATTTCATGTCTCTATGTACACATGTGATTTTTCATTCTTACAAGAAGGCTCACCTTAATGACACTCTCTTAACTTGACTTCTGCAAAGTCCCTGCTTCCAAATAAGGTCATATAAGGAACCAGTCTTGAGAGTGAGGACTCCAACTTGGCTTTCAGAGGATACAATTCAACCCATGAATGATGCTGAGTAAGCGGCTGACTATTCCAGCTACCAGCTTCTACACAAGCAAAATAAAAGCAGTAACACCAATAAGTAGGTTAGTAAAAACAGAAATGGGTTGGGGTAAAGAGTACAGCATTCCAGAATGACAGTCCTCCATGGGGAAGGCGGTTCATGGCTGGCTCTGGTCATCAAAGTGAAGTGACATGGTTGGGAATGGGGAATTGGTGGATGGAGGAGGGAATGGCAGTTTAGAAAACCACCTAAAATAAAAATTAAAAACATAGCAAGGAATGCAGCTCAGTGCAAAGACCCTGGACTCCAATCTTAGCACCTCAATAATAAAAAGCATAAAGATGAGAACATCTTAATGTGAAAAGAATTTACTAAATTAGAGCAGAATATGGGGAACAACTCATGAAATCAGTCTGAGCTGTGTGCAGTGATGGCACTAAACACACACAGCCAGCATCTGCATCAGCAGAGTTAAATGCATCTTGGTTTTCTAAATCGGAATCCAAAACCATTTGCAGATATTGCCCTGAGTCCTAACACTGAGAGGTTTCCACAGAGAGGCCTCAGTGGTGTCAGGCTCCACACACAGCTCATGGAGGCACTTTTTCCTTTGGGATCCTATCAGGATTCATCTCATTCAAGGCTGCCATCCAACGAGACTGCCACATTTTCCCAATTTAGAAGTTCAAACAGCTCCTGCTGGGTATTTCCATGGGGTGAGTTAAAGAGGCTGCTTAGCTCTTTGATGTTTTGGTTCCAATATCCATTTCCAACTTCAAAATTGCCAGCCACACACAGATGCTCATTTCCTGGGTCAGTGGCAATGTGCTCTGTGCAGGACGTGAGGTTCTATAGTCCAAGACACTTAGACTCCAGGGTAAACTCCCTGAGCACCTGTTTGAGTAATATTTTCTTCAGCTGGTAGCTTTCAAGCTGTTCCCAGGTGCTGGCCCCTCCTGGAAGAGGACAGACAGGGTATAATGTGCATTGCCAAGAACATTTAGCATGCAATGAAGAGGGAGCATGTGCAGAACTCACCCTGAGGGAGGATTCAAAGGGCATGGGTTCAAAGAGGGAAAATTCTCTGGTTGGTATTGTATGTAAACAAGAACACATTGTAAAGAAAAGCTCTGAGATTAGGAAATTGACCCAGATTGCTAGGCTTGGGCCAGGTGAGCCTAAAAGATCAGTATGTTGCACAAACATCAACACCTGTATGAAATGTCTCAGTATCTCATCTGCAAAGCTGGCTTGGTAGTGAGAACAGCGTCCTCTCTTGGGGCTTTTCCTACAGAGACATCCTGGGGGGAATCAGGGCTGTTACTGAGATTTTAACCCTGCTGGGCTTTGTCTCTCCCATTTCCACAGTTGTTAAACCCTCCTGTTGGACTTGTGTGTGTGCTGGCAGTGTGGTAGATGGGTGCCCAGTGCGGTACCAAACACTTAGCTTCTTTTGTCCATTTGATGAACAGCCCATTATTGGCCAGGGAAATTGGGCAAAACCCAGGCATCCTTTCTGAAGCCACATAACATGCCTTATCTCAGGATAGTCACTGTGAGTCTAGTACTGAAGCAGATTCCTACCTGGAGACACCAGCTTCTAAGTACTTCTGTCATGTCTGATCATGTAACTAACCAGCAGTGATATTGATGGGCTTGGAACTGAGCTGCATCCTTTCTCTCTTCTTGAAGATCTGATCTTCAGTTGTACCCTCTGATTTGTTCAAAAAGGAAAATTCTCTCTTAATCAATCTTACTGGGGAAATTGGTGTGTATGATTGACATTTATCATAGCAGTGAACTGCCAGCCATAGCCTAAGAAGAGGGGTGGGGAGCAGATTTCAAAATGATGTACCTTGACCTTCACTGAGGCCACACCTCTACACTGTCTTTCAAAGTTTTTAACCCACCATCCTAATCCCTAATATTGATGCCCCATGAATCACTCCGTGGATCAACTGGAGGGAACATCTCAAGGCATAAATTAAGCATTGTCTCTCCCTGCTTAAAACTCTTGTGACCTTTGCCATGTTGACTAGAATAAAATTCATACACCTTGCAACGCCCACCCATCAGGTCTGGGTTTGGTGTGATTCGTCTCCTCTCATCAGGGCTAGAGACCTCCCAGGGTCTCCATCTTCCTTCACTCCCCACCTCTAGCTACACCACTTCAAACTGACCAGTCGGCTCCAGTGGTGTTGGCAGAATGGAACTCTGAAGTCACAAGTCCACTCATCTGTGAGTGTAAAAGGCCTTTGCATCCAGGCACAGCATCTGATTCCTTTTTCTTCCACCATGATTCCTACTTGTGCATTTACAAATTCAGAGCATGAGTGAAAATCTATGTGTAAAAACGTGGCCACACGAGAGCTTTTTGAGTAGCTGTAACATGTATGGCACACGTGGTTTTGTTGCAGGCATACACCTGTTCCCTGTTATAAAATAAAGGCTGAAGGTTACCAAGGCAGGACAAAGTGGACCAACAGGCTCTCTGCAGGCACTTGTACATTCAAACCACTCTACTTCTCTGATCATTATCAAACTGCAGCTGTCAGAGGGCGATGGTGGAGTATTCTCAGCTGCCTCAGCCTGCATTTAAGGATTTATTCCTTTCTCTTCTTGTTCTCAGCCTCTCTGTCTTACTACATGTTAAAAGGATTCCTTGTTGTGAGGATTAAAGCATCTCCCAAGGTAACACTTCACCTGTGGACTGAACACTAAGCCAGCACATAAGCACCCATGTGCTGTTGCTTTACTTCTTGCAGAGGATGTTTAACTCATGTGGAACGTGATGTTTTACCCAAAACATCACAATTTCCAAAGCAATGAAGAGCCTAGGATGCAGAGTTTCAAAGGAATGTCTTGAACTTATTTATTCATTTGCAAAGCCACCACATCTCTGCAAGAACATAAAAAGAGGGAAGAAGAAAGGAGCAGATGGGGTGATAATGGAATTCCAAAGATTTGGTGGCAGTAGCCCATGGGCTGTGGGCAACACACAGCAGTGAGGATGACACATGGCAGACAGGGAGCTCCCTCCCAGCAGGGCCCTGACCAGAGCTCTGAGCACCACACCCCAGGAGGAAGGAGGGCAGGAACTCCCGGTGGAGGTGAGACTGACAGGTTGTGCTGCCCAGCCCCAAGCTGGGGACTTCTGTGTCAGGGACTTCCATGTCAGGGACTTCCAAACTCACAGGAGACCCTTGCAGTCCTCATAGCTGCAGGATTCTCTTATCTGAGCCTGGAAGATATTTGAAATCTTTGCAAGGCAGGCAGACTCTGACCAGCTTAAAACATTCTTTTTGCATTGTGTTTACAAAGTTTGGATGTGGACAAATGTAAGTGAGGTCCTGGCAGATGCTGTAGCTCACGGGCCAGTCAGCTGCAAAGAAGAAATCAACCTAGTAGCTGCCATATTGAGGCCATCTTTGATTTCCTTACGCAACAGGGTAGAAATGAAAAGAAAAATCTTTCATAAAGATGGGGCTTCTAATGTGGTAGATCGGATGGTTGCTGCTGTTAATTTATTGCTCCCTGGGCCACTTAGAAAATGCAGAGGCACCGTAGATGGTGATATGAATCCTACCCAATAGATGCACATATCTTGGGGGACCTAGTGACTGGCCTGGGGACAGAGCTGTCTGGAGGCTGCTCCTGAGGAGAAACCCAGAGGCTTATGAGGCTGTGTGCACCTGTGCTCCTGTTCCAGGTGCCTCCTGTCCAGACAGGAATGCTTTGGAGCCTGATGGTGAAGGGGGGGGCGGGATGTACATAATTACCTGTGACACTGGGAATTACCTGGGGTCATTCTGACTGAGAAGTAAGTTGTGCTCCCCACACAGCAGGGCAGCAGAGTCTGCAGTCTTTGTCAGGAATTTGCAGAGGTCCCTGCTGGAAGCAGTGGGAACATGGATGTCTAAACTGAGCCACTGGTAGGATGATCAGAAGTAAGGGAGGGCCTGGGAGGGAAGGAAAGAGGAGGCGGGGGAGACCGTCATCAGAGTAGGGAATCCTTAAAGAGTACCTGGACGTTTCCACAAGACAAGGAGCCAGACAAGGATCAGATTCCACTAACACCACAAAGACCTTGAAGTACGAAGCAGGGCTAACATTTTCATGGTCTGATCCATCCTGCTTCTTCCATTCAATGCTGGAAAGTTGGGGCACCTGCTGGCAGAAGGAAAGCTTAGTTATCTCTACAGAGGCTGAAAAAGTCCCTAATACGACTCAACCCCATACCTAATAAAAATGCTGGAAAAATAAAAATGACAGAGATGGACTTCAATATTGCAACCAATGGTTTACACAATGAGGAAGACACTGAAGTGAACCCAGTGAGGGTGGGTAAAGCTGAAGCCAGACCTTTCCACGTTAATGTACCTGTTTTCCTGAAGCACTAGAGAAGGCAATTAAATGAAAGGAAACAATTATGGCCATGAAAGACTGGGAATCAGAAATAAAATTATCTCTATGTGAAGATTTCATTATACAGCCACAAAATCAGTATAAAGCTAATCAAAGGCCTCAAAGTTTTCAGCCAGACAGCAAGACAATGAAGCAGAACATTAACATAAAAATTAATTGTGTATTATGTTTACATAATATCTAGTTAGAAGCTGAATCCATGAATTTCATTTTTAATAGCAATAAGACATAAAAATTTAGGGATAAACATAATGTGATGTGCTTGCAGCCAAAATGAAAAATAGTAAAGTCAAGAAATTCTTCTGGGTGGAAGTAGGTTTGGACAGATAGGTCTGCTTATGTGAGGTGGGTCACTCCATGCAACCAACACACAAGTTCTTTCTAACACACTGTACAATTTTAATGTGATCCAAATGAATATGATGTTGAGTGTTTTTCTGGAGCTATATGTGCCATTATTAAACTTTGCAAGAAATCTAACCAACATATAAAGGGAATGTCTACATAAAAGACACATTTTAATGAATCTTCCTCAAAATCCTTTCCCTTGCTTTGAACACACTCCTCTCCACATTCTCTCGCTTTGTAAAGCAGTTATGGATCCTCTCAGGTGTATTTTTATGAAATGTGATAAAAAATATAGTGAACGCAGCTGGCAAGTACCAGCCAAAGGAAAGACAACTTGGGAAAATGTTCAGTGATAACTTCGTCTGCCATTTTCACTCCATCTAGCATCGTGTGACTTCTGGTTGATACTCAAAGTCAAAATTACCATGAAAGGTCGAGGTTTTGAAACTACTGAGTGCACTAAGGCAGCTGCAATAGCTCAACTAAAGACACAAAAGAGGGCCAGAAGAAGGCTTCGGGAGAGGGTGGTTGATGGGGTAACTGTGTCTGAAACGGGGATATTTTGGAGCCGATTCCTAGCAATGTGTCTTTTGTCATAATTTTTAAAAATGTAAACACTCACCCTATCTTTTGATCACACCTCTTATGGTAAATTAAACACACAAGAAGAGCTGGGAAAAGTCTGTCTGTCGCAGGAGTCTGAGGGTGAGCCACCAGGCCAGGCATTAAAGCAAATGGGTGGATCCGGCTCCTGAGCGGCCCCATCCCTGAGACAGACTGAGGATAAAAGAGAAGCCCAAAAGCTGATACAGAATGCTCATTCTTTACAAGGAGTGGCATTACGGTAAATGCTACAACTGGAGGAGACTGGAAGGCACAACCCTAACTGAAGCAAGCCAGATACACAAGGGCAGATATTATAGTGTGGCTTCTGTGACAGCCAGAACAGGAAGGCTGTGGAGCTGGGAGCAGGATCGTGTTTGCTGGGGCCTGGGGAGGGAGAATGAGGCTGTTGCCCAGTGAGAGCAGAGTTGTGATTCGGGATGAGAAAATAAATCTGGAAAATGGGTGATGGCAATGGCTGCACAACAAAGGGAACGAAGCTAATTCCCCTGAACTGGACGCTGGAAAAGACAAAAACATAACACACAGTGATTATGTGTGTGTGTGTTCCCACAATAAAGGTAAGTAGAACGATTATATATACCCCACTGCCTCTTGTGCAAAGAAAACAGGGAGATCTGCATACATTTACAAAATTAATTGCAGGTGGGCACTAGCTGGGGTCTTCCAGGGAACCAGAGACAGTGGGGTAACACAAGACTTAGACAGATGGTGAATAGATAGACAGAGGTGCACAGGTGACAGGAGAGTTCTTGGCTCAGGGGATCCTGGGGCTGAGAAGTCTCACACCCCTGTAAGCTGGAGAACCAGGAGAATCAGTGGAATATCTCAGGTGGAGGTTGGGAAGCACAGAGGGAAGCTGGGGTGCGGGGGCCCTTAGGTGCTGTGACTTCTTGCCTCATAATCAGGGCCAGAACAGGGACCCTGCTCCAGGGGGCACAACTGGGGTCCTGACTGCAGAAGAGAGCGAGTTCGCCCTTCCCACCCTCATGCTCTGCTTGGGCCATCAGTGGATTGGGTGATGTCACCCTTTGGTGAGAACAGAATACTTTGCCCCTCTGCTGAATCAGAGGCCATTCTCTTCCACAGTTACCTTCCCTGACCACTCCGAATGTGCTCACCAGCTCTCTGGAAATGCCTTTACCCAGTCAAGGTCATACTTGAAATCAGCAGTCAGGGGCAGGGGCAGGCACAAAGCAAGCTGCCCATCAATCACACTGAGGGGAAAGAGAACTGAAAGACGAGGAGGGAGGTGGAGGAGAGAAGTGTGCATGGTGTTGAGATAAGCGTCAGCAACAGGTTTGTCACTGTGCAGACCTACAGGTAGGTTTTTGTTCCACATTTATTTTTCATACTTTTCTTAATCCAATACACTCTTCAAGTCAAAACTAAGGAAGGAAATGAGAATAACCAAAACCAACAACAACAACAAAAAAAAAACGCTGCTATTACCTTGCTCCCGCCCATTCCCAGAATCTCACACCTGGCCAGGCAGCAGGCTGCGCTGTGCTTGAAATCTCGGAGGTGCGTTTCTGCTGAGCCCTCCAAATTGCTGCCTGAAGGAGCTCCACTGTCAGCAAAGAGAATTCCTGCAGAACCGTGCCTGGAGATACTTGAGCTTCAAACAAGCTCCTCGTCTTCCCCTTGACAACTCAGCTCCAGAGCAGGTGAGTCAGAGATTAGGAAAAAAGAAAATGAGGGGAAACCAAGGAAACAAAGCAGAGTTCTTCTCTGCAAAGATCACACAATTCAGACTCTAAATTTACGTTACCTGAAGGGGAAATAAACCACCTTGTGGTTTTTGAGAAACTTTTTATCTAGATATAAAAGAAAACAAGGTTGCTCCAAAACATTCCCTGTCTTCAGGCTGCTCCACAGTGCTTGTTGTAAAATACAGTTGTTTCTGAGGTTCACCCACAATTCTCCTCCAACTCATGTGGAACCAGGAGCTGCGGGAACCATGCCTTGCATACACGGAACTTTGGAGGATTCTCCAGACTGAGATCATAACAGACACTAAGGTTAAAATGGGACAACATGGACAACAACTTTCAGATGATTGTGAGCCTCTGCTTCTTTGAACCCTCTCTTGCATGTACACACTCACACACACACACACACACACACACACACACAGGAACATTTTGTTTAACTCTGGACTCAAGTTATGGGAAATCAGAATTTTAATCTGACAGAAGACTGTGGGTTCTTTTGCACACACAATGAATAAGAACAATTATGTGAATACCTAGTGTCTGGAACATTCTTGGTGCTGGGTAATAATCAGTTCTGTATGCTTCATACGTTAAGGGTGAATTTGGAGAGGCAGTGAGAGAGGATGTGAAGTCAGACAGAGGAAACAGGTACACAGGTTTCCCAAGAGAAGGCAAGAAGTTCCATTAGGGAAGGTGAGCTGTCACTGGTGGCCAAGGTCCAGCCACATTGGGTGAGTTTCAGTCCTGGTGCTTGGGGACACTTGAGCAAGGTGTGGCATGATCTGAGCTGAGTCTGGAGTGGATAATGTGTGGCAGAGGGGAGCAGAGACCCTAAAGAGAATAGATGGCCAGAACAATGGTTAGGGGACTGCACATGCTCTCGCTGCTGCTATAACAAACAGCCATCAACACAGTGGCTTCACACAGCACAGGTGTGTTGTCTGACCATCTAAGAGGTCAGAATTTCTAAAGTTAAGGAGACATCTGGGCTGTATCCTTCAGGGACTCTGGAGGAGAATTCACATCCTCATCTTTTCCAGCTGCTAAGACCACCTGTGCTCCTCAGTGACTGGTGTCTTCCTCTGTCTCCAAAGCCACAAGAGAACACCTTCAGTGCTAAACCCTCTGGCTCCAGCAGCTCCAGAGGGGGCTCCGGTGAGCCTCCACTCTGGTCACTGCTGGGATATGTGGGATAGTATATTCCAATTGGCCCCAACTTTTATGTCTAGCCTGGATCAAGAAGGTGGGGACAATGCCACACAACCTTCCAGTACTAGTGCAGGGGAAGTGATGTTCCCCGAGGATGTTATGAAATGGCCATCTAGGGATGTGGAAGGGAAACCAGAAACAGCAGGCACACATTCAGGAGCAGAAGTAGGGAACAGCACAGGGCCAGACCCTTCTGGGACTTCCTTCAGTGGGGGTCATTTCTAACACTTTCTTCTGTTAGCTGGTCACACACCTGGGTGTCATGGCCATGTCTGGGGCTGCTGGACATGCGTGTGCTCCACTCCTGTTGGCCTGTTTGATTACCTTTTTGAGAAAGTTTAAACTGAATTTACAAATGAACACTGAGCCAAGACACAAAGCCTGTTGGTAATGCTTTAGTTGGAAGAATGTTTTTGATTTTCAGATAGACACAGAGTTACATTAAGTAATGATGATACTTCTAGGGATGCATTTGTGTCACAAACTGCTCATCAGACAGACCCATAGCTTGACAGTGATGGGCAGGGAATGTATTGCTCATAAACAACCAACCACATATTTTTATCCTGAAGTAAAGAGACAAGCACACTTCTTCTCTTAAGTTATAGATGATATAAAACTAGATGTAATTAACAGCATGTAAATTAGAGTAACCATACTTGCTATGTATAATGTAAGCATCATCTTTTTCTCTTAAATTATATATAATGAGCTAAAAGCAGGTACATAAAGCATCATTGGAAATAACAGTGATAATGGTGCGTAAAAATACAGGCTATATGATTAATTTAATTATAGTGCATCTATTAACCAAATCTTTTGTTCAGGTCAAAAGAAAAAGCAAAGATTCATGTAGGCTCATCTGGAAATCTTTCTGAGATACACTTTGTATTTCCAATGCATATAACATGAATATATAGGTGTGCGTATATGTATTTATACTTAGTTTAGTCTCAGAAATGCACAAACATATAGAAGGATACAGGAAATGGTTCCCTGACAAGCCTGTCCTTCCCTGCACAGTATGCATTCCCAGGAAATGTTCCTATTCTCGTGGGTCCTAATAGCCCTTGGACATAAGCAAGTACGATTAGGTGTTCACAGATAACTGCATTTGGATTATGAGTTCCAAATTTGATACCCTCACCTATAACCCTTTCCATCCTAATGGCCAGAGTGCCCTTCAGAAGGGGAGATTACACAGGCGGCGTTGCTGCAGGGCCTAGAAGTCTCCGCTCTCTCGTCACATTCCCTCCCAAGGCAGTGAAGTCCACGTCACTTGTTAGTTATGTCAACAAAACAACAGAAACTCTACCTCTAACTTATTTCCTTTACAATGAGTGAATCATTGTTCTCAAGTGTTCACTGCCTTTTTTCTATTTGACTTGCCTATTAATGCTCCCTTTCCATTTAGTTGATAAATTTTCTCTTAATTTAATAAATTTACAAATTCTCCACCCTAAAGACATTCACTTTTTGGTTATCAGTTCTGTAAATATTTTCTCCAACATGTCATCTGCCTTTTTGATTTGTTTCTGTTTTAATGTGAACAGTAATTTCATGATGTTATTTATAGTGTAAGGTTTTTAATGGCTCATTCCTTCACCTTTATGATGAAAAAGTCTTTCTTGTCTGTACATCACATCAATGGTCACCTCTATGTTTCTCTAGTTTTTGTAGATTTTTTTTTTCATTTTACTATAGTAATGGGTGCATTTTGTGGCACTTCCTTTAGCCCATCAAGTAATCTCTCTCTCTCTCTCTCCTTCTTTCTCTCTCTCTCTGTGTCTCTCTGTCTCTGTCTCTCACTCTGTCTCTGCCTGTCTCTCTCCGTGTCTCTGTCTCTGCCTCTCTCTCATTATGATAAGACCACAGTGTACCATTATCCTACAAGAGAGAGGAGAGATGGGAAATCAAACATGAAGAGGCTGCAGTGCAAGTCCTGAGAAGTCGCCTGGGTGTAACTTCTCCTTCTCTCCCCAGTACTCACCTTTTATCTGGCACATCCCAGGGAGTGAGAGCTGTGCTGTCTTTCTCAGAGAGTGTCCAGACAGGAATGCCGAAGATTGTATAATTTGTTGCTCCAAAAATTTTCCAGGAGAAAGATGTGGGCTAAGCCACTTTGTGATTGGTGAATCACAGCACTTGACCCTTGCCATTTAAAGGAAAAGGAAAAGGAAAATTCATTTTGATTCATTATTTCAGCCCATGGTCAGCAAGCTCCAAGGCAGACACAGGACTCAGAAAGGCATGGTGAAGGAAAAGCGTTTGACTCATAACAGGCAGGAAGAAGAGAGAGAAGCAAGACCACACCCTTCTGGGTTACACCTCTAATGATCGTCTCCAAGCACACTCCACCTCCTGATGGTGCATCAGCTGCTGAACTTGTCCATGGATGAATCGGCTGGAGAGTAAAACGCCCCCAGGATCCATTGCATCCACGCATGGGAGACATCTGGATCTAAACTCTAACGTCCAACACCAGCTACCAAAGTCTCATGTGTGGGGGGGATGATTCGGCCACAGGGCTGCTGTAATTACCAGTGGACTCATCTATTAATGAGTTCATAACTGAATGGGCTGTTGGGAGCCATGGTTGCATGCTGATCCTGGGGGCATCATTCTTCTCTGTCTGCTGCCTGGGTGCTATGGACTGAGCCCTTTTCCCTCTACTATGCCCCTCTTCAGTTTTTGGCATGTAGTATTGTGTTTCAGAAACAGGCTAAGGTAAATTTGGGTATCGGAGAAACAGAGTCATGGTTGTGACTCCATCTGACCATGTGATTCAAAAACCAAGGGAATTGGTTTGTAGCCATTTGGAAAGGTGCTGGAAAGACACTGATGGAGAATTAAGCCAACTCTGATGGGTTATAATCTTTGGAGCACAGAAGAAAAGAGTGCTGATAGAAACAAAGGTGGGAAAGATCAACCCTAGGATGTATCAGTTGGGAACAATGAGTTCCTTAATAGTTGGACAAGACCTTTGGATTATGCTTCGTCAAAAATTTTGTCTAAGTTTTTCTGATGGCTGGAGATTTTGACTCATGATTCTGGCAGAGAAAATTTAAATGCAGGCCAGTGTTCAGTCTGACAGAGGTAGAGCTGGCTGTCCTTAGCCACATCTACATAACAAAAAAACAGTAGAAAAGACTAGGAAGAAAAGATGTGAAAAGACTGTGGTTTCACTGGAGAAGAAATATTTGCAAAATTGGGTCCATGGAAAGCCTGGTTGGTGATTAGCATTTAAAAGAAGCCAAGTAGTTTGCACAATAAGACAGTTTGAAGATATCTCAGAAATAACCATGCCCCTAACCTTTTACAGGCTCAAAGGTATAAAACAACAAAACCTTCATTTAAAAAATATAGTGCCAGGGCAATCTGTCTTTTGGAGCCACAGGAGATAATATTTCCTGAGTTCAATCATCCAGGAACCCAAGGGCTTCTGCAATTATGATGCAAGTGGTCCCAGATACTGCAGGAGCCAAGATGACATCATCCACATGGTATCATCTTTGTGGTAGTAGCTTTGCAGATGTATAGAATACAATAGTTCTGGTGTCAGTAATTCTTACACCAGATTCTGGAGGAAGGCCTGAGAGGCCTCCCAATGTATCCTTGAGAGGAGAGTGTGTGAAGAGTGTAGCTGGGGAGGGGTAAAACTGAAAGTGCAGTGGAGACTCCGAAAGGTGGAGATGTCAGAAATGTGGAAGGTGTGCTGAGGGAGGCTGCAGACGTGAGTGGAGCCACCCCAAGGGAAAGACAGTGCGGCCACAGAGGTGAAGCTGAGCAAGTTCTTTGGAGCTCACATGTAACCACAACGTACTGTCCTGGCTGTAGAGCTGCAGGTTTTATTGCTTGCCTTGCTATTGCTTTGGTCCCATTCTTTTTTTTTCTACCCATTTCTCACTTTTAGAATGTTAATGTTTACAATTTGCCATTGCATGTTGGAAATATTTAACTTTTGCTTGATTTAAGCATTGACTTGAATCTTGGGGGAGACTTGGGACTTAGACTTTTCAGCAATAATAGAGCTGTTAAAATTTTGCCAACTCTTAGCTATGGATTAAATGAAATTTCCACAGTGAGATGGGCATGAGTCTTTGGGGGCCAGAGGGGGTGTTACGGTTCCACTCTAAAATGCTCCCCTTGTATTTCCATATATGCAGAAGGGGTGGGAGTGCTATACTCATCAGCAGATTTATTCCCTGATGGAGTCAATAGTGAATGTGCCTTTATGAGGTGAATCTGGTTGAAGTCCACTGGAAGGATGTATTCTTGTTCCAAGCTTCTTCCATAGATTTTGCTTCTTGGGTGCCATGGATTGAGCACCTTTCCATTGCTGTGACTTGCAGGATCCTGTTCCTGCTTTGGAGCTAGCCACCCACAGATTAAAACCGCCTAAATAAACCTCTCCTCTTTTAGATTGTGAGTTGGGGGGTCCCAGTGACAAGAAAGTGACTGAGACAAATATCACGAAGCTAACCGCCTCAGAGCCAGCTCCATCGGTGCAGGAGATGGTGTGGTGACCTCGTTCATCTCTACAGTGGGCTCCCCGGAAACTCAGGAGAAGCTGTCTGGCAAGGAGATCAGCCTTAGGACTCCCTGAGTCCTCACATGGTATGGACTTGGTCCTTGGTCCACTGTGGGAGAGATATGTTGTAGTGACAGGATAACCCAAATTAAAAGAAATTGAAAGAATTCTGTCAGCCAGACACCTTGGTTCTTGCTTGTAATCCCCTGGGCTGAGAACCTAGTCATTGCCTGTCTGTATTTCTAACCCACAGAACCAGGAAACCAGAACTTCACAAACAGACCATGCAAACCTCATCTGACAGTGACTTAGAAAGTGAGCAGGCCTGGATGTGCTTTTCACAGAGGTAACACTATACGGCGATGCAGAAAGTTATCTGACACTTTCTGTGTCTCTCCCTCCCTCTTGTTCTCCCTAGAGAAATGACTGAATATATAATAGATACAGACAATAAACAAAATGAGGCTGAAGCATCTTACAGTGTGAGAAAGTAAGGAATGAAAAAGAAAAATAATTCTGAAGGATGGGCAAAAGAAGCAAGTGAAGCAACAGTGACCAAAACTGGAAAAAAAAAATTTAGCAATAAAATTGTATTAAAATAGTATTTGGTTACATCCTGCAGTGTAAAATCAGTACATCCATACTGACATTAGTAATTGATTGAATATATAAATAATAATAAACATGTAAACAGTCTCGGGAAGGGAGATTTTGGATGATATATGTGGATATTCTGTCGCAAAGAGGTACAGTATAGTTCTTTTCTTCTTTAGTGTGGACTGGACCTAAAGAATAACAGTCAGGAAATAAGGAAAATTATTTTTCAATCTCATTTGTCCAAGTCCTGAATTGTGCTCCTGTCTCCCATTACTTCCTGTGTGAGAGTCAATTTTAAAATCCATGTTTATATCTGATTTATTCCACAATCATGAATAGCATCCTTCCGCTGTACTGTGGAGTCCACACCTTACCAAAGAGGAAGATTTTTTTCCTGGGAGCTTACATGATCCATGATCAGAAACTGCTATGTGTGTTTTATGGGTCAGGAGAACAGGGTTCTGCTATTACACAATCCAGATCATAAGTATTTATTATGTGATTCTTGCACAGAGAGAAGAACTGCCTTCTATTTCATTTTTTAGAATGTTGAGATAGTTGGAACACTTGATCGAAACAGGCTTTCCAAAAGTCTGGAAAAGGCAGGGCTTTCTGGGAGAGCAGAACTGTTCTAGGTGTAGGTGAAAAAGTGGCTAGAGGGGAAGAGGTGGGGGTGAAGGGAGAGGGGTGCTTTGTTTTGTTGATGGAGGTGGAGTCACAATGACTGTTTCCTAGCACAGACCAACCCTTGATGTTCTAAAAATCAAGGGAATTAAGGAAAGTGATCTGTTCAGATATAGGGTAGGAGGAGTAGGGTGAGGGTGGGACCTGATGGGACCAAAGTTGTCAGCAAGAAGCGAGGTCTGTTACGCATTGCTCTGATGAAAGTACAAATTACCCCAGTTCTCAGCACTCAGCCTACACATGCTCAGGGGTGTGCACACCACGCAGATGCAACAAACCTTCCAGGCTGAAGGTCACTCACTTGGCACAGCCCACTGGGGAGCCTCGTGCCTCCCAGGCACCCTGGGGATAATCAAAATTCCTGTGTTATGGAATGAGCATGACAGTGAAAAGAGAGGACCAGCCAGAGGTCTGGTGTTAGTTAACTAGGATTTGCTCTATGGCATCCGAGGAAATAAGGTCCTGAGGGCTATCATAGTTACTTGTTTTTTGGTTGATGATACCTGATGCCCAAAGTAAAAAAGGCAAGGTTTATTGAGCTCATAATTTTGGGAGATTTCAGACCATACTCAGCAGGCTCCAAGGCAGGGGGCGGGGCTAAAGGGCAGACCCTAATAGAGGCTGCAGGTGACAAGAGCGAAAAGGCCAGAAGGAAAAAGTACACCTCCTTCCTGCCCTTATGTAATAGACTGCCTTTGCCCCTGGTTGGGTGCAGCATCCACACCACCAATCCCAGCGCGGACAAGGAACCAATCACAAAGGCTAGACTCAGCCACCTTCATGACTACGTGAGGCTTTGGGGGACACTTAAGCCATAACAAAGGGGAAAAATCCATCAACAATAGAATAGCTAAACCAAGTACTACTTGAAAAAAGGCTGTGACGCGAGTACCACATGGAAAGAATGAAAAAGTATGTGGCGTGGTAAGATGAGAAAACCTTCCCAACTTGCAGGCGCTGTGATCTCTAGGGGAATACCGGGCCAGCCAAACAGAGTCAGAACTTGAGACTGAAAAGGATCCAGATCCCAGCAGTGGAGCAGGGAGAACTCAGACTCCTCAGGTGTCAGGAGATGAGATCCTTCCAGAGGGAGCCGGAGGCGCACCCGTGAAAGACACACCAAGGCTGTCTGTGTCTCCGCAGGGATCCAGGCAGGAATCAAGCTTGACCCTGGAGCCTGAGCAGAACCCATGAGATCAGCAGCCCTCAGGGCTGACCCCAGGGAAGCCCTCTGTGTACCTAGACCTGGCAGGCTCACCGCGGGAATAGAGCAGAAGCCCACTTTTAACCAATGCGCACTCAAAGGTCTGGTGAAGCCCCAAACCTGACAAAGGTCACGTGCTGGTGAGCAGTTTCAGCATAAACAGCTGCTGCTGTGCCCCCTCACAAAGCAGCCTGGAGCGCGTTTCTGGTTCTGGAGCACAAGTCGGGAAGGGTCCTCCGGGAACAGCCAGTCAGTCAGCACTGACTGGCCCTGAGAGATTTGCTGCTGGCCTTTGCTGGTTCTAGACCTGTATTTATAATGAAAACGGATCGATTTTATGACTTTTAGAATGGAAATGGAATAATAGAAAAGGCTGAACAATGTTTCCCTCTAATAAGTGAAGTTTCTTATTGATTTTTAGCTGTATTTTGTTCGAAGTGCAATAGTACGATCTAGTCAGTTAATTGGAATAGAGATTAAAATAGTTCTTGGTTTTTTCGGTGAAGAAACATTAGAATATAAAGACAAATCAAATAAGGAGAAAGGGAGACTCAGAGACAGAGACGAGAGTCAGAGAGACAGAGACAGAGAGAGAAGACAGAGAGAGAGAGAGAGAGAAAGAGAAGACAGAGACAGAGAGAGAGAGAGAGAGAGAGAGAGAGAGAGAGAGAGAGATTGTATTTTTGGACTGAGAGTCACTGTTTAAGGGTGGAGCAGTTTCCTATCATGTTCAATTCTGTCTCCAGTACTGGTGAAAAACAAGCAGCGGAAAGCAAAAAAAAAAAAAAAAAAAAAAAAAAAAAAAAAAAAAAAAAAAAATCCTTGTCTTTCCTTCTGGCAGAAGTCTAAATTCTAAGTCAGTGGGACAGGTGTTTGTCAAGCCAACCAGGAAGACCAGTCTCAGGATGCATGAATAATTACAGAGAAAATATCCAGCTCCTGAGCTCCGAGATTTGAGCACAGTCCTGCCTTCCAGAGTCACAGCTGGAGAGAAGGTGGAGCTGGGGCAGGTAGCCAAGAACTCCCTGCAAACAACAGGTTTTAATCATAAGGCTTTCTATGATAGAGAAAGCAGGCAGATGTGTTTCATAAAGAGTTGGTTATTTAAAGTTACACTTGCCTCTCTGGAGTGAGAGAAAGAATCTGTCGCATATATTTCTTTTTTCCTCAGTTATTTGTGTCGCATGCTTATTCTTAGAGACTCAATACAGTCACACTAGGTTTTTGTGAAATGCAGGGTCAATTTAATATTGCTGTTCTCATGGGTAATAGTAATATTTCACAAGGATGTAGGGAAGGTAAGTTTGCAACTTACAGTTAAACTATTATGGACCATTAAATTTCAGGTAGCCCCAAAGTTTGCACTATTACACACAGTATAGATGTGACCATGGCTGAACAAAGCCCACTGTTAGTAAAATGTGATTAATCCCTTGTGGTAAATATCCAGGACTGAGATTTCTGTTAGCCATTACATGTTTTCTAAAATTTTATTTTTAAGTTATTTTTT
Source organism: Cavia porcellus (assembly GCF_034190915.1). Lineage (NCBI taxonomy): Eukaryota > Metazoa > Chordata > Mammalia > Rodentia > Caviidae > Cavia > Cavia porcellus. The sequence goes on along the minus strand of NW_026947499.1, from coordinate 4,405,276 downwards.
CTTTATTTTATGGCAAAAAGTAAAAGACAATCTCATAACAAAATAATAAGGGAGTATCAATAATTAATGCTTTGTATATTGTCATCTTCAAAGTAGTTACTCAAAGTACAAGTCCTGGGCATAGTAAAATCTCCAATTGATGTTAGCATGAACCTTCTTTTTCAATGATATAACAGACACTAATGGTACAGCTAACTGAAATTTTCTCTCTTTTCCCTTCCTTCCTTTCCCCTTTACCCCATTCTGGTTCCTTTTTCCTTTTAAACAATTACTTACCACTTCACAATATCTATTGTACATGTTAGACCTTATTTACTCTTTCATATTCTCACAGCAGGGGACAATATGATGTTTACACATGAGTGTGATTTATTTCACTTATGAGTATGATCTCGAGTTGCATCCATTTACCTCTAGAGGTATCAACTTTATCTTTCCTTATGACTGAGTAGTAGTATTCTATTGTTTAAAAATACCACATCTTTTTCATCCTTTCCTGGATCGTGGGCATTTGGGCTGTTTCTAAGATTTAGCTATCACAGATTGTGCTGCTATAAACGTGGTTGTACATATACTGCTGTGGTATGATCCTTTTAATTCTTCTGGGATGGCACCCAGAAGAAAAATAGTGGGGTCAACTGATGCTAGAGTTTCAAGAAATTTCCATACTGATTTCTATAGTGTTTTTGTTATGCTTCGTAAAACTGCCTCCCAAAGCATCTGTACTAATGCAGAACCTAACTAGTGACACATGTGAGCGTCCTCTGTTGGCCTAATTTCAGATGTTGGGTATGATCATATTTTTATACGTATTTTATTTAAAATATGTCATGGTAATTTGTCCTTGAAATTTACACAGATTTATATTTTGGTAAATCAGAACATCTCTCATCTCTTTAGCTCTTGTCAATGCTTCTTCTTTGGGGTTGTCAATTCAAAGTCTTTGTTTACTTTTCTCCTGCATTTTGTTGAATGTTTTATATGTCAACGATTGTAACAGAGGCTGAAGATATAGCTCAGTGGCATAAGTTCCTGCCTGGCAAGTACAAGGTAATGAGTTCAATCCCTGATACCAAAAACAAAGCAAAGCAAAATAAAAAAGTTTATCCCAATATGGCATAATACTTCCTAAAGTGATCCCAAGATCTAAGACAGAAGTCACCCCCCTGTAAATATAAGGCACGTGTTTGGTGTGGTGGGCATTGTCAAAATCACACTTACCCCCTGGTACTGATAAAAAAGGAAAAAGACAAAAAAAAATCACATTTACCATACATTTCCCTTTGATCTTATCTTATTTCTTAATATGTTTCCCATATGATTGTATTCTTGGAAGCCCTTTAACCAAATGTGTATTGTTTATTAAGACTTAGCCTAGAATAGATTTACTTTTGATGGACACCAATTAACCTCATCTCTTGGGTTTTATACCTCCCACTCTTTAAAGGATAATGAAAGCAAACAAAACGTAATTAAGTAACTTGGCATGCAGAAAAACGTTAAAGTCATCCACTAGGATTTATGTAAATGTATGTTCCTACCCACTACACCTTTTCTGATTCTCGTTCTTGCTCACCTTCTTCTTCAACATGAAATTTCTTTAAAATTTTTCTGCAAGAATGCATTATTTTCCTATCTCTTTCTGGAACACTTTTCTGAGCCCCGAGCTGTGCTGATTCCTCCAGACTGGTTCCTTTAGCCTTGTGCTGGCTCCTGTTGCAGTGGCTAGTCACAGTGACCTAAATTGGTTTTGTGCCACCACATCCCATTAAATAGGTAAATAGGAAGCATGGAGCAGGGAAGTTGTATCATTGTTACGAAGAAATCCTCTGACACAGCAGCAGCTAAATATATACTTTCCAAGAAAAACTTAGAAAACACTTTTTAAAATCGGACATTGTATTGTGCTTCCTGGTAAAGGCCAGAGAGGGCCCCATTATTCTCAGTTTGTGGGTATCAAGTGTGAGGCTCTGTCTCCAACTGTAGCTGCAGCTCTGTATGAGTTTATAATGATTTATTAAACCTGCACCTCCCATGTGGCCCTCATTCACCGTCCATCACCCAGGGAGCGCCTTGGGGTGATGCTGGGCTGGAAATGTGCTGGTGTCTGAGAGGGGACTTCATTTCCTCACCTTGATCACAGGCCATGCCATGGAGCTATGATCTGTGACATCTGCTGCCTGCCTGTGCCTTGGGTCTATGAGCACCGACTAGGAGAGGCTTGGGAAAGTCACTGGTGTGAAATAGTCTTGAGTCTAGTAATTGATGTTGTTTGGCACAACAGAGAAATCCTAGAATCATATGGGTGGAGGCCAACGGATTTGCTTCCCCTGTAAGTTCAGAGTGGACCTGCAGCTCTCTTCCACACTGCAGCAAAGACGGGAGGTACCTCGAGGAGGGGCAGGGACCCTTACCTTCCCCAGCCTGGATGGAAAGAGTCACTCATGCAGGAGTCCACGATGAGGAGCAGCTCAGAGCACTGGGATCACATTAGGGGTGCTGGAAGCATAGGTGTCACAGGGATTCACGCATGACACCGCCCATGTGGGTTCCCTGGGAGGAAGGGTTTACCCCAGAGTTAAGGTCATCAGACAGCTCCTTAGGAGTGAAATGCTGTCCCAGAGCCTCTTCTCTTCCTGGAGTCTGACATCTAATGTGTCCCCACTTCTACACCAGCTGCTGACCTGAACACAGACGTGCTCGACCTTCGAGTTATACAATGATTACTTCAAACTTGGTGAGAAAAAAAAAAATTTTTTTTAAAAAGAAAACAGGTTCTGACAGAACAGGTGGTAGTCAGCTCTGTGTTTCAAATCCTTACCAATTGTGCTTTCTAGTTTTCTTGCATTTTTTGACAATTTGAAGGCAGTCTTTTTTTTAAAATGACTGTAGCTTAGCTTTAGATTTACAGACTGTTGCAAGTACTGTTTTACATATACTTCGTTTCCTGTATTAATAAATTTATCTTAATTACCTTTGTCATAATTGATAAACAAAACTTTTATTATTAATAATTTTTTCAATTGGAAGATTGTTTTGTAGTCCAGCCCATTCTTCAGCCCACCCTAGTGCAAGCTGGTTTAACCTTAAAATCCTTATACATCATCCTCCCAGAGGTGAAGTTACAGGTTTTTGCCCCTGTGATCAGCAAAATGTTATGTTGATGAGTCATTACTGCCTAAAAACTGTCCATCATTCAGCTTTAGTGAACATATTTTTCATGCTTTCCTGTTCCACACTCTCTGTAGCACCAGTCTCCGTGGGCTCTGTGGCCGTGCTGGTTCCTTGGACTTCCTTGTTTTGATGACCTTGATGGGAGAGCTTGGCAGGGACTCTGCAGGATGCACCCCAGCTGGGATTTGTTTATAGTTTTGCTTGTGCACAGACCAGACACCAGGGAGAGAAAGATTGCAAAGGTGAAGCATTGTCTCCATCGTACCCATCCGGGTCTCTGTCACCGACATGACATCCCATCACTGTTGGATTTGCATCTAACCACTGGGCTTCAGATCGGCCCCTACTCTAAAGTTAAACCCTGTACTCCACTCTTTGAGGAAAACCCCCTGCACAGGTCCAGACTCAGGGATCAGAAGCTACAAGAGCTTCCTATGTAGAAAGCTTGTCTCTTCTTCCATACTTAGTATTTATTCAATCAATTATGTCAGTGTAGATTTTATTGTGTATTTTAGTTACTATGTAAAAACATTTTACATATTTTTGGCTCACGTGATTCTGGGACTGACCCAGGGGAAACTTTTATGTAGTCTGAGTGTCACTGTGATCTATTACACCTGTAGTCTTTAAAAGGCCTTTCTTGCTTTCTTGTATACAGTATGCTTTGGGATCATCTTATGTGTCAGACACTTCTCTGAAGAACCTTCTTTAGTTCATTAGTAAATGATGTTAGAAATGAAGATCTGAGTGGCTGATGTGATCATTTTTATGGGAAAGGGGGTCCTAAGTCCTCTGAGGCTACAAAGCAAGGATGTGTTTTGCATCTTAACCCACACTGGCACATCTGATTTTTGCCTGTGCTGCCTTCCCATGTGGGCATCGGTGTCTGCAGTGTGATCCACTTCCACGCTGACATTCCAGCCTTCTTACATTACTTACCTATAAGCTGCCATCATTTTTTTCCTTCACATTTGATGTTTCTTGTTCTCCACTTTGTGTCTCTTCAACTTCCTTCAGTTTTAATGTACTTTACAATTTGCTGTTTTGTTGTCACATAGGCGTGGTGAGCGGAGTAACAGGAAATGGGTACACTGGTGCTTTGCATGAGGTTTTATATGGATCTGGGTAGGCATGAACTGCTAAGATCCTGTCTTGTAGCTGTAGCTTCTGGGACTTCAGATTTCTCAACTGCCTTTGGTTTTGTCTCCTGCCTTGGTAGGGCTTCCCTACATGTCCCTTACTCTGAGAAAGCCTACTGTGCAGGCCACTCTGCCACCATCTGCAGTCCCAGTGGAGCCCATAAAGGAGTTGGGAAGTCACAGGAGAGTGAGTCTTTCCCTGGATATATCTGCCTGGGTTGTGATCTTCACATGTAGCCTTTTTCTCTGTTTCTTTAGGTGAGAGAAGAGGACTGCAGCGGAATGGAGAGAAGGTCTGGGAAAGACATTTTTTTCTGGACGATGTCCATAGCCCGCATGTACTTTACCTTGGTCATCCTTCCAGCCACCCCACTCACCCAGAGACTGGAGGGGTCTTTTGTGAACTTCCCTGTGTCAACGTGGTGGGATCCTGCTGGTAGAACCCATGAGAGCATAGAGACGTCCAAGACTGCAGACACAGGCCTCTTTCTCTCCTGCCAGGCCCCATGTACCCTCCAGTAATGTGTCAAACTTGCCTTTGAAGGATTCTTATAGATTATGGTTCTAGCAATAATGGCTCTAATAACCAGATCTTAACAGCACCCTGAATGTGACTTTCTCTTTAGATTACAGGTAGCAGCTGTATCCAGTGACCTTGGTTCTCTGATGGGCTCAGATAGTGCCACTTATCTTCAGTCAACTCCCCTTTTGTGTGATTGTAGTGACAATGTCCATAACTGCTGTTTGTGGGAACTGAGAGAGGAGACACTCATGTCCTTTTAATGCATGTTCTTTGTGATATTTGAGAAAGTTTGTGTGTTTCAAAGGGAAATTGAGAGATTTGTTACTGACATTGTTCATAATTTAATCTGTAAATACCTTAACAGGATCTTTATTCAGAATGGTCATTAGGAACCTGAGTTGGAGAAGGCAATGCACTTCTCCTGCATCGTCCTGCAAAGTACAGAGCATCTGGTTTGTAACCAATTGAATCAGGAGTTGACTGAGTAGTAAGGGTGTCACCATTCAGAAAGATCATAGTTTTCACAGTGCCTTGGAGGTCTCTCAGACTGCCTTTCAGACTGCCTGCATTCATAATCCTCCACTGAATTTCATGGAATAAATCTCTGATCTGGGACAAATGAAGACTGGGTTCCTGGCTCATAAAATGGAGGTAACATAGTATCTGCACGGATGAAGTCATGTGTGGGAAAATCCTAGCAGATGCTTGCACTTATGTGGGAATCAGTAAATACTTGTGTCACCAAGTGTCTGAAGTGGCTATTAAAGTACAGGACCTGAGAGTCAGTGGCATCTCACCATGCACACACAGAAGGAGGACCTCAGAAAGCAGATTCTAATAATCTAGTGCTCAAAAATAGAGACGTAGGAAAATTCATTTTAATGCCACTTGGGTCATTTTTTTAAAAAGCTTAATGAATCCAGGTGTGCTGCTGCATTCCTGTACTCCCAACACTCTGGAAGGCTGAGGCAAGAAGATCACAAGATTTGACCCAGCCTGGGCATCTTATGTAACAAGGGCATATCTTAAAATAAAAATATATAATGATCTGGGAATATGGCTTGGTAGGAAGATTCTGGGTTCAAGCCCCAGAGTTTAAAAAATAAATATAAAAAAATTTTTTACTAACATGGAAATGACTATGACATAGGGAACTCAGAAGCAGGATACCTTAGTTCAGTTTCTAAGCAATAATGTGTCAGCATATCACATTATTTATACACCTACACACATTGTTAGTTATAAATTTTAAAAACTGAGTTAAAAATGAGAGTTTAAATATGTAAAACTTTAGTTTGGTCTTATTTATAATATGAGTACAAGCGATCTTTATTTTCTTCTTTCTATTCCTCCATTTCCATAATTCACTAAATGAGTGCGGGTGATTCTGTAATTATTACCTATTGTAAACTAAGCCCTATTATTCTGTAACAGTGCACAGGTATTTGTGCATACAGACATAGATTTAGGGCTCTGAATACCATTTACACACCAACCACATTTTAGAATCGATGTGGTTTTACGCAATGAGAAAAAGAGGAAAGAAACACAAAATTTTTCTGTTATAAACAAAATTAGCATATTTGCAAATTTTTCTTATCTTTAATTTCAGAACTGGTTATGTGATTCATTTTATAACCTGGCATAGCTGTTTGATGCCTAGCTTAAAATCCTAGCTTATAATTAAAGAAAAATTTCACTGTTCTATCCACTTCACAAGTGACAACTTTGTATGTCACTGCTATTTTATTTCTACACTCATTACTCAGAAAAATATTTACTTGAAAATATTCGCAGACGAAAGAAGCTTCTACAGGAGAGTATTCTGTAATTACATGTAAATGGCAAAAATATGAACATCATTTATCAAGGTTGAGGACACTGACTTTACTTTCTAACCCCACATTTTTTCTACATTTTATTTTTCCCTGGAATTCACAGCCATTGTTCATTTTCTGTTAGTTGGTTCTGAATACGCTGCAATACTTTCATTCTCTTGAATGGTTTTACACTTTTTATATTTGATACTACAGTATGTTAAGGTGTACTCAAATATTTCAAGGAAAGAGACACTGTGGTAGCTGCTGTTATGTCAGACTGTCTTGTGGTAAAACACTATGTTGCTTAAATTGTTCTGCTCTGACCTGTGTTTTTATGCCCTGTTTTATCTTAATCTTTTTTTTTTAAATAAAAAAAAATTCAAATGGCTTTGTAACTTGTTTTGCCCAGTGAAATGTGTGCAGAGGTGTTTACTATTTCTGGACTGAAGCTATAGGAGACTTCACAGTATGGTCCATTCCTTTACTTTATTTTATGATGTCCAAGTCGACTGTCTATGAGTACCATGCTGAAAGCAGCCCTTTAGCTGACATCAAAGAAGCACATACAGCAGTGAGACAAAAACCACGTATGCGTAATGACACAACCCCTCCACAGATGTTCTATGCTATACCTTAATTTTCTGTACATTTTGCAGTGAGACACCTCTATCTGAAAGGAAATTGTGCACTGATCTATTTTCTCCTTTCTCTGGCCTGTCCAGTCAAGGAACACTGTCCTTCACAGGACCCCACTCGCAGACTTGAAGGTTACCTGAAGCATGGCATGGCTCATTCAGATTTCTCTGAAAGTCTGAATTACTAAATAGTTTAAGCTAGAAATTATTTTGTAAGAAACTAAAACTGGATGAAGCTTCACTTTAGGAACCTTCATGCAATTTAAAGGCAATAAAAACAATCAAGACGCACTTGTCACTTTGGGAGTCCTGAACAAGCTCACAGCTGTCGAGAAATCTCTGCTGACTGGAAATGAAAGGGTTTTCTGTGATGGGAACTGGTAGTTCTGATTTACAAGCAATATATTTTCTTTCTTTCTTTCTTTCTTTCTTTCTCTTTCTTTCCTTTTTTTTTTTTTTTTTTTTTTTTCCTTATTGGTGGACTAGCAAGCAGGAGACTGTAAACTCGACCTCGGGCAGGAATTACTGAGAAATGAAACATGGACGGAATGAGCGGAGCAGACGGTTACTTATGTTATCTCATCTCTCCTCCCTTATCAGGAGAGTTCAATAGTGACGATTTTAACTGTTTTATTAAAAAATTCCTTGTTCCCTGGAATGTCATACACTGAAGGAAGATTCCTTTTCACATGTATGAAAGAAACAAATACGTAGCTTTTAAACTCATTTTGGAAACACCTGCGACCCATTAAGCTCCCCTTCCCAGCAGCTCCAGACAGAGCTACGCGGGTTTCTGGCCTGTTCTGCTAGTCGCTCTCCATGGTCCTGAATACCGCGTCTGCGCCTGCGCACGGCCATTGCTCAAACTGCAGAGTACGCCTGCGTGAGAAAGCCCACTCGGCCCCGCCCAGAAAGGTCAGGCTTTGAGACTCCGCCTCCAGCCACACTCGGCGCTATCTGCGCCTGCGCAAATTTCGCTGTTTGCGCCTGCCCAGAGCGGCCACTTTGGAGGCTGTCCAGCCTCAGGGCCCTGTGGACCCTGAGCTGCCAGGCACTTGGAGTCACATCTAGAAGAGTCAGCAGGAGCCACATCTCGCTGTAGAGGTGGGGAATCCGCCCGTAATTTACTGACCTGTGTTATGTCTGTCTAGTGGTAGTCAGCGGAGGTGCAGCCTACTGCAGGCCTGGCACTCTCCCTGCCTGCCAGCATGCCATGCTTCTGCTGGCCCTTGTGCAGGGAAGGCCGGCTCACTCTCCTGCCCGAGGGATGCCTAGGTCCTTCTGCCTTCTTCCTGCTCTGTCTCGGCCATCCTGTTGGCCCTGAGTCACACCCTCCATGTCCTCAGCTTCTCTTTGCTCATTTCTCTATATCTAAGTTCTCCACCAACCATCCATAAACTAAAACCTTACTTATGATTACGTGTGTGTTGACATGAAACGGCCCTAACCCTGACTCATTTCTGTCATATTGATTTAATACTTTTGACAGTTATCATCATCTAAAAATTGGGGAACAAGGTCTTGGCCAGTCATGGCAGGTTACACCTTTGTGGGTCAGTGTCTTGTTAAAAATAAACGATGACGTGTAACTTCTATAACAGGAACTTCTAGAAGCCAAAATAAAGTAGGGGATTTTCATGTTGTCTGCTTCTGTGATTCATAGCAAATAGCAGGTTTTTTATACTTAGAAATATGAAAAAATTTATTTGATCTATATATCTGTGTTAAATACATGAGTTTGTTTAGAAAGATCCATACATAGATATGACATCAGGGTTGTGTAAAGGATTAAATTATTGGAAATCACCTAGAAGTCCAGCAACAAAAAATTTTAAAATAAATCCTTTTAATACTAGTAACAAGATAACAATTATGAAACATTTTTATGCATGGCATGCTGGGCATTTTGTAATCCTCAAACATTTCTAATAAATACATGTTTAACATTGCCTCTATTTTGTGAATATATGCATTGGCATTCTGGATGATGCTGTTGATGTTTTCATTTAAACAGCTGTTGTGCCTCTGTGAACAGACAGCACCACAGTCTCTGTGGATATTATTCAGGAAATTTTGGGGGGACCATATTCTGTGAATTTTTTTCTGGAATCAGTGAAGTTCATCTGCAGCTAGAGGGACTGGCTTCAGCCTTTTCCGCTTTTCCAAGTCTTTCATGACCCTATTAGGAAAGGGGACACTAAAGATTTTGTCTCTGCTAAGTGAACCATGAAGGAAAAACAAGAAAGGAACTTTGCTTCAGTTCTCTTGCAATGCTTTGCTTTGGCAGGTATCAGAAACCACAGTGATAAACAGCACAGCCATGCGCTGGCTTCCACACACTCTCTGTCTTTAAAAGACAGCCAAGTCTCTTCTCAGAATCCAACCATCTGTATGAAGAAGCATGCATTTTATTTTTATAGCTGTTGTGAATGTGAGTTTTTGTACCTCAAGTCTGAAGATCTATCATCATTCCTCTTTGCTCAGGGTAGCTACAGCTCAAGGATGCTGAGGCTGCTTTCTACCATGGATAGCAGTGAGCCTTATGCAGACACTGATTTTCTCTACATACACAGCCTTATAACAAAGTCTTATTAATAAATTAGGTATAACAAGAGTTTAGTAATAATAGGTAATAAAACAGAAGTTATTAGAATACTTTATACTGAAAGTTATACAAATATGTTTCCTCTGCAAAGAATAAATATAAATAATGATATTTTTAGACTATCACTGGCCATCAAGAAAGCTACAAAGAGCAAAACAACATGCAAGGCCTGCTGGGCTACATTTTTGGTGTGTGAACTACCCAAACATTAAAAAGAAGTTTTGTGCTTGCATACCATTTAGAGCGGGAACATCCGGTCGAGGGAAAACTGTCATGTGTGCTCTCCAACGTCCAGCCAGCAATACGTCCTCAAAGAGGCCCTTCCGATTCCCTAAAGGTCACACATTTCCAGTTTGGTGATTCTCTAGTGTGTCTGTGCGCTTTTCTTTTCTTTGCATCAGTGCGATTTTACAGCAAGGATGTACGAGTGTAGCTGTGTGGATACCATCTGTCTCCTCTGTTTTCCACACTGTCTCACATATTCCACGGGTGCAGGAACTGATAAACGTTGTTCACTTCAGTCTGAAACACATTTCCCAGCACGGGGCTGCCACCTTGATACTCACCTAAGAAGATAAACAAGTGAAAAAATGGAATGAGCATCATCATCACAATCATCGGATACCGCCCAGACCTGCCACCAGATCGTTGTTGGCCAGCTTCCCATCATGATGTGGCTCTTCCTTGCCTCGTCCCCTCCCTCTGCTCCTCTTCCATTTTGTTAGTTCTCAGTTCTGAGCCACAGTCACAGCAAGTACCCCACAGAATGTGATGCTGCCTTACTTCTGGTATCAGATTGTCTCCCACAGAGGCTGAGCAACCACATAATGCCTGTCTGCAATGGAGGATGCAGAAGGTGATCAGCTAAAGTTGTGAAGCTGGAAGAATACAGAGCAGGGTGGCAGCTAGTGAGGCTCCGATCTGAAGCTGAAACCTGCAATTCCCCTGGAGAGGTGTGGGCATGAGTCTGAATTCAAAGGCTGAGGGATATGAAGTCCATTATCAGCGTTGACAAGAAATCCTGTACCCACTGCAGAAGGGCTCAGGACATACGACAGCAAGGTCGTCCATCTTCAGCTCTTTGCCAGCAGCTCCTGCCTCCTGGACAATGTCACCCACTTCCAGGCCAGATCTGTTTTGCACAGGTTGCTGAGCCTCACACCAGTCTTCTTAGAAAATCCCCCATGGACTCATCCAGAAATGTAATTCATCAGTTTTCTAGGTGTTCCCTCAGTTCAGGCAAGTTGAAAATTAAAGTTAAAAATCACATAGTCTTTATTGGGAACAACCCTTACAGACCACTTTTGTGATTTCTCTTTCTCATCTTGTGCTTTTTTGTAAATGATTCAACAGGAAGCAAACACAAGCACCTTAGCTGACATAGCATCCACCTGCCTTTCATTCTGAGTCCATAATAAAGTAGGAAACACAAGGTTTGTCCAAAAGAGAATAACTCCAAATCTCAGCACATCTCCCATGCTCAGAATATCATATGGAGTGATTTGTAGAGCTTAAGGTCCTGCTTGATGAACTGCATTATCCCTGGACTACCTTCCCTAGATGCTCAGGCTCAGGACCAGAACAGAAATATTTCAGATTTTCTATCCCACTGAAAGCTCCTTGAATTGTGGAAACAGGAATATTTTACCCACTAAACAGGACAAGACAACGCTTCCTCCGTGGCTAAAGAGGCTGTTTGGACCAATCCAAAGCAATGCAGGAAAGTAGATTTCACAGTGTACAGCCCAAGGCAGGGAGGGCTGGACCATATTCAACCCAGTTGTTGGTCAGGGTCGTTCACAATAGGTGCTTTCCATCACTCTGTCCACCTGAAGTCTCATTGCTCTGTGGGAAGAAGTGTACAACTAGCTATTTCGTCTGTGTATTTATTGATCTCAGAGACAAAAATAGTTATCCTGAACAGTCAAAACTATAAGGCCTTTCTTTCTTTTGATCAGGGGAATTTAAGTCCTGTGTTTACTATTGGACTAAAAACTGCCATCAAAGTCATGCTGAGCCTTAAAAGGGTCCTACAGACTTGGAGCTGGCATGGAAGTCAACTTTCCTGAGATTCAAAGAAAAAGATAGGACCATTGCATCCACTTCCCTTTCTTGTAGGAATGAGCAGGAAATTCAAGTGTCTGGTACTGTCTTTCTCCTGAGTATCTTGGTCCTTTAACTTCTGTCTCTCCCAGGCCATCTGACTACCTCACCTCATGGTGCTTGCTTTATAGCCTTGCATTCAAGGAAGTGCAAAATCATCCTTCCTCAGAGTTGGCTGTGATGAGGCAGCCGTGGCTGCTCCGTGACCTAGAGGAAATGAGCAAAGACTGTGTTTCTCGTTTATCCCACCTGAAATATGATGGACTCAGCTTTAACCTGCAGTTACTTCACTGTCTAGTAGTTAAACAAGTATTCATTCATCAATTCCTATCCTTCAGCACATATTTTTATTTTTCTCCTTGAAACTATGAAGGCATGGGGGCTCTGGATGAAAGTGTAATTTGTTATAACTAACCAGAAATGTGCATCATCTACTAGTACCAGTTTTTTCTACTTTGGGGTTTTGTTCTTACCGTCTTTATGCTCCCGGATTTCTACTGCTTAGGTCTGGACTGCTTCCCAGGGGCTCATGTGTTGAAGGCTTTGTAGGAGCTCCTCAGGTCCCTGAGATCATGCCCCTGCAGGGGACAGGGATACTCTGATACTTTCTTCTTTTTTTTTTTTTCTTTGCTTACTGGTCACTATCCTGGGTCACTTCATGCCCAGAAGCAGTGAGACTCATTGATCCTGAGCTGTATCTCTAAACTGTGAGCCAAAATAAACTTTTTCTCTCTATAAATTAATTACCTCAAGTATTTGTCATAGTGCTGGAAAGCTGACTAATATTTGGCTCAAACATTTGTGTGTTTAAGCATTGGGGTTATTTACGTCTATTTACTTTAATGTCCTCATATAATGTTCCATGTTGTGCAAGAACTGTAATGAATGGTGGATGTTAAATTATGTAGGTGTTATATTGCTACTTGATGCCCATGATTGATGTGCTTATTAAAACAGCTGAAAATATAAATCACCATAGCTTCACAAACAAGAATTTGTAGCCTGTTTCAAACTCCTAAGCCTGAAAATATTTTATGGCTATTGAAAGCTCAGGTATGAAGCAATTCAAACATTTAGCTGGTGACTACTTGAGATCCAGGAAAAAAAATCAAATTAGAGTTTGAACCCTTAGAAGAATCAATACTTCATCAGAGCACAGGCCATTGGCTTTGAATTGTCCAGCTGCTGGAATGCTGGGTCCTAGGCACAGTGGCTTCAGCCCTGCAGCTTATTCATGTATCTTGCACAAACAGGTTGCTTTCTCAGAGTTAAGTGTGTGGACAGGAAATGTTACCACCTTATAAAAAGATGCCTTTTCCTGATAAATCTTCCTATGCACTGCCCAAAGCAGTAACATCTCTGTGTCCATGGTAACCAGTGCCACCAAAGGGAGAAACGAGTGAGCAGAGGGAAGATCACTGACAACACACACAACACACATGAGATGACTGAAGATCGTGAGTTCTCTATTACTTGACAAGGCACATAAATCACCGATGCTTTACTCACCTTCTTGCTGCTGCCCAAAATATAAGAGAGCACCTCTGTGGGCACACAGACTCTTAGGATTGACTGATGCTGACTGTCTTGCTCCAACAACCACTTTGTACTATGACTGGCTGTTGCATGAGACCCATTTTCAAGGAATCTCCAAAAGGAAAGAAGAGAAAAAGGAGGTTGGATTGAGCACGTCTGCTGATTTGGACCTGTTGTCTTTATACTCTTGGTGAAGACTTAAATGGCTCCTGGTATTGTCTGTGTGCTTCTCAATGAGTGAAGTGACCTCAGGCCTTTATGTGCCTTTTAAATCCGTGCCAGCTCTCCTGTTACTCTGGCACTTCTCAAAAAGTTACCTTCTGTCCCAGACTGTATCTCTCTATCATTTCTCACTCTCTTTCAATTTCTTGCCTCCTAGTTATTAAAAAATGACAGAAAGTCCATCTACTGAGGAAGGAGCTCTCAAGGGTGTGGGAGAATGTTGGAAACTCGGCTAGGCCTGCTGCAGTGCTTGGCAAGAGGTAGGGAAAAAAACAGGAGTGCTCTCACAGCGAAAAGATGGTCTCATACAGAAGAATGAGTGGTCACTGTGGGTCATATTGAGGAAGTCATCAGGTGGTTTCCCTTGCAGGAATAAAGGACATCTAGGTGGGACCACAGTCCCTCATTGCCTCTACTCCAGGATTCCTCAGGGAGCATTTCAGATATTTTAGTGACAAAGGCCTTCCCTGATTAGGACAGTACATTCACTGTCACATGTTTGGATTGCTAGTCAGAAGTGCCAGAGTGTCCCTCAGTAAGTGTGTCAATCACGAGATTGTTTACAGATTTCCAAATCATCCTGAGGTTGAAATACAACATACAGATTGATCACTAATGGGGAAAAATGTAATAATTCACCTCAAAAAACTCATGAGAATTCAGTAAATAACAGACATTTGAGGTCAAGCTTATGTGTATCTGAAAAAGTTGATCTGAGACATCAGCATGTTCATGGGGAAGAGAAAATAACTTAGCTTCTGAGTATTTGAGAAAAATACTTCTAGAATTAATCTCATAACCTGAATTCACCTATGTTCTTGGAGCAGGTACAGTTTAAGAGCATGTCCTGTGAAACTCAAGTGATCAAGATTCAAGCCTTATTTAGATTGAGAGGCTGGGCTGTCAACATCCTGTAGTATCAGCATGTTTCTTGTCTTGACCATGACACCTCTGTACAAAGTCAGCTGCCTGAAAAATTATCAGTCATATTTCTCACTCCTGTTGTCACCTCCAAGAAAAATCAGATGTGTCACAAAGTAGATTTTGTAGAAATGACAGTGCATTTTCAATTTCCAGTGAACAGACTTAGACACAATTAGGCCATTAGGAAACAAAATACAAGAACAAAGATTATACTTCCCCAGTTCTCATTTGCAAGATTTACTAGAGCATGTGTCACAATGTCCACGAATTGCAACCACTAATTTCTTCTCATTAAAGTGTAAAACACATACTAACATGGCCAAATATTGGTACTATGGCTTGGTGAGCATTCTCATGGTGGTAGATACCTATCCACCCACTTCCACAGCACTTCAGTGTCCAGAATAGAGAATAATTGTGGCATAATAATGTTCTCCCATGGCTTCACAATCAGTGTCCAACTCTGCCACTCCCTTCAGAGAAATAGAAATAACCTTTTATCATAGTTTTGTGTAATTTTGAAATTCAAGCTGAGGAAATTGTTGAGTATGAATTCTTCTATATTTGGCTTCCTCTACGCCTTTGTATGTTGGTGAGATTTGTGCATTTTGCTCTGTGTTGCAGTGATTCATTTTCATCGCTGTGCTCAGCTTTCAGTTGTCTTGCATCGTTCACTTGCACGAGCACACTGCAATATATGTATTCAGTCTCGCATTTGCTAATGTTTTGGTTGCCTCCATGTGTGATTTTTGTGATGAACTCAATTCATTGGAGGCCAAGTTCCCCTTAGGTTTATAGGTTGGGTGGGAGAGGATGGGAATTCTGGGTCTCAGATGGTTGTTGGCTTAGAATCAGTACAAGTTACTGCTGCAAGGAACTGTCTTGAATTCGACGTTAAATTGACCCTAAATATGTTTCCTTCAAAAATGCTTTTCTGTCTTAAAATTGAAAACACCATAATATTTGCTCCAGCTGCGTAATTTTGATTATCAAAACATCTTTTGTGTAAGGATCGTATGATGTGAATCAAGGAAAATCAAGTACATTTAGACTGTCCTGGGTGCCTTTCTTTTTCTTTTCTTCCTTTTTTTTTTTATTTTGCTTAAAGGAGAAAAAAACACAGTACAAGTAATACAGACTTTCAAAAAAAACAGTAACAAATCACTAGTTAATAGATTACATATTGTCATTTTAGAAATAGTTGTTGAAGTTACATGATTAAAGCATAAAAAGTGTACAGTCAAAACAATGAGACTGCAAATAGTTCTGTTCAATGATCCAACAAACACTTATTAATATGGTCATCTATCTTAACACACCTAAACACACTTGCAGTTGTATCCTTTAGAGCACTTTTTTTCTTCTCTTTTTTACAACAGCATTTACACATTTTGGGTTTTATTACTCCCATGATCTTATTACTTACATTTTTGGGGGGGAAGAGAATAAAACCAAATATGACAAAACAAATCAGTCATTCAAAATAAAGGATGGACATAGTACATGATGTAAAAACAGAATACAGGTAGTCAACAATAATGCCTCTTGCCACCCTAAAAAGAATTGCCGATATCATTAGGTATAATAAAATTGAACAAAACAGTACAGAACAACACCGATAAAATCTAAACATTGGCAACATTACAAGACTTCCAAAGAAGATAATAGTCAAAACAGAATGGCTGTCATAGTGGATCTTATTGCCTTCAAAGTAGTTGTCTATACCCTCAAACTTGATACTATCAAACAGAACAGAACAGAGTAAAATCAGTCAAAACAAGATGGTGGGAACAATACGGGGCTTCAAATCAAGTAAATAGGAAATCAAAAAAATTACTATAATATATCCTGCTTTTTTGATTTTTTCCCTCAATTAAAAAATAATAATGAAAGAGTAAATAAATAATTTTTAAAAGGGAGAGACTGATATAAAAGAAGAATAAAAACATAACAATACAAGTCAAAGCCTAACAATTTCAGCAACCTAGTGCTTCAACACAGATAACCCGACTTAATGCTAGTTAACATAGTGTCTATTTCCTTGAGATATTTGAATATAACTTTGTATACTATGGCATCAAACATTTTAAGGCAGTGTGAAACTCATCAAGAGGATGAAAGTATTACAGGGTATTTAGAACCAGCTAATGGAAAAGGAACAATGGTTTCTATATTATCTCTTTGCCTATAAAATTTTTATTTATACTATCACATATAAAAAATCCACTAAGATATAACATGATAAAACCAATGGAGACATAAGAACAACAATGTTGTGGGACTTCCAAACAAGATGATACTAAATCAGCAATAGCTATTATGATGTCTTGCTTTCTTCAAAATAGTTGTTCATATCATCACAAGCAATAATATCAAACATCTCAGAATAAAGCTGTTCCAATTAATGAGTGAAAACTTTATAAGGCTTCAAAGCTACATAATAGGGAATCATGATTACCATGTAATTTTATAAATTTGAATCATTTCTTATAATAGGTAAGCTATTCGTATTCGTATATGTGAGTTTGATGTATTTCACTTATCAGTATGGTCTCAAGCTTCATCCATTTATTTACAAAAATCTCAACGTGATCCTTCTTTATAGCTGAGTAGTACTCCATTGTATAAAAATATGCAACTTTTTAATCCATTCCTCAGTTGATGTATACTGAGATTTTTTCCAAGATCTGGCAATTACAAACTGAGCTGCTATAATCATGGTTACACATATATCACTGTGGTATGATGCTTTCAGTTCCTCAGGGAATATGTCTAGAAGTGGGATAGCTGAACAAATGGAACTTCCAAACCCAGCATTTGGAAAAGTCTCCAGACTGACCTCCACATTGGTTGTACCAGTCTACACTCCCACCAACAGTGCAGGAGAGTTCCTTTTTCCCCACAGCCTCTCCAGCATTTGTTGTTGATGGTTTTCTTGATCCTGACCATTCTTTCAGGAGTGAGATGAAATCTCAGTGTGGTTGTAATTGGCATTTCTCTAATGATTCATGATGATGAACATTTTCTCATGTATTTATCTGCCATTTATATTTCTTCATCTGAGAAGTGTGTATTCATTTCAGATGCTCATTTTTGGATTGGATCTTTCAATTTTGGGGGTCTGATTTTTTAAAAAATTCTTTTTATGTTTTAGACAGAAGTCTTTTGTCTGAGGGAGAGTTCACTAATATTTTTTCCCAGTTTGTGGGTTTTCTTTTCACTATGCTGGATATTTCTTTTGACATGCAGAAAGTTTTCAATAAGAGGTGATCCTACTTATTGATTCTGGGAAGTATTTCCCATGTGGTTTGAGTCCTGCTCATGAATTCTCTACCTACCCCTAGGTCTTCAAGGTTTTTACCCAATTTGTCTTCCAATAGATTTAGTGTTTCTGTTTTAATATTCAGATCTTTGATCCATTTAGATTTTAATTTAGTACATGGTGATAGGCATGGGTCTAGTTTTAGTTTTCAGCATATGGAGAGCCAGTTTTTCCAGCACCATTTATTAAAGAGGCTATCGTTCTTTCAGTGAACCTGTTTGGCTCCTTTATCAAAGATAAGGTGATTGAGTGTGTTTGTAGTTGTGGTTGTATCTTTTAATCTATTCCACTGATCTTTGACTCTGTTTTGATTCCAGTACTATGTTGATTTTACTACGGTTGCTTTGTAGTATAACTTCAAGTCAGGGATTGTGATGCCTCCTGCCTTGCCTTTGTTGCTTAGAACTGTCTTTGCTATTCTAGGTTTCTTCTCACACCAGATGAAGTTTAGGAGTGACTTCTCTAGATCTATGAAGTATGTTGGTGGTGTTTTTTTGGGATTGCATTGAATCTATATAAAAGTTTTGGGAGAATGGCCATTTTCACAATATTTATTCTTCCTATCCATGAGCAAGGAATGTCTTTCCATTTTCTGAGATCATCTTCAATTTCTTTTTTCAGTGTATATAATTTTCCCTGTATAGTCTTTCACTTCTTTCATAAGAGTAATTCCAAAATATTTCATTTTTTTGGTTGCTAGTGTGAAGGGTGTGGCTTCTGATTTCTCTTTCTGTGATTTTGTTGTTAGTGTATAGTAATGCTATTAATTTTTGAGTGTTGATTTTGTATCCAGCTATATTACTGAATTTATTTATTATGTCTAAGAGTCCTTCAATGGAGTTTAGGGGGTCTTCTATGTAGAGTATCATGTCATATGCAAACAATGATAATTTAACTTCTTCTTTTCCTATCTTTACCCCTTTTATGTCTCTCTCTTGTCTAAATGCTCTGGCTAGTATTTCCAGTACTGTATTAAATAGGAGTGTTGATAAAGAACATCATTGTCTTGAGCCTGATTTTAAAGTAAAAGCCTTCAATTTTTGGCCATTTAGTACGATGTTGGCTGTTGTCTCGTTGTAGATGGCCTTTATTATATTGAGGTAAAGACCATCTATTCCAATTTTCTGTAAAATCCTTATCATGAATGAATGTTGGACCTTATCAAAAGCTTTTTCTGCATCTATAGAAATGATCATGCAATTCCTACTTTTTGCTTTATTGATTTGGTGGATTACATTTATTGATTTATGTATGTTGAACCATCTATGCATGCCTGGGATGAATCCCTCTTGGTCATGGTGTATAATCTTCTTGATTATTTGCTGCATCCTACTTGCCAATATTTTATTGAGGATTTTTGCATTTGTGTTCATTAGTGAGATTGGTCTATAGGTATCTTTTTTAGGTGGTTCTTTCTGAGGTTTTGGTACTAGAGTAATATTTACTTTTAGGAATGACTTCAGTTCTGTTATTTCTTTGCTGATTTTCTGTCTGGTTGATCTGTCCCTTGGTGTCAATGGTGTGTTAAGGTCTCCTTTTACAATTGCATTACTGATAATTTGATTTGTCATTTCTATTAATACTTGTTTTATATAACTGGGTGCTCTGGAATTTGGTGCATATATATTTAAGATAGTTATTTCTTCCCTTTCAACTTCATTGAGGAGTTTGACGAGTGTCGGCATTAGGTCTTCTTTGTATTTTTGTAGAATTCTGCAGTGAATCTGTCTGCGCCTGGTCTCTTCTTTGTAGGCAAGGACTTAATTACATTTTCAATTTCATTAATAGAAATTGGGTTATTCAGCAGTTTTACATCCTCTTGACCTAGCTTTGGTACTTCATATGTTTCTAGGAATCTGTCTATTTCTTCTGGGTTATCAAACCTTTGAGACTAAAGGTTTTTGAAATAGGTGTTGAAGATCTTCTATTTCTATAGAGTCTAGTGATTTCATCTTTTTCATTTCTTATTGCATGAATTTGAGCTTTTTCTTCCCTTTATAAATAACACTGGCTAGGGGATTATCAATTTTATTTATTCTTTCAAAGAACCAAATCTTTGATTCATTGATCCCTTGGATTGTTTTCTTAGTCTCTATTGCATTGATTTCTGTGCTGATTTTTATAATGTCTTCTCTTATTTTGGCTTTGGGCTTGACTTGCTCTTCTTTTTCTAGATGTTTGAGGTGTAGCTTCAGTTCTGTTTTCCTGATGTGGAAAGTAAGTGCAATAAATTTTCCTCTGAGTATGGCTTTCATTGCATCCCACAGATTCCGGTAAGTTGTATTTGCATTTTATTTGCTTATAGGTATTTTTTAATTTCTTCTTTAATTCCCTCTGTGACTCACTGATTACTCGAGTGTGTATTCAGTTTCTGTGTGTTGTGGGATTTTTGCAGTATCTTTTATCATTAATTTCTAACTTCAAAAGCTATGATCCGATAACATGCAAGGGATAATTTCAACTCCTTTGCAATTATTTAAATATATTCTATGAGCTAATATATGGTCTGTTTTAGAGAATGACCCATGTACTGCTGAGAAGAATGTGTATTCTGATTCTGTTGAGTGGAACACTTTGTATTTGTCTGTCACGTCCATTTGTTCACAGGTGTAATTCAGTTCTGTTATTTCTTTGCTGATTTTCTGTCTGGTTGATCTGTCCCTTGGTGTCAATGGTGTGTTAAGGTCTCCTTTTACAATTGCATTACTGATAATTTGATTTGTCATTTCTATTAATACTTGTTTTATATAACTGGGTGCTCTGGAATTTGGTGCATATATATTTAAGATAGTTATCTCTTTGTCTTGATGTTTTCTCGTAACAAGTATGTAGTCACATTATTTATCTCTTCTGATCATTGTTGATTTAAAGTTCACATTGTCTGCTAAGATAATGGCTACTCCTTCTTTTCTGGGGGGTTCCTGTTGCATGAAGTATTGTTTTCCATCCTCTGACTTTCAATCTGTGAATATCCTTTTGGGTTAGATAGGTTTCTTGTACACAGCATATGATTGGATTTTGTTTCTTGATCCATTCTGCCAGTCTGTTTCTTTTAATTGGTGCATTGAGACCATTTACATTAATGGTTACAATGGTTATATGTTGGTTTATTGGTGACATGTTATCTTTCCACTGTTGCATCTTTTTCTTTCTGTTCTGTTTAATTGTCTGCTTTGCTTAGTGTTTTTTTCCTAAGTTTGTCTAAAGTGTCTTTCAATATATTTTGCAGGGTTGGCTGGGTGATCATTTCACCATTGATTTTGAAGGACAGTTTTGCAGGGTACATCATTCTAGGTTGGAAATCATTTTCCTTTAAAATCTGGAATATTTCACTCCATGCTCTTCTTGATATTATTGTTTGTGCTGAGAAGTCAGCTGTGGTTCTGATAGGTTTTCCTTTATAAGTGATCATTCTTTTCTCTCTGACAGCTTTTAATATTCTATTCTTAGGTTGGATTTTGGGGATGGTGATTATTATATATCTGGGTATAGTTTTATTTTGTTTATGACTATTTGGAGTTCTACATGCTTCACTGACCCTGATGTCAGTTTCCATTCTCATGTTTGGGAAATTTTCAGCTATTACTTCTCTGAATATCCTCTTGATGTCCTTGATGTCATCCCCTTCTTTTTCATTAATCCCTATCAATCTTATGTTGTTTTTTTTTTTTTTTTTTGCATCATCTTGCAGTTGTTGAATTGTTATTTCCTGATTCCTTGTTATTTTTAAAAGAACTTTCCTTTCCTGTTCACTAGCTGAAATATTGTCTTCAAGGTCTGAAATTCTATCTTCACTTTCATTGAGGGGGTTTTTATAGCTTTCAGCGGAATTTTTGATTTCCTTTATATCTCTGTGCATCTGCTTTATGTAGTCTGTTTGTTTCTTATATTGCTCATCTAGGGATTCTATCTTTTTGTTTAGTTCCTCCAATTTTTTAACTGTGTCTTCTTTAGATATATTCAGCATTTCTTTTATTTTCTTTTACCTGGGAGATTATTTCTAGTTTGAATTCCTTTAAAGCTTCCCAGAATTGCTTATTTATTTCAGTTGCTATTATGTCTGATATTTGAGGTGGATGGCATAATTTTCTTCCATATACATCACTCCTAATGTTTCTTTGGATGGGCTGGAGGTTTGAGATTGTAATTTGGTCTTTTGTTTTGTCATTTTCCTATATTTCTAGATTTCAAGTGTTTCAAGTGTTATTCTAAGGCTTCTTCAGGGTCTGCTGGAAATCCTTTTCTATGCCCTCAGCTCCTGGGACTCTGGCACCCAGTTCCCTGGATTGATAGAGAGTCACTGGGGGTGGAATAGGCCAGCTCAAGACCAGCCTCTGGAACCAATGGCGCCCAACTGCTTGCTTAGCACTCCACAGTTGGCCAAGCACAGCCAGGGAGGCTGATGCCAGCTCCCTGGACCTGCTGTGTTGCTCCAGGGCACCCAGAAGCCACAAGCTTCCCTGGCCAGGGCCAAGAGAGGGTCCCAAACAAGCAGGACTCGGAAGAAACTGCGCGGGGCACTTACGCCAGGCCACGAGACCTCTGGAACCGGTAGCGCCTACCTGCTTGCTTAGAACACCACAGTCCACGAAGCACAGCTGGGAACAGGAAGGTGGGTGCCAGGGCTGAGCTGCTCCAGTGCACCTGGAAGCTATGAGGGTCCCAAATAAGCTGGACTCAAGGGAAAGTGTGCAGGGCACTTACACCAGGCCATGGGGCCTCTGGAACTGGTGGCGCCCACCTGCTTGCTTAGAACTCCATAGCCTACCAAGGACAGCCAGGAACAGGGAGGCAGATGCCAGCACCCCAGACTCACTGAGCTGCTCCAGTGCACCTGGAAGCCGCGAGGTTCCCCTGGGTGCCTTTCTTTCATTGCAAATCCTGCTCATAGTGTTTGAACAGTTGATTCTTCTTGCTGTCTCACTGTGAGCTCTTCTGGTACTGTGAAATACCCTTTCTTCCCTTTCCCTGTGGTTGCTTGGCCACAGCAAAGCAGTCTGTGTAAGAGAAATGGAAATAACAAAAAGTCAAGGAAAAGAAGTCCATGCCTTGCCTGTACAGTGCAGAATTCTGTCTCACCTCGGGAAATCTCAATCCAATACCACCATGTGTCTCAGGTTTATTTCTTCCCTGTGGGAGCTCACAAGGTCAGTGCTAGCAGGAGCTTTGTAACCTCTGAGGCCACACTCACTGACCAGCATCCCTCACCGAGGAAAATAGGTTTCTGCTGGCACTGTCTTTGTATCAGTGACTGAGCTGCGGCTCTCAATCAACCCTGAAATGTTATAATTGAGGGCCTGCTGTCTCTTCTTGTCTCCTGGAGATCAAAGTACTTTCACAGAAGTGTGGAAATATTTTTCAGAAAGGCTGAATTCCAACAAGAAACTGTAACTTTACCCTTTAGCACCTTGAGTCCTTTTGTTTTTATAGCTTCAATTCAGGAAAAACAAATGTAGTGTAACATAAGCTTGAAAGATATCAA
This sequence comes from Cavia porcellus, assembly GCF_034190915.1. Classification (NCBI taxonomy): domain Eukaryota; kingdom Metazoa; phylum Chordata; class Mammalia; order Rodentia; family Caviidae; genus Cavia; species Cavia porcellus. The sequence continues at coordinate 4,381,791 of NW_026947499.1, read as the reverse complement.
CATATGAAGTTTGAGGAGAGAGAGATAGAGAGACAGACAAACAGAGACAGACAGAGACAGAGACAGAGAGAGAGACAAAGACAGAGAGAGAGAGAGAGAGAGAAAGAGAGACAGAGACAGAGACAGAGACAGAGACAGAGAGAGACAGAGGGTGAGGGTTTCCTATAAGAAGCTATGATGAGGCTGGGTGGGGAGAACTGAATTATTTTATTTAAAAATACACATATAAAAAACAGGGGAGATTAAGATGAAAGAGGACATAACACAAGTCAGAACAGAACAATTTAAGCAACATAATGTTTCACCACAGGAAAACACGACATAACAATAGTTATCAGTGTCCCTTTCCTTGAAATATTTGAGTATGCCTTCGTATACGATCAAACATAACAAGAAAGTATAAAATCATTCAAGAGGGTAAAAGTATTACAGGGTATTTAGAACCAACTAACAGAAAATGGACAACAGAACCGAAATTTTATTCCACATGTTGCAGGCATCAGAGGGACTGTGGGTCGCTTTCCAAGTTACTGATCCCTGGGGCTCCAAACACAATAAGCACCACCAAGCTGCAGGGAGTAGAAATACAGACAGGTTCCCAAATCTTCTTGCACACTAGAAATTATACAGTTTGTTCCTTAAGAGGGAAACAAACTGGTTAGATCCTGCTGTTATCCGAATACCACATCACAGTGAAAGATAAAAGCAAAAGCACAGAAGTTTCAGATGGGTCTGTAGTTTGCACTTCATAAATTTGACTCAGTATTGGGTGAGAAAGCTCAAATCATGGGGAAACGCTGCTGGGGAAGTCAAGCTCCTACACCTTCATTAACCTGAGAAGGAGCTGGGAGTCATACATGAGTGGTGGGATGAGTGAGGCCAGAGCTAATCGGGCTCTATCAGAGGTGCCTTAGGGACCTGCAGTGTCCTGACATCTCACCTGCTGACGGTGACCTCCATAATGGAAAGGACACGGCTTAAACTCAGTCTAGGGGCATTAAGTGTGCACTGAGGCTAAATATGGCTCAGCACAGCGGTGGGGATGTGACTCAGTGATAGGAGTGCTGGGATATGCTCTGCATCAGCCCAGCACTTCTGCTGGCCTGGTGAATGCCCATTCTGCAGCCTGCAGTGGGGCTGGCACAGAAAAACACTGCTTGCTCCCCTTTCTCTGCCCATGACTGTCACTTGCCCTTGAGATGCAACCTTCTTCATACTGCAGGCTGTGCTGGCTTAGCACATGGTATGAAGGGGGAAAGGCTTGGTACCAGCAGGTGGCAGCCTAGAAAGCCCCGTGTGAACAAGGCCGGCAAAACACAGTTGTGATTCACTCTGCTCTGAGGTCGTGCAGCCAGTGCACCAAGCCCAGAACTGCTCCTGGGGAATTCTGTCATGGAGTAGGTAATAAGCACTCTGCCTGGATGTCCTCAGCCATCTCACAGGATTGGTGAGACAGTGACACTGGGAGGTGAGGACAGGGCCCACCTCTAATGCCTGGAGCAAAACAAATAGTCCCAAACTGTTACCCACAGGGGACATCTCCTGTTGACTAAAGTATATTAGGGGCAGACACACTCCTGCTGAGAAGATGACTGGGTTGGATCACATGTGTGTTCTGCATGTGATGGGGAGCTCTGCATGTGGGCTCACCGGCTGGCAGGACCTCGACCTGCAGTTAGAGACAATTATCAGTAGGGAGAAGGGCTGTCCATGTGGGGAGGACTACAGAGGACACTCACGGCCATCTGCTCCAGCCAAAAAGCTGCTGCTGGTTTAACAGAGCTGGAGTTTTGTTCTAGCAACACCTTATTGTCTACACTGCAGCCATTTGCTCCTCTGTGGCTCGAAGTGTAGATTTCTCTTCACTGAGTTATTTTACCAAGGAATGAATTTCACACTGATGTGCACAGGTGATTCTCACTCACTGTTCTCAGGTGAGTTCCTCTCTTCTTGACCTGATGCTTCTAATCAAGTCTGGTATCCATTAGGGATGGTCCAGACCAGTGTGCATTCTTCAAAAAACAAGACCAAAACAAACTTCCAGAGATAACTAAGAATCCATGTATACTTGTAAGAAATAAAAAGGGATCCACAGTGGTCTTCTCCAGGGGTGGTAGTGTGCATAACCATTACACAATACCAGAATGGGAATCCTCCCATTCTCCACCTTATTCACACTTCTCCAAGTTTCCTCTCACATTTCTGTATGGTGCATGTTTCGGGGGGAGCAGTCTTGTGAGACGGACTTGGTCACATAGGAAGATTGTTGTACTTTAAGACTGTGGCTGCTTTTAAATGAGGGAAATGTGTGCTCTAATATGGATGTGTATTCAAATCCATCACCATTCCCAAGGTCATCTGCAGTAACAAGGACCTGGGTTCTTGGCTTCATTCGGCTGCCACAGAGTCATTTTCCAAACATGACTCACATGCAAAGTGCAGGCTCTTCTGGGTACCGAGGGCCACTCCAAGGCATTCAGGTGGTTATTGTGCTGGAAGCCCCAGCAAAGTACAGGGATCAGCCTCCAGGGATCCACTGAGAAACAGCCAGCTCCAGCCACCCAGAGAGTCAACCTGGGGAAAGGAAAGGGTAAAGGAGAGGCTCATCCATCAAGAAGGGATTTACCCACATTCATGTGTCTTCTACATTGTATTCATTTTAATTCTTTAAGGCTTCATTATAGTATGATGTACACCAAAGAGGTCCAGCCCTTGAAAGACATAATATCTGTCTGTCTGTATCTATGTGTTTGTCTATCTATTTGTTTTGTTTTGTCAAAAAGTTTAGTTATGATTTTGAAATAATTTAAAGAACAAAATAAAAGATATGTAATAGAGAACAGGGAGATAGAGTTTGTGGAGGTTTGGGAAGGGAGATGGAAAAGGGGAGGTAAAAGTGACCACGGTTCAAGAACAAACACATGTGTCAGGTCCCCTGGATGAATGCAGCTCTTTCTTGCAAACACACACCAAGAATCAAGAATTTGGTAATCAGAATCAAGCAAAACAGTGGTAAAAATATTTGCCTTCAAAGATATGGTAGAAGAAAATCCCTCTTATTTGCTGTATTGTACATGGCCAACCTCCCAAGGGATGCTCACATCTCTATCTCCCATTTGCTAAGGGGGGGGGGGGTGTGTGGGATGTTTGATTCTCAGCCCGTGTGCTGGCAGGCTCACTAACACTTAGCAGGGAGGCGAGCTGGTTACTTGATTTTCCAGCACACTAAGATCTAACATGGCATGCATATCAGGAGTCGCTAGTGGTTCTTACCCAAGAGTGGCCACAGCTTGTCAAGCCACAGCCATTTACCAGGGGGGCGAGCTGATTACTTGATTTCCTGGTGCCCTAAGTTCCAATATAGCGTAGATCTCAGAAGTTGCTGGTGGTTCTCCCCCTGGGGCAGCCACAGCCTGCCACACCACAGCCACTTACCAGGGAGCCAAGCTGGTTTCTTGGTTTCCCAGAACCCTAAATTCCAACATAGCGCAGATCTCAGGAGTCGCTGGTCATTGTTTTTTTCTTTTCAAGTGTGAATAGGTCCTTAGAACTTAAAATTGTATATCTGATTTATAAGTATTTTTAAAGAATCTTTCAATTGTTATATGAATAACAACCATGCACTTATCTGCACCTTCTTCTGTCCATTGACAACAGCTTTGTAAAAACAATGGGTGAGCAATAAAATAAGCTTTCCTGAGCCAAGCTACTGTTCCCTCCTAAGGATGCAGCATTGCTTTGGTAAGTGCTTCAGTACTTTATTTTCCTTACAGATAAAACAGCAGAGAACCAGATACACACAGCCACAGAGTATAGAGCTACTTGCCTGTCTCCAGTTCATGCTCTCTGGTTCACCCTCAGGCTGGCACAGGCACACACTCTGCTGCCTCTCAGGAGGAATCTCACCGCAGGTCACCCCTGGAGAGCGTCATATCACATAGTACCATAGAAATCTGTGCTTTATTTACTTTTGTGTGATTCTAAATTCGTGTTCCGTTTTGGGCCTTCCCATAATCCGTCCTCCTTTCAGTATCAGAACTTCATTTATTTTATGGAGTTACTTTCCTTTCTCCCATTCCAGTGATTCACACCTCAGTGCATTCGGTTTTTTCAAGACTGACTTTAACCCCAGACACGGGGAAGTTACCTGACTCAAGCCTAGACCAATCGGTGCATCCGCCTCATGGGGAAAGCATGAAGGGCAAGTATGTCAGCCAATGAAATCTCACTTTGGGGCTTTGCTAGGTCTGCTAAGAGGAAGCTGTTCCTAAGGCTATCAATTTCCTTTACTTGTTTGTGAACCGTTTGGACCTGCAGGTTTCTAACTTGCTTTATTTGAGAAGTGTCTGCCTGAGATAGATGGGGTAAAACAGAGTGAAAGACAAAAGTCCACTAACTGAGAACAGTTTTTGAGAAATTGATCGCCTCATATGCCTCGAAAAAACATAACAGTGCATTCCATCACCTATGTATTTACTCCTTACATATCTATTTGCACTTAGCCTTGTTCGAGCTGGAACACTCTCACTGTCGCCCACAGGTATGCACACACACACACACACACACACACACACACACACACACACTGCCTGCCCTGGGGCCTTCCTACCTTTGCCATCTTACATCATCCTAGTTCCATTCTGTTGGTAAGTTTTGCCTACACTACTTCCTGTTTTCAGCCTGCTAACCGCTCAGCTATTCAATCAGATGCTTCTTCTTCTATTCTTCATATGACCAGTGGTCATAAACTCTGATCTTTTACTGGACCAAGGTGTTTCAAGATTTGAGGACTAGGTCTCTGTAGTACCCAGCACAGACCAGGGCACAGGAGATTTCAGCATGGGCTCACTGACTGGGCAGAAGAGGCCCGAAACACAGGTCTTTACAGATTTTGGTGTCTTGTCAACTGCCTGGTGGCCTGATAAGTCTCCTTCCATTGTCCTGGTTTTGTGAGTGGCTTTTCTTTGGATCTTCCCTGGGAGGAGCTGTCATCATAATAAGGAGGGAAGTTTCCATAATCAACCAGCCCAGTCAAATCTGGTAGATGTGTGTATAATCTGTATAATAAATGTCATGATCAAAAACCACCTCTACCATGATCATAGTTCTACAGTAGAACCTCCAACTCTTTCACCACACAACTGCAAGATGTAATGTTTGATCAATAGACAGTGCAAAAAAAGGCTCAGTATAAACAAAAATGGACACACTGCCAATGTTTTTAGAATGCAATGTTATTTTCAATTAAATTATATAGACAATATAAAATATCAGGGTTGTTTTGAGGGGTTTTATTTGTTTGTTTTTCAAGAGGAAAATTTGTTTTTCAAGATGAAAACTTGTTTTTTAAATAGCCTGTGGTCTGGCTGTGAGTCTGTTGAAAGGCATGTGAAGGAGGTCCCTGTAAAGAAAGTGAATGGCACATGAAGCTAGAGGAAGAGAAATATTGGAGTTTGAGCTCCAGCTCTGATAGGGTGAAGAAACCAAGCCCAGACCCATACGGTTTGCCTTCTCCATTTATTAAAAATGAGGAAGGTGTACCGACTATTGTTTCATTTTTACATGCCTCTGTTACAGTGACTTGTTTCAGACATACGCAAGCATAACAACCTCAAAATCATAAATACCAGGCTCATTGTTGTGCTCCCATGAGTTTGGAACCGGTTTCTTATGTTCCTGTTATACTGTGTAGTTTTGGCCAAATAGAAGCCAACCTTTAAAAAAAAAACCTAAAAGTCAAAGGTCCTGGAGAACAGAAGGAAATAATCCTTCAAGTAGATGCACCAGCATACACATGGCCCAAGACCACCACTGTGCATTGTTCCTCTGATCCTCTGCATATGACTGAGTCACAGACATGTGAGATGGAGCCGGTGCCATGTAGAAGTGGCTCCACGGTTTCCTCCAAGGTTCCCCAAGGGAATGAGTCCTCTTGTTGGCACCACTGAGAGAGGGCAGAACCCCCTAGAGGTGGGACCTGGTGGACCCTGATTAGGTGATGGAGTTACTGTTGTCCCCAGGAGGGATGAGTACACCTCCTTGGGGCAGGCCTGCTCTGTTCCCTGGCAGCAGACCTGGCCCTGAGCACCTCTTGCTTCCTTCTCACTGTGTGATGTCTCCTTACTCATGGGCTCGTACCGTGATGCTGCTCAGCATATTGTGATGGAGGCTGGAAGCCTTCACTACAGCCAAACATACCAGGGATCTGCCCTCATGTCTTCAAAAGTGTGAGCAAGCAAACTTTCTGTTCTTTGTGAATTCCCCAGCCTCAGATGTAGTGTTACAGCAATAGAAAATGAACTAACCTCTGATTCTCTCACAACCGACAGTGGTGAATGGCAACGAATAACCATACCAGGAACCCTTTGCACTGCATCACCATTGTATCATCCAGATGACCAGTTTCAGCACCACCTCTGGAACCAGCTAATGGTGAGTTATTAACAGTTTCTGGATAGCATATACCAGCTGTCACTTGGTGAAGACTTCTTGCACTCTTGAAAGTTTGTCTAAGGCCTATGCAAGAATTCAAATTCAACCTCAGATGGTAATGGTCTTTTTTCCTTTTTTCATATATATACAGATTTATCCACACAAAGGGTTCCTTCAGACAGAAAGCTCACATATCCATCCTTGCTGTTTGGTTTCGGGTCGAAGCCCACCAGACAATGTTCTTACTGCGTCCCCTGTGAGATCCTGGCAGCTATTCTCCCCACCTCAGATGCAGAGAATGTGATGCACAGCCAGAGCTGTATCTCACCACTGCAGAAAAGAGAAATAGCAGGCTGATTCCCTCCACGTTTCTACCCATTCTTTATCAAAATTCACTAGTAAAGCACCAGAAAAACAGAACCTCAACAGGAAGTCAAAACAGAAAGATCTGGAAAGGGAAGACTTGCAGTATCGTCATCCTCTTTCAAACCTTCCCACTTCAGCATACATTCATTCAGTCTCACATTCCTCAGTGTCTATCTCTCCCATTATCAAGATAAAATGATGTCAGTAGTATTAGACAATTGTGCAAATGTGTAAGGTGGTGTTTTTTTTTTTTTTTGGCATCTTTTTCATTTTTTTATTGGTACCAGGGACCGAAATCACGACTGCCTGATTGCAAGGCAGGCGCTTATGCCACTGAACTAAATCCCCAGCCCCGTAAGGTGGTTTTTATTTTATTGGTTGCTTTTTAGAAAATGAGGGTGATTCTTTGGGTGGAAACTTTGGAAAGAGTCACGAAAACGGTGATGAAAGTACCGCGTGAACGCTGCTCCATATCCTGAGAAACTCAGTGAACCATGACTACCTTGTTGTGGGGCCTGCACTCTTCCCTCTCTCTGGCCCCTCCACAGGATGTGTTCCTGGATGTATCCTGTAAGTTCTAAGACCTTTGGAAACTACTAATCAATGTTTTTCAAAATGTTGTCTAGCCTCTCATTTAGCCTCTATTTGAATGGACAGGTGGGAAGAGGTCAGAGTAGATCACATGCAGGGAGAATGATTGCTCAATTTCTAGGCATGTATGAGCTCTGAGAACCAATACTCATTTGTTTATTAAGTCAGAATAACCCACAGACTCCACTCAGGTCCTGGACACATACACACTATGCCACAGACAGCCAAAGAGTGGCCACTGGGAATATTTCCAGCAGTAGAAACTTTGGTATAAAATAATGACACTCTTCAGTTCCTTACAATAAAACTGTGTGGGTGGGGATGGATCCTGAGCTGTTTTCCATATAGAATCCAACAGTTAAAGTTACACAAACAGAAAGAAATGTTTTGCAAGTGGGCCACCTGCACACTTCAGCACCAGCGTAACTTCAGAACTTGTGAACAGTCGTCACATAAGTTTTCGACGCACTGCAGAAATAAAGTTCTTTTGCCCACCGTGATGTCACAACACTGACTGACAGGTTGCTGGGTCTGCTAAGGAACTTGGCAACAAGACTGCCTGGTGAGCCAGGAAAACTGCACTTTGGCCCTGGCAAAACAATGAACCCCATTTCTTGTGATTCTGCCTCATTTGTGTAACTACATAGCAAACATTTATTCAGCATCTGCTATTCTTATCATGACACACAAGATTTTGTAGTGTGAAAGCATCTGCATTAGAATAATATTCCAAGGAGGACCTATTTCACACTATGGTTCTCTCAGCAAACTTCTGCTTGGATTTCTGCAGCCAAACCCTGTCATTGGTCCGCCTGTGGGCACGGGCTCCTCGTCAGCCCTCTCAGCTTCCCTACATCTCCTCTCTGGAGTGTCTTATTCTCCTCTCAGATCTGCAATGCAGTCTATGTACATCAAGGTTTTGATCCTGCTCAAAGACCCCCTAGACATCTACTACCTAGATATCTTCTAAGCCTCCCTGTTTGTGCCCCATCATTAAGAAATGGGATCTTGCTGTCTGTTCCTCTAATTTGGCTGATTCCAATCAGCTGACAGTAAACAGAAGAGAAGGGAGGAACCATCTCCACTTCTGCTCTCCAGTGTTTGGTAAGCAGTCACTTCTGCACTGAGTCCATTCAAGACAGTGGGCAAAGAATTCCTCCTGTGGAGGGGAAGCAGGTATTGTGAGGATATTTTGCACCCAGTGGCTGTGGCAAAAGACCCTCAGACACCTGAATGCACACCTAAGAAGGGGCAAGTCTGGGAAGGGGTAGATGAGTGTCATGGTTTATGTCGGTGGCCCCCAGGCCTCATGCATTTGCATTATGCATTTGTGATTGGTTCATTGTCTAGGGCTTGTATTGGGGGTGTGAGTGCTACACTGGCCTAGTGGTGGAGTCAGGATGTAATAGCAGGAAGAAGGTGTGTCTTGCTCTCTTTTGCCTGTTTCCTCCTTGCTGTTTGCAGCCACCATGACCTATGACCCAGCCATGCCACCCTGCCTTGTAGCCAACTGAATGTGGCTGAAACCTCCAGAAGCTGTAAGAAATAAACCTTTCCTTTCCTAACTTTGGGCAGTGGGTATTTTGTCTCAGTGATGAGTAAAAACTAACTAAGTTAATGAGTCACAGGAAATGCTGCAGAAACCATGGGAAGAGTGAATCACTGAAAGAGGTGACTCACATTCTGTCCCCTCTGCCTACAGACACATGTTGGCTTCCCTTCCCTGGCCTAATTCTCACTGTCTTTTATGCTCAGCTTTGTGTGTTAACTTTGGAGAGATGACTTCTCTGGCTCCAGGTACCATGGCTAAGACATCCATGCCATGGTGCCGCCTCTTGTGGAGTCCTGACCCACTGTCAGAGAGTCATTAAATTTCCTTGTGACAACCATGCACGAGACTGGATCTTGCAAACCTCACGCATACTGAATACTAGGCTTGCAGAATGGAGACACAAACAGCATGCCGGTAAAGGTAAATCTGCATATCAAACAGACAGCAAATTACAGTTTTAATTTAAGCTTGTTCTGTCCACATTCCATCTGTAGAAAATCTCCTGGACTAGGACACCAGACAAGATGGGTGCCAATCTCAGTGAATGAATGAACAGAGTATTTCAAGGATATTCGGCCAACAGACCCGAAGGCAGATCCACATCTGATTTTAGCTCACTGCGGTGAATCCTGCACAACTTTATGCATTACTTTTTCCTGCAATGACAAAACACTAACGTGCACCAGCCTCAGAAGACCCCTGGGCTCTCCGTCTGATGCCATGACCATCATTCAGAACATTAAGATGGAAATTACAGAGCATTTCCGGCAATGAAGTTGTGATAAGCTTGCGGGAGGAATAACCTGATATCTAAACATCCTCATGTACCCAGGGTCTTTGTATTAAATCACACGCGGAAATGGCTGTATTGACACGGTGAATAGAACAGAACAACAGCTCGCTGTCCCAAGGTGATTATTTCCACCCTCACTTGGGCAGCTAGAAGGTCGCCTGTGACATCCATCACAGTAAAGCGAGTCCTTCTCCAGGTAAAAGGCCATGCCAGGGCTGGGTGCAGGCTGCTCCTTGGGAAGAGGTAACAGAGGATGCAGAGTCAGGGAGGTAAGCAGACAAGTACAGACAATGTGAAATTCAAACACGATTAAGATTCCACTACCTGTTTTCACTGCACATTTCCTTCCTTAAGGAGCATCATACCCTCAGGTCTGAATCTGTTTTCTTCAGCACAGATTTTCCTTTGTCTCTCACACAGTTTCTTGTCATAGTTTGCAAACTTGCTTAGCTGTCAGGAAGTACAGACAATCTAAATACGTAAGTTGGTGGTTACCTAGAGCCATTTAGCAAAAAGAGTTTTACGTGTCAGTTATGTAGCTTTTTACTTAGTTAGTTTTATTTTGTTAGAATTCTTTTTCTAAGAGCAAGTCTAGATTCACAGGTAAAGCAGAGGTATGGAAATGTCCCATACGAGCACCATCTTGGCCTGCTTCCTCACGGTCAGGAGAAAATGCCTGACAAACGCAACCTAAGAGTGAAGCTGCTGTGTGGCTCATGGCTTCGAAGGTTTCCGTCCACAGTCACTGTATCCACGGCAGAGCCACCATGGTAGAAGGGTGAGGAGGGGGAGAGCTGCTCACCTCAGGGAGGCCAGAAGCAGAGTGGGCTGGAATGAGCCAGAGCAGAAGGGCCAGGGATCGTACTCAAAGCTTATGACCCATTTTCTCCAAGCAGACCTCATCTCCTAGAGGCCCACTCAGCCGTGAACTCACCAGTGGTGTGTTTGCTGCCCTCACAGCCCAGTGAACACTCTAGGAATCCTATAGACCAACCAAGCTGGCACTGAAGACTCACCAGCACATGCCCCATGCTCACACACACACAGTGCTCCCCCTTGTCAGCCCTCCCATTCGCCATGGATGACCAACTTTCTTTGACACTTCCTTGTCACTCAGGGTCCACAGCTACAGTGAGTTTTGTTCTTGGTGTTGTATTTTCTGTATATTTGGACAAATGTAAAATGACACATACCTGTGTATTTCGTAGTGATATAAAGTTTATGGTGATATAAAAATAATACCCAGCCAGGGTCAGTATAATAAAATAATATCAGCCAGGCTCCTGGCTGTAATCTGAGCTATTTAGGGGTCTAAAGCAGGATTCCTTGATACTTCAAGGTCAACTTAGGAAACACAGTGAGACCCTATTTCAAAGTGCCTTGTCTGCAGTTTGGTTTGAGAAAAATAACAGGAAAGGATACTATTGTCATGAGTGTTTGTGTCGAGCCCTTGGAAGGGGTTTGGCATAGCTTCTTTTATCCCTGTCTTTCCATGAGCTGCTAAGGAAGAAATGGCAATTTTTCTCCATCTTTGGATAAACAGCACAATAGGAAGGTCAATCCTAACGGGTCACACAGGAAGTGAAGGTCCAAGCTTGGGTTTTACCAGAGTTTTTACCATAGTTCTTAAGAATCTGTGTCTCTAAGCACCACAAGGGGAATTCCAGATACTTTCCAAAGACCCACCTGGACAGGTGGAATGCTGAGAGTGTCCCTAATTTATAAAGCTCAGTAAACTCTGACCACATCCAGGAAGTCAGGAAAGACAAGGGCCCCCAGGTTGAGGGAGTCTTGATTTGTTTAGGAGGCCTAGTGAATGGGTCTCCCTCTGAAGCTGGATATGGCTTTTCTCACATGTATCTTTGTTTCCCATCTTACCAAAAAGACTCTGGGACAAACTTGACTTTTAAGAGGCAAATACTGTCCTTAATTTCCTTTAACCCAAGGCTGAGTGTCACTCAGGACGTGGAATTGCTTGATTTCACTCACAGTGCTGAAGCTCCAATCTGCAAGGCTGCTTAACAAGATGATGACCTCGGAGTCTAGAAAGCCCTGGGATACTGGGACTTGTGTGTTGGCCCTACTACAGCTTCACATTAAGGTGCAGACAGGGATACACCAGGTGGATCTAGGCTGCAGAGGGCTTCGCTTGGCTCTGTCTGGGTTAACATCCTCACCCTCTCCCCTGGGCCTGTGGTCACTTGTACTTCTCACTTGGTTCCAGAATTTAGGGTGCTTGAGAGCTCTATGAGCATTGCATGTTTCCTGTGCCTTTACATGTATACAGACACACTGGTTAATGTTTATAAGTATTCTCATGTGACACTTAAATACAAGTATTTCATTAGGAAGACCAGACAGCTCTTCCTTCTTTGGAGATGTTGGGGAGATTCCTTCCTTGATGGCTCCAGAAGAACACTGCTCTGTCCAGACATGGGCTGCTGAGTAATTCTGATGCACAGCTGACATCCTCTGGGACACAGCACCCTTGGGAATGAGCCCTGTGGATGGAACTCAAGCTCACCCTCCTTTAAAGGCAGAAAAGGGAAAAATAGGCTTAATGAAGCCTTCTGTAATCTCTTAAGAGCTGATATGTTTAATTTGGTAATTATTACTAAAATAAATGATTACTAATAAGTGAGGTTTTTGCAACTTGGTGATGAGGTAGGATTCCGTTTGTTTTTTTTTTTTTTTTTTTTCAGCTGTGGATAATTAACTGTGAAGGGAGCAATTATAGATCTTCTAAGTAAAAATCAAATTAAATAATTATATCACTTAGTTAAGTATAAAATATTTTCCTCATTCGTTTTCATAATTAAGAATACTAATCTAAAACTATTGAATGGCATGAGTATGTGATGTAATTATACTTTATGGTCAGGAAGAAAATGAAGACAGGAAAGGCTGACACACATCAGCGTGGAGCTAACAGATCAGCCAGAAGTCCGGAAATTTGGGTCCAACAAACCTGGAATCTGTGACTAGAAAGCTTTCTGAAGTCACCCTGTGATCCTCAAGAAATTCAAACTCAATGATCCCTTCAGTCAAAATTAGGTCTATGTACAAATCAAAGGGAGAGAGAGAGGGAGAGCGAAAGAGAGGGAGAAAACTATGCTCCTCTTTTACTAGTTGAATGACACATGAAAATAAGCAAAGTGTAGAAAAGTTGAGCAACACAATCAATCAGACACAAATGACATCTGGTAACTGCTCCACATCCAAAGAGCAGGATAAACATTCGTCTTAGGCATGGATGGAGCTTTTATCACTACAAACCAAACTCTGGGTCCTAAGAGATGTATCAATAAATTGGAGAAAGGATTCAAATAACATAACAGTTGCATTTCGTAGTCAAAATGGAAATATAAAATAAGTCCATAAATGCTTGGAAATTAAATAACACAATTTTAAAGAAGATCTCAAGCCAGAAATTGTAAGGTAGCGTGCAATGAACAGAAATGAAGAAGCAATATATCAAAATTCATGTGGTAATGTTAAAGCAGTGCTCAGGGGATCTGTGTTTCAAGATGTGTTCAATATGGCTTATTATCGGAAAAATAAAAATCGTGGCACCAGTGTAATAGACCTCCAGCCCAATCAGGATGAATTATCAGAAATTCAAAAAAATCCTCCACAAAAAACAAAACCAATCAAAAACACAACAATGAATATTGGAGAAGATGTGCAAGGCGGGGTGAGTTTTCATATATTGTTCTTGGGAAGATAAACTAGTACAAATGCTACTGATGACACTAGGGAGGATCCCCAAAATATTTCAAAGCTTAGCTCCATCCAACAACCGGGTGTGCGTCCAGAGGAAAAGAAATGAAAGGGCTGACAAGACACCCCCACTCTCAGTTTATGAGGCACTGTTCACAGCAGCCAAGGTATGGACATGTTGGGAGCCGTGGCACTGTCAAGTCATCAGACGCGGTGATTGCGAGGCCTGTGGGAAAGTACAAAAGCCTGGGCTAGATTACCCCTCTCATCGAGCCCGCCTGTGTGGCACCTGTTTCTTATCACCCCACTAAGTTCCCGCCTCACAGGGTAGTCTGCCTAGCTATTAATCCTATATATAGCCAGTGCCTCCACCCCCGAGAGAGAGAGAGACTGAAGCACAAAAGGAGCCGCGGGGAGCGGACCGGTAGAGGCTTCGGGGCAGACTGAAGCACGGAAGGAGCCGCGGAGAGCGGACCGGTAGAGGCTTCGGGGCAGACTGTATAAGGAGAGAATAAAGAAAAGCCTGACCACCGCCAGACCTTGTCGTGTGTCTTTCCTGCCGGCCGGGAGCGGACATCGACATTTGGTGGCCCGCACGGGGATTGATCAACCCCGAGACGCGGCGGTGGACTGCATTCTCCTACACAGTGCTGCAGCTGCAGGACAGGTGAGTAGAGGATAAGCCTGGGCCCTGGGTGGCGCGCACCTACAGGGTTTGTAGACTCCTCTCAACCTCACGCGTAAGTGGCGGGTTTCTTGGGCCTCACGCGGTGAGTATGAAACATAACACCAGAACTTAAGGTAATAAAAGAGTGTAAAACATAAACATAGAAGTAAAAATAACAGAAGATATATTAAAAATGGGAAACATGCCAAGTAAAGATACACAGCCTTGGTGTTGGTCCTTCGGAGACTCCTAAAGTCCAAGGACCTCAAGGTGGGGCGTAAGACTTTAGAAAATTTCCTTGCAGAGATTGACAGCTTTGCTCCCTGGTTTCTGCCTACAGGGCATGTAAACCTGCCCTCCTGGGAAAAGTTGGGCAGAGACCTTTCCCTAGCAGAGCGGGAGGGTAGAGCTTCAGTCTCTGCTCGTCCATTGTGGGAAATGATACACACGTGCCTAAAGAGTGAGGGTAGTTACGGGGGGAGCTCTCAAGAACTTGTAGAAGTACGCGAGGTGTTTGAACAGGCACAGTGAGGAAGCTCCCGACCGAGAAGGGTCCGTCAAGGAGGGCAGAGATACAAAAGAGGAAGCCGAGGCGCGGTTTGTGTCTTTCCGCAGGAATCGGGACGAGAACCAATGTGGGTCCCAGAGAGGTTGACGCGACAAGTCCCTCGACTGAAGATCAGGCCTGTTCCACCAGAGGCCAACCGCAGACCCAACAACAAGATGAGCCCTAAAAGAACTGCAGGACAATCCCTTTTTGGGGGCCTGGAACGGCTTGCTCCCCTATGTGCTACCCTTGTATACGCATGGCTCGCTCGCATGGCCTACGACCGCGTTTAAAAGTGACAGGCTTCCCACATTCTCCTCCCTAGACAACAACATGTAGCAGGGTGGGTGAGTCAATGACGGGTAAGAGCGTGCCTCCCCAGCACGACTCAACCTAAGCCAGGCCCTACCCCGTTCCGCTCGAAAGCCGCTGGATTGTTAGATAAATTTCTCTCCGAGGGGATTCGTGGAGAGAAATGAGTGCATGCCTATGTGCAACCAGGTTCCGTCCGGTTCATTCCTGGCCCTAGAAAAAAGGACGAGGGCCTCGGGGCCTTGGTGGACCCTGGGACGGCCGACCAGGGTCTACGCTAAGGGCCTACGGTGGGCCTCAGTTCGGGGCATAGGCCTCTGCACTCTATCCAGGACGGGCTGCGATGCGCGTAGCCATCATTTAAAATAAAATAGGGGGAGATGTTGGGAGCCGTGGCACTGTCAAGTCATCAGACGCGGTGATTGCGAGGCCTGTGGGAAAGTACAAAAGCCTGGGCTAGATTACCCCTCTCATCGAGCCCGCCTGTGTGGCACCTGTTTCTTATCACCCCACTAAGTTCCCGCCTCACAGGGTAGTCTGCCTAGCTATTAATCCTATATATAGCCAGTGCCTCCACCCCCGAGAGAGAGAGAGACTGAAGCACAAAAGGAGCCGCGGGGAGCGGACCGGTAGAGGCTTCGGGGCAGACTGAAGCACGGAAGGAGCCGCGGAGAGCGGACCGGTAGAGGCTTCGGGGCAGACTGTATAAGGAGAGAATAAAGAAAAGCCTGACCACCGCCAGACCTTGTCGTGTGTCTTTCCTGCCGGCCGGGAGCGGACATCGACATGGACATCGACACACTTGGTGTCCAGCCACGGGTGCATGCACTGAGAAATTACGGCAGAAGGCCTTGGGTAGGTCCTGTGCGGCCACAGACTGGATGGAGTCATTCAGAAACTGCAGGATATTAGATGTGAAGTAAGCCAGGCAGAGACAAAAAAAAAAAAAAACTCTGCACAATCTTGAAATGTGGAATCTAAAAAGTCCAATCTCATGAAAACACAGAGCATTACCGCAAGCTTGACAGGTGGAAAGGCAAAGCGGGTGGAGAGGTTTAGACTGGGTACACAGAGAAAAACAAGAAGGTGAGTAAATTCTGATGACCTATTAATCCCTGGGCTTATAATAATTAACAGAAATGAAGCAAATAGTCCCAAACAGCAAAAGGAGGAGTGTGAAGAGTCATGGCTAAGGGGTCCCCATGCATGAGCAGCCAGATTCACAGCAGAGCCACCATGGCAGAAGGGTGTGGCGGGGAGAAGTGGCTTAGGTCACGGTGGCCTGGAAGCAGAGTGGGAGAAAGGCAAGAGAGGAGGGGGCCCATGACAGCACAGAAACCCAGAGTTGGGCCTCCGTGACCCCTAGAGACCCCAGAAGTGTGCTCCCCACTTCCTTGGGAACATTCCAAGCCAGTGAAGCTGCTGCTCCCTCCTGGCCACTAGGACTCCTACACACCCAGCTTACTACTTTCTTCCCTAAGACTCGATTCCTCGCGTGGCAAAACAGTTGCCGTGGATCCAGGCTTCAGGCTCCACAAACAGTGCAGTGTCATTTACCAGATGTGAGACAAGAGAGTCACACACACAGTGTTGGTTTTAATCAGACAGCTGATTTTTGTCCCCAGAGCCAACGAGGTCTGACCTCTTGTGTCCTGTTGTCTAGGAGTGACCCACAGCTTGTCCCCAGCCCATGGAAGGGTTCTGGATTCGAAAATGTGTGGGAGCACTGGGTTGGACCAGTCACGGTGGACCCACTGGGTGTAAAGGAGCCCGGGAGAACTGAGGCTTGGTTTGTAAACAGGGAGAAGGTGAGGATGTTGCTGAGGGGGGATTGAAGGATGAGGAGGATCTTAGAGTAAATTTAATCACAGTGGAGCTTCCTGTGGGTTAGGAGAGGATGCGGAAAGCTGTCCTTCAGGAAGGGATGCAGACGATCCAGGCTCTTCCCACCGTGCTACTCCCCAGAGCTTTTAGGTTTTATTTTGACACAAGATCTTCCTAAATTCCTAAGTGCCCAAGCAAGGTTCTGGCTTATGGTTCTGCCAACTCAGGCTCCCAGAGTGCTGGTATTACAGGTGTCGGCACCAGGAGGAGAGAATGCAGGGGAAGATTAGCTACTTCCTCAGTCTAAACTTCAGTTTCCTTTCTGCCCATGTCTACTCTAAAGAAAGGAATGCTTTGCAATAAGCATTACTATCATTAAGTTACATCAATCCATAAGCATGTAACAGGACATTTTTATGTGAGAAAAGGTAGATGTTTCATGGAAAAATAAAATGAAATTTCAGAACAAAATAATGGGAGAAGAGCAATAGTTAATACACTGCATATTGTTATCTTCAAAGTAGTTTCTCAGAGTACAAGACACAGACAAAATTCTCCAGACAAAGGAAGTCCTTTCAATACAATTTAGTTTTAAGTGTGGGCAGATAGATTTCCTCACAGCTGCCTGAGATAATCAAGAGCTAGGAAGCTACATTTTAATTAGAAGGGAGAAAGTTTTCTTTCTGTTAAAAACAAGCTAGCTTGATTTGACTACCAATTATGTCAATTTTCCAGATTAAATGTGATCAGTTAAGAGTAAATCATATTTCACAGTCATTTAAAGAGAGCAAAGTTGATCACTGCGAGGGGGCTTATGGCTATGTGTATAAAGTTCACAATGAGCCAAGTGTACCCCTAAAGTAATATGCAAGGCTTGTGCACCTCGATGGTACTAATTTTACAAAAGCTACATCTGCTTCTGTGGATGACTCAGTCGTGACGTGCCAGGCATCTGTGTAAAATCAGCCGAGATGAGCTCATTTTGGCTGCATTAATAGCTAAATATCCGATGAGATGCATCAGGAATGATTACCAGAGTCATCCAGAACCTTCTGCTGTAGATGGGAAGCTGCTAAGCAGTGATTCACATATCTGTGACTTTTGAAAGGGATAAAACTCCACGCCGTCCTCCGAGGCGTGAGCCCAAGTGAAGTTAGACAGAAAAGGGCACAGCCAGGTTCCACTCTGATGCTTCCAGGAGCCCCGGTCTACCAAGGGAGAGGTCAGGAGGTTAAGCAGTGTGGGCCTGTTGGACACACTGCAGCCTTTTGCAAAGTGTTGTCCACTACTGTTCTTTAAAAAAAATATATATTCATTTTATTTTTAAACATTTTAACACAAATATGCACCTATTAGATAAGTAATTAAAAATCACACACAAAAAAAACCTTTACAGTTCTGGATAAAAGATGATACCGTACTGGAGAATTTCTCTCTCTAAGCAAATATAAAACACATAGACCCTGAGCATGTGAGCTCACACATGTGGGCTTTAACTGCAGCGATGTCCTCAGTTACAAGCAGCACATTCACAAGCAGCATTTCCAAATATACATGCATAGTAAAAATGAGGGGGTTTCTCTGTTTTCCTGTTGCTCGGTTCTCCTTTAGAGGTGACGTGATTCATGTGCCCCTGACCAGCTGGCACCACTGTTGTGAGCTCCTCCCTGTCCCTGAGGAAGTGGCCATAAAGCTAGGGCTCTGCGCCTCGGTGCTCCACTAACTCAGCTTCCTGAGCTGCTCTGGAATTAGTCACCAGTAAAATCCACCCTGATAAATGCCTCCCTTGGCTTGAAATCCATAACCACTAGCATAAAAAATTTTCCAGGTTCCTCTACTTTGGGTGAGTGTGTTGTTGCCCTAAATGGGCTCACCTGGATGTAAGCTGACCACCTGCAGGAGACCTTTGCCCCTCACTGTACGCTGGGGGCTGGGACGGGTCAGTGAAGGAGACTTTGGTAAAACCACAAGAAACAAAGATGGCACCAACCCTTATTCAAGAAATTGACTAATACTTCCCAGAATCATTTCCTCTGAAGATGGGCGCGCAGGTGGCTGCAGTTTATTTCAGTTAAATTTTACCCTCTTGCTTCCACTTTTCTTTCCTCACTGACAGATCTGTAACAGAACTGCTAATGTGCAAGTGTTTATGTGCCTCCCTTTCTCTAGGCCTGTGTTCTTCACCTCCACCCTGGAGATTTTAATCCGAAATGTAACTACCACCTGCCAGAAACCTGGAAAACAAAATAATTAATGCATTTCCTTGTTGTTTAAAGAAAAACGTATGTCTAAGTGGATCACTTTTGGAAAATTAGGAGCAGGGAGAGATCGTTAGTTTACATTGTGGAATTGTGCAGAACTCTTCTTTCAGGGCCTCAGCTATCATTATAAACAACATTCTTTTTTCTTGGAAATGTCAAGATGGAATTCTTAAACTTCTCCATGAAACAACAGAAAGACAGAGGGCAGCTCATGCAAAAAATTAATTAAAAAATTAAATCTGTGGAACAACACTGAACAATCACAAATGTGGTAAGACTTCTTGCAGTCCAGTCCCTGGAATACTTTTTCTCCTCTTGCAGAAATAAATGCTAGAGGACTCCGATGAGAGCTTACAAAACCAAAGGAAGAGAAGGAATGCATGAGGTAGAGAGGGCTGCCACACTGCCCTTGTCTCATGCAGGTGGGGCACAACTGGGCAGCTGGGATTTCCAAGGCTGGACACAACCCACACCCCTATCACTACCTGCACAACTCCCACCGCTCTGCCACTGCAGTGCCATCTCTTCAGTCAGCATCTGAGAGGTGATTGCTCAGTTCTGTCCACCTGGAGATGCCTGTTTATCATTGTAATAGGCTCATTTATGCAGTGGGATTTTAAGACCATGGCACAGGTGAGACAGTGTTTTGAAGGATCTTCTATTGAAGGTGGCTGTCCTGTGCACTGTGAGCTATGGCATTTCTGCTCTCTGCCCACAAGATGCAATAATCCCTTCTACTTTGTGACATTCAGAACTGTTTTCAGATGTTTCCAAAAGTACCTGGAAAGCAGCATGGGCCCAATGTTAGATGTGCTGCTGTTGATGACTTAGTCATTGGCTGGGTTTTATCAGGAAGAGTTGTGGTTCCTTATAATGTAGTACAGCAGCTTAGCCAGGGAGGGCTGGCACTGCACAGGCTTCTCGCAGCTGATAAGGGAAGAGGTGTCCCCCATTGTGGAGTTCAGCCCAAGCCATGCAGCATTTGACGAGCTGTGATTCAGTCCCCAAACACTGTGACCACTGTGCTCTTCCTGTAGTTTCACCCCCATCAGGAACTCCATTGCTAAGTTTCTGTCTGAGGTCCTGGGTGGATTCTCCTCAGGTGCTTCTTCCTGCTCTTCTTTATGAGGGAAGAGGAAGCAGATTCCTGCAGACACCATCCCCCATGCTGATTCAGTTCCTTGAACTTTCCCTCTTCCCTTCCTCCCCCAGCCCAGAAGCCATTAAACTGCAGGAGTCTGTGTGTTGTGCAGGGCTCTTCAGATGGTGAAGAAAAATAGGGGATAGCTTTCTATACTGCACAGAGCTTCATATTTCAAATCCAGGCTTCCCCTGGTAACCTGCCCTGGACCAGGTACACTGCCCTGAACCTGGTAATCTGCCCCAGACCTGGTAACCTTCCCTAGACCTGGTAACCCGCCCAGGACCTAGTAACTCGCCCCAGACCTGGTAACCTGCCCAGGACCTGGTAACCTGCCTAGTACCTGGTAATCGACCCTGACCTGATACACCCTTTGCCAGAGATGGGCTCAGCACTGTCTGCACTGACCGGCATCTCTGTGGCCTCAGTCACAGCTCCAGGATCTGGGAGTGCATGGGACTCTCTTTCCTCTGGGCCCCGTCCTGTCTTGAAGGCTCCCCAATTATATCCTGTCAATTTTCTCTGAGCGTGGGTCATTCTGGAGTCTGTAAGTTACCTGTACTCACACTCAGTGTTTGCCATGGCAGCCACTCACTGAAATGCTCTTCTTTGTCCATGCGAACTCCTACCCCTCCCCTCCACGTGCTCCCTGGGCCTGGACCTTTGCAGTCACCTGAACACCTCTTCCACGGTATACTCGGTCTGGTACTGCCAAGCACTGTGCACAGAGGGATGGCAGTGATCTGGGTGAAATGTAAACTATTTCCTTGCTCCCATGCATGGAAGCCTACCAATGATTCTCTTGTTGCCTGTAACATCATGAGTCCTACACAACTTCTCTGGGGTGCTGTTCATTGGCCTCTCCATTGCGTGCCAAGATCCTGGATTTCTGCATCTTCCTCAGTCACTCCAAGCTGTGCTTAATGCAGGAACTTTGCATTTGCTGTTCCCTTTTCCTGCAATTCTTTTCCTTTCAGACTAGCGTGTCTGGTTTTTGCATCTTCCTTACCCCTGCTCAAATGTTACCTCACCAGAACAACCCTGGACCAAAAATACTACATAAAAGCACCACACCTCTCCAGCCATTTCCATCCCTTTGCTCTAGCTCATCAACTTCCTGTTCCCAGGACTCTCTGGAATCATCCTCTTCACTGGCTTTCTCAGCGATGACCATACACGAAAGGTCAGGTCCCTAACAGTAGTGACCTTGCTGGCTTTATTCCGTCACATCCCCAGCAGCTGACCAGTGGAGAGTGGGCCCCTGTGAGTATTGGTATGATGATGACTGTTTTCCAAAAACTACATTTCTCAAGAATGATGATAAATTCCTACAATTACCATTAATTCTTCCGGTTTTAGGCTCATGTCACCCGTCTCCTGCCCAGCACAATTTCTAGCCAAAGGCAGCTGTCCAGCATGTACTTTTGGAGACAGATGGTACTTAGTCATGGCCTTGGGCTGACTTTGGGCAGTGAAGTTGAGGCATACACCACCCAGCAGCACTGCTTGGCTCTGTGATGTTCTTCCTTAACTCTACATAAGGGATCCTCTGGTGCGACAGAGTCTTAATCCACTTGGGTACCTACAGTGAGGGCACTTCCCCTCCTAATATCCAAATCCCAGGTTGAATATGTGGCAGAATCATAAACTACTTTTCATTTGTGTTCATATTTTGTGCTATGAGCATGTGGAACTATCACTTCTCCATCCTCCCATCACAGCCCTGTACTAAATACTGTATCAGTGTAGTGAACACAGACATGAACAAGATGGCCTCTTTCTCTCAAGGAAATTAATGTCTGTAGAGAACAATGGATACAAACCCATAGGAGATGCCTGTATGATTCACACAGCCAAAGGACTGCAAACTGGGTATGGTCGGGTTCCCAGCTCATAGTGTGTTTCTCCAAACATGCATTCACTTTTCTTCTCCAAAAGAGTGGGCCATTGTTGTGTATCTCCCCTTCCTGACCTTAGGAAACTCTTTCATGTTTTGTGTTTTTATTATCATCATCAACCACATAAATGACGAGAGTGAAAATCACTTGGCCTCCACCCAACAAAGACATCTGTGGGTTCTCTTTATTCCCTTCTCTCAGCCTTCTATGCACAGACAAGATTTAACAAAGATTTAACTGAGCAACATCTTGGCGAAAGAGCATCGTTTTCGGTGTTTACAGGCAGTACTGCAAAGTCACTGTTCACCTGGAAATCTGTTTGCGTTATGCAGACCTTGGCTTCTGTAAGCCTGTGCTTCTGAAAGTATCTGAGAGAAATGAAACATCAGAAGTTTACAAGCAACGTGAGACGTGATGGAATTAGTAAAACAGATGTGGGCTCATGTGTGTGTGCCACTGCTCTCCAAAGCCATGTTGGTGTTTATGTGTTAACCTGGTCACAGGTGATCCATCTCACATGAGGACCAGCTCCATAGAAACTGAGACCTTGCCAGTCACTAGCCACTGTGTCTGTGATTGGAAGAAAGGACACTGAAGTGGTGAGAATGGGTTTGTGGAGGACCTAAGTAAGATGAATGCTTCTTTGGTGGTATTTTTCAATGTAAATGCATAATTATTTTATTTAAAAATAAAATATACTGAAATATGTGCTTTTTCATTGCTTGTCTTAGGTTTCCCATTTGAGAGATCTTACATCTTTACCATCAAGCTGGATAGGAGCAGAATGGACTGTGCAGAGGTGTTCAGGATGGGGAGTTCTCCTGCACGGTCTTGTCCATTTGTTCTGTCATCCGGGCCATAGTGAGCCAATGCATTCAAGACCATGTTTGATGTCCAAGAGTGATTGATCAGCAGTGCCTTTTGGGCCTACTGGAGGAACAAGCAAAAACCATTGTATTCTGCATCTTCGACTTAATTTTAGAACACTAGATAATAAATAGCATTGGTAATAGAGATGATATCTCCCAAGGTTTTACCCCATACTGATATTAATGCTAAAAATATTACAAAAAAAGTCATGTTTCTAAGTAAGTAATTGGAGAGCTGAACATAACAAATTCTACCCTAGGATGAAAATTACACCAATTGGATTCTTTTCCTTGGGAGCAACAGGGAACCTATTAAAAACATTAATCTGATAAGCCACAAAGCAAATTAGATTGATTAGTTACTGTACATTTTAAATTTAAATATAATCTCTGTTATTCAGAGAAATAATGTGTATCAATAACTTAGATTTGCAGGTAGATGATGTGGAAATAATCATCTAGAGTATCTTTCTTTTTTAGTGTCTCTTTTAACTAGTATGGTTGGAATACATAACAAACACATTGATCGTGTTGAATTAGTAC
Organism: Cavia porcellus; assembly: GCF_034190915.1. NCBI lineage: Eukaryota > Metazoa > Chordata > Mammalia > Rodentia > Caviidae > Cavia > Cavia porcellus. The sequence goes on along the minus strand of NW_026947499.1, from coordinate 4,358,275 downwards.
ATATATATATATATATATATATATATATACATATATATGTATATATATATGTATATATATATATATATATATATATATATATATAACATTTTGATCTTTTTTTAGTTCCCCAAGTTTACCTTTTAAAAATAAAGTGATATTTTAAAATTCATGTAAGCAACCTTTAATTAGGCCACAAATATAATTTTGTCTTTACACTCAGAGGGAAAAAACACTCATTGTATGGGAATATAAATAAGATAGAAAATAGATTTTTTATTTTCCTTTGAAGATTGAAGATTTGACAGAAGAGTTTGTATCCAAATATGAATTCAGAAAGCAAGTATCTGGTTCAATGATTTCATCATACATCATCTTCCATGTTTAGCTTTTCACTTTCTGACAAGCTTGCAGTTGAAACAAGCAACCTTAATTGTTAGGTTCCATCATTGTTAGCTGGTTCCCAGCAGCCTGCCCCTTTTAAGACTCACAGAGACAGTCATGTTCTTAGTGTACAAGGGTAAGCAATCACTAGAGGTTGTTGGGGAAAATCGTGTCACAGTAACTCATTTTTAAGTTTCCAGAATGCTATTAATTATTTTGATGGCAATGTTAACTGTCAACTTGCTTGGTTCGAGAAACAACTAGGGAACTCATCAAGCACACTTTGGAGTGTGCCTAGGGGGTGTTTCTAGAGGTGACTGGCATGAATGAGAGAAAACTGAGCAGGAGACAGCACAGTCCAACACCTGGGAGCTGGGGTGAAACATAACCAGATGGCAGAGTAAGCGGCTCCTGCCATTCCTGCTTCTCCGCCCCCTGTGCTCTGTGAGGTGAGCATCCTGCCCTGCCCCAGCTCCTGCTGTGCTGTTTCTGCCTCACCATGTGCCTGGAAGTGATGGAGCCATTTGGCCAAGGACTGAACCCTCTGACACCGTGAGTCACAACAAACCTTTCAGCCATTAACTTGTTTTTCTCAGGTATCTTGTCCAGCAGCAGGAATCTGGTTGCTATAAGTATGATCCACAGAACCACCCTTAATCTTTAGTGCCCACTCCCTGTGTTTGAATCGCTGTCCAGAAAATACCTTCCTCCATGCATGTGAATAACTTCTTAAGCAGTGAAATTCACTTTTGTAGATATATAGCAAATGCAAAGAGTCTTTCTTAGTGATTTGAAGACATATCCCCTATTTTTCTATACTGGTACACTCTCTGATAGGTGTTTTCTGACCTTAAAGTTTCTTTTGGTATTTATCTCATTCAGTCTTTGCTTACAGAGGAACCACCTGTGCTCTGTTGCATGTGTACTGTGGGCTGTGAGTTTTCAGCTGATTTACAATATACGTATCTATTATTTTCTTCTTCACAAATGAAATCTCCAATTTTCCTAGCTGTGCAGAATCACCATTGCTCCATCCTGCACTCTGTGCAGCTCTCTATTGTCACAAGACTGAAGTTCATCAGTAGGATGTAGGAACACAATGCATGCATTTTCTTGGCCTCGGTTTTGAAAGATAGAACATATTCTCCTCTCGCTCTGTTCCCATTTCCTCACTAGCTATAAAAAGGAAGCGATGACCACCTAGGAAGGCTTATGTAATGATACCAGAGGCCAAACCACTCAGAGCTGGTGGTGATGTCAGAACCGGAAGTCAGACTTCCCACCAGGTCTCTGGTCAGGGTGGTGACAGAAACAGATAACAGAGTTTCGGAAGCCAACAGTGGTACCATTCCTAGGAGAGCCAGTATTTTACCCTAACCGGCAAGAGGGGAAGCTGTGAGATGGTCCTTCTGCACTGAAGACAGCTTTAAACTCCTGAGGAACCCATCAGGGTC